>NC_140590.1:784054182-784779182 GCF_964204655.1 Triturus cristatus
GCTCAGCGACGGAATCCCTTTGTCCCATATGACAGACTCCATGCTGCAGTCATGTCTGTGCTGTTTTCCTCACAGACTTCTAGAAGTGCTTTTAATTGTGCCCGGGGCACCGCACAGATAACGAGACCCGCAAAGTGTCGGCTCTACAGCTGAGGTGCAAAGGAATATTTCATCTGGAGAGAAGCGTGTTTCTCAGAGACGGGCCTATCAGCAGAATGGGCCAAGGCGAATTAACTCCTCTAGTACCCCATGGTCATTCATTCCTGACATTACTAAAGGAGGCGAACTCACCTGGAGATGGATAAAAAAAGAGAACGTGGAAATATGCTGGTTTACCACCTAGCACCATTCACCCACGCCCACATCCTGCTTGCTGAAAAACAAGCATTTCTCCTGTTTTTCCTTCTGCCTTGTAACTGAGAAAATGGCTTGGGAGCTTAGCGGGGCTGGGAAGGTAACTGCAGAGGGCAACGTTCGTGGCTGCAGCCTCAGCAGTTTTCCTGGCCTTTCCTCTGTGGAATAAATGGAAAACAAGTCTCAATACCCCTTTATCATCGGCCCTCGTTCCAGTCCTAATGCCCAGGGCACTGTGTTGGAAATTGCACTTTCTGGCTGGCTAAGGCGATGCCACAGGCAGGACCTACCACTCCCGACAGGGTTGGGTGATTACACTAGGCCTGGGCTAAAATTCCGTTCCGCTCGCGGAAATTGCGATAATTTGACATTTTCGCGTTCCGCGGAGAGCGCGAAAATGTAAAAATGTCCGCAATCCGCATTTTACCGGAAATTTTTTGCTTGCTCGCGCTGTAAAATAATACATTCTCGAGTGCGCGCGATCGCCTTACCTGAATCCCCGCGTTCGCCGACAAGTTTTCCCGATCCGGTCGCGTTCTCCACGAGATGTTGGATTGTTGGTAGCCATTTGCGCTGTCTCGCGACAGTTCGCGGCCGCAGTAACGTCATTCGTCGCGCGATCACGTCTTTCTTCTCGTGATCATGCACCGCGAGACAAGTGAAAACAAGATGGCCGCGCCCGCGAGCAACCGCATGGGTAAGTTGGCGAGCCGCGACCACGTAGAAAATACTGCGAACGGGCGGGAAAAAAACTTCTGCATCTTCGCGATATTTCCGCGTGTTTGTGGAGATTTTAAAACATTTTCACAATAATTTGCGAAAGTGAATTTCGCAAATTCCGCCCACCCCTAGATTGCACACACTGTATAACCTACCCTCACCCTTGGGTAGCTTGGCACTGAGCAGTCAGGCTTATCACAGAGGCAATGTGTAAAGCATTGGCACAGCAATCACTCGCGATAAATACACTGAGCGTCATGAAAGAGACTTCAAACGTGATGTATATAAACAATGTTTGTAATCAACACACACAATAATCAACACAACATGAGCATCATGGATTTTTTATTTTTATAAATATGTTTATTGATAGTTTTTTTTCCATTTTCAATACACATCAAATAAACATTTGGCACATAGCAGGGAACAATACAATTCACGCCTCTCCGTTCTTTACAAAGTTCTCGTGATTCCAGCAACATCAATATACATCTGTGTGAGATCATAACAGTGAGTCCACATTAAGCACACCGTCCCTCCCCTTCCCCGGATATAAGTGCAGTAAAATGTGCCCCTTCCCAAGGCCTATGTCCATTCGTGAACCCGTCCTGGGCCTCATCCTGTTCTAATCCATAGTGTCTGAGCCAGGGGCGCCAAATCTTGAAATTTGTTTTAGGGCACCCTCTAATTTTGTATGTCACACGCTCCGCCCACATGTATATGTCCATGCCTACTCTCCATTCCCTTAGAGTGGGGACCTCTTGCACACCCCATTTCTTGACTATGTCTCTCTTAGCTACCGCCATCCCCAAGTTGCACAAGACAAGACTCTTCCTAGGAAGGTCTATGTCTGAAGGTATGCCAAGCAATATATATTTGATGTCTTTCGGAAGCTGATATCCAAGTACCACACTTAACTCTCCCATTATCATGGGCCAATATCTTTGTATGTGTGTGCATTCCCACAGTGTGTGGATAAACGTGCCGGCCTCAGTCCTGCAACGGAGGCAGTCAGGGGAATCTATCCGCCCCATTTTATAGAGAGGGGATCTGGTTGAGCATCATGGATTCCTGAACTTAAATCACAGTTGGAAATATTACTAACAGTACTAGGCCCAACCGTGTTAAAATGACATCAGTAATATGCACACAAAGATCCTATTCTACACAGCCCCCAGCACCCTTATGGGGTGCTACACATTGTCCACTCTAGGCTCACCCTAGTAATGCTCATAATTCAATAACACACAGTTAAAGGGTGCCCCTTGTGCCACAACGATTTCGGAAATATGTACATATGCAGAATTGTACCACTTTTTAGCAGCAGTTCAGGCCGAGGCCACACGAGTGAAACCAATGTCAAACTTAGTGCTCTTCTGACAAGAAATCAATATGCAAGCAACACCACCGCGGAGTGTTGTGAATCGCAGGTGGTTGCAAAACACTCACTCCGCAGCAATACGCAGTGTAAAAAAATATCAGGCAGGTCCATGCAGAACATACTCACACACATACTTACTCTGCACCCTAATGCAGTGCACTGATACCCAGCAGGTCAATTGATAACTGTTGCAAAGTCATCCTGTGCCCTGGGAACCCCCCAACATTTTGCTGACTGATACTGGTGGTAACTGACTGACCCTGGGCTCTGCTTAACCAGGCACAGGACCAGTGCTATGCTGAAAGAAACACATTAGAATACAGTTAAAACACCTACATGCACTAGGGTACACAATGGTATGGTGGAGTACCCCTGTGATTGGCATGACCTACCCTATAAGCCCCACATATATGGGTTGTCAGAGAAACTCAGGAGGAGACGGGATGTTGTCCTGCCATGCTTACTGTTTGCCTACAGGGAGGTGCCACAGAAAGGGGTTGGTTTCATTTCCTTTGAGTTGTTGTTTGGACACCCTGTGAGGGGGCCATTGAGCCTGCTACGAGAGTCTTTATAGAAGCCTCTTAAAGAAGCAAAGGACAGTGTGCTTGACTATGTGCTAGGCCTGAGATCTAGAATGACAGAGTACATGTACAAGGCAAACAGGAAACTGGAGGCCAGCCAGGAGCGCATTAAGCACTGGTATGATCAAAAGGCTACTATGCCTGAGTATACTCCAGGACAATTGGTGTGGGTGTTGGAGCCTGTGGCTCCCAGGGCCCTCCATGACAAGTGGAGTGGGCCATATCCAATCTTAGAAAAGAAGGGTGAGGTTACCTATTTGGTTGACCTTGGCACCTCCAGGAACCCTCACAGGGTCCTGCATTTGAATAGATTGAAACCCCACCATGACAGGGAAGACATGACCATGTTACTGACCACTGATGAAGGTGTAGAGGAGGAAACTGAGCCTGTGCCCGACCTCCTCTCCGCTAATGTGCAAGATGGGTCAGTGGAGGTAGTTGTGCTCTCTCTCAAGTTGACAGACCAGCAGCACAGAGACTGAACGCAAGTGCTGGAGCAGGTTGCTGGCCTGTTCTCTTTGACCCCAGGCTTCACTGAGTGGTGTGTGCACCACATTGACACTGGTGACAGCCTACCTGTCAAAAATAAACTGTACAGGTTGTCTGACCATGACAGAGCCAGCATTAAAGCTGAGGTTGCTAAGATGCTGGAACTGGGGGTAATTGAACCGTCTGAGAGTCCATGGGCCAGTCCAGTGGTGCTGGTACCCAAACCTAATCCTCAGGGGGGATCCAAGGAGTTAAGGTTCTGTGTGGATTACAAAGGATTGAATGCGGTCACAAAGACTGACGCTCACCCTATACCTAGAGCTGATGAGCTTATTGATAGGTTAGGGGTTGCTAAGTACGTGAGTACATGTGATTTGAGTTCAGGTTACTGGCAGATTGCCCTCACTGATGGAGCAAAGGAGAGGTCAGCATTCTCCACACCATAGGGACATTATCAGTTCAAGGTAATGCCCTTTGGCTTATAGAATGCACCTGCCACCTTCCAAAATGTATTGTCTGTCTCTCTTCTTCCTTGCTCATCCACTGTTGTCACCTTGTGGAATGTTTGCATTCATTGATGATGTAGTAGAATGTTGGTTTCCCTGCTCAGAGGAGTTCAGTTGGGAGCTTGGGGCTGAGCTGAAAGGAGCCTGCTCCTGGTGGGGGTTTTGTTCTTATTTATAATCTTTAATTACTACCTATGGACATACCACCTTGTACCATCTACTTGAAATAAGTATATACTTGAAACTTCATGAATCCTGATCATCCTTCACAACAATTTTGGTGACGATTTGGGCCTCCTTCAGAAACGGACCTTCAGTTATCTACTACAACATGCCTCCTGCAAAGACTTTCAATTTCAAGCAAATACAAGGTAATGAACTTCATAGTCATCTGAGAACTAATTCACAAGCATACTGGCACACAAAGAACCTCACCAGTGACCATTTCACCGGTCGCCCTCATCCAACAGTGCCAGTCCCTGCTGCAATTATGACTGCCTTTCTCCCTCTCTGCTGCCAAGAAGCGAGTATCCCTTTCTTTCTGCCCATTCTTCAACGTTAGGATTCTCTGCTTCCTCTGTGCGGCGTTGTTCAGGAGAGCTCCTGCCCTGGGCGCTTCACGTTCCTTCCATGAAGATTACTAAACCAGTTTGCTATGATTATTGAAACTCCTGACTGGGTGACAACAAGTTTATGCAGTACATCGTTACACTCTGAGCACCCTACTGTGAGTACATGGCAGTTGTTTCTCTCTCAACTTGATGTCAGTCAAACCCCGTAATTTTCTACTTGTAAAAAATTGACTTTCTAATCTTTCTGCACTCTGTCTTGAACCTTTACAGAGAGAGCACCTCACTGCGTGTCTCAACATTTGGTGAGTTTTTATTCGATCCAATTTCAGAATTTAATATGCTGTCCATATACGTGCCCATCAGACTCCTACTTTGTGGCTTTGTCCTACAATGTCTGTTATGGCATTTATATTTCAACAATGGACACTGGCTTTACAAACGAGTTCGTGATTGCACCATTAACTTGTGCATCTCCCCGGCAGAGTTACGAGTGTTCCCCTGGTAGCATCTGACTGTGTTTTGTACTTATTTCCTGCGCTGGGTGGAGTCAATTGCAACATGTTTTTTTCTTTATTCTCATGTTTGGCCAGCGCAGAGACCGGATGCCTACACCTTGCCAACTGTCACTTTTAAATTTCAAAAATAAAGATGTAGCTCGAGCTCCAGCACGCACTTACCTTCATCTTCTGGACGTGCTGATATCGCGTGACTCCCTCTGTGACATTGTTGGTGCTGCTCAAAGCTCGCCTTGCTGCACCAGCATGCTGTGAACCATACGGCGTGCAGTCAAAAAATGTGCCGCCATTTTGAACTTTCTCTGCAGTCCTGTATTTCTGTGACACTAGCCTTTCCCTTGCTAGTGCGGGGGTGGCACAATAAAGTTAATTTCCCTGGTGCTCCCAGCTTTATTAAGCTAAATTCATCGGTGCTTTAATGGAACTTCAAAGGGAAATTCATTCTCAAGTCAGTTCCCTTCCATGCCCTGGAGCTGTTCGGAACAAGTTTTATTATTGTGATTTCTTAGCAGCGTTTTCGATGGACCGTGCATCCTGGCTTTGACATCGTTTCTCTTCAACTTCAATTCATGAAACAAGACCCTTGAATGAGCAGCGCATGCTCTACAGCGCACTTTTCGAAATGAAGCTACAATCTGCACGAAACATCAATTTCATTTATTGGACGCTCTGCAGTCAAGTGAGAAAAGTGTCCCAGTGAAACATTTGCTCCTGTTCATTGCTGTTTTTACCTGCATTACTTAAATCCATTATTGTCTGTTTTCATTTTTCTTATATACTCTTTCTGACTTGATGGTTTGTTTTATCTTGCACAGTTAATGTTATCACAGGTACATCTCATGCTCTTGCCATATCTAGTACGTTTCTGTGCTTCATTTATTGGTTGTGTGCCCACATATTCATAATTTTGTCTGTGTGGTTGTGAAGTTGTTTTCACTTATAATGTGTGTATCTCGTGTTTAGCTATTCTTCCATGTTTTGGGAACACCGTTCTTGTAATTGTTCTGTCTTTCTTCATGATGATGCACATCTTGATTCTTTGTTGTTCTATTGAACATTTCATATATCATATTTCCTATTTGACATCTTTCATTCTTATTTGTTACCTGTTCTGTATACTTTTTGGGTCCTGATTCTTTTTCTCTTTAGGGTATGTATGGTGTTGGAGTTTGTCTTCTTACACCTATTTTATTTCAGTGTGGGTTGTGTACACCCATTACACTTTATATACCCTATATATTGATGTGCCTTTGACACTATTTATACTAGTTTTAGTGCTCAAGGTGCCATGTACCCTATTCATACATGTTTAGTGCTTGGTTCTGATTTCATTTTTATGATGCATTTCGACGTTTTGCTTTCCAAACTATTTAATGTAATTTTTCATTTATCTCCCTTTCTTCTGATTGAATGTACATTTTTGTTTCATATTATAATTGCTGACGTCAGTTTTAATCTTTGATGGTTTTGTGCACGGAACCTTCATTCTTCTTCTTCATTCTTCTTCTTCATTATTCTTCTTCATGAGCTATGTGATTCTTCAACAATTGTTATGCCAGTTTTCTACTTTGCGCAAAGATTTTATTCATTCATTTTCCTGGCAATTAAGGCTTTACCTCAAATTTCATTTATGTTCGTATTCCTTTTAGGTGTCATGTTATCACCTTTCTTTCCGCTATTTAGCTAGAATTTTCCTTCTGGCTTCCTCTTTCAGGAATACATTTCTTATATATTCTGGTTGTTTTCTTCTTATCTCACTGACGTTTTTTGGTGTTCATCTCCATACCTGTCTGGCCAACAGTTGTGTTTTGATGTAACCCTCAATGTTTTGCCTTTTATTTGTATTTGTGTCCTCTTTTCGATCTCTTATTTCTGCATTGTTACTTCTTCTCTTTCATTAATGTTCAGGGAGAAGATGGTCTATCTCCTTTATCTTCCCTTTTCCTCTTATTTTCTATGAAATTCTTTCTTTCATATTCTTTCTTTCATCCTTACATTGTTTCTCTTATGAAATTCATTCTCTCATCCTTATATTGTTCTTTCATTCTGTTCTTCCCTTTCTATTTTTTCAAAATTATCTTTCCTTACTATTCTCTTTTTCTATTCTTTTCATGATGTTCCTTATTATTCTCTTTGGTTCTTTTGCTAATACTTTGTGACATCGTACATATTGTTTCTATATATAAAAGAGGGAGATGTGTAGTGTCTGTCTCTCTTCTTCCTTGCTCATCCACTGTTCTCACCTTGTGGAATGTTTGCATTCGTTGATGATGTAGTAGAATGTTGGTTTCCCTGCTCAGAGGAGTTCAGTTGGGAGCTTGGGGCTGAGCTGAAAGGAGCCTGCTCCTGGTGGGGTTTTTGTTCTTATTTATAATCTTTAATTACTACCTATGGACATACCACCTTGTACCATCTACTTTAAATAAATATATACTTGAAACTTCATGAATCCTGATCATCCTTCACAACACAAAGGTTGGTGAACAGGGTCTTGTCTGGGTTGGAACAGTTCAGTGCAACTTACCTGGATGATATAGCTGTATACAGTTCTACCTGGGGGGATCACTTAAGCCACCTAAGGGAAGTGCTTCAGGCCATGCAGCAGGCAGGCCTGACTATTAAGGCAAGCAAGTGCCAAATAGGGCAGAGTTCTGTGGTGTACCTGGGCCACCTGGTAGGTGGGGGCCATGTACAGCCTCTCCAAGCTAAAATCCAAACTATTTTGGATTGGACAGCTCCTGTTACCCAAACTCAGGTCAGGGCATTCCTTGGACTGACAGAGTACTAGAGAAGGTGTGTTCAAAATTATGGGACCATTGTGGGACCCTAACAAAACTCACTTCTAAAAAAAGGCCCAAGACGGTGATTTGGATCCCAGAGTGTCAGAAGGCTTTTGACACTCTGAAAGCTGCTATGTGTTCAGCACCAGCACTGCTGGCCCCTGACTACACAAAATAATTTGTGGTTCAGATAGATGCTTCAGCGCAAGGGATTGGGGCAGTATTGTCACAGCTAAATGAAGAGGGCTTTGATCAGCCAGTTGCCTTTATAAGTAGGAGGCTTCTTCCCAGAAAGCAGAGGTGGAGTGCCATTGAGAGAGAGGCTTTTGCTGTGGTGTGGTCCCTGAAAAAGTTGAGACCATATTTGTTTGGGACTCACTTTCGTGTTCAAACTGACCACAGACCTCTCAGATGGCTCATACAGATGAGAGGGGAGAATCCCAAGCTGTTAAGTTGGTCCATTTCCCTACAGGGAATGAACTTTACAGTGGAACACAGACCTGGGGTTGCCCATGCCAATGCAGATGGACTTTCCAGGTTTTTCCACTTAGCTGATGAGGACTACCAGGGTGTAGGTTAGTAACCCATCACCTTTTCTTTGGGGGGCTATGTTGCAAAGTCATCCTGTGCCCTGGTTACCCCCCAACTTTTTACTGACTGATACTGGTGGTAACTGACTCTGACTGACCCTGGGCTCTGCTTAACCAGGCCCAGGACGAGTGCTATGCTAAAAGAAACACATTAGCATGCAGTTAAAACACCTACATGCACTATGGTACACAATGGTATGGTTGGGTACCCCTGTGATTAGCATGACCTACCCTATAAGCCCCTAGTATATAATAGGGCAGGGGGATTGAAACTACCTAGAAGTCCCCAGTACCCTGGGGCATGGCAGTTTAGAGGCCAGCAGCCTTTTTTCTTCACTTGCATGTGTGCACTGTTGAAGCCTGAGGTCAGTTTAAAAACAGCCCTGGGTGCCAGGACTGCCTTTAAAAAGTAAATTGTGCCCAAACTCGACTTTGGTGATTGAGGCACTTACAAATGGATAACCTATAATGTTTTGTCAAATTTGGGACTCCCAGGGTCTCCCCTAGGTATCCCAGGGGTGGGGGGTCAGATATGTATAAGGTACACCCTTATAAAATGAGTTTTTATATGCCTGGGTAAAGTGAAATTTCACATTTTACTCCCCACATTGTGGTAAAGGGCTGCTCAAATTCGACTTTGATGCTAGGAGCACTGTGGAGGGAGGATCTGCAATATTTCTACAGATTCAGAACCCCTAAAGTCTCCCCTAGATGCACATGGGGTGGGGTTCCTGTAGATATAAGGCAAGTACTTATAAAATAGGTTTTTGTAAGTCCTGGTGCTGGGAAAATGGCCCATGTCATTTGTCCCATTGCAAATACCCTGTTACATAGGTTAACATGGTAGGAAGATATTGATTAATAACTATTGATAGGAGAGGGCTAGAAATACCATTCAAAGACTTCCGAGAATGGTATGATTAAATCCAACAATATCATATTGTTGAATTTCTCCTAAAGTGTACATACAAGAAGTTATAAGACTTTCTTGTTTGTAAGTCCAAATTCAGCCTTCCAGTGGTCTGCCCTGATTGGTCAGAGTTAAGTGGATTAGCCAGGCTGCCTTGTGGAGGTGATAAAGAGCCCCTGGGGTTGACCAGCTCTGCTGGGAGGGCAGTGTGCTGTTCCATAGGAATGCCAGTCCAGGGGGAGGAGTCGTAAACCATGGTCTTCAAAGAGGAGAGCAGAGACCAGTGTCATTTACAGCTCTGAACTTACGACCTCAGGCAGATGGTAGGATTAAGGAAGGTATGAGCAGATGCAGGGGGGAGAGTCTATGTAAATTAGCCATCCTAGGGGTGTGTTTAGCCAGCTCTTACCTCCTTGTTGGAAAATCAGCCATTATGGATTTGGAAGATGTGATGCACTATGGGACAAAATAATGCCACACTCTACAGGATGTGGTCATATCTTTGAGGATTTACCCTGCTCCCATTGGTCTGAACTGACCTCCTGCATGACCCAGAGAACTTGGAATAAGTATCTGAGAGGGGCAGAGCCTCTCAGATCTGCTGCTTGAAACTGAAGAGAATAAGAAGGGTCTGTCTGCGCTGAAGATTTTGAAGTACATTTCCAACGGCCAGGACTCTGAGTTTGTACCTTTTTGCACCATTGGAAACTACAGCCCTGTGGCTCAAACCTGCTTCAGAAGGACTAAAGAGTGGACTCCCTGCAAGCTACAGGTTAACAGAGGTCACCTAGACATCCCCACAAAGAATTCCCAGCCTGGAGTACCAGTGGATTTGTAAGGGCTTTGTTCAAGTGGATTGCGGGATTGAAAGTTCACACTTTCAAGGACCCTCTTGGAGATTCCAGAACCTTGGATTGTGTGTTGGATACTTTGGGATCCACAAGCAGAACTTCAGGAAGGAGTTCTAACTGGACCCCACCTGCAGGAGAAGGCGGCACAACACAGTGGTGAGAAATTCTCCAGAACAATTTCTAAAGGTGTGTCCCTGTCAGAGAAAACGAAATAACTAAAAGGGGTACTGTTGGTTTCTAAGCACTAGAAAGTGATTAATCTTTTAAAAAAAATATATCTCTGGTTCCCTACAGTGGATTTATTTCGTTTTGGTGTCATTTAAAAGATAAAAATATTACCTATCTTTATAAATTGGTGTTGGCTCTTTATTTTGTGTTCTGTCTTAATTATTTACTGAATTGGTGTTTTTAAATGCTTTACATACCTGTCTTTGAAGTTAAGCCTGCCTGCTCACATCCACGTTACCAAGGGTTGATCATGGGAATAATTTTCTAAGACCTATGCTGAATCCTATCATGTGTTATTGCCTTATTGCCAATGGCAGACCTACATTTGCCCCTACCAATAACCCACTTTCCAACAATAACACACTGCAGACACCGTGGCCAACAAGCCTCCCTCCACTCTCCAACTCACCCCAGCTATCCTCTACCCACAGATTGGAGATAACCTGTCCTTCCTCCCAGACACTAGGACAGATGTGGCTGAAGTCACACTTAGTTAGGGTTCAAGGGAAGCAGGTGGGGGTATGTAGCAGAACTAATTAGGAGGCAGTTGTCAAAGAGGGTTTGGCAGCTACTCGAGAAGTTCACCCACAGGATGCAGAGCAGAGTCTGGCTGAGGGCAATAGTTGGTTACACCAAAGGGTTCCACAAGGCCTTTTAGCACCAGCCCAGTTCTGCAAAGCACAGGGGAGGTCATGCAGTCTCTTGACCCGCTTCCAATCATTCTCGGAAGCGTTCCTCCGACCCAGTCAATCACTCTCACTACCCAAGCTGGGCAATACCTGGCAAAACAATGTCGTCGGGGGCTTGGTGAGGCGAGAGCAGTTGGTTCGCTGTGCTGAGGGCCAAAAGGGGAACAGTCAAGGTAATCTGGGTACAATGTCTGGTGCATGTTGATACTGGTTGCACCAGACCGGTGCTGTCACACAACGAAGAGCTGCAAATTCCACACCTCCCTGGAAAGGAGGCACAACATCAAGTGCACGTTGAGCTGAGTCACACCGGAGAATTCTGGTCACACACAACGAAGAATTGCCAGTTGCGTGCCTCCCTGGAAATAAAGCACAACGTCCGGTCTGCGCTGATATTGGTCGCATCAGATAATCTCGGTCTCACAAAAATAGGCGTAAGTTCAGCTTTGCCTCACGAGGTAGAGTAAGGCACTACTAAGGTTACACCCCAACTCCGAGGGTCACAACCTGTGATCGATCACTGCGTGCAATGAGCATGCAGTTGGCCTGTCGCACGCAAGAGATGCAGCACTATCCATAAAGCGGGCCACGTTGGATCTCACAACTGGTGAATCTGCTCACCACCAAGACGCTTATGCGCACTGAGGTCACAAAGATGCGGGGCCATGCGCCTTAGATGCTGGCAAGACTTATGCTCTACACAAGGCAATCAGGTAGCCAGGCACAATTCTTAGTTCCACGTTCACGCCCGCTACGAGTTGGGATCCAGCAGACGATGTGGACACTTAAGAGGGCACCACTCTCCAGGTGTCTCAGGTAGATGGTGTGGGTCCCTTGTAGGAGATCTTTGATGTCCCTGAGACTAACGATAGATCAGGGGGTGAGCCCATGGAGAGCACACTTCAGGGTGCCACACAGTAGCAGGTAGTCAGCCCAGGCCAGCCACTATTCAGGAAGGGCATGCGGTCCCTTTCAATGGCAGTAATCCTGTGCACAACATATTCCTCTGACAGTGTGCACCACGCAGTTCCAGGTCCTCTGGTCCCACATCCCCACAAGTGTATCTTTGCCCTGCTGAGGTATGGCACCCGTAGTTATACTGTATTGTGCCTTTGAAAATTGGGTGCTTTAAAGGGTCTCCCTTTGAACCACAGATATCTCCTCTAAATTTCAGTCCTGTCTGTCATGAGGACGTGGAATGCAGATCTTAATCTTTAGGGGGGCCATAATCTGTCAAAATCTATTCCTCCAATCTATCCAGCCAGGCCCACAAATGGCAGAGGTCTGTCGTTCCAGTTGCATGCCAATGTTTTATAGCTGTCACTGTAGAATGCTCGAATGTGCCCCTCCAACCTCTAGTGTGGACTAGAAACAACCACAAAGGCACACAAAGAGTTTTAGAGCATAGAAAAGCCCATTTTCCAGAAGTGGCATAAGCTAATCGTGATAACACCACCTTTACCACTGGAAAGAGTTTGTCACTGAGAATCCAATGATAGGAAACATTATTTGGCTGCTCCACTGCAATCCACTATTGCAGATTGAAGTAATTTCTTCCTTTCCCCAGCCTATGGGAAGAGTGAACCTCGTAGGTACTGAAAACACACATGGTTATTCTTCACTACCTGGACAGGAAACACGCATGTGTACCTGCCCTGCCTTTCACCTACCACTCGCTTCATCCCTTAAAACGTCCCCGTGGGGTGCTCTGGTGGTAATGAAAGGTCCTCTCAGGATGGTTAGTGATTCATACAGGTCAGCCTGAGTAGACGCACAATTACCAAACTGAATAGCAGCTACGCTGGTGTGCAGCATGGCTAAAACATATTGACAAAGCCAATAGCTCTTGCATAGGCAAGGCCTATTGACTTTGCCAATGCTTGTTTTATTTAAATGCTCACTACACCACTCCAAGGCAGCACCTAGAACCAGAAGTAAGGGAAGTAAGCCTATCAACAAAGTATTTTGATATCTTAAACAAAGCAAACGTAACCTTTTGCCAATGTATTCAAATAAAAAGCTCACAATCTGCTTTAAACAAACAAAAGCTGTTTTAACTCACAGCACACCACTGCTGTGCAACAATACTGTCCGCGTCCAGCCATACATACTACAAACAACGTGCACATCCCTAAGTGCTGTTCTTTGAGACTGCAGCAGAGCCCATCTCTAACCACTCCACAGCCAAGCTCAGCACATGATAGGGCAGCGCAACTGGGCTCCACTATGCCGGATGAGGGCTGCCAGCCCTGCTAGTTGCACAAACAAAACAAACAATAATGCATACATAAACAAAAAACAAAATATACCTTGCTTAACTTAGTAAAATGCCACAGTGGTATCCTACGAGCACGCCGACATGGCCAACAATCAGGGCAGGTAAGGACTTTAAGGTTGTTAGTAAAAATAAAGAAAGAACTACGGGCCTGAGTACGAGTTGGGTGGTTAATTTTGACCCATGCATACAGGTTCGAATTAGGAGTTGTTAGGTATTTAACGTCAACCTTCGTTATATTTCCGCAGGTCAAACCTGCTGAAATTTGACATGGGAAATCCATACGGTATTTACTGTATCATTGCGGTTTTTGGTGCACTAAACACCAACATTTGCATGTTATTCCCCAACAACTTGTAATAGGTGGCATTTATTGTACTCAATAAATATCGATGGTATTGTTTATTATCATGTGAATAAATATCACCTATGGTTGTAAACAATGCCTATGTGTTCAATCTTGTGAGGGCTCTCCCAGAGAGGAAGTGTGTTGTCCATGTCCCTTCTTAGGGGAATTTCCCTAAAACTTTGTGTTTTTTGTCCTCCTGGTTTTTGCCAACTCTCCTTTCTTGATCTTCGGACTTTAGGATTGCACTGCAGCAGGAAGGTGCACACACCCTTCCTACACATGCCAGGAGAGGCTGCCTACTTGAGTGGTTTAGTTGTCGTACCTGGGAGTGCCCTGTATAAAGGTACACCACATACCCAGGATGGGTACTATACTGGCTGGTAGGGGGATGCTGCACTAATTGTGCCATCCACTGGAATAGCCTGTCGAAAATGTCTAATGTTCAGGTTGGCCTTTCTCGCTCAGTAGCCTACCCTGAGGGGGCCTTTCTCTACCACCAAGCTCGGGGTAGGTGAGAGGCTAGGTAGGTACCTCTGCGTTTCGCTCCTGCCTGGGTAGGGACAAATCCCTCATGTGGGTCTTCCCTACCTAGGGGGTCGCCGCTTCCCATGGGACAGTTCCCGGGGGTGGCTGATTCTCCGGTTGTGGCCTTAGGGCCTGGCGTACTTTAACACTGTAATGGCAATGTAAAAGTGTGCACGCCCTTTCTACCCACGTTACGAAGTGGGGCTTACCTGAGGTTTTTAAACTTAGGTCAGGTCTGCCATTACAGGCCTGTGTCTGTGTACTTGCACCTATGGTGGTTGTAACCCGGTGTCCAGCCTTCCATTGCAGGCCAGTGAGCGCACTGGCTCTTATGATGTTTTAAGCCTGTTACCCACCTGCCATTGCATGCCGGTCTGCGCACTTGCACCAATGATGGGCTTGAACATGTGTGCAGCCCTCCATCGCAGGTCGATGTGCGCATTTGCACCTATGGTGTTTGCAAACCACTGTCCAACCTGCCATTGCAGCCAGTGGGCGCATGTGCACCTATGATGTTTGCTGGAGTGCGCATTTGCATCTATGGTGGTTCTAAACATGTGTTCAACCTACCAGGAGAGGTATAGAGTAGAGTGGCGTAGAGTGCTGTGGTGTAGAGTACAGTGGTGTAGAGTGCAGTGGCGTGGAGTAGAGTGGTGCAAAACAGATTAGAGTGGCATGGAGCAACGCGGAGTGTAGTTGCAAAACGTGCAGTAGAGTGGCGTAAAGTTGAGGGGTGAAGTGTAGAGTACCATGGCTTAGAGGGAAGTGGCATAGAGTATAGTTGTGCAGGTTAGAGTGGTGCAGAGTACAGTGGTGCAGAGAGCAGTGGCCTAGAGTATAGTGGTGCAGAGTAGAATAGAGTGGTGTAGAGTGCAGTGACGTAGCACACAATGGTTTAGAGTGGCATAGCGTGCAGTGGCATAGAGTGCAGTGAGTGGTGCAGTGTAGAGTGGTGTTGAGTTCAGTGGCGCAGACTAGAGTGGCGCAGAGTATAGTGGTGCAGAGTGCAGTGGCATAGAGTACAGTGGTGAAGAGTAGAGCAGAGTGGCGTAGCATGCAGTGGCACAGAGCAAAATTGCAGCTTACCGTAGTGTAGCGTGCAGTGGCATAGCATGTAGTGGTACAGTGTAGAGTGGCGTTGAGCTCAGTGACCGAGGGTGTAGTCTTGAAGGACTGGGTTATTCTAAGACCCAGCGGTGCCAGGGGACAACACCTGAAACCTTCGTGGGTTACCTGTTCTGGCGTACAAAACACAGAGACACGGGACACTTCCAGCGACGTCAAAGATCAGCGTTTATTTACTGCAGGGATACAGAAATCGCAAGAAGTACACAACGTGTAGGTTCTCGGAGACTGCTTCAAATTGCAAAAGTGGATCGCTCCTTTTATACACGTTTTTGCCATTGCACAACATGGCAAACAAAGGTTACAACTCAGTTCCCACAATAAACTTCAAAAGAGTCGCGTTCATGTTTCAGGAGGCCGGAACATAATTACAGCAGCATTGCCGGTTCCCAACTGTAAAAACATATCATCCCCACAGTTAAACACATTCCATTCTGACTGTAAACACATTAAGAGAAGGGACAGAAACAGATGCAAAGAAAGAACAAGGATGCACGACAGATTGGAGAAGAGTGTTGAGAGTAATAACGGGAACTTGATTACAGGATCAAAGACCTCGTGCCCAATGCATGCACGACTGAAACAATAGACTAGCACGGTAAGATGAGCCTCGAGCGGGGCCATCTGTCTTTGCCGTGTCATTTCCCTATCATAAAAGTCACCCTCAAAGAAACACGTGCCCTTCGTGTAAGCTTGGGAGTCCCAGGGTCACAGAGCGGACAAAGTCCGTTCGCTGGCTACTTGAGGGCAAGAGACAAGATGGATGCCGCATCTAAAATGGAACCCGAGGGTTTCGGATGGACAAACCCAAAAATGAGACGAACCATACGTGGTTGCGTAGCGAAACTGCGTACACCCACTAAACTCGTCATTTGCGGTTCGTAGACACCAAACTCATCCATATTCGACAACACCCAAAAAGTGTCGTTCCGTCTCGCACGGAGCCTCAGACGCTCCTTTTGCCCTCATGTAGGCAAGCACTAGTCAAAATCGGAATCAATTTCGATATTCATCAGATCGTTCAGCTGTTGCTGGAACATCATTCTATCCATCAATGTCTCCTTGGTAACGGATGGCCGTCTTATACACGTTGTAGCACAAAGGCCACATAAGGCAGGACCACACTGTACACAAAGACAACACGTGAATAGAAACGTTACAACAACCCCTACAATCATCAGAATTTTCCAACCCCAAGTGGATATCAAGCCCAAAAACCCTCCTAGAAGTGTCCAATTACCTTCGTCCACGTGTATGGACTCGGAAATCTTGTGCAACTTCGAGATGGCTTGGTAAACAGTTGGAGCGTTGTCAGGAATGAAAATGCAACAGCTCGAATGGATAACTTTACACACACCACCTCTATCTGCGAGAACAACGTCTAGAACCATACGGTTCTGCAACGTCATGAGTCTATCCGCCTGAAGTTCAGCTGTTAAATTACCAAGGGCACTCGCAGTTATATTAGCAGTCGACTCGACTACACGGGTCAACTGTCTTAGGTTCCTACTATTAACCATAGGTCCCCAAAACGGCAAGAAACCCTTAAAGAAGTCTCCTGCTTCTTGACCGGCAGTGTCCTCTTTGCTAATAACGCCTCTCACAATTCTAGTCTTGTGATAGTCTGAGGCAACTGTAAAAGTCGGTGGTAAAAGATTCGCAATATAACAGGTACCCGAGAAATCACGGGGTAACCATGTATATGCACGTTCATAACATACGAAATAAGTGCCCTTAGCAGTCAGAAAAACAGGGGAAGAGAGCATCGGTAGGACATACGTGTCAGTACAAGCACTGTTCCCAAGTTGTGCTCTCGGATTTCGACCCAAACCCTTCAAGCAGAAATTACCGAGGTGGGGTACAATCCATATTGGGGACGAACTCTTGAGCTGTCTATCACCCACTGACGTACTATACTCAGCCTCACTCAGATCCTTATAGGCTTGCACCTCTTCATCTGGAATAAGCGATGCATCAAAGACATCTCTATCTAGATCAGCAATCGCTATCGCCAAAGGCTTGTGGTACGGACCAGGACCGAAGTTCGCAGAGCGTGGCTTTCGACTGGGGTAGGAATCTAGTGCACTACGGAACATAGTTTGAAATGCTCGAGCTGAACCCTGGGAGCTGTAGGGAAGAACCAAATACGGAATACCCCTATCCATGGTATGTGGCATTAACCCACACACCCAACAGTTGGTAGTATTCATCACCAACTGATGCTGATGTAGGAGTTGAACGAAGGAGTTATTCATGAATTCCGCACGTCTAACCTGTTCGTGTTGAGGCAGGGGATGAAAAGAATGTGGAGAAACAGTGGTAATGGAGCTTAGTTTAGGAAAAAGAGTAGGTGAAACAGAAGGTAATAACAACTGTATTCCAAAATACACTCCGCCCACCAATAGCATAGACACAGTCAGAAACAGTAGGAATACCTGAAACAGAAAACATTTTGTTCGTACAATCTTATGCAATTTTGATCTTTGCGCCGACATCCTTTCTACTTCCAACAGCTTAGAGAATGCCATCCTCTAAAACCGTCCGTGACGTACTTGACGCACTTCGTTCTGAGTAGCGATTATCAATTCCCAGGAGTTCCCAGGAGTCGACAAAAGTAACCGACCTAGTGTCAGAAACCTGCTAAACAGAAAGGAGTACCCGCACAGCCCTACGGTTAACCCGGATGATAGGTTTTCTCAAAACGTTCAGTTTTAATACAAATCTCTTAGCAATGAAAAGCACATAAAAATTCAAAAAGAAAGGATGTAATTGTTCATAATGTCTGTAGCACCAGTAAAGGAAAATATAAAACAAAATTGTATTAGTCCTTGCTACGTGGACGAAGAAAGTATCGATTTCTTCCAGGTTGAGTCTGCTCTACAAACAATTGTTCAGCTGGTGAAACAGTGTTCGGTGGAGTGGACGACGATTCAGACCTTGAGTTCTCTACGACTGATGACTCCACAAATGTGTCTGGCAGCGATGAATTGTCTCCTACAGGTTGAGCATCACTAAACGGCACAAAGCTTAAAGGGGTCTCAGTTTCCGTTGCCGCAATCCCAGTTCTCACCCAACCATCTGAAGGTGAGGGGATCGGTACTTTTTTCGTGTGGCCGGCGTGAACCCAGTTCTTTCTGCCTTCCAATCGAACTGCAGTCCTCGTTGTTAATAAGACTTGAAAGGGTCCCACGAATCTTGGCTCCAAGTTACGTTTTCGGCCAAAATTTCGGGTAACGACCCAATCGCCTGGCCGGAGCTGATGTCCAGGACCCTCTGTCTGCGCCGGTAGAGCTTCTAAGACCTGTTGGTGAATTAACCTCAATTTAGGGGTCAAATCATGAAGATAATCAATTAGCATTGGATACTCAAGACTATCAAAGGCCTTAGGTCTCGGGACTCCCCAAATGTTCGCAGGGCGGCCGAACACAATCTCATATGGGCTAAGCCCTACTCGAGAGTGTACAGTCGCTCTGGTTGATAGGAGAGCCAGAGGCAAGGCATCAGGCCATGATAGACCAGTCGTAGCTTGTATCTTTGCAAGTTTCAGCTTCAGGGTACCATTGTACCCTTCAACTAAACCCGCTGCCTGAGGATGATTAGCGCTATGGAATTTCTGATGAATTTCAAGGCCCTTACATACACTCTGCATCACACTCCCCACGAACTCACTTCCATTATCTGACCACACAATCCGTGGCATTCCATACCGAGGAAAGTATTCCTTCAGTAGGATTTTCGCTGTGGACAGAGCAGTGTTATCCTTAAGAGGATAGGCCTCAATCCATCTGGAGAACGCACAAACCACAACTAAAACATATTTTAGATTATTGCATCTCTCCATATGGATGAAGTCCAGTTGGATAACCTCAAAGGGACAAACAGGGGGAGCAAAATGACCAGGTGGAGTGGGGGTGCCCTTGCCAGGATTATGCATCAAACACACCATGCAATTCTTAACCACTCTCTCAGCACATTTAGTAATACCATCATTCTTCCATACAGGGGACAAAAACTTGCATATCCCTTTCGCACTAATGTGTGACAACCCATGAGCCATCGTCACGACAGCTAATACGTACGCATCCGGTAACATCCACCTCTGACGTTCCGACAAGTCAACCCAACATCCATGCATATCCAACTTTCCCGTACTTTCTTTCCACTTGGTCTTTTCAGCTTCAGTGGCCTCGTTCTGAATTGCCTTTACACTCTCAACAGTGTCTTCACACATACCAGTTTCCGTCGACCATCTCGCTGAACCTGCCACATACATTCGGGTAGCAAGATTCTTAGCCGTTTCCTTGGCAATCTCATCCGCAAATGCATTACCACGACCAACATCATCCGTCACTTTCCGATGTGCACTACATTTAACGATCGCCACCTGTTTAGGCAGTGTAAGTGCATCCAAAAGATCATTCACGAGCTGCCCGTGTTGGATCTTCGTACCATGCGATGTCATAAATCCTCTTTCTCTCCACAATCGTCCAAAACTGTGCGAAACACCGAATGCATACTGACTGTCGGTAAACACATTCACTCGCTTTCCCTTAGACAAAACACATGCTCTTGTCAATGCAATCAACTCTGCCGCTTGCGCTGAATTCTGACTCAATCTCGCAGTTTCCACAACCGTGCTCAACGTCACTACAGCATACGCAGTCGTCACATCGCCATTCGGCAATTTAAAACAGGAACCATCAACATACAAAGTACCATCGGGATCTGTCAATGGAGTGTTTTTCAGGTCCACACGACCCTTTGTTTCTTCCTCAGTTCGTAAATAACAATCATGTGGTGGTACATCATCTGATTCCATATTAGTCGGCAACAATGTCGCCGGATTCAGTACATTACAACGCTTGATCTGTATATGACTTGCCAAAAGGGTCAACTCATACCCAGACAACCTTGCACTCGTCAGATGTTGAGTTTTTGTCCGATTCAAGAGAGTGTCAACTGCATGCGGAACCATCACAATGAGCATATTATCCATGACCAGACCTGCGGATTGTCGAATAGACGCCGCAGCTGCCGCCGTCGCCCTCAAGCAACTCGGCAACGCTCTAGCTACCGGGTCTAAGGTCGAGGAAAAGTATGCACATGGACGCTGCTTGCCACCAAATTGTTGCGTTAAAACGCTCAACGCACAACCTTCCCTCTCGTGGACATATAGTGTAAATGGCTTACTGTAATCAGGAGTACCTAACACAGGAGCCGAACACAACGCATCACGCAGTTCAGAAAAACTTTTCTGACATTCTTCCGTCCATGGCAAAGGAGTCGAAACATCCTTGCACGTGAGCGCTATCAATGGCTTCGCTAACAGTGAAAAATTTGGAATCCACTGTCTGAAGTATGACGTGATACCTAGAAAGGCACGCACATCTCTCTGAGTTGTTGGCACAGTCATTCGAGCAATTGCTGCAATTCTTTCGGGGGTCAACCTTCTTCCCGCCTTTGACAATAAGTGACCTAGATAGGTTACTTCTTGACAACAATATTGCAGTTTAGAAGGTGACACTTTGTGATGTAAGTCACAAAGATGCTGTAACAGTGACACTGTAGCAGTCTTGCAAATCTGTTCAGTGTCTGCAGCTACCAACAGATCATCAACGTACTGAATCAAGGTCGCACCAGTTGGCAGCACGAACGCATCAAGTTGACTCTTAAGAGCTTGGCTGCAGATCGATGGACTTTCACAGTAGCCCTGAGGTGCACGTTTGAACCTGAAGCTACGACCACCCAATGAGAAACCGAATAAATCTCTGCTTTCCTCAGCAATCGGATTGCTAAAGAACGCATTCTTCAGATCGATTACCGAGAACCATGATGCAGAGGCTGGAATCAGAGTCAGCAAAGCTGTAATGTCAGGTTCCACGGGAAACTGTGGAACAACAATTTTATTTACCTCCCTTAAATCGATAACTAGACGGTACACAGGAGGCTTGGAGGGATCAGTTCGCTTCAAAATAGGCAACACGGGACTATTACACACGTTACCTCGTGTTTCCTCAATGACATCTTTATCGATCAAATCGTAAATGATCACTAATAGTGCTCGTGCACCATCAAGGGAGATACGATACTGAGGTATGCGCGGCAGTCGCGCGTTGAATTTCAATTGAACAACATAAGGTGGTACATCCAGCAGGCCCACATCATTGGGACCTGTCGCCCACAAAGAAGCTGGAAGAGAACTCAATTCCGGTGGGAGCTTATCAATCGACAAATACATAGGGGAGATCACTCTCTGACCCAATGTAAGCTCCACTCCCGCGGGAGAGCAATACAAAGTCGCATGTAACCGTTTCAACAAATCCAAGCCCAAAAGATTCTCACCACAACCAGTAGTCAAAATCAACGGAGCTTCTAACTCAGAAGTCCCAATTGTAAGGGGCAAAGGGCTAGAAACTGGATTGCTAACGGGGGCGCCAGAGAATCCAACGGAAACATTCGTTAAGCCAGACAAAGGCACGCCAGGGAGTTTCGAATGCATGATGGAACTTTTCGCTGCACCAGTGTCCAACAGAAAAGGCTCAACTACGCCCAATGTGGCAACTGCGACATAAGGCCCTCTCTGATCAACCGAAACTGATACTTCTCCCTTCCTCTGTCTACGGCTGTCCTAGTAGATACCATCCGCATCAACATCATGCTCAACATAATAGTCATCCACATGATACTGAGCAGATCTACCAGACGAGAGATCGCATCGATCGAAACAATTTTTCGAGTCTGAGGAAGTGGCAAGACGCTCGGTCTGATTCTGAGTAACACCGCGACCTCTACCACGTGAAGCTTGTTGAGGACCACTACGACCTCCTCGAGCCGAAACACCATTGTTCCTGTCACGTAAAACTGGACAATTGAACTTCAAATGGCCCTCACCCCGACAATACGCGCATTGATTATACCCCAACACAAAGCGAGGTGCAGAAGAGTCATTACGCAACTGTGATCTAGAAAACTGCGATTGCGATCGATTTGGCTGTTGCGAGTCATTGTAATTCGAGCACGGAGGATACGCTTGCTGCAATAAGACCTTAGTTTTAAGATCCTTCGTTTTCTTGTCTGCGCGTTCGCTTTCTTCCTTCTCTCTGTTTTCGTAGTACTGGGCCGTGGCTAATATCTGAGCAGTGGTAGAAACAGCCCACGAACTTTCAGAATTCTTCAGCTTGTTGCTGAGTTCAGGCAACAAATTCGATACGAATTTATCAACGAACAACCGCTGACCACCCTCAGAGCTCATGTCCTGACCACTATGATCAATAAATGCCTCCTCAAATCTCGTAAAGAAATCGGAGACACTTTCATCCCTCTTTTGTTTGCACGCAGACAACTTGTCCCAATTAACGCGTATTGCTGGCATAAGTGTCTTCATAAGGGTAATTATCCTCTGGGGCAAATCCGCAATAAGCTGTTCAGGTTTAGCCCCACCAACTTGCTGGGCGTCTGCCGCCGCAAGAGCAACCCAATCACCGCCTAACTCGGCCGCGTGATTCTCATGACGGATTTTCGCCCAAATCGGCTGAGGCACTGTATTGCCAAACAACATGTCAATATCGGCAAGGTTCATAACGGTAGCATCCACTAGTTGGGACAACTCCTTATAATAACCTGCAGGATTTTTACGGGGGTCGGGCAAGGTTTGCTTTACCTGCAAAACTTCCGATCGCTTCCAAGGGAGGTGTATCCAAACTCTCTGAAAACGTGCTGGAATAGCGGGATTAGCATTAGGATCACCTGGCATCCATACTGGGGGAACTTCCCGCATAGGATACTGACCAGGTTTGGCCATCCACTCTTCAGTCTCATCCTTAAACAATGCTCGAGGTTGCACTGTACATCGAAAAGATAACAGACGCTCTAGAGCACATCGAACATTATCACCTACAATCACACCAGTCGAAAATTGATTCTGGAGCTCAGAGACCTCGGGCGGTATATTATCAACCGCATCATTATCCCACTCTTCTCTCAAAGATTTACACATTTCCTCGAACACGAGTCGCTGTGTGGGCGCATTAAACTGGGAAAATGTCTCGAACACTATACGCGAAGTGTACTTCCCAGGATGGCGAATCCATTTGCGCGCCGTTTTTACCAACGACTCACGTTCCCTACCATCAGGAATCTGACTGCGCCTCTGAGCAACATCAGAAAGAGCCGATCCGAGTATTGGCCCAAAAAGCGGAGAATAGAGAGTAGCAACAGCATTAAAGAGACGGCTACGAACAGAAGGAGAAGAAGAAGAAGGTACAGGAGCAACGACAGTAGGAGTAGAGACAGTAGTAGTGGACGGGGTAACAGGAGTAGTGGTACCAATAGGCTGAAGAGGGATTGGCAAAGGAGCAGTAGGAAGGAGAGCTGGTAGAGGAGGATGAACAATCTGTGGCACAAGAGGATTCGGGAGAGGAGGAGGAACGACGGGCTGACCAGCAGCCGCCAGAACAGCAGGTTGAGGGATAGGAAGAATCATAGGACCCACGGTATCTGGAGCATAGGGAGGTGGTGATTTCAATAGATAAGACAATAATGAATCTTCTATCACTTCCTCTCCCGTCTTATCAGAATTAGACGGTAACACCGGATAACACTTATCCACCGCCATGTGATGAAGTCGAGCACTGACTTCCTGCTCCTTCTCATCTTTGTCTCGCTGATACTGTTCTGCATTTCGCATCACCGTAATAACACCTTCTCTCTTATTTTTCTTAATCTGTTTGATTTCTTTCTGCTTGGCCTCTTTGCGCCATAACCGGAAGGAATCAAACATGGCCGGCCTAGCCTTCTTTTTAAACAGTTTAGCTTCAAGATTATCTAAGACGGCAGTTTCGAAACTACCATGTGATGGCCAACTAAGAACACCATCATTTTTAGTGTAACGAACCCAATATTCATTATATACGATAGGACCTACGCCATGGCGACTATAGAGCTCATAAATTGGAGTTCCAACCGGAGGTATCGGACATGAATCCTCCAGCCGGGAATCCGTGCTGCAACATTTAAGGAAACCAAACAAAGTACTACGGCCAGGCATCGTGCACACTAACCGAGTTTACAAACTTCGAGGGCTATCGAATTATGATGTCCTCGCACAAAAAATGCAAGACCCTCAGTTTTTGGCAATTGCAATCGTCAAATAAAACCCAACAACTAAGAACCAACAACTAAGAACCACAAATGCAATGGAACCATGCAAAGAACAAAGTAACTCTGGGAGCGACCCACAAATACTTAACTGAAAGAGCAATGGCGTCACCAGGAAGGCCTGTCTATCGTCTCGCCGTACAAAGGACTACGCCAGGCGCCAAAACAGGTCGACAGTCAGGGCATCAGTCCGTCGCAGCCGTCTGGAAGCGGGAATCTTCGCGGGAAAAGACTTCGGGCCACCTATTTCGACAACTGGATCGATGAAGCAGGGTGCACCTTCCCTCGGAGATTTCACACGAAGTTCCTCACGATCGTCGGGCTTTGGACCGGTACCGCTGATGTCGCCCCACGTTGGGCGCCAACTGAAGGACTGGGTTATTCTAAGACCCAGCGGTGCCAGGGGACAACACCTGAAACCTTCGTGGGTTACCTGTTCTGGCGTACAAAACACAGAGACACGGGACACTTCCAGCGACGTCAAAGATCAGCGTTTATTTACTGCAGGGATACAGAAATCGCAAGAAGTACACAACGTGTAGGTTCTCGGAGACTGCTTCAAATTGCAAAAGTGGATCGCTCCTTTTATACACGTTTTTGCCATTGCACAACATGGCAAACAAAGGTTACAACTCAGTTCCCACAATAAACTTCAAAAGAGTCGCGTTCATGTTTCAGGAGGCCGGAACATAATTACAGCAGCATTGCCGGTTCCCAACTGTAAAAACATATCATCCCCACAGTTAAACACATTCCATTCTGACTGTAAACACATTAAGAGAAGGGACAGAAACAGATGCAAAGAAAGAACAAGGATGCACGACAGATTGGAGAAGAGTGTTGAGAGTAATAACGGGAACTTGATTACAGGATCAAAGACCTCGTGCCCAATGCATGCACGACTGAAACAATAGACTAGCACGGTAAGATGAGCCTCGAGCGGGGCCATCTGCCTTTGCCGTGTCATTTCCCTATCATAAAAGTCACCCTCAAAGAAACACGTGTCCTTCGTGTAAGCTTGGGAGTCCCAGGGTCACAGAGCGGACAAAGTCCGTTCGCTGGCTACTTGAGGGCAAGAGACAAGATGGATGCCGCATCTAAAATGGAACCCGAGGGTTCGGATGGACAAACCCAAAAATGAGACGAACCATACGTGGTTGCGTAGCGAAACTGCGTACACCCACTAAACTCGTAATTTGCGGTTCGTAGACACCAAACTCATCCATATTCGACAACACCCAAAAAGTGTCGTTCCGTCTCGCACGGAACCTCAGTCTTGCAGAGTAGAGTGAGGCAGAGTACAATGGTGAAGTGTGCAGCGGCACAAAGTACAGTGGTGCAGAGTAGAACAGACTGGTGTAGCATGCAGTAATGTAGAATGCACTGGCGTAGAGTGTTGCAGAGTAGAGTATGGTGGTGTAGAGAACAGTGGTGCAGAGTAGTTGGCATAGGGTGCAGTGGCATAGAGTGCATTGGTTTTGAGTAAAGTGGTGTTGAGTGCATTGGTTTAAAGTGCAGTGGTTTAGAGTAGACTGGTGCAAGGTAGGGCGGCTCAGTGTGGAGTACAGTAGCGTAGAGTGAAGTGGTGTAGAGTGGCGCAGAGTGGATTAGTGTGGTGTAGAGAGGAGTGAATTGGCTTTGAGAAAAGTGGTGTAGAGTGCAGTGCTGTAGAGTAGAGTGGCGTAGGGTGCAGTGGTGTAGAGTGGTGCAGAGTAGAGTGCAGTGCTGTAGGGTGCAGTGGCATAGAGTAGATTGTTTCAGAGTACAGCGAAGTGGCGTAGAGTGGAGTAGTTCAGGGTACAGTGAAGTGGTGCAGGCTAGAGTGCAAAGATGTAGAGTAGAATGGTGTAGCGTGCAGTGGTGTAGAGTAGAGGGGTGTAGAGTGCAGTGGTGTGGAGTGAAGCAGTTCAGAATAGATTGGAGCAGCTTGGAGCGATGCAGAGTGTTATGGCATAGAGTGCAGTTGAGTGGCTTAGATTTGAGTTGTGCAGAGTAGAGTGCAGAGGCATAGAGTGCAGTTGCATAGGGTAGAGTGGTGCAGAGTACATTGGCACAGAGTAGAATAGAGTAGCGTGGAGTGCAGTGACATAGAGTTCAATGGTTTAGAGTGGCATAGCGTGCAGTGGTGCAGAGTACAATGGTGCTGAGTTCAGTGGCAGAGAGTACAGTCTTGCAGAGTAGAGAGTCATAGAGTGCAGTGGCACAGACTAGAGCTGTGCAGACTAGAGCGATGCAGACTAGAGCATTGCGGAGTAGAGTGGCGCATAATAGAGTGGCGCAGACTAGAGGGGTGCAGAGTGCAGTGACATGGTGCAGAGTAGAACAGAGTAGTGTTCTGTGCAGTGGCGTATAGTGAAATGGTGTAGAGTGGCATAGCTTGCAGTGGCGTAGCGTGCAATGGTGCAGAGTATGGTGGCGTTGAGGTCAGTGGCGTAGAGTGCAGTCTTGCAGAGTAGAGTGGCGTAGAGTGCAGTGGTGTGAAGTAGAGTGGCGCAGAGTACAGTGGTGCAGGGTAGAGTGATGCGGAGTACAGTGGAGCGGAGTAGAACAGAGTGGCATAACGTGCAGTGGTGTAGCATTCAGTAATGTTGATTGCAGTGGTGTAGAGTGTTGCAGAGTAGAGTATGGTGGCATAGAGTGCAGTGGTGCTGAGTAGTTGGTGTAGAGTGCTGTGGCGTAGAGTGCCTTGGTTTTGAGTAAAGTGGTGCTGGGTACATAGGTGTAGAGTGTAGTGGTTAAGAGTAGAGTGGTGCAGAGGGCAGTGGTGCACAGTAGAATGGTGCATAGTGGAGTGACAGAGCATAGAGTGCAGTGGCATAGAGTGACGTAGAGTGCAGTGGCATAGAGCGCAGCGGCATAGAGTAGATTATTTCAGAGTGAAGTTGCTTAGAGTGGAATGGTACAGGCTAGAGAGCTGCAGCATAGGTTGGTGGAGTAGAGTGTAGTGGCGCAGAGTAGAGTAGAGTGGTGTAGAGTTCTGTGGCGTAATGTGGAGTAGAGTGGAAGAGTGGAAGAGTGTTGCACCAGACGCCAGCAGTGCTAAAGCTGACCCTGGTGGTAGGCTGTTGTTGTTTCAGTGAAACATGTTCACCTGTTTCATTATTGACAACACACTCATCCACCAAATAGTATAAACACTACAGGCCTTATAATGAGTCTGGCAGTTTTCCTGTCAGCATAAAAAAAAAGACCTAGCAGTGGAACCTTCTAATTAACAGCACCTAACCTATTTTTACACTCCTTATGTAATGTCCCTTCTATACTAGGTGGGATCTGTGTGCACACTGAGTAGTACCCACCGTCGCAGTACTTGTTCCAACAGGAACTTAACAATTCAAAACAAAAGCACAGGTGCACCACTCAGAGAAAACTTTATCAAAAAGGACAATTTTAACGTCCATATCTAATAAAGAGAGTTCTTGAATTTATTATTTTTTCTTTCTCTTTTATTGCTTCATTTTCATTTCACGTAGATGAAACAGCGTTCTACACACAGAACAGCCGACGCGGTTCGTCCCATTGTAGGACTTCTTCAGGGCAATAGAAATAGGTGGAGTCAAAACCTCTCCATAAAGTTTATTTTGGTTCTAGGATTCCCTTAAGGAGAGATGTTCCCCGTCCAGTAAAATATTGTGTCAGGTAGTAGCGCCGTTTATATAGAGGTAACAATCATTCGATAAGTAGACTAAGCACGTCCCACTTTAATAATGTCCAGCTCCGCCAATATGTATAGTATACAGGCTCAGTGTGAATCCTACGCGAAGTTGTCTTTTAAATTGTCACACCAAGGCCTAATGGGAAGGCGAGTAACACCCCCTGATAAGGGATAGACCCGGTGTAATAAATAAAACCGCTATACCTATAATGTATCTGCACCGAGCAGACGTCCCATTGCGAACACCATAATAAGTTTTCCTGTCAGCCTGCCACTACAGCGCTGACAGGAGTACCGCCAAGCCCGTAGTGTGTCCGCCTGCCGGATTACGATTGTAATTATTGGCCGGCAGGTGGTGCTGCGGTGGTGTCACAGCCGTGGCTGCCTAAGGCTTCTAAGAGAGCCATAAGACAGACCGCTGCTGTGAGACCACCAAAACATGTTCCTGCACGGTATGGCATGCACCATACAGTCCGCACTGTGCAGGAACTGGGGTGTAATACCTGGGGGGCACAACATGTGCCCCCCTTCATGCACCCCCAGGCTCATTGGTAGCAGGGGACCTTGTTAGGGCACCCTTAGTTGCCACACTGCCTCACTTTTCATAGCGGGCTCACCACCATGGAAAGGGTGGTGGTTTGGCAACTCGTAATATGCTCAGCGGTGATACAGGGGCACCACCAGCTTATTACTGCCCCAGACCGCCACGCTGCTGGATCCTGCATCCCAGCGGATGTGACAGTCTTGTGGTGGTCCGACCGCCAAACTCCTAATGTGGCACACGGTGCTGCAGTGGTCAAACCGCCACCACAAGTACAGCGGCCCTATGGCCTGGCGTACTTGGAATCCGGCACTATGTTTTGATGTTGAGAGGGTATTTAAGGCTGTAGCGTAAGCAATGTAGTGTGTTTCTGGGCTCATGTTTGTAGTTTTCAGGAAAGCAGTAATCTGTGTTGTCTAGGTTTTTATGGCACAGTGCTACTGCAAGGGTTGCAAATACTGAGGCTATTGCTCATTAGGTGTAGTTGTGTAGGCTGCACCTCTTGACTTGCCAACACATATTATTAAAAGGGTTTGGTACTCAGGCTTGCTGACTGTAAATAGAAAGATCATTAGACATTCACTACAGGGTCACAAGCAAAAGCCATCAGTGCCTTGATAACAGAACCTCGACATAAATATTTGCTTAGCACCGCCACAGACGTGCACCTCATCTCTGCAGGCCTATTTTAAGCGTTATTTTACAGCCTCGTACAGTGGAGCTTAAGAAGGGCATGAGCGGTCTTCATGGGGAGAGTGATCTGCATTCCTCTTCCTTTCCTATATACCTCTTACTTTGAAGTAAGAGAAACAAAATGTAAACACCAAGCTTCCTCGGAAGAGGGAGCTTGACATTTGATCTTTTTGTTTAGATGCACAGCAAATATGATAACATGAGACCAATATTGAAAGATCCGTCTACAGAAAGTGGGATCTGGGAATGATGCAGTAAACAAGGTTTGAGCAAGGGAGGGAACAAACTCAAGATGGACAGCCTAAAACAAATAGTCAGCAAATAGAAAGCAAGAAAATGTGAGTTACAAACCACAAAGCCAATGGTAAGCAATGGGCAGAATGCATTCCCAGGGAAGATTTCTGAATGCCCCCAATATGTCTTCTTGAAATAAGCCAGCTGTGCTGTCTGGTAGGCTGCAACTTAAAAAAATGAGGGGAAAGGAAAGGTAGAGAAGAGCTTGGGGTATCCTTATTTATAGAAATCAATGGTTAATTGACTGTTTAATTATTTAATTGCTGGCCCTTGATAAGTAAGCAGCCTAGCTTCAGCTGGGAGATTTTCAGAATACAACAAAATCAGTGTGTGTTGACAGATGGAGGAGTCTCTAGAGGACAGTATGGATACCAAGAGGTGTGCCATGTTAAAGAGTCATAGGGATCCCCCTTGTGAAACTGACAATGACGATTTGCTTTCTGTTTCTAGAGTGGATTTGGAGGCATTCATAAAGGACGCAGTGAGTTTGGCTCTGGCTGAACCACAAGACAAGGTGCAAAGGCTGGACTCTGACAGGGAATCTGAGGAGGTCACTAAGGGGCAATAAATTCAAGAACATCAGTTAGAGGAGGTGACGGCCCATATAATGGGACATTCTAAAATTACAAGAGAAGCCTCAGCAGGATGAAGAGGGTTACCTTGCTCAGTATGCTACTGCACAGTGGACGCTCTCTCTTTTCATGATGTTGTGAAGTTTATGGCTTTGAAAGAGTGAAAGGACTTGGACACGTCTTCCTTTCTGAGGGTCATGGTAAAGAGATACCTTCTGGACCAATTTGACTCTGATTTTCGCCCAGTGTCAACTCGGGCACATGACAGTTGGACCGCCACATTCACGTCGGATGAAGGGACCTCGTAATTGGGCCGGCGGTTACACTGGCGGTCTGCCCTCTGACAGACGCATTGGCTGATCCCGCCCGTTGCTGCGGTCTAGATTTCCTGGCAGCAGACCGCGGCAGTCTTTCGTCTATGTAACCGCATGCATCGTAATACAGCAGTCGGGCCGCCAGCAGTGTGGTGGTGAATCTATCGCCACCACCATAGTGGTACTAAGACCGCCAAACCCAAATCATTCCCTAAGATACCAACATGGGCATTTTGTGGCACTAGCTACAAAAACTCTAAATGCAACTTGAAACACAGTACCTGTGTCACTAAAACTGCTTCTAGCTGAGTGCTGCTAACTAATCCTACACGAGTTCACATCAAAACTAGTCTGCTTTTGTGCACTAGTCTTCCTTCTATGAAAACGTGGGTAAGGAACACCTTAACAGAAATGTACTGGCACAGTAGAGAAAAACTGGGACTGTCCCTCCAAATCCAGGACTTCTAGTCAGCCTAGTACGTCGAGATGGGGTGTCTAAAACTAGTCATGCAAACCGGAAATTAAAATCACCAATGTGTGGCTGCCATGAAACTATTTGAGCCATTTCTGGAAATCAACATACAAAGTAATTTATTGACTTAGAACAGAGACACCAGCTGACACCCCTCAAATATCAGCCTCATCTGACGTGAATGCCAGGAGTGTTCTAGAACCTATATCTAATCGTCTATAGACATATTGTATGCTGCTGAAAATGGATATAATTAACCGGGCATCACTCGATAGGCACAAACAATGTTTGACTCCAAAGCAAAAGAGGGCCCCTGAAGCCAAAATGGTAAGGCAGGAGACCTGGATAATCAAGCCAAAGCCCTAAGCAAGAACAGCCTGCCTCAAAAGGACAAATAGATGCAGAATATCTAATTAAATGTCTATAGGTCGCATTAGGGCCTTGTGAGTCAAGGCAAAGAAAATACAATATAAATCAAAGTCTTTTATATATGGGACTGATAGCATGAATGCACTTGGGGTGCCAAGTGCATTCATGCTATCAGTCAGACCCATACATCACATTCAGACTACATTTATACCCCATCTCATCAACCAGCATCCAGCAAATCATAATTAAATCAACAAGCACCTTAATTAAAATCAAATTTGGCATTCAGTTACTTATAAGTATCCAGTTAGATTACAGGACATAATATTTATATAATATCCCATGAGAGGCAAAGTTCACCTAGAGGAAAGAAAAGGGGGTAAAAAATAAACAACTTTCAACCTCGCAGATAATTCTAATGTTATGTATCAATTAATAATCATTTTGTTCCAATATGTTAACAATTCAATTTTACAGGTCCTTGTATTCAATAAAGAAAAGATATAAGGGTTTTCACGCAAGAACGTGTCTACCCATTTCCGACAGAGAACTACTACTCTGTCCCTAGAGAAAGTACACACCAACAGGACCGGCAAGTCTGGACCAGCAAAAAGATCATTACCTTTTCCGATAACACTGATTCAGAGGGAGAGTGCACATTTAACCAATTTGATTCTTATGGAAATAGACAGGAGCAATATGATAGACCCACCACCAGCAATAGTTTTTAGACAACAGAAGGAGGGGGGGGAACTACCGACCCAGATTTCGGTAACCACCAAGGACACGGTTTCCAGATACGGAACCACCACAATAATATCTCTAGATGAGAAGACAGCAATACTGAGGAAATTAGATACTATCCCTATTTTTATTATGATCAAGGTTGATATTGATTCCACCACCGAGGAGCTTCTGACAAAGGACTCTCCTTCTATGTCTATTGAAAAATGTGAACTCAGGATGGATCTCTTTGCTTTGTTTAAACACATTAGACTTAAGAAATACTTTATGAATCAAAGTACCATTGTAGAAGACAACCGCTCAAGCCTCCCTCCAATTTTATCCTGAGCTTGGATATGCTTGGACCAGAGGTGGACATTTCTGAGAGGGCAGTACTCTCTAAGATCCAGCAGGTGACTAAATACATTCCAAAACCTCACTATAAATCTATCACAACAAGAGAATATTGCCCTTAAAAAACTGAGAGACAATGACCTCATTACTATCAAACCCTGCGACAAAGGGATTTTTATTTTTGTCCGTGTTATATCCAAAGGTGCTTGATTATTTTATTATGCGTTGCTGTATGCTGGTTGATGAGATGGGATATAAATGTAGTCTGAATGTGAGATATGGGTCTGACTGATAGTATGAATGCACTTGGGGTGTGAGTGGAGATGCTTTTCAGCGTGATTGTTTGTGTCTATTATTAGCTAAAACCATTGTTTATTCTCTTATTGTTTATCATGTATACTTCAGTGATCCCCAGGGAACTACCACAACTTGTTTTATTTGCTATCTTTCTGATTGTTTATGTAAGTAAAAAGTAATTGGAATAAATTGCAACTATTTTTTGATATAAAAGACTTTAAATTGCATTTTCTTTTCCTTGAATCACAAGGCTCTACTGCGACCTATTGGTACTTTAGGCATTAGGGGCCATATGTAGGTAGCCTAACATTTACCACTTCATAAATACCGAATTTTACCGATTCGGTATTTATGAAGTGGTAAATGCTATGTAGGTAATCCATCGGTAATATTTACCGATTCGGAATGGGTCGGTAATTTAGAATCTGTATTTACCGATTCGGTAATGGTAACTGGCTTCCCATTGATTCCTATGGGCCAGGAGGCCCATAGGAATCAATGGGAAGCCAGTTACCATTACCGAATCGGTAAATACCGATTCGGTAATGGGGGGAGCACAATCAAGGGTGGCAGGGTGTCACAGTGACACCCTGTTGCACCCCTGATTCCTGCATGTGTGCACATGTGGCACACATACATGCCCTAAGGGCATGTATGTCTGCCACATTGCACACTTCAAAGTGCAAAGAAATGCATTTTTACAGCTATTCGTCATTTACCACCAACTTTTAGTTGGTGGTAAATAACGAATCCCCACAACAACCACACACTCCCCCTACATATCATTTCAGGATTCGGTATTTACCGAATCGGTAAAATTATCGATTCGGTAAATTACCGAATCCTGATATGTGCCCCCTACATACCAAAAGCCTGAATACCGGTCGGTAACGGGATATTTACCGAAAATCGGCCGTTACCGACCGGTATTGGGCTTCCTACATATGGCCCTTGATGAGATATTCCACAGCTATTTATCCGTGTGATGCAGGCTGTTTTTGCCTACGATTTTGGCAACCAATATTTGATAACAGTCAGAAGTGCTGAATAATGTTGTTAAAGTTAGTGCATGTGTATGCACATGTAACCAATGACCTGGTTTTTGGGGGTTCTTAGATGACGTGTATGAAGCCCATAGACAGCTTGTCTTATGTTTTAAGGACATACCTCACTGCCTATGGTCTACTTAGCCGCTACCTAAGGGGTGACTTATATGTACTGAAACAGGGCATTTTAGAATTGGGAACATGTTTAAAATGTCAAATCTGCCTAGCAGTAAAAGTGAACACACAGGCTGTCCAGTAGTGGGCCCAACAAATCTTGAAAGGCGAGGTGGTCTACACGGATCACTTGCTAATCTAACGTCCTCAGCAGATATCTGAATGGGTGTGTTTGTCCCTATTTGGGTGGGTGTTTGCATATTTAGGGCAGAATCTTGGTGTGTGAGTGCCTCTCTTAGTGTAACTCTATGCTTCTCTAAATGTGTATGGAACGAGCTGTATGGATTAGTTATTGGGAATTTTAAAGGGCATTGGGGTATATAACTCTGTGTGCAACTGGCTCTATTAGACCTAGTTACATTAGAGCTGTGTGTTTGTATGGGAGTGAATGTTGAAGTGCCTCCGTGCATGTGTGAGTGGACGTGTGAGAGGCTGTTTCCTTTTAGAGATAACTATATGAGTTGCAGTACAGGTGTGAGACTGGATGTATAACTAGACATGCAGGTGTGTGAGTGCAGTTGTGAGTTATGGAAACTTGAAAGTCTGATGGACATACCTTACTGCCTATGGCCAACTTATAGCCTACTTAAGGGGTGTAGTAGAAGAGGGCTTTACACACCTGGGAAAATGCCTTAAGTGGCAAATCTACCTACCAGTTACACTGCAGACACACGCTTTCCAGTAGCAGGCCTAACTCATGAGAAAAGGGTAACTGCTCTACATGGCTATTGTTAGTGTCACTTCCTCAGCACATATGCAATTGAATGTGTTAGTCTCTCTTTGTGTGTTATTGTATCTTTAAACAAGTATATTGATTTAAGAGTACCTCTGTTAGTGATTTTATGAGGTGTACGGATTACTTACTGGCCATGTTAAACAGTATTTGGGTATGTAACTCTGTGTATAAGTCCATCCATTAGGCCTTGTTAGATAACAGCTGTAAGTGTCTGGGAGTAAATGGTGAAGTATGTTTCTAAATTTCTGACTGGGTGTGTCAGAGACTGTACCATTTTCTACATGAGTATGTGGCTTGCACAACATGTGTGAGAATAAATGTAGAACTAGACAAATGTGTCTGTAATTGCTTCTGAGAGACACTCAAACTTGATAGTATACATCTTATGTTTTAAGCACATACCTCACTGCATATTGCCTACTTACAGTGTACCTTAGAGGTAAGTTATATGTAGTAGGAAAGGGCTTTATACACCTGGGAACATGTTTTAAGTGGCAAAATCAGTTACACTACACAGACACATTTTCCAGTACCAGCAATAACACATGATAAAAGAGAAACTGCCTTGTATGGCTGGCTTGTTCATGTCAATTCCTTAGCACATATCTGGATGAATATGTCTCTCTTTATTTGGGCGGGATCGTATATTTATACAAGTATAGACATAGGTTTGACATTTGAACCATTGGAAGGAGACTGCATCTATAACTGGACATATAAATCCAGTAGTGTGCATATAACTCAAATTTGGTTAAGATCTCTACCCAGCACCCTCCGTACAGTCTATCTATAGAGTATCTTATATCTAGTAAAACACAACTTGAAGACTTTCAACATGTTTCAAATCTGAACTTAGCCTAACAGGAGAACCGCAAATACACAGTGTACTATACCAGGTCTCAAATATATTTAAAGACCTACTTGTCTGTATGAATGACTTGTTAGTGCCAGTTCCTCTGTGGTAAACAAAAATCTTCTTTACCGGACTGAATTTCATACGGGATCTTGAAATAAAATAAAATAGCTCAGAATAACAAGAGGCAGAATCCGTGGTATAAGAGTTTCTAAATGGGCTTTATTCCATTCAAAATGGCCGACTCGAGTCGCGGCCTTCAGGTTCCGTCACCACGAGGGTTCAGGAAGTGAAGTACAATACTTTATTGACAGACATGCATTTTTATAATAAGTGCATTACAATGAAACGAATGTAAAAGGCGTAACATTTGATAAGAAAAGTGACATGACAGGTGCGTAATCGAAACTAGGCGTAATAAGGAATAAAAGAAACATGATTGGTTAGGATTATCAGACATAGGTGGATCTATAAGATAATATAAGATAATACTTGGCATAGATGCGCGCGCAGCAGCATGACGTGTGAGTGACGTGCAACTAGGGGGTGAAGGGGACTTGACATTTAGCTCTACATGTGGAGACGAGAAGTCTGGGGGGTCAAGTCAACCTAATCCCAAATCATATCTAACATCCTATGTTTAAAGAACTATGTTATCCACAAGGAAGGACTCTCGGACAGAATCTAGTCTATACTGACTGTGTGCGTGCACAAACGCCTAAGTGTCTATATGAGATGTGAGGGGCAGAAAACTTTCCATGGCAACAGGGCTATGAATCACTTGCAGGAGGACGGAAAGGCTGAGTCCCTTGCTTGTGAGCTAGAGGAAATGTTTACCTAAATCACTAGACAGGAATGCATCGGCTGAAGAGCAAAATAGATAATTCGAAGGTGAAATACAGCTTCTTGGCAGGCAGGCGAAAACTGGCCGAGGCAGGCACCGTTAGCTGCACAGGGAGTAGGACAAAGTTCATGGATACAGATGCGAGCTCAAGCTGAAGCTGTCAAAGACAGAGAGCAGGGAAAGGCTTTGAGGACAGAATCGGGCCTACTTGCCTGAACTGTAAAAATGGAGTAACTTAGCCATATAAAGTCGGTGGCCTTTCATACTTAGGAATCGAACATCCAGCCCATTGATGGCGGATCTGACAGAGAACATGTCGACGGTAGACACACATATGTTTGCGTCTTAGAAACTGGAACTGGAGGGAACATACATGTACTTGTAACATGCATATAGAACCGTTGGGGTCCAAGATAGGGGACATAACTGATCAGGAAAATCCACATTTCCACATTCCCTCCTTGTCCCCTACTTGCCCTTCAAGAGATATCAATCTTCATCATTCCATCGATTTGCTCATGGAGCATCATTTCTTCTTCCTTCTTCTTCCGGCATTTTGAACGAGAACTGTGATATGGAATGCATGATGTGGCACACAGACCACAAATCACTGGTCCACATTGCAGGCATAAACAACAACTGAAGAGCATAAGAAGGCCAATACCTAGGAAGGATAGAACTCTCCATCCCCAGGCTGATATCACACTCCAAAACCACCCGGACCACGTCCAAGTGCCTGTATTTTCGTGTATCTGGCTCACAATCTTATGAAGGCGTGTTATAGCTTTATATACAGATGGCGAATTTTCTGGTATGAATATGCAGCAGCTGGATCCGATGACCCTGCAAGCTCCGCCCCTATCGGCCAGGATGACGTCAAGGACAAGACGATTCTGGAGAACAACAATTCTCATCACTGATTGTTCCTCTGTCAGATTGCCTAGGGCGGCTATAGTCTCATTTACTACAGCTTCAAGAGTCTTGGTTAGTCTGCGTATCAGCTTACTATTTGATATTGTACCTATATAGGGAAAGATACCTTTATTGAAATCTACATACTTGTCCCATGCCGTCTCAGTATAATCGACAACTGGGAGATCTCTTCGCTCTCTATTGTGTACTAAATGAACATTTCGATAATAATCAGGGGGAGCTAGAAAAACAGGTGGCAAAAGAAATGCTATGTAACAGGTACCATCCCAATCTAGAGGCAGACGCATATATGCCGTCTGACCACATATAAAGTAAGAATGGCTAGAAGCTCTAAATGAAGATTTACCTTGATCACTATATTCTACTGTAGTAACGCATTGGCTATGGCCCATATGTATGGAACCAACTTTTCTCACACATAATTCACCCTTAACTGGAAATACTGACATAGTGGGCAGAATTAGTTCAACTTCGGATTTGACATTCAAAATCATAAGATTAGGCGTAAAATTACCTAATTTATACACTTCATTTTCTAAATCAGTTCCTGTTCTACTGGGGTGACCCTCCTTATTGGGGTGACAGACTTTGAATAAAACTAGATTCAGATTTCCCCATATCCAATGTTGTTGATAAACTGCTGTGTCTGGGTCTATGGAATTTAATAAACTAAACCATGCTCCACAGGAGCCATTGTGTGTGAACGGATGTGGAAAGAAAGGCAGAACTCCTTTGTTATTCTGATAGGGAGGGAGTCGGCCACACACCCAACAATTTGTGGCATTACTAGTCTGATGGGAATGATGTAACATACTAATGAATGTGTTGTTGCGCAGCGCAAGTCTATAGGACAACTCATGTGGGGGTAATTCACTAAAAGAATGTTCATCAGTTATATTGAAAACACGTTTAGAAACAGGATAATACATATGCAACAATATACTTGCAGTAACTATTAAAAAACTCAAGAAAAACAAAATTAATAAAGTCACAATACAGTGGTTACGCAGTAATTTACAATAAGCATGTCGTTTCATTATGATTCTGGACTCTACATGATTCAGACCTAAGGGATACATGTCGGGACAGATTCAACCGCTTCACCTTGGAGAGGACTTAAACAATCAAATCGTCCGACAGTTTAGATCTGGACCTGAGTTTCTGCTTATAGAGTTCGGTGCTACTGGCCTCAGCCAAAGGTAGCTTTGAGTCAATAGGGGAAGACACACGGGGAGTACTGTTTGTGTCAGGAGGAAGTCCATGAAATTTCTTTATATGGCTGGAATGCACCCAGCCTTTTCTCCCTTCGATCTTCACAGCTGTTCTGGTCGTCAGCAGGACCAACTTAGGACGCCTCCACCTTGGCTCCAGTTGGGTTTTCCGATCAAAATTCCTGACGAGAACATAATCGCCGGGAATTACGTCATGAGGTTTCACCTCGGTGTTGTCGGGAAAAGCTGCGACTACCTGTGAACGACAAGATTGTAGTGCAGACATCAAGGAAGCCAGGTAATCTGTCAGCATATTACAATCAACATCAGTTATTTTACGGGGTATAGGCGTCCCCCACATATTCGGTGGTCTACCAAAGATCACCTCATAAGGGGATAGCCCTGTTCGAGAGTGTGCTACCATCCTCATGTAAAATAGCGCAACTGGTAAAGCTACTATCCAGTCCACACCTTTTTCCTGACATATTTTAGACAATCTGATTTTTAAAAGTTGATTATGTCGTTCCACGAGACCTGCTGCCTCGGGGTGTCGGACACAGTGGAATTTCCACTGATATCCCAATAAAAGTGAGACATGTTTCATTAATTCGGATGAGAAAGGCTGGCCGTTATCTGAATATACAACACGTGGTAAACCGTACCGTGGGAAGAATTCTCGAACTAGCTGCTTGGCAGTAGTCGGGGCAGTGTAATCTGATACGGGATACGCCTCTGTCCAACGGGAGAGAGCGCAGACAACTACGAGAACATATTTGAATCCTCGACAACGTTCCATCTGAATATAATCCATCTGGAGGACTTCAAAAGGATGGTCAGGAGGCTGAAATCCACCCTGCTCTACGGGAACACTCTTTCCTGGATTAAACTGACAACATATCATACAGGTACGAACTTTTTGTTTAGCTGCTGCTCGTAAATGTTTGTTGAACCAAATGTGCTGAATGCTGTCTAGCATAGCCTTCTCTCTGTGGAAATGTGGATTTTCCTGATCAGTTATGTCCCCTATCTTGGACCCCAACGGTTCTATATGCATGTTACAAGTACATGTATGTTCCCTCCAGTTCCAGTTTCTAAGACGCAAACATATGTGTGTCTACCGTCGACATGTTCTCTGTCAGATCCGCCATCAATGGGCTGGATATTCGATTCCTAAGTATGAAAGGCCACCGACTTTATATGGCTAAGTTACTCCATTTTTACAGTTCAGGCAAGTAGGCCCGATTCTGTCCTCAAAGCCTTTCCCTGCTCTCTGTCTTTGACAGCTTCAGCTTGAGCTCGCATCTGTATCCATGAACTTTGTCCTACTCCCTGTGCAGCTAACGGTGCCTGCCTCGGCCAGTTTTCGCCTGCCTGCCAAGAAGCTGTATTTCACCTTCGAATTATCTATTTTGCTCTTCAGCCGATGCATTCCTGTCTAGTGATTTAGGTAAACATTTCCTTTAGCTCACAAGCAAAGGACTCAGCCTTTCCGTCCTCCTGCAAGTGATTCATAGCCCTGTTGCCATGGAAAGTTATCTGCCCCTCGCATCTCATATAGACACTTAGGCGTTTGTGCACGCACACAGTCAGTATAGACTAGATTCTGTCCGAGAGTCCTTCCTTGTGGATAACATAGTTCTTTAAACATAGGATGTTAGATATGATTTGGGATTAGGTTGACTTGACCCCCCAGACTTCTCGTCTCCACATGTAGAGCTAAATGTCAAGTCCCCTTCACCCCCTAGTTGCACGTCACTCACACGTCATGCTGCTGCGCGCGCATCTATGCCAAGTATTATCTTATATTATCTTATAGATCCACCTATGTCTGATAATCCTAACCAATCATGTTTCTTTTATTCCTTATTACGCCTAGTTTCGATTACGTACCTGTCATGTCACTTTTCTTATCAAATGTTACGCCTTTTACATTCGTTTCATTGTAATGCACTTATTATAAAAATGCATGTCTGTCAATAAAGTATTGTACTTCACTTCCTGAACCCTCGTGGTGACGGAACCTGAAGGCCGCGACTCGAGTCGGCCATTTTGAATGGAATAAAGCCCATTTAGAAACTCTTATACCACGGATTCTGCCTCTTGTTATTCTGAGCTATTTTATTTTATTTCAAGATCCCGTATGAAATTCAGTCCGGTAAAGAAGATTTTTGTTTACCACATAATGGCGCCCGAACAGGGACACTTTCTCATCTCACGCGCCGGCGGTGCGTTGCAGGCCCGGTCTCCTGCCACAGCTGGACGGACCATAAACGCGTACCAGCAGGATTTCCTGTAAGCTCCCTCCGGTCAAGCGGGGGCGACTGAGGCTGCGATCAACCCAGACGAGGCGGTGAGAAGTGCGAAGTATCCCGACCAGAGCCTAGCTGAGAGAGCAAGATCCGAGGTATACAGAGGCCCACCAGATATCTCGAAATCCCGATGTCCAGAGGGTCCGATGTCCGCAGTCGTCGAGTCCAGTCCATTCTCTGAGGCCTTCCGTTTTCAAGGAGCTACTCGGTGAGTACCATCGCCGGGGAGGCGTGTTGACGCGCACATAGGTTGTGCCGGTCAAGACGGATTTGGGTACACAAATCCGGTCTGCACTGTTTAGCAGTGTATATGTACTGTTTAGCAGTATATCAAGTATTCCGAAGTATGCAGTTATTGTCAAGAATTCAGCGTGGTGATTAGTTAGGCAGACTGTCATCATTGTCGGTCGTTGTTAAAATGTTTAATGTTTAATGTTTAAAGTGTTCAAATATTGTGGTATGAATGATTGTTCATTGTTCACTGTTCATTATTGTGTTTTTCGTATTAAGTAAGTTCAAGAGTAAGTATCAGATCAGTTGTCAATATGCCGCTCTTCTCGAAGTTAAGACAGATTACTACCAGAAAAGGGGTGCTTGAAGAAGCAGTTCCTATTCCTCCTAGGGACACTCCAGGGCATTTTATGTACCATAAGCATGGCTTAGATGCCATATTGTTTCTTGATCTGTGGGTAGATTATACCAAGGGATTGCCGGAAAGTCAAAGGTGGCCCGTAGCGGGAACCTGGGATGCAGAGTGCATCATGAAAGTGGAGGAAGAGTTATGGAAAAGAAAGGTCAGACAGTCACAGAAAGACGCTGTTGAGTTATGGCGTAAAGAATCTCATAGACGAACAGAAAAAGCACGTAGACAAGAAGAGAGGAGTAAAGAAAGTTCAAATAAAGCTCAAGAAAATCTATTAATTGAGGAAGGTATCCGAGTGAAATCAGAACAAGTAAATAGACAAAGAAATGCTCTTATGAATGGTATGTATCCCCTTCTAGCCGAAGGGCTACCTAAGGCTGCTCCAGAGATGCCAAAAGACTTGCCACCCCCATTATTTCCAATTAAGGTACATCCAAAAGGGCATCCCAGAACCGCAGAAGATGTTTTTCTTTCCTCATATCTAGACGACGCAGCTCCCGAATATGCTAACGCCGCACCACATAGACCGTCTGGTGTAGGGGTTCAACGTCAGGATCAGGTATCTGTCCCCGTGCAACAGCAAGTCCCGACGCAAGCTTCAGCAAGCACATCTGTTTCCGCATCTGTCTCCGCAGTCGATCCTACAGGGACACCCATAGTTGCTGTGTCACGTTCAACGAATCCATTCACACCCGACGCCCCAGATGGGGCCACGGGAGGTGCTAGCAGTACCTTTACACCACCCAGAATAAATAAACTTGTTTTTCAAGAGTCAGCGCATTCACGTACACCTAAATTCGTAAGTGAACGTACGCTTAAGGAACTCCTTGTAAATTGTAGATATGACCCAGTGGTTGGTAAAGAGGACGAAATGGTCCTGGCATCATTACGTATCAGGCGAGCCGCAGAGTATTTAGCAAGGTTACCAGGAATGACTACGCATCTAGATAACATATATCATTTTGTTCAAACAGGACGAGATCCAGGATGTATTAACAGAGCTATGGAATTCCAGAAAGTAGAGATACAAGGGGAACTGTTACGTTTCCTCATAAACTGTGTGATCAGAAATCAAGACCGTCCGGGGGTAGACCCGAATACAATGCTTATTCTTACGAGATGGAGTCAGAATATATCAGAAGGGAGACACGATAAGCAAAATTGTATAATAGCCATGTGCCGAAAAATCCGTAAAGAAATAGAGCGTATTCATGAAGAAAGATTGGGAACAGACGAGTTTGAGCAAGACGAAGTGTCCGAATCAGGGAATTCCGCAAGACAGTCAGAGACCATAGCCTATGTAGGCAGAGGAAGATCCGGTGAAAATACTAGATGTTTTTCTGATCCCATACACTCTGTATGCCCAAATAATAGCAGAACGTATCCGACGCCTGTAATAAATCTGAAGTCTCCTGAACATTCGTTTCAAGCCGCAGATAAAATATTACGAGAACGAAGGGGTTACCACTTCCTCGATTCCATGGATGAGCAAGAATTAGCCAGATCAGCCGTTCACTGGATTGACAGTCCTGAAAAATACGGTGATGAGACCGTAGCACACACGTTTCTTAATCTCAGTGCAGATGAACAACGTTTAGCTGGAATATATATGATTCAGCAACTCCTCATATTATATAAGAGCCAACATGCTGACCCTGGTCCTTTACCTGATATATTAACGGAACTACTCACGAACAGATGGAGAGGTTCTAGTAACAAGCTAATTAAAGAGATATTAGTGTCACGTAAGCAGTATGTCCTTTTTGTAAGTCCGGATTCTCTCTCGCTGCCCCGCAGAGAAAGAGCGCCGTACTATATGGATAGACAAAATCCCCTACGAGAAGTGCACCCAATAAAAGGCGAAGACAATGAGTTTCACCGTGTATTTGTTTACACACCCATATCAAAAATGGAATTATTGGAAATGAAGAAAGTAGTACCTAGTCATGACAAAGACCCAGCGGGTTTCCACCGAGAAATTAAAGACATGTTACTGATGGGAGAGTACACCTTTCCTGATATTATGACGATATTAAAGGTGCTTTTGCCTGCTGGCATTTATGAAAAACTGAAAGAAAAAGAGTGGGAAGTGGGTGACCAAAAGATAGACTGGACAGCATTAGCAGAGGAAGAAAGGGGCCGAACTGCAGGTTCAGGGCTCGGGGATAAAGTTAAACTGTTACCAGGTTTACTAGTACAGGTACTGCCACGTTTATTAACTACAAAAAGGAAGATTGGGGTGCAATCACAGCCTGCAAACAAAAGCAAGATGAAGACACAAGCGATTATTATGCTCGATTTGAAAAATGTTTTGGTATAAATAGTGGTATAAAAGCAAGTAGTGACTCATATCCACATTTATTTGTGACAAAATTAGTGGAAAATGCATTGCCTCCAGTAAAGAATAGAATATTGAAATTCGAGAGTACCTGGCAAAGTAACACTCCGTCACAAATGCTACAAATGTTACAGTATCATCACAATAGAATTAGGGATGAACAAGAACACGAGCATAGACGCATGAAGGATACAAAAATGAAAATGCTAGTTTCTCAGACAGTACCAGCAGATGGTCACAAAAAGGGTGTGACACATTCTGGTGATTCTGCAGTTCCTGTAAAAGGAACCTGCAATTACTGTAAACAACTGGGCCATTATGTACACGATTGTCCAGTCCTGAAACGTAATATAGCTACAGGTATTGCAAAAGAGAGACCACGATTAGTTAGACAAGATCAGAATGAACAAGGAGCTATGCAGCATGGACAGTCCATGCCAGTTCAGCAACAGTCCATGCCAGCCTCACAGCAACCCATACAGTTTGTGCCAGCTGCACCACCGTTGCCTGCTACTGCCACACAAACCACAACACGACAAATGTATCAGACTGCACAGTATGAATACCCTGAGTATCAGCGTTACGCATGAACCAGCCTAGAGAGGGAAGTTGACTTACCGCTTATCGAGATTCCTGTAGATCAAGAAGGACCTTATGTACATAGTGAATTATTAGGTCAAGATAGAAAATTCTTACTCGATACAGGGGCAAGTCGAACAACAATAAAACGTAGTGAAGTTCCAGGGGCACCCCTCTCAGGCTCTCAAAATGTTTCCCTTGGTTTTTCAGGAAAACCTATTGTTAATGAAGTATCACAGCCTCTACCACTTACGATAGGACCTTTGACACGAACTACAGATTTATTGCTTACTAAATCATGCCCAGAAAATCTGTTAGGAATTAAAACTCTGAAAGCACTAGGAGCCATAATATGTTGTTCTCCGGAAGGAGTAAGGTTGTTTTTACGTGATTTTAAAGGTCACTATGTGTCTAGAGACATGGATCCCCGACTACAGACTTTACCAGTACATCTATGGGCACAAGGCCCTACGGATGTTGGCTGCATGAACATTACACCCTATCGAGTCACCCTGAAAGCAGGAGTGGTACTACCACGAATGCGACAATACAAGTTACCGCATGATGCTGTAGTGGCTTTGCTGAAAATAATTGATGAGCTGATTGTCCAGGGAGTAGTTGTAGAAACAGACTCCAATGTATGTAATTCACCGATAATTCCGATTCTTAAACGAACTGATCCTACTGCTCCACCAGTGTACCGATTGGTTATTGATTTGCGTGAACTAAACAAGTGTATTGTACCACAATTCCCTGTGGTCCCTGATATATCATCATTGTTGACAGCAATTGATTCCGAAGCAACATTCTTTACTGTAATTGATCTCAAGAATGCCTTTTTCAGCGTCCCAATAGATCCGGAAAGCCAATATTTGTTCGGATTCAGTTTAAATGGGCGCAGCTTTAAATTCTCACGCGCTCCCCAAGGATTCACAGAAAGCCCCAGCATCTACAGCCAAGCACTGAAGCGAGAACTTGACAGTATCCACATGCCAGTCAATACTGCACTGCTTCAATATGTCGATGATCTGCTGATCACAGCGAGAAGCGAGCCAGAATGTGAAAAAGCTTCTCTGACAGTTTTACATTTTCTAGCCGACAAGGGGCACAAGGTGTCTCCTTCTAAGCTGCAATTCTGTGTCCAGCGAGTTATTTATCTTGGTCACTCGCTGTCCAAGGAGGGAAGGCAGCTTACACCAGATCGCATCCAGTTAATTGCTAACATGTCAATACCCCAGACACAAAAGGAGGTGCGAGCTTTCATAGGCCTCACTTCATATTGTAGGCAGTGGATCCCTCAGTACGCTTTTCTAGCGAAACCACTCATTCAGTTAACCACACAGGAGGCAGCCACATCGACTGTTCTCCCTTGGACTCAGGAACATACACAAGCTTTTGAAAGCCTAAAGGAAGCTTTATGTCAAGCACCTGTTTTAGCAACACCATGTTATAGCAAACATTTTACACTCTTTGTTACAGAACGCGAAGGTACTGCCTTGTCAGTACTCACTCAGGATCAAGCAGGATCACGCAAGCCATGTGCTTATTTTTCCAGTACATTAGATCCCGTAGCTCAGGCTTTGCCTGCATGTCTGAAATCAGTGGCAGCGACAGCTTTAGCAATCAGACAAAGCGATGCCATAGTATTAGGACACCCATTGACAGTACAAGTACCACATGCAGTAGAGGTTCTTGTGAACCGAACACAAACACAACACTTGACCATAGCAAGACTTACCGGTTATGAACTGACATTGTTTCAACCACACATAGAGATCCGACGGTGTAATACATTGAATCCTGCTACACTATTACCTGTAATTGGAACAGACCCACTAGCTCATGATTGTGTAGAAATCATTGAAATAAAGACGAAACCTAGACAAGATTTGACAGACGTTCCGTTGTTAGATCCAGACCTGACGTTGTATGTAGACGGATCGTGCATGAGAACAAGTACAGGAGATTTAGTGGCTGCGTATGCAGTCACAACAGACACTGAAGTTATTGAGACAAATTGTATAGATACTTTGTCAGCCCAAGCAGCAGAACTTATTGCTCTGACACAAGCCTGTATTCAAGCCACAAATAAGAAAGTTAATGTATACACTGACTCACGTTATGCATTCGGAGTTGTACACGACTTCGGCGTGCTGTGGCGAGAGAGAGGTTATTTAACTTCCCATGGTGCCCACATTCAGCACGGACCCCTCATTCATGCTTTGTTAGACGCAATACATCTACCCACTGCTATATCAATTATGAAATGTAAAGCACACACGAAGGTTACTGATACCATTTCTCAAGGCAATGATTTAGCTGACAGAACAGCTAAACAGACTGCTCAGAATCGCACATTAGACATGACAAAGCCAATAGTTCAGACACCAACACAGTGTATGACAATTAAGGATCCCGCACTTGACGTAATTGACATACAGACACATGCCACAACAGAAGAAATAAAGAAGTGGACTGAACTAGGAGGGATCCAGACAGATCAAGGATGGATGACGAAGGAGAAATCTGTATGGTTTCTCCCTGATTCCATGGTTCAAGCCATTATAGCTACAGTTCACAGTCCAGCACATTTAGGAGAGAAGGCTATGCTAGACAGCATTCAGCACATTTGGTTCAACAAACATTTACGAGCAGCAGCTAAACAAAAAGTTCGTACCTGTATGATATGTTGTCAGTTTAATCCAGGAAAGAGTGTTCCCGTAGAGCAGGGTGGATTTCAGCCTCCTGACCATCCTTTTGAAGTCCTCCAGATGGATTATATTCAGATGGAACGTTGTCGAGGATTCAAATATGTTCTCGTAGTTGTCTGCGCTCTCTCCCGTTGGACAGAGGCGTATCCCGTATCAGATTACACTGCCCCGACTACTGCCAAGCAGCTAGTTCGAGAATTCTTCCCACGGTACGGTTTACCACGTGTTGTATATTCAGATAACGGCCAGCCTTTCTCATCCGAATTAATGAAACATGTCTCACTTTTATTGGGATATCAGTGGAAATTCCACTGTGTCCGACACCCCGAGGCAGCAGGTCTCGTGGAACGACATAATCAACTTTTAAAAATCAGACTGTCTAAAATATGTCAGGAGAAAGGTGTGGACTGGATAGTAGCTTTACCAGTTGCGCTATTTTACATGAGGATGGTAGCACACTCTCGAACAGGGCTATCCCCTTATGAGGTGATCTTTGGTAGACCACCGAATATGTGGGGGACGCCTATACCCCGTAAAATAACTGATGTTGATTGTAATATGCTGACAGATTACCTGGCTTCCTTGATGTCTGCACTACAATCTTGTCGTTCACAGGTAGTCGCAGCTTTTCCCGACAACACCGAGGTGAAACCTCATGACGTAATTCCCGGCGATTATGTTCTCGTCAGGAATTTTGATCGGAAAACCCAACTGGAGCCAAGGTGGAGGCGTCCTAAGTTGGTCCTGCTGACGACCAGAACAGCTGTGAAGATCGAAGGGAGAAAAGGCTGGGTGCATTCCAGCCATATAAAGAAATTTCATGGACTTCCTCCTGACACAAACAGTGCTCCCCGTGTGTCTTCCCCCATTGACTCAAAGCTACCTTTGGCTGAGGCCAGTAGCACCGAACTCTATAAGCAGAAACTCAGGTCCAGATCTAAACTGTCGGACGATTTGATTGTTTAAGTCCTCTCCAAGGTGAAGCGGTTGAATCTGTCCCGACATGTATCCCTTAGGTCTGAATCACGTAGAGTCCAGAATCATAATGAAACGACATGCTTATTGTAAATTACTGCGTAACCACTGTATTGTGACTTTATTAATTTTGTTTTCCTTGAGTTTTTTAATAGTTACTGCAAGTATATTGTTGCATATGTATTATCCTGTTTCTAAACGTGCTTTCAATATAACTGATGAACATTCTTTTAGTGAATTACCCCCACATGAGTTGTCCTATAGACTTGCGCTGCGCAACAACACATTCATTAGTATGTTACATCATTCCCATCAGACTAGTAATGCCACAAATTGTTGGGTGTGTGGCCGACTCCCTCCCTATCAGAATAACAAAGGAGTTCTGCCTTTTTTTCCACATCCATTCACACACAATGGCTCCTGTGGAGCATGGTTTAGTTTATTAAATTCCATAGACCCAGACACAGCAGTTTATCAACAACATTGGATATGGGGAAATCTGAATCTAGTTTTATTCAAAGTCTGTCACCCTAATAAGGAGGGTCACCCCAGTAGAACAGGAACTGATTTAGAAAATGAAGTGTATAAATTAGGTAATTTTACGCCTAATCTTATGATTTTGAATGTCAAATCCGAAGTTGAACTAATTCTGCCCACTATGTCAGTATTTCCAGTCAAGGGTGAATTATGTGTGAGAAAAGTTGGTTCCATACATATGGGCCACAGTAAATGCGTTACTACAGTAGAATATAGTGATCAAGGTAAATCTTCATTTAGAGCTTCTAGCCATTCTTACTTTATATGTGGTCAGACGGCATATATGCGTCTGCCTCTAGATTGGGATGGTACCTGTTACATAGCATTCCTTTTGCCACCTGTTTTTCTAGCTCCCCCTGATTATTATCGAAATGTTCATTTAGTACACAATAGAGAGCGAAGAGATCTCCCAGTTGTCGATTATACTGAGACGGCATGGGACAAGTATGTAGATTTCAATAAAGGTATCTTTCCCTATATAGGTACAATATCAAATAGTAAGCTGATACGCAGACTAACCAAGACTCTTGAAGCTGTAGTAAATGAGACTATAGCCGCCCTAGGCAATCTGACAGAGGAACAATCAGTGATGAGAATTGTTGTTCTCCAGAATCGTCTTGTCCTTGACGTCATCCTGGCCGATAGGGGCGGAGCTTGCAGGGTCATCGGATCCAGCTGCTGCATATTCATACCAGAAAATTCGCCATCTGTATATAAAGCTATAACACGCCTTCATAAGATTGTGAGCCAGATACACGAAAATACAGGCACTTGGACGTGGTCCGGGTGGTTTTGGAGTGTGATATCAGCCTGGGGATGGAGAGTTCTATCCTTCCTAGGTATTGGCCTTCTTATGCTCTTCAGTTGTTGTTTATGCCTGCAATGTGGACCAGCGATTTGTGGTCTGTGTGCCACATCATGCATTCCATATCACAGTTCTCGTTCAAAATGCCGGAAGAAGAAGGAAGAAGAAATGATGCTCCATGAGCAAATCGATGGAATAATGAAGATTGATATCTCTTGAAGGGCAAGTAGGGGACAAGGAGGGAATGTGGAAATGTGGATTTTCCTGATCAGTTATGTCCCCTATCTTGGACCCCAACGGTTCTATATGCATGTTACAAGTACATGTATGTTCCCTCCAGTTCCAGTTTCTAAGACGCAAACATATGTGTGTCTACCGTCGACATGTTCTCTGTCAGATCCGCCATCAATGGGCTGGATATTCGATTCCTAAGTATGAAAGGCCACCGACTTTATATGGCTAAGTTACTCCATTTTTACAGTTCAGGCAAGTAGGCCCGATTCTGTCCTCAAAGCCTTTCCCTGCTCTCTGTCTTTGACAGCTTCAGCTTGAGCTCGCATCTGTATCCATGAACTTTGTCCTACTCCCTGTGCAGCTAACGGTGCCTGCCTCGGCCAGTTTTCGCCTGCCTGCCAAGAAGCTGTATTTCACCTTCGAATTATCTATTTTGCTCTTCAGCCGATGCATTCCTGTCTAGTGATTTAGGTAAACATTTCCTTTAGCTCACAAGCAAAGGACTCAGCCTTTCCGTCCTCCTGCAAGTGATTCATAGCCCTGTTGCCATGGAAAGTTTTCTGCCCCTCGCATCTCATATAGACACTTAGGCGTTTGTGCACGCACACAGTCAGTATAGACTAGATTCTGTCCGAGAGTCCTTCCTTGTGGATAACATAGTTCTTTAAACATAGGATGTTAGATATGATTTGGGATTAGGTTGACTTGACCCCCCAGACTTCTCGTCTCCACATGTAGAGCTAAATGTCAAGTCCCCTTCACCCCCTAGTTGCACGTCACTCACACGTCATGCTGCTGCGCGCGCATCTATGCCAAGTATTATCTTATATTATCTTATAGATCCACCTATGTCTGATAATCCTAACCAATCATGTTTCTTTTATTCCTTATTACGCCTAGTTTCGATTACGTACCTGTCATGTCACTTTTCTTATCAAATGTTACGCCTTTTACATTCGTTTCATTGTAATGCACTTATTATAAAAATGCATGTCTGTCAATAAAGTATTGTACTTCACTTCCTGAACCCTCGTGGTGACGGAACCTGAAGGCCGCGACTCGAGTCGGCCATTTTGAATGGAATAAAGCCCATTTAGAAACTCTTATACCACGGATTCTGCCTCTTGTTATTCTGAGCTATTTTATTTTATTTCAAGATCCCGTATGAAATTCAGTCCGGTAAAGAAGATTTTTGTTTACCACATAATCGCCGGGAATTACGTCATGAGGTTTCACCTCGGTGTTGTCGGGAAAAGCTGCGACTACCTGTGAACGACAAGATTGTAGTGCAGACATCAAGGAAGCCAGGTAATCTGTCAGCATATTACAATCAACATCAGTTATTTTACGGGGTATAGGCGTCCCCCACATATTCGGTGGTCTACCAAAGATCACCTCATAAGGGGATAGCCCTGTTCGAGAGTGTGCTACCATCCTCATGTAAAATAGCGCAACTGGTAAAGCTACTATCCAGTCCACACCTTTTTCCTGACATATTTTAGACAATCTGATTTTTAAAAGTTGATTATGTCGTTCCACGAGACCTGCTGCCTCGGGGTGTCGGACACAGTGGAATTTCCACTGATATCCCAATAAAAGTGAGACATGTTTCATTAATTCGGATGAGAAAGGCTGGCCGTTATCTGAATATACAACACGTGGTAAACCGTACCGTGGGAAGAATTCTCGAACTAGCTGCTTGGCAGTAGTCGGGGCAGTGTAATCTGATACGGGATACGCCTCTGTCCAACGGGAGAGAGCGCAGACAACTACGAGAACATATTTGAATCCTCGACAACGTTCCATCTGAATATAATCCATCTGGAGGACTTCAAAAGGATGGTCAGGAGGCTGAAATCCACCCTGCTCTACGGGAACACTCTTTCCTGGATTAAACTGACAACATATCATACAGGTACGAACTTTTTGTTTAGCTGCTGCTCGTAAATGTTTGTTGAACCAAATGTGCTGAATGCTGTCTAGCATAGCCTTCTCTCCTAAATGTGCTGGACTGTGAACTGTAGCTATAATGGCTTGAACCATGGAATCAGGGAGAAACCATACAGATTTCTCCTTCGTCATCCATCCTTGATCTGTCTGGATCCCTCCTAGTTCAGTCCACTTCTTTATTTCTTCTGCTGTGGCATGTGTCTGTATATCAATTACGTCAAGTGCGGGATCCTTAATTGTCATACACTGTGTTGGTGTCTGAACTATTGGCTTTGTCATGTCTAATGTGCGATTCTGAGCAGTCTGTTTAGCTGTTCTGTCAGCTAAATCATTGCCTTGAGAAATGGTATCAGTAACCTTCGTGTGTGCTTTACATTTCATAATTGATATAGCAGTGGGTAGATGTATTGCGTCTAACAAAGCATGAATGAGGGGTCCGTGCTGAATGTGGGCACCATGGGAAGTTAAATAACCTCTCTCTCGCCACAGCACGCCGAAGTCGTGTACAACTCCGAATGCATAACGTGAGTCAGTGTATACATTAACTTTCTTATTTGTGGCTTGAATACAGGCTTGTGTCAGAGCAATAAGTTCTGCTGCTTGGGCTGACAAAGTATCTATACAATTTGTCTCAATAACTTCAGTGTCTGTTGTGACTGCATACGCAGCCACTAAATCTCCTGTACTTGTTCTCATGCACGATCCGTCTACATACAACGTCAGGTCTGGATCTAACAACGGAACGTCTGTCAAATCTTGTCTAGGTTTCGTCTTTATTTCAATGATTTCTACACAATCATGAGCTAGTGGGTCTGTTCCAATTACAGGTAATAGTGTAGCAGGATTCAATGTATTACACCGTCGGATCTCTATGTGTGGTTGAAACAATGTCAGTTCATAACCGGTAAGTCTTGCTATGGTCAAGTGTTGTGTTTGTGTTCGGTTCACAAGAACCTCTACTGCATGTGGTACTTGTACTGTCAATGGGTGTCCTAATACTATGGCATCGCTTTGTCTGATTGCTAAAGCTGTCGCTGCCACTGATTTCAGGCATGCAGGCAAAGCCTGAGCTACGGGATCTAATGTACTGGAAAAATAAGCACATGGCTTGCGTGATCCTGCTTGATCCTGAGTGAGTACTGACAAGGCAGTACCTTCGCGTTCTGTAACAAAGAGTGTAAAATGTTTGCTATAACATGGTGTTGCTAAAACAGGTGCTTGACATAAAGCTTCCTTTAGGCTTTCAAAAGCTTGTGTATGTTCCTGAGTCCAAGGGAGAACAGTCGATGTGGCTGCCTCCTGTGTGGTTAACTGAATGAGTGGTTTTGCTAGAAAAGCGTACTGAGGGATCCACTGCCTACAATATGAAGTGAGGCCTATGAAAGCTCGCACCTCCTTTTGTGTCTGGGGTATTGACATGTTAGCAATTAACTGGATGCGATCTGGTGTAAGCTGCCTTCCCTCCTTGGACAGCGAGTGACCAAGATAAATAACTCGCTGGACACAGAATTGCAGCTTAGAAGGAGACACCTTGTGCCCCTTGTCGGCTAGGAAATGTAAAACTGTCAGAGAAGCTTTTTCACATTCTGGCTCGCTTCTCGCTGTGATCAGCAGATCATCGACATATTGAAGCAGTGCAGTATTGACTGACATGTGGATGCTGTCAAGTTCTCGTTTCAGTGCTTGGCTGTAGATGCTGGGGCTTTCTGTGAATCCTTGGGGAGCGCGTGAGAATTTAAAGCTGCGCCCATTTAAACTGAATCCGAACAAATATTGGCTTTCCGGATCTATTGGGACGCTGAAAAAGGCATTCTTGAGATCAATTACAGTAAAGAATGTTGCTTCGGAATCAATTGCTGTCAACAATGATGATATATCAGGGACCACAGGGAATTGTGGTACAATGCACTTGTTTAGTTCACGCAAATCAATAACCAATCGGTACACTGGTGGAGCAGTAGGATCAGTTCGTTTAAGAATCGGAATTATCGGTGAATTACATACATTGGAGTCTGTTTCTACAACTACTCCCTGGACAATCAGCTCATCAATTATTTTCAGCAAAGCCACTACAGCATCATGCGGTAACTTGTATTGTCGCATTCGTGGTAGTACCACTCCTGCTTTCAAGGTGACTCGATAGGGTGTAATGTTCATGCAGCCAACATCCGTAGGGCCTTGTGCCCATAGATGTACTGGTAAAGTCTGTAGTCGGGGATCCATGTCTCTAGACACATAGTGACCTTTAAAATCACGTAAAAACAACCTTACTCCTTCCGGAGAACAACATATTATGGCTCCTAGTGCTTTCAGAGTTTTAATTCCTAACAGATTTTCTGGGCATGATTTAGTAAGCAATAAATCTGTAGTTCGTGTCAAAGGTCCTATCGTAAGTGGTAGAGGCTGTGATACTTCATTAACAATAGGTTTTCCTGAAAAACCAAGGGAAACATTTTGAGAGCCTGAGAGGGGTGCCCCTGGAACTTCACTACGTTTTATTGTTGTTCGACTTGCCCCTGTATCGAGTAAGAATTTTCTATCTTGACCTAATAATTCACTATGTACATAAGGTCCTTCTTGATCTACAGGAATCTCGATAAGCGGTAAGTCAACTTCCCTCTCTAGGCTGGTTCATGCGTAACGCTGATACTCAGGGTATTCATACTGTGCAGTCTGATACATTTGTCGTGTTGTGGTTTGTGTGGCAGTAGCAGGCAACGGTGGTGCAGCTGGCACAAACTGTATGGGTTGCTGTGAGGCTGGCATGGACTGTTGCTGAACTGGCATGGACTGTCCATGCTGCATAGTTCCTTGTTCATTCTGATCGTGTCTAACTAATCGTGGTCTCTCTTTTGCAATACCTGTAGCTATATTACGTTTCAGGACTGGACAATCGTGTACATAATGGCCCAGTTGTTTACAGTAATTGCAGGTTCCTTTTACAGGAACTGCAGAATCACCAGAATGTGTCACACCCTTTTTGTGACCATCTGCTGGTACTGTCTGAGAAACTAGCATTTTCATTTTTGTATCCTTCATGCGTCTATGTTCGTGTTCTTGTTCATCCCTAATTCTATTGTGATGATACTGTAACATTTGTAGCATTTGTGACGGAGTGTTACTTTGCCAGGTACTCTCGAATTTCAATATTCTATTCTTCACTGGAGGCAATGCATTTTCCACTAATTTTGTCACAAATAAATGTGGATATGAGTCACTACTTGCTTTTATACCACTATTTATACCAAAACATTTTTCAAATCGAGCATAATAATCGCTTGTGTCTTCATCTTGCTTTTGTTTGCAGGCTGTGATTGCACCCCAATCTTCCTTTTTTGTAGTTAATAAACGTGGCAGTACCTGTACTAGTAAACCTGGTAACAGTTTAACTTTATCCCCGAGCCCTGAACCTGCAGTTCGGCCCCTTTCTTCCTCTGCTAATGCTGTCCAGTCTATCTTTTGGTCACCCACTTCCCACTCTTTTTCTTTCAGTTTTTCATAAATGCCAGCAGGCAAAAGCACCTTTAATATCGTCATAATATCAGGAAAGGTGTACTCTCCCATCAGTAACATGTCTTTAATTTCTCGGTGGAAACCCGCTGGGTCTTTGTCATGACTAGGTACTACTTTCTTCATTTCCAATAATTCCATTTTTGATATGGGTGTGTAAACAAATACACGGTGAAACTCATTGTCTTCGCCTTTTATTGGGTGCACTTCTCGTAGGGGATTTTGTCTATCCATATAGTACGGCGCTCTTTCTCTGCGGGGCAGCGAGAGAGAATCCGGACTTACAAAAAGGACATACTGCTTACGTGACACTAATATCTCTTTAATTAGCTTGTTACTAGAACCTCTCCATCTGTTCGTGAGTAGTTCCGTTAATATATCAGGTAAAGGACCAGGGTCAGCATGTTGGCTCTTATATAATATGAGGAGTTGCTGAATCATATATATTCCAGCTAAACGTTGTTCATCTGCACTGAGATTAAGAAACGTGTGTGCTACGGTCTCATCACCGTATTTTTCAGGACTGTCAATCCAGTGAACGGCTGATCTGGCTAATTCTTGCTCATCCATGGAATCGAGGAAGTGGTAACCCCTTCGTTCTCGTAATATTTTATCTGCGGCTTGAAACGAATGTTCAGGAGACTTCAGATTTATTACAGGCGTCGGATACGTTCTGCTATTATTTGGGCATACAGAGTGTATGGGATCAGAAAAACATCTAGTATTTTCACCGGATCTTCCTCTGCCTACATAGGCTATGGTCTCTGACTGTCTTGCGGAATTCCCTGATTCGGACACTTCGTCTTGCTCAAACTCGTCTGTTCCCAATCTTTCTTCATGAATACGCTCTATTTCTTTACGGATTTTTCGGCACATGGCTATTATACAATTTTGCTTATCGTGTCTCCCTTCTGATATATTCTGACTCCATCTCGTAAGAATAAGCATTGTATTCGGGTCTACCCCCGGACGGTCTTGATTTCTGATCACACAGTTTATGAGGAAACGTAACAGTTCCCCTTGTATCTCTACTTTCTGGAATTCCATAGCTCTGTTAATACATCCTGGATCTCGTCCTGTTTGAACAAAATGATATATGTTATCTAGATGCGTAGTCATTCCTGGTAACCTTGCTAAATACTCTGCGGCTCGCCTGATACGTAATGATGCCAGGACCATTTCGTCCTCTTTACCAGCCACTGGGTCATATCTACAATTTACAAGGAGTTCCTTAAGCGTACGTTCACTTACAAATTTAGGTGTACGTGAATGCGCTGACTCTTGAAAAACAAGTTTATTTATTCTGGGTGGTGTAAAGGTACTGCTAGCACCTCCCGTGGCCCCATCTGGGGCGTCGGGTGTGAATGGATTCGTTGAACGTGACACGGCAACTATGGGTGTCGATACCCCTGTAGAATCGACTGCGGAGACAGATGCGAAAACAGATGTGCTTGCCGAAGCTTGTATCGGGACTTGCTGTTGCACGGGGACAGATACCTGATCCTGACGTTGAACCCCTACACCAGACGGTCTATGTGGTGCGGCGTTAGCATATTCGGGAGCTGCGTCGTCTAGATATGAGGAAAGAAAAACATCTTCTGCGGTTCTGGGATGCCCTTTTGGATGTACCTTAATTGGAAATAATGGGGGTGGCAAGTCTTTTGGCATCTCTGGAGCAGCCTTAGGTAGCCCTTCGGCTAGAAGGGGATACATACCATTCATAAGAGCATTTCTTTGTCTATTTACTTGTTCTGATTTCACTCGGATACCTTCCTCAATTAATAGATTTTCTTGAGCTTTATTTGAACTTTCTTTACTCCTCTCTTCTTGTCTACGTGCTTTTTCTGTTCGTCTATGAGATTCTTTACGCCATAACTCAACAGCGTCTTTCTGTGACTGTCTGACCTTTCTTTTCCATAACTCTTCCTCCACTTTCATGATGCACTCTGCATCCCAGGTTCCCGCTACGGGCCACCTTTGACTTTCCGGCAATCCCTTGGTATAATCTACCCACAGATCAAGAAACAATATGGCATCTAAGCCATGCTTATGGTACATAAAATGCCCTGGAGTGTCCCTAGGAGGAATAGGAACTGCTTCTTCAAGCACCCCTTTTCTGGTAGTAATCTGTCTTAACTTCGAGAAGAGCGGCATATTGACAACTGATCTGATACTTACTCTTGAACTTACTTAATACGAAAAACACAATAATGAACAGTGAACAATGAACAATCATTCATACCACAATATTTGAACACTTTAAACATTAAACATTAAACATTTTAACAACGACCGACAATGATGACAGTCTGCCTAACTAATCACCACGCTGAATTCTTGACAATAACTGCATACTTCGGAATACTTGATATACTGCTAAACAGTACATATACACTGCTAAACAGTGCAGACCGGATTTGTGTACCCAAATCCGTCTTGACCGGCACAACCTATGTGCGCGTCAACACGCCTCCCCGGCGATGGTACTCACCGAGTAGCTCCTTGAAAACGGAAGGCCTCAGAGAATGGACTGGACTCGACGACTGCGGACATCGGACCCTCTGGACATCGGGATTTCGAGATATCTGGTGGGCCTCTGTATACCTCGGATCTTGCTCTCTCAGCTAGGCTCTGGTCGGGATACTTCGCACTTCTCACCGCCTCGTCTGGGTTGATCGCAGCCTCAGTCGCCCCCGCTTGACCGGAGGGAGCTTACAGGAAATCCTGCTGGTACGCGTTTATGGTCCGTCCAGCTGTGGCAGGAGACCGGGCCTGCAACGCACCGCCGGCGCGTGAGATGAGAAAGTGTCCCTGTTCGGGCGCCATTATGTGGTAAACAAAAATCTTCTTTACCGGACTGAATTTCATACGGGATCTTGAAATAAAATAAAATAGCTCAGAATAACAAGAGGCAGAATCCGTGGTATAAGAGTTTCTAAATGGGCTTTATTCCATTCAAAATGGCCGACTCGAGTCGCGGCCTTCAGGTTCCGTCACCACGAGGGTTCAGGAAGTGAAGTACAATACTTTATTGACAGACATGCATTTTTATAATAAGTGCATTACAATGAAACGAATGTAAAAGGCGTAACATTTGATAAGAAAAGTGACATGACAGGTGCGTAATCGAAACTAGGCGTAATAAGGAATAAAAGAAACATGATTGGTTAGGATTATCAGACATAGGTGGATCTATAAGATAATATAAGATAATACTTGGCATAGATGCGCGCGCAGCAGCATGACGTGTGAGTGACGTGCAACTAGGGGGTGAAGGGGACTTGACATTTAGCTCTACATGTGGAGACGAGAAGTCTGGGGGGTCAAGTCAACCTAATCCCAAATCATATCTAACATCCTATGTTTAAAGAACTATGTTATCCACAAGGAAGGACTCTCGGACAGAATCTAGTCTATACTGACTGTGTGCGTGCACAAACGCCTAAGTGTCTATATGAGATGCGAGGGGCAGAAAACTTTCCATGGCAACAGGGCTATGAATCACTTGCAGGAGGACGGAAAGGCTGAGTCCCTTGCTTGTGAGCTAGAGGAAATGTTTACCTAAATCACTAGACAGGAATGCATCGGCTGAAGAGCAAAATAGATAATTCGAAGGTGAAATACAGCTTCTTGGCAGGCAGGCGAAAACTGGCCGAGGCAGGCACCGTTAGCTGCACAGGGAGTAGGACAAAGTTCATGGATACAGATGCGAGCTCAAGCTGAAGCTGTCAAAGACAGAGAGCAGGGAAAGGCTTTGAGGACAGAATCGGGCCTACTTGCCTGAACTGTAAAAATGGAGTAACTTAGCCATATAAAGTCGGTGGCCTTTCATACTTAGGAATCGAACATCCAGCCCATTGATGGCGGATCTGACAGAGAACATGTCGACGGTAGACACACATATGTTTGCGTCTTAGAAACTGGAACTGGAGGGAACATACATGTACTTGTAACATGCATATAGAACCGTTGGGGTCCAAGATAGGGGACATAACTGATCAGGAAAATCCACATTTCCACACCTCACTACACAGATAAGTGAGTATATCATTAGATATCTGACTGTGTTATTCCATATATTAGTAACTATACAGGTATATCGTTTTTTTACACCTATACATCACACTGTTCAGATGGACAAACTAGTTATTGTTTTATAAACACTTCATTTCATATGTAAAACATTAATTTAACTCTCTAAATAAATATTACACAATATATAAGTAATATTCACATTTTATTAGCTTTAACTGTTTGTTATAAGTGTATATAGTTATATATATATATATATATATATATTTTTTTTTTTATCGGTTCATAAGGAAGATGAAACTCATGAAGATACACCTTCTTCATCCGAATTAAGCAAGTATTACGGCATCGAACACTGCGTAGAATGGAACAGACCTTGACACTTTAAGAGTATTACGAGAACTGGAGACAGACAGCAACATCACAAATGTAGATAGCACAGTGGAATTTCTCGAACAAGTGGGAGTTACCCAGATAGGGGACTGGAGTAATCTGAATGTAAAATCACATTTTATCTCACAAACAGCCCACAACAGAATTGATACCTTTCACAATTTGGTGATCGAAGAACTTAAAAATCTACAAGCGAATGGTCCCAATTTCACAAAAGAAAACTTGACCAAGAGCCAGTGGAAGGCGGTAATGGATCTAAAAAATGATGATGAAATAGCAATCAAACCATCTGACAAAGGCAGAAACGTAGTGTTGATGGACAAAAAATCGTATCAAAAGGAAGCCTGGAGACAACTGAAAGTAAAAGAATATTACAAAATAATTACACGAAACAAATATATATTAAAAGTATCAAGGAATGTTATGAAACTTTGGACAAGTGAAAATATTGGGGAGCAGGACTTTAGATTCATGTACTGTGAATTTCCAACCTTTTATCATCTTCCAAAGGTTCATAAAAATCAAACTGATCCCCCCCCCCCTCCCGGGTGTCCTATTGTGTCCTTAAAGAACAGCCTAATGGAGAATGTTTTCATTTACATCAACTGTTTTCTGAATCCCCTGGTTAAAGATTTAAGTTCATACGTAAAAGATACTAAGGATTGTTTACGTATCATGAGGAATATTGAATGGGAGCCTGATATGTTATTAATAACATTAGACATAACTAGTCTCTATACGAGCATAGAACATGAAAAGGGACTTAAGGCGATCCAATTTTTCCATGAAAAAAGAAATTTGAAATATTGTGAGCATAATAGAATGTTGGTGGAACTGATATCTTTATGTCTGAGTAATAATATCTTTCTTTTTTCAGGTGATCTGTACCGACAAGAACAGGGAACGGCCATGGCATGTGCTTTGCCCCCAGCTACGCAAATTTATTCGTGGGCTGGTGGGAGAAGCACGTGGCCTGGTCTGGCAGGAATGAGAGATGGCTGGGAAAAGTTGAGTTGTGGGCTCATTACATAGACAACCTCTTCATTATTTGGGAGGGGTCACATGAGGAAGCAATCAGCTATGCCACAGCCCTCAACAACAACGATTTGAACTTGAGGTTCACAGAGTGCATCAGTTGCACACAGGACCCTATTTGGACTTATTAGTCTATATTGAAAATAACACCATACAAACTACACTCTATAGGAAACCAACAGCTGGAAATAGCACAGTACATGCCATAAGCTTTCATCCTCAAAAATGTAATCAGCAGTTTTCCGTATGGGGAAATAGTACGAATAAAACAAAATTGCTCTACAAAAAGTGAGTTTGAGAAATCAAAAGATGAAGCTTTCGGGAGATTCAGAGAGCGAGGATACACTGAGGGAGTACTAAAGGAGGCAGCGAGGAAATCAGAAAACCTACGAAGGGAAGATCTGCTAGTAGTGAAAACAGGAAACATAGATGAGACCCAAGGGGAAAACAGTGCAGTCAGAAAGATCACTGAATATACCACCAGTTCATCGGAGGTGTTTCAGGTTTTCCGTAGACATTGGAGAATTCTAAAAGCAGATACCATTATAGGGCCACATATCTCCCAAAGTCCATTAATCACATATAGGAGAGGCCCAGCCCTAAAGGACCATCTAGTTAGAAGTCATTTTTTGAAGGTCCCTAAAAGAAGAGATTTGGTTGTTGTTTTTTATCCATTCATGGGCTGCAAGGCATGTAAGAACAGCCAAGAGGTAAAATATTTTCAGATACCAGGCAGGAGAACAAAAAGAAAATTAACAAACTAATGAATTGCTATTCAGATTATACTGTCTACTGCCTGACTTGCCAATGTGAGAAGAAATATATTGGGAGCACGATTCACCCAACAAAGAAGTGAATCTTGGAACACATGAGGGCTATACAAAATCATGACGAAACATACCAAGTGGCACGCCATTTCCAGGACAAACATAAAAGTAACCAACATTTACTGAAATTCTTCTGCCTACATCAGGTCCCCAAAGAAGAATGGGGGAGTTGGGGGTAGAACGAAGAAATTGAGACAACTTGAGTCCAAGTACATTGTCGAATTGGAAACAAAAACTCCAAAAGTTTTGAACAATGAAGAGGAGTTGTGTGTTCACATTCCATAACAATAGAACATTATGTGCATACATAATGCAATGATGTAAGGATGATTAAGGTATTGGATAGATATATGTTGCATCAAATTTATTAAGGCAGAATTCAAACGAAAGCATGATTATAATGATTTATGCATCATATGCCAATTCAGGGCTAAATGTAAAATGAAATCATGAAGTGGTATTAATGATACATATGTCGCCTATGACATTTTGGCCCATTCAGGGCGTAATTGGTGATCAATGAATTTATTGAATGAAATTGTTTCATTATTTTGAAAGAAATTGAGCTGTCATACAAAATAATAATGGACATAGAATCATAACGATGTAATATAATTATCGGAATTACGAATCATGTCTAATATACTGATTGCATAACATAGATATGTACTAACATGCCATTTAAAGATGGTCGAAACCTGAATCCCTATACTCTGCGACTAGAGGAGGACTTCCTCTATGTCAATGAATTGAATGAACTGCTTCCTTCCTCTGTGTTTATGGTTTATTTTCTTTAAAAATGATTGTTTTCTAAAACCCACACTGACATTGAGAAAGGCGCAAGCCAAAACGCAGCTGTTGGTGCTGTGGTCGTGTGGTGAATAAATTATAGAAGAAGAGAAGGTCATTACTTGGGAATATATGTATATATACGTTGGATGGTGTTTAGAGGTTCGCCCCCTCGCCGCGGACCGCCATCAATAAAGGAAGGGGTATGGCAAGTACGGTGCGCAGCACTGTTTGGCAGTCTGAGATATATATATATATATGTCTTACCTACTGGCGGTCGCCAGTAGGTAGTTATAGTTAGGACCCTGTTTCCATAGGAAAACCGCAACATTCTATTTGGAATAACTTTGGCGCCGGTCGACGAATCCTCGCGAAATTTTCAAAACTAATGGGGCGCTACGCTCCGCTCCTACCCTGAAAGTCTCGGGGGGATTCGTCAAGCGGGGGCTGAGAAAAAAGGGGGGTCCCAAAACGCGTTTTTCCCATGCATTTTTCCATAGGACCTTTAGACACAGCTACAGCCCGAACGGCTGAACAGAGTTACTTGAAATTTGGCAGAGAGGTAGTCTACAGGTCAAGGAAGTGCCTTTTGTAGGTCTGGTGTAAATCTGTTCAGTAGTTCCTGAGAAAATAGCATTTAAATCAATATATATATCTGTGGCAGCTTACGGTGCGCTTACCGTGCGCTTACGGTAAGCTTACCGTACGCGTACGGTGCCGTGCGCGAGCGCGATTCTGATTGGCTGTTAGATCTTAGTAAACATTCGAATCGGTCGAAACCAGGAAGCGGCGGCCGCCATTTTCTCTCTCGCACTCTGAGGGGGGGAGGAAAAACAAAGGTGGAAAACATTTAAAGGGGCTGGTTAGACAGCTCCTACCCACCTAGCCTTGATTAAGGTGTCCCAAAAGAACCCCCAAGGTAAAAAATTCAATTTTAAATTTTTTCGAATAAACGGCGATTACACTTACCGTACGCGTACGGTAAAAATTAATTATAAAATAAAAATTATCCACATTTTCCCCCACCCCGTTCGCAAATGGTGCCCGCAGGATACCATTTGTACATGGCATATTAATAGTAAATGAACCATTAACTTTTAACATTTCACAACGATGCGCATAATATGTCCTCCGTGTGCGGACGGTGCGCGAAGCGCATCGTGCGTACATGGCCCATCCAGCGTAACGTGGGCACACGGTGCGCGTAGCGCCCCGCGTGCCCACCGTGCGTGCACGGCACTAACTGCGTAAAGTGGGCGCGCGGTGCGCGAAGCGCACCGCGTGCTCACTGTGCGCGCACGGTGCGCGAAGCGCACCGTGCGCGCACGGAACGAACTGCGTTAAGTGGGCGCGCATGCCACGAACGGCGTAAAGTAACTTAGCATTTAAAAAAACGTACAAATTCACTGAAAAAACCATAGGTTTCACACACGTTATAGTTAGGAATTAGCATTTAAAAAACCTTGCAAATTCAATGAAAAAACCATAGGTTTCACACATGTTCTAGTTAGCTGGACATTTTACTCATAAAAAACCAATGAAATTCCCCCGTTATAGTTAGTGCAGGCAACTATAACTCACGCGACCGCAATCCTCTGCTGATGACATATGTGTCTTTATGAAAAAAAAATATTTGTAATATATGTATAGCTAAAATTTAATGGAAGAAGACATGGGCAAATAAGTGTCTAAATACAGTATTAGCATCAGCAGAGGATTGCGGTCGCGTGAGTTATAGTTGCCTGCACTAACTATAACGGGGGAATTTCATTGGTTTTTTATGAGTAAAATGTCCAGCTAACTAGAACATGTGTGAAACCTATGGTTTTTTCATTGAATTTGCAAGGTTTTTTAAATGCTAATTCCTAACTATAACGTGTGTGAAACCTATGGTTTTTTCAGTGAATATATATATATATATACACACACACACACACACACACATATATATGTACATATACTTATATATACATGGTCCTAACTTAACTATAAGTACCTACTAGCTACCACCAGTCAGAAATGTCCATATAGATTATCAATGTCCACATTAGTAACATGGCCCGAAGGATGTCATGCTTCATCATTGGGCAATTCTCCTCATCGAGCCGGCACTGCAATGCCCTACAGGTCCCCAAAAGGGTCACTTTATCGTTGGAGGGCATCGTGATGATTGTTGCGTGCCCTCTTCCTAGCGGATCTGATGGTCTGTCTGGGTTAATTTCTCTTTGCAAGATTCTTGCTTAATTTTACAGCTTGGAGCTCGTAATCTCGGACGGTGCTGAAATTTCTTCTCAACCTCAGAAATTGTCCATAGGGAAGGTTTTCCTTGAGTGCCTTGGGATGGGGACTGTTATATGGCAAAAGTCTGTTGCCGTCGGTGGGCTTCCTGTACGTCTTGGTGGTGAGGTTACTGTTGTCCAGTATGATTAATAAATCCAGGAAGGGGATCTATTTTGGTGAAGTAGACAAAGTGAATTTAAAAAAATGGGTCGCAATGGTTGATCCAGTCGTGGAACTCAGTGCATCTTTCTTCAGTTCCAGTTCAGAACACCAAAATATCATTGATATATCGTTTCCATTCCTTGATTTTCTTGAAGAGGGGGGTTGGACTCTGTTAGTATATGTGATGCCTCAAACTGTGTCCTATACAAACATGCCAGGCTCGGGGCAAATGTGCTGCTCATACAAGTACCGTGGATCTGACAATATATTTGGTTCTGAAATTTGAAGAAACCCACACGAAACCAGAGGAAGACATCGTTACATGTGTGACCACCTTCATACCTATGTCCATCAACGTAAAGAACATAGTACTTAAACACTGGCACATCATCAACACAGGGAACCTTCATTTAGAACGCCCCAGATTTAGGTGCACACGAACTTGAAAGACCTGTTGGTGCATACTAGACTCAAGTAAAACAGACAACTGACCAAACTCCTTTATGGGGCCTTCCGACACCATTAGCCGCAAGAACACAAATGTGTGCAGGGATAGTCGAGAGGGTCAATGCAGTAGGGACCACCCGAGATCAAAAAAGGAAATCATGAAGGGGTGGCATGACTTGAAGAGTGTTGTCAAAGAGAGGAGGAGCAAGAACCGTGAGCTGGCTGACAGGACTGGCGGTGGCCCTCCCATTCCACCAAAACCATTCAATCCATGGGAGGAGAAGGTGCTTACCATACTGCATCCCGATAGTCTCACAGGAGTACCCGGGGGAGTGGAGGCTGGTAAGTACAAACAAATGACTACCAACACACTGCTATGTACTGTCTTGCACAACTACAAAGCCACACCACCTAGGACAAATTCCATTCATCTGCACCACACACTCCCAAAAACATGTCTCACAGATCCAACATTCACTCACTCCCATTCACCCCAAACGTAGCTAGCAGCATTACCATGGGGGCATGTGTACAGGCAGCCAGCACTACAACTCCCACCAGGCCCCCTTGTCCCACAGCATCAGCTAGATGGAGCCCTCCTCCCACCCCACCCAGAAGCATGTGTCAGCCATTACATTACCCTCATCAAACTAACAGGTAGGTAGCCATCTTCCATGGGAGGGTATTTGGATGTTTGTGGGTGGGAGGCCTGCACTACTACTCCCACCATGCCCCCATCCCACAGCCTAGCAAGATGGAGCCCTCTCCCCACCCCACCCAGAAGCATGTGTCAGCCATTCCATTACCCTCATCAAACTAACAGATAGGTAGCCATCCTCCATGGGAGGGTGTTTGTGGGTGGGAGGCCTGTACCACTACTCCCACCATGCACCCTGTCTCACACCTGAGCAGGATGGAACAATCCCCCACCCAGGAGCAGTTGGAAGCCATTGCAGTACACCAAACAAACTTACAGGTAGGTAGCCATCTTCCCTGGGAGGGTGTTTGTGGGTGGGAGGCCTGTACCACTACTCCCACCATGCACCCTGTCCCACACCTGAGCAGGATGGAGCACTCCCCCACCCACCCAGAAGCATGTGTCAGCCATTACATTACCCTCATCAAACTAACAGGTAGGTAGCCATCTTCCATGGGAGGGTATTTGGATATTTGTGGGTGGGAGGCCTGCACTACTACTCCCACCATGCCCCCGTCCCACAGTCTAGCAAGATGGAGCCCTCCCCCCACCCCACCCAGAAGCATGTGTCAGCCATTCCATTAGGCCTGGGCCCAAATTCCGTTCCGTTCGCGGAAATTGCGATAATTTGGCATTTTCGCGTTCCGCGGAAAGCGCGAAAATGTCAAAATTTCCACATTCCGCAGCTTAGCGATAATTTGTTTCTTGCTCGCGCTGTAAAATAATACATTCTCGCGTGCGCGTGATCGCCTTACCGGAATCCCCGCGTTCGCCGACAAGTTTTCCCGATCCGTTCGCGTTCTCCACGAGATGTTGGATTGTTGGTAGCCATTTGCTCTGTCTCGCGACAGTTCGCGCACGCAGTAACGTCATGCGTCGCGCGATCACGTCTTTCTTCTCGCGATCATGCACCGCGAGACAAGTGAAAACAAGATGGCCGCGCCCAAGAGCAACCACATGGGTAAGTTGGCGAGCCGTGACCACGCAAAAAATACCGTGAACGGGCGGGAAAAAAACTTCCGCATCTTCGCGATATTTCCGCGTTTTTGCGGAGATTTTTAACATTTTCGCGATAATTTGCGAAAGTGAATTTCGCAAATTCCGCTCACCCCTGCATTCCATTACCCTCATCAACCTAACAGGTAGGTAGCCATCCTCCATGGGAGGGTGTTTGTGGGTGGGAGGCCTGTACAACTACTCCCACCATGCCCCCTGTCCCACAGCCAAGCATGATGGAGCCCCCCATCCCACCCAGAAGCATGTGTCAGCTATTACATTACCCTCATCAAACTAACAGGTAGGTAGCCATCTTCCCTGGGAGGGTGCTTGTGGGTGGGAGGCCTGTACCACTACTCCCACCATGCACCCTGTCCCACACCTGAGCAGGATGGAGCACTCCCCCACCCAGAAGCAGTTGGATGCCATTGCAATACACCAAACAAACTTACAGGTAGGTAGCCATCTACACAGTGAGGGTGTTTGTTGGTGGAAGGCCTGCACCACTACTCCCACCATGCCCCCTGTCCCACACCTGAGCAGGATGGAGCACTCCCCCACCCAGAAGCAGCTGGAAGCCATTGCAGTACACCAAACAAACTTACAGGTAGGTAGCCATCTTCCCTGGGAGGGTGTGTGTGGGTGGTAGGGCTGCACTACTACTCCCACCATGCCCCCTGTCCCACAGCCTAGCAAGATGGAGCCCTCCCCCACCCCACCCAGATGCATTTGTCAGCCATTACATTGTTCACCTTCACCTAACAGGTAGGTAGCCATCTTCCCTGGGAGGTTGTTTGTGGGTGGGACGCCTGCACTACTACTCCCACCATGAACCCTTGTCCCCCAATACAGCAAGATGGAGCTCTCTATACCACCCAGATGCCTGTGGCATCTAATGGATCACCTCAAACAAACTAACAGGTAGGTAGACATATTATTCTGTCTTGTGACACCACTGAGCAGGATGTAAGCCTCCACCTCGCACACACAGATGTGTCACATAACAAAGCCAAATGTGAACACATAACAGGCAAGTAGCCAGTACGTGCACCTAGCCATTCGTCACAAAATATATGGTGCCATATGACAACACCAGCCCTCTCATTGCACAAATATGCACACCGATCCTATTGCCATGCACAGTGTGCACACAGCTAAGCAAAGGAAACTGTCCCAGCAACCAAAGTGTGACACACCAATGCACATGTAGAAGAAAGTCTGTGCACAATCATGCACAGCACCTATTGACATGTGCAGTGCCATGGGGCCAGAGCAACAAGGACCATTCGAAAAATAAGAAAGCATGTTTGGTGGTACAAATCAAAATATGCACATGACAAGACAAAGGTATGCAGGAGATGACAATGGCCAGTCCATGGCCAGATGTGACATCTACCAGGTCAGACAAATCAACAAAGAGTCCTCACTGAAATAATATGTTGTGCTAGTCCCTAGATGTCAACATGTCCCTGTAATCACAAATTATGCACGTGGCGCACGGTATGTATTGACACCTCACACCATGGACAAGTAATGCATGTACCACAGCATCATGTCAGGAGGCACAGTAGTGCACAAAGAAAACAATGTGATCATCAGTCAACCGTGTAGTGTACAAACAGTGAATGACACACAGCTAACACAAAGCTTGCAGGGTGCACAACAATGACCATTTCCCATCTGACCCACAGGTGACCAAGAACTGACTGAAGAGGATAACACCAGCAACCTGCAGAGCCAGTCTCCCCCTTCCGGGACATGGACTCTCTGATGTTGACTCCCGGGATTCTCTGGATGATGAGCACGAAGCTGGCCCATCTGGTGTGCCAGGGCGCAATAGGTCCCAGGACCCCACCGTCCCCCCCACCATATCTGCTGCAATACCGACGTCTCTGCAGACCCCTGCTGTCACGGCCTGTGCGTCCTCCACCACCACCATCACCATCACCACCACCACCACCACCACCAACATCACCACCACCAGTGCTGCCTGCAACACTCCCCCTGTCCCAGAGGATGACCACCCCACCCCACCGACTGAGGAGGGCAGGGAGAGGATGCCGGTGCCTACAGTGGTGAGGCAACAGGTCCATGGCAGCAGGGAAGGTGGCAGGGGCAGGGTCACCCACAGACAACAAGAGGCTGTGACCCAATCCCTGGATCACATCACCAGAGTCCTTGGGGCATATGAACGGGCCCAGGGATGAACGGGCCAGTCGGATGAACTGTTCCGTGAGCTCATCCTGCTGATGAGGTCCATCGACACCCGCATGGGACAAATTGTGGACCTCTTGGGCCAGCAAGTGGCGGTACTGAGGGACAGGCCTATGCCACAACCAACACCACCACCTCCCTCTGGTGGACCGCAGGATGACAGTTCATCATCCTCCCCTGCGGTCACAGAGAGGGGTGAGTCCTCAGACCCCACTGGCTCTGCAGCACGGGCCACCCTTCCAAGCGACAAAGGGGCCGTCCTAAGAAAACCATGGGAGTAACTGGAGACAAAGCACCGGCCAATGTAAATGTTCACCCCCTCACATGTCACCATTGTAAATAAAAAATCCTTACACACATGTTGTTGTGTCTGCTCCGTCTTTATCCCAGGATGTACAGTCTTCAACATGATTACAATGTACCAGGAGTATGGAATGTATGTAGGCAAGGAGAAGTTGAAGGCACCTAGGAAAACACAAAAGAACAACATTCACTGGTCTGGGTGTAGCATCACAGACATCACACAACACCTACCATCACAATAATCCAACATGCACACATCACAATGGGCAACAAATGTCAACATACACATCCTGTAGATGTGCCTAAATGACCTGTCCCAGAAACATTGTCAGCCACCACTTAGTCTACAACCGGCTGCTGTCACAAATCTCACATACACCTTCACAACAACAGCAACATCATCAGACAATGGGTACGTTGTTCATTGTCACCCACCTTCAAGTGAAGTAGCGGGTGATGAGCTGTTGACGCAGGTCAACACCTTCCTCCTCTCCACTGTCCTCATCACTGGACACGGATTGGTTTGCAGGCGGGGGCCATGTGTCCTCATCATCATCCAGGATCAGGGGAATCTCCTTGCGAATGGCTAGGCTGTGGAGCATGCAGCATGCCACTACAATCTGGCACACCTTCCCTGGCAAGTATATCAGTGCACCTCCGGTCTTGTCCAGGCAGCGGAAACGTGACTTCAGCAGACCAAAAGTACGCTCCACCACACGACGTGTCCTCCCATGGGCATCGTTGTAGCGGACCTAGGCCGGGGTCCTGGGATTCCGCACTGGGCTTAGCAACCAGGGACGGTTGGGATATGTAGAGTCACCTAGGTGTGACAAACACAAATAAAAATTGCTATGTCTCTAAGGCAGAGGGCAGCAGCACACACACCCAGCACGCCACATGACTAGGCATAATCACCCACAATCCATGCACACTCGGGAAGCAGATTAACCATCAGCTGGGGTACAATGCTGTTACGCAGGATGTAGGAGTCATGGGTTGAGCCTGGGAATTTGGCACACACGTGTGAGATGATCATATCTGCCAGGCACACCAGTTGCACATTTATGGAGTGGTAATGTTTACGATTCCTGTAGATGTGCTCACGTGCCTGTGGTGGCACAAGCCCAACATGGGTGCAATAAATGACACCAACAACATGGGGGACGTGTCCGAGGGGATAGAAATCTCCCTTCATAGCTGCCAATTCAGGCCCCCTGGGGAAATGGATATATCTGTCCTTGTAGATCATCATGGCGGACACTACATCACGCAGCACCATGCTGAACATAGGTTGTGACATCCCACCTGCACTGGCCACCATGTGCTGGAATGATCCAGTGGCAAAAAAATGCAGTGCCGCCATCACCTTATACATTGGGGTGAAAGCTGTTGGATATGTTCTGCAAGGCTGCAGGTGGGGCTCCAACATATCACAAAGGGTTTTTAGGGTGGCTCTATCCAGACGGCATTTCCGGATGATCGCCTCATCCTCCATGTCTTCCAGCACTGTCAAGTGACGAAGCAGATTGGTCTCCTCCTAGTTGAGATGAAAGTGGACACATGTCAATGCAATACATCATGAGATGGGCACAGCATCTCACGTGCTGGATGACACAACGCCAACAATGACTCATCAAAATTGAGTTACAGACCAGCTTACATGAAGGGACACCTTCAGCTACACAAATGGCACACTTGTCAACTTACACAAAGCAAGTACCTCAAACTCCACCTCGGTCAATGTGAATTCACATAGGGATATGGCCACATTTACTATGGGCACGCCTGGGAGTATAGCATCCAGCATATGTGTAACAAATCAATCCCACTGCCTCCTACCTAGCTGCTGTACCTGACACACCTTCATGCGTCATTTGAACTTGGCACACATCAACAACACAATGACCACAATCTGAGCAGAAATTACGATTTGTGCATGATCACACAAAAGAGGACATGCAAAAAAGAACATCATTCATTGAGACAAACATTGCTGTGATTGTCACTGCACCTCAACACATTGACATGTGTACACATCGTAGAGTCCATAACAACACTGTCCTGTGTACAGGACCATCCATCTCATAAGTGACATGTGAGGGAGTACATGTCAATCTATGAAATCACATACACAAACATGGCATGTGTAGTCACCAGTGGAGTAAATGGAACATTGTCATTTTGTGCACAATGATGTGCCATTGACCATGTGGCCACTGTGCACTGTTGATGTTTGCCAGATGGCCATTGTGAATGTATGGCACCCAAATCGCAGTAGCTACTGCCTGGCCCCAGCGGTGTGTCACCAGCAATCCCCAATGCACAAATGCGGTAGTGATTGCCATGGAGACATGCCCAAATGGCGGTTGGCATGCCCCGTCACCCAAATCGCGGTGCCTCATGTGAATGTATGGCACCCAAATCGCGGTAGCTACTGCCTGGCCCCAGAGGTGTGTCACCGCCATGGAGCATGCCCTTATAGCCAATGGGAACCTCAATTGCGGTGGCATGATGCAATTTTGAAAATCACGGTAGGCGTGCTCCGTCACCGCGGAGGCAGTCATTTGATGCATTTGAAAAAGGCAGTCCGAAACACCAATTGCTGCAGCTTGGCACCTTTGAAACGACCCCAGGGGGCTATATATGTGTGGGAGAGAGCCTCACATTTCCACTGCTCCCAGAGCCTGCTGCCAGAGACCCCTCACCTGCTGCTGCCTCCAGGGATTGCTGCCAGAGACCCCTCACCTGCTGCTGCCCACAGGCACTGCTGCCAGAGACCCCTCACCTGCTGCTGCCTCCAGGGACTGCTGCCAGGGACCCCTCACCTGCTGCTGCTCACAGGGACTGCTGCCAGAGACCTCTCACCTGCTGCTGCCTCAAGGGACTGCTGCCAGGGACCCCTCACCTGTTGCTGCCTCCAGGGATTGCTGCCAAAGACCCCTCACCTGCTGCTGCCCACAGGGACTGCTGCCAGAGACCCCTCACCTGCTGCTGCCTCCAGGGACTGCTGCCAGGGACCCCTCACCTGCTGCTGCCTCCAGGGACTGTTGCCAGAGACCCCTCACCACCCAATTCCGCCGCTGTTGTCTCATGTCCACAGTGATGGCAAGGACTGAGAAGATCCATGCCAGTCCCTTCACAAGCGAGGAGCTGGAGGTCCTGGTGGACGAGGTGCTCACACAGTACCCAAGGCTATATGGTGCCCCAAATGTTGTGGTAAGTCCTCAACAGTGGGGAAGGGAGTGCAGGTCTCAAACATGTCATCGTCCCCTACTGGACCAACATCATCAACGCCTCCCTCTCAACAGGGAGTGTGCCCATCTCCCTTCAACTCAGTCAAATCACTCCCATCCTCAAAAATCCCAAAGCTGACCCCAACGACCCTAATAATCTCTGCCCCATCTCCAACCTCCCCCTCCTCTCCAAAGCCCTGGAAAAATGCACCCTTCTCCAACTGGACAAACACATTGACACGTTCAACCTGCTTGACCCCCTTCAATCTGGCTTCCGCAAAGGTTGCAGCATAGAAACTGTGCTTCTCAACATAGTCGATGATATTCACCTAGCCCTGGACAAGGGTGAGACCTACCTACTCATCCTTCTTGACATTTCCACGGCATTTGACACAGTTTACCACCCAACCCTACTCAACACACTCAAAAATCGCTTCGGCCTCAGTGGCACTGTCCTTAACTGGTTCACCTCCTACTTCCAACATAGAACCCAACAAATTAAAATTCAAAACTTCCTCTCTAGCCCAACCTCTGTCTCCCTTGGTGTCCCTCAAGGATCCATCCTCTCTCCCGCTCTTTTTAACCTATTTATGGAACCCCTTACCCGGATACTCAAACAAGAAAAAATCAACTACCACCTATACGCTGACGACAACCAATTGTACTATAAAATAAAATCCCATGCTGATATCCTGCACCTTAACCAAGATCCAAACATGGTTCCACAACAATCATCTGAAACTCAACCCTAACAAAACTGAGATCATCCTCTTCTCTCCTAAAAACAACCCTCTCCCCATTCAATCATGGATCGCCGACCTTAACGCGCTAAACTGCTCTCTCTCCCTCGCCGATTCGGTTAAATCACTCGGCATCACCTTCAATAACAAACTCACACTAAATTCCCATGTTAAGAACTCAGCAAAAAGTGCACTCTTCACTCTCCGGCATCTCAAAAAAATCAAACCTTTTATCCCAGCTGAAGACTTCAAATTAATTATGCAGTCTCTTGTTCTATCCAAAATCGACTATGGTAATGCCCTTCTCTCTGGCACCCCCAATATCCACCTGTCCCCATCAAATCCGTTCTCAACCGCGCCGCCAGACTAACAACAAACTGTAAACATTTTGACTACATCTCCCCTGCCCTCAAGTCCCTCAAGTGGCTGCCCATCGAAGGCAGATCCTCCTATAAAATTGCCTGTATTACTCACAAAGCCCTTTAGCAGAAGACCCCATCCTACCTCACAACTAAACTTTAAAAAGCTGGCTGTGTCCAAACACTGAGAAGCACCAACAGTCTTCTTCTCATACCCCCTACTCAAAAAAACTGCCTCGAAGTCCCGCTCCTTCTCTGGCAAGGCCCCTACCATTTGGAATGCCCTCCCCAAAGACCTTCGATGCAACCCCTCCTATTCCAGATTAAAAAAAGAGCTAAAAATTCATTTTCTCACTAAATGTTGGGGAAACTAAATCCCTGATCTCCTTTCTGACTACCTCCCCTCCTCCCTCCTTAGGCTACTCCGCATTCCCCAATCACTCACCCACCCCCTTTCTCTTGTCGCCTTCCTCTCCTCCCTCCCCCTCACTTTACCACCCGCTTCCTATTATGTCTGATGAGTCCTCCTTGGCATACTGTTAAACTTACTATTTACTATTACATTCTGATCCCTGCAACTTGCTTCTCTATCTCATCCTATATGTACTTCTACTCACTATGTTTCCTAAATTTCTCCCTGTATTTTTATTCCTGTTTGACCGCCTGTATAACCCGTTTCGTTCAAATGCCATTATTGTTTTTTATTATGTACTTTCATTACTGATGTAAAGTGCTCTGATACCCTCGGGTGGAGCTAGCGCTATATAAAACCTTCTAAATAAAATAAATAAATAAGGGGGTGACTTTGTCGGGAGTGTTGATGTGTGTGTGCCCCTGCATTGTCAACTACACACATGTGTCACCCAGGAGTTGGTTGCCTGTTGTTTTGATTGTTCAGCCCTGTGGATGTGGTTGTATGCACATGTGTGAGTTGTATGTTGTGCACTGTGCAGTGTGTTGGTGTGTCCTTGCAGTTCTGGCTGACTCCTACTTGTTGTTTTTGTCAATTGTCAGTATGCAGAGTGTGTGATTGTCAAGTCAGTGATGTGTTTTGTTGATCATCCATGTGTCTTGATACTGTTTGTGGAGACTGTGCAGACCTGCTGCTCCACACTGCCATTGTGGTTGTGTTTTCTCATGCATTGCTGTCACATGGTGCCTTTTTGCCTCCAGTATGGCATGTTGTATGTGGTGTCATACCATCCCCTATCTGTGCTTCAGATGCCTACCCATTGTGAATCTGCACTCCCTCTATTTGTGTATGGTACACTCCTGCCATGTCCCATACTGACATGCAGAACACTTCACTTTGATGTCAGCTGTCCCCTTGGTTTACATGTGTGTGTGCCTGCTGCAGATCGGCGCATATAAATTCTCCCTACTTCCACGGACAGAGTAAACCTACAGTCGCACGCACATACACTCATCATACGCTAGGGCCCATCACACTGAAATTCACACTATTACTCTATCCACACCGAATACAGGAGAGAAACCTAAACCAATCTGCTTCTACAATGAGGTCAATGAGACCATAATGACATTGCCCTGAGTCATGATTTTAAACATAGGAAATACATTTGAAAACTCAATAAATGACAAAGAAATAACCACCCAACACTGTAATTCAAACAAATGCTTATTTATCTAAATTAGTTCAAATGAAGTCAATCATTAGCAAAATCATTATTCTCATAGTTACCTATTCTAGCTAAAAGGGTCAGGACTGGTCTCTCAGTAAAGTCTCTCGAGCTGCCGTCCTCAGCATAGGTTCAGGAAGAAGTCCAAAACACAATGACCACAAGGAATGAGCGCAATGGACACGATGCACGCAATGAACACAAACCCTCTCTAGTCTAGCATATTTATAATAAAAATAACAAAGTAAAAGTTACAAACAAACGTTGAATATCCGTTGAGCCGCTGAGCAGAGCGAGCAGGAAAGGATGTCACTTAGTTACATTTAGAAAACCTCCGCTCAGGAAAAATCACAAAAATAAAAATACGGAAGAAGGAAACTCGAGTTTGCAAATGTTACTTTCGTATATGCTCTTCCTTGATATCATAGCAGAGCCACCGCAGACTGATCATTGTTCATTGTGGCTTTATCCCTCTCCAAGGACAATTGGATTCATTCCCAGAGCTGCTATCCTCACGGAAATTTTTAAACCAGGCAGAAGCTGTGGTCAGGTGACTTTCAACCATGTTCAGCAAGGCCTCTCATCAAAATTCAATCACTCGAGTGCAGGCTGTAAATGGCAGCCATCTTGTTTTAGGCCAAAACGGACCATCTTAATTAAAAGAAACACAAAACAACGTTACCACAGCATAATGATCAAACAGTGTTAATTCCCACTAATACCCTTATGTGTATGTAATTATCTAGCCTTCTGCAACGCAATAAAGCATTAGCACACGTTATTTTAAAAGCATAAACATGAAACAAATAGCACTTTTACAACTCTCATTTAGTAAAACCGCACATTATTATTAAGCAACATATATGCATCCCACGTGTAATTGTTTCTTCTCATTAGTAATGTTGATTAGTTTAGACTTTTAACAAAACAAACTATTAATTAATGATTTCAAATTAGTAATTTTAATCATAACATATAGACAAAACTGGAGCTTAAAACTCGATAAATTTTCAACAGAAAACTCTGCTCCAGCAATCCCCCCTTTGGTGATATCTTATCACCACAAAAACCAACCCAAAAAAAAAAAATTTAGTCCCAATTTTTAGGAGAAATTGAAAATGTCTTTTACAACACAACATTAAACACCAGACTCCCTCACATCATCCCTCTTTGACTCCAAATAAACACTCTCCCTCAATTCTTATAATTCTATTTCTTGCGGATCTCTCTTTGACCTCTTTTGTTTCTTGTCAGTATTTCCTCTAATTATTCTCTTTTTCCCTCCCCTGTTTTTACAACACAAACACCCCAATCTTAGTATCAATAAAGCAACAATTACACATGTCAAAGGAAATAATATTTTACCAATAAAGGTACTACCTATCTTAGCAATAAAATTCTTAACAGCAACTATCTTATTAGCTATTTTAGTCCAGATACTTTCAGCTTCCAGTGGTACTAATTCTTCATGCAAATCAGTAATATTTTTGATATAGACCTTTAGGTGCAACAATGTTGAACTTTCAGCATTCCGCAGACTCCACCCTCCCTGGCCAATAGAATATCAAGGGCAAGTCGATTTTGCATAGACATGGCACGTACGGCAATCATCTCCGTATTCACCAAAAGAAACCCTCCAGCGGTACTTGTCGATAAGCGATCCACCACTGTTGACAGTTTTCGAATTCCATATGCATTTAAAGAAATTCCCACTGCTGGAATTAAAGCTCCAAAAATATCACCTACTATTTCTGACCAAGTTTCTCTCTTAAAACGTGTTAGTAAATTAATGTGTTCTACATCTTCTATTCTATCTATATGAAAAATCTTTGGAAAGACCAGGCCCACATAACACGTGCCATACCAATGGTCAGGCAACTTGTAATAAGCCTTGTTCCCACAAACATAATACACTCCTGGGAAAACTGGATCTTCTCCACCTTTAAAACCCCATCCTGTTGCAACGAAGTATGTATCATGACACTCACTAGTCCCAACAAAATAAGTATCATATTGGGATTTCTTTCTGGTAATGCATAGTTTACCCTTCTGTGGTGCATCTAAAGCTAAAGTTGGACTAGCTCCATTCTTCAATTCCTTTCCCATCTCAATATCCCAAATTGTCTCACTCACTTTATATTTCCCTGCCTTCTCATGCATGTTCATTCTCCTTTCCTCTACCATAATTAGGAAAGCCTTCTCCTCTTCTTTCAAACTGCAAGTTAAATTATTTCTAAAAATGTAATCTAATGTTAATTCCTCTTTCTCAATAAAAATCTCACCAAAAATGTTAGCTTCTTTAGCTGGATTCAGCTTTTTATTCATAGGCAATTGCCCAAAAATATTTTCTTTGTTAGACATCTCATAATCTATTTTCCCTAACAAATAAAAAACACTACTTAACACACTACATGAAATTCCATACGTAGCTGGTAAATGGTGATAAGTAACACCTTCTGAAACGGATGCAGGTAATTGCATACAGACGTAGCAATCCCTAACTTCCATTGTCTTTACGTATTCGTACAACAATTTTGAAAAAACATTGCTAGAAAAATCATTAATTGACCTATCTTTATGTATGTAAATGTTACTACTTCTAGTCGGAACCACTTTCTGTGAACTCTTCTCTACATTAGTCACATTTTCAGTATGTATTCCAAAAGTGTCTATTGTAACTCTAAAAGTAACTAATAAAGCTAGTACACCCCATAATAGAATTAATAATCCAGTACAGCAGCAGCACATTCTACACCATCTTTTCAAGAAGGCACATCTTCTTTGATTATTCTCTGTGTTAGCCATTTTACTACTTTGGCAGTGTCTTTTGACTTAGCCTCTTCTACTCCACTATTGAAACACTAGAACACTAGATTATTTCAAACAGCTAATTTCAGATTTTCTCTTTTCACTTTTTTTCAAGTGACTCCTTTAGTTCACTCAATTTGGATTTTCATCACTTTTCACTTCTTCTTCAGCAACATCAAATTGTATTAGATCTTCAACAACATCCTGTGCATCTGACTCTTCTCCAATGTCAGTCAAGATAACTTTCAGGATTCCGACAGTTTTCTCCTCAACCACTTCTCGTACGGTCCCCTCTGGATTTCCTTGACTCTCTGCCTCTTCACCTTCAGACAGTGCCACATACGTCCATTCCGGTGACCTATACTTCTGGTTAGGTTTTCTGATTCTCTTGATCTCCTCGGGTTCTTTTGAGACCTTTTGTTTTTCACCTTTTGCTTGATTCTGACTCGACACCTCGTTCACCTGTTCAGCTTTCGATGAATTTACTCGTGTCAGTCTGTATCTCAATCTCTTTATCCTGTTAGGCCAAAGATCTCCTCTTACAACCCTCTTTGGTCTCACTTCTTTATTATTTCTCTCTCCAATCCAAGTTCTCTTTCTCAGAACTCGGCCCTCTGATTTCTCATTCTCACTCTCATCTGATTCTGTTTCATTTGCCTCTTGTTCTTCAACAATTTTCTTTTGTTCCACAGTCTTTCCCACCACCGATTGAGATTTCCCTAATTCTGTCCCTCCTCGGGTCTCCGACATGCAATCTTCTTGCTGTCTACTTGTCCCTTCACCTAGCTTATCAGGAATGTTCCCTACACCTCCTCGGGGATCTTCCGCAATCTGTCCCTCTCTATCTTCTTCTGACCCTGCTTCTTCAGGTGTAATCTCAAGTGGATTTTCAACCTCCTCATCTGATTCAGGAGTAGTCTCTGTGGAATTGCTCTTTTCTCTTCTTTTTTCTCCACTGCTTATTGGAACTTCAGGCACTCTTACAGAATCTGATCTTTCCTCTGAAACTCTCAATGTTTCTCTTGAAGCCTCTCTTGGAAATAAAGAATCACCTGACTCTCTTTCTCCTTCAGCTCTTTCAGGATTCTTTCTCCTTCTCACTGGCTCAGTTTCTTCATCATCACTCGAATCTGACTCTTCAAAATACTCTTTACCAGTCCCATCCTTTGGATTTGGAACTCTCAGAGTATGACTTGCATGCACCCAGTTTTTCACACCGGCACACTTTACTGCAGTTGTCGTAGTCAGAATAACTTGTCTCGGCCTTCCCCACCTTGGAACCAAGCAATTTCTTCTTCTGTGTACTTTAATCCTCACCCAGTCTCCTGGACTCAGATCATGAGCTTGCTTCTTCTCAAGTGTGGTAGCATCTTCTCCAACCTGGTGAAACACAGAATGAACTGCGTCAGCCAGGCCTTTACAGTAATCCAAAATAATGTCATCAGTAATTGTCATCAACTTGTTGACAGGCATAAAAGCATGTCTCATCGCACGTCCCATTAAGATTTCGTGCGGACTCAAACCTGTAGTTCTATCTGGAGTAGACCTAATAGTCATCAGCACTAGAGGCAAGACATCAGGCCATTTCATTCCAGTGGCTAAACACATCTTACCAATTCGGTTTTTTATTGTGCCATTCATCTGTTCAACGACGCCAGAAGCCTCTGGTCTGTATGCACAATGTAGCTTCTGCTGTATGCTCAATGCTTCACAAATTAAACCCATGAGCTCATTGTAGAAGTGTCTACCTCTGTCTGACTCAATTGTCACTGGGAACCCGTACCTAGGAATCAACTCTCTTAACAGTAACTTTGCAACTGTTATCCCATCATTCCTCCTAGTCGGATAGGCCTCCACCCATCTTGAGAACAAACAGACTACCACTAGAACATACCTCAATCTGTTCACTTGAGGCATTTCAATGAAATCTATTTGCATTCTGGTAAAAGGACCTCCTTCTCTGCCTATTGTTCCTAGACTCACCACTGTCTTTTTCCCAGTATTGAACTGTTGACAAATCAAACATCTCTGACAGATGCTTTCTGCAATTAACCTGAACTTTGCATTGTACCAGGTTTGCTTGAATGACCTAATCATTGCGTCCTTCCCCAGATGTCCCTGGCCATGATACATTCTTGCCATTGTCGACAGCATGGAGTTAGGCATGACTGGTCTACCATCTCTATAGATCCAAACATGATCTGTCTCTCTTGGGGCACAACCTGCCTTGATCCAATCTCTCATTTCCTCATCTCCTGCCTCATCCTGCAACTGTTTCACTTCATCCCACGTCTCTAGGACATTAGTAAACATCACAGAACAAAAAGACATCTCCCTTTCTCGTGCCCTATTGATCGAATGATTGTTCTTTGCACAATACTGTGCTATGTCATTGGCAAAACGATTACCAAGAGTAACAAAATCATCTCCTTGTCCATGAGCAGTACACTTCACAACTGCTAATTCTTTAGGCAGCTGTATCGCCTCAAGCAATTTTCCAATCACTTCAGCATTCTTTATTGGAGTCCCACTCGACGTCAAGAAACCTCTCTGTAGCCAAAGCTGGCCAAAGTCATGAACGACTCCAAATCCATACTGACTATCAGTCATCACAGTCACTCTCAAATTTTTCCCAATTTTGCAAGCTTTCGTCAATGCCACCAATTCAGCCACTTGAGCAGATCTCACTCCTTTCAAAGGCGAAGCTTCCATAACTTCTGAAACCTTGCACACTGCATATGCTGCACTCAGCACACCATCATCAGTCCTCAGACATGATCCATCCACAAACAACACATGATCACTCTCAGGCAACGGTAAATCTCTTATGTCTGGTCTGGGTTTTGTGCAGTAATCAAGCACATCCAAACAATCATGATCAACATCATCTCCCACATTCACATTGTCAGCATCCGGTAAAAGTGTCGCTGGATTCACATTCACACATCTCTCAAGAGTCACATTTGATGCTCCCAAAATGATTTTCTCATATTTAGTCAGCCGACTATGTGACATATACTGAGTCCTGCTTCTTGTCAAAAGAATAGCCACATCATGAGGTACGAATACCCTTACAGGATATCCCATTATTATACCCTCACTCTGTTCCAAACTTCTGCATGTAGCAGCTACTGCTTTCAGACAACCTGGCAAACCCACAGCTACGGGGTCAAGTGTCGATGAGAAGTACGCAATCGGCCTTCTTAGTTGTCCATGCTTCTGGATCAACACTGAAAGTGCACATCCATTTCTCTCACTGCAATACAACTCAAACTCTTTCTCATAGTCTGGCATTCCCAAAGCAGGGGCTTCACACATTCTGCTCTTCAACTCTTCAAATGCTGCCATTTGTTCCCCATCCAATTCCAATGGGTCTCTCACCTCACTTTTTTGTCAACTTAATCAGTGGCTTTGCTATCAGGGAGAAATTACTTATCCACTGACGACAATATCCCACCATCCCCAGAAACATCCTCACCTCTCTCTGGGTCATCGGGGCTCTCATTCCTCTGATAATCTTGATCCTGTCATCAGTAACCTTTCTCAGACCCTTTTCAATATTGTGTCCAAGATAATGCACCTCTTTCTTGCAAAACTGCAATTTGGCTGGAGATACCTTTAACCCTCCATCTGCCAGATGATTCAGTAAAGCTATGGTATCTACTTCACAAGCTTCACGTGTCTTCGATGCCACAAGTAAGTCATCGATGTACTGCACTAGTACTGAGCTTTCAGGCATGATCAAACTCTCCAATGATTTCTTCAATAACTGATTGAATATCGAAGGACTCTCTGTATACCCCTGTGGGATACGACACCATGCTAAAATACGCTGGCCAAACCGAAATGCAAAAATTGGCTGGCTGTCATGATGCAATGGAATTGAAAAGAAAGCATGACACAAATCAATCACTGTGTACCACTCAGCATCATGAGGAATCTGATACAAAATCACTGAAGGATTTGGCACAATGGGACAACATGCCACCACAATCTTGTTAACTTTTCTCAAATCCTGTACAATCCTAAACTTTCCATTAGGTTTCTTTAGCCCCATTATCGGTGAATTACACGGGCTACTCAGTATCTCTCTCAAAACACCCTGTTGAATCATCTTGTCGATTATAGGAGTTATTCCCTCAATTATCTCTGGTGTCAATCTATACTGAGGAATATTAGGATAAACAATCCCCTCTTTCACTGAAATCTTCACTGGATCTACATTATTCATCAATCCCACATCTTCTCCAGTAAAATCCCAAACTGCTGTTTTCACTGTGTGTCTCAACTCCTGAGGCAAATCATCTGGATTAAACACTGCATATGTACCAACAATCTCACTCTCTCTATTGTCTAGAGTCATCCGGTACAAAACATCCTCATCTGGTGTCTCAAAAGCTATTCCATCCGGAGTACAGAAAATTGTACAATTCATCTTGCACAATAGGTCCCTACCTAACAAGTTCACTGGACTAGTGTCACAGACTACAAATCTGTGCATGTCCGAAAATTTCCCTATTCTTACCCTTACTGGTTCAGTAAGACGAGTCTTAATCTGTGTATTGGCTACACCAACCACTTGGATTGCTTCGTCCGAGAGAGGAAGATTTCTAATATCTGCTGACCTGACAGTTGATCTCGTCGCTCCTGTGTCTACCAAAAAAGTAACACTCTCCCCATTTATTTTCCCATCTACAAATGGTCCTGCCTGGTCTATTTCTAGACTTGCACCAAGTATGCACTCTTCCTCCTCTCTTCGGCACCGTCAATAGTCCCCTTCAGACTCACTCCCCTCATTCTTTAACCAGTACTGTTGTACCGGGTTAGAACGTCTCGGTTTGTTTACCTGCTCATCATTGTAGAATCCTGAGTCCTGGTTATACTTTTGGGACCCTCTATTCTGCGGCAAGGGCGGTTTTGGCTCTTGGCTCTGCTGTCTGACAACCTTCTGTTGTTGCTGCTGATGATTACACCCCTCGTTCTGCACCTGTTGATTTAAGGGTTTATTTTCATTACTCACTAATGGTGGATTGGTACACTCGGATCTCCAATGCCCCAATTGTCCACAGTTGTGACAAGGGAACTTTTTCTTTGCCTCCTCAAGATTCCCCTTTCCTTTTCCTGCATATCTGGGTCTATTTCCTGGATTATTTGCCTGTTCCACCAACTGTGCTTCTTGTCTCTCAGCAACTTTCACCTGTGCCCACATTGCCTTTTCTTTCAGCTTTCTCTGTTTTGCTTCAATCTCATCACTGAAGTATTTTGATTGTCTCAAGATTTCATCAATCTTTTTACTCTGCCAATCAACTGTGTGCTCACGTATTCTCTCACTGATTTCAGGTCTCAGACCATATACAAATCTGTATACAAAATGACTCAAATCCTTGTCACCCAGGTGTTCATCTCCACTGAACTGTTTAAAAGCCAGTATCAGCCTTTCGTAAAAAGCATGAACTGATTCTTTCGCTTCCTGATGTGTTCGATCTATCTTAACCCAGTCTGTCTCTTTCGGAGGTACTTTATTTTTCAGGAACACTATAACCTGATCATACTTCTTCATAACCTCTGGATCTGGTGCTCCTGTTTTCGGATCTCTTGGATACTCTTTTGCAGGCCAATCTATAACTATTTTACACTCTGCCCACAAGTCTGCTGGAACAATTATATCAAACAGACTATTCAGGTCAATCCACAGCACTTTTGACAATTTCACAAACCTGTCTACCTGCCTATACCACTCGACGGGCTTTTCTCTCAGTCGAGGGAAATCATTCGTAAATGACAAAATATCCTGTCTAGTCCATGGGACATGTACATATCCTCCTCCAGGAATCTCTCTCATAGGATAAGCATCCACTGTTTTCTCTTTTTCTCTCACAGGAAAAGCTGAATAAGTCCTATCCACTGAATCTTCCCTTTTCTTGTACCACCTATCCTTCCACTTTTCCACATCACCCCATTTTCGCAATAAGGCAATCATTTCTTTAATCTGCCCTGTTCTACCAGCACCATTTAGATTTTCAATATCCTTGTCGGAGAAATCCACCCTGTAAGGCTTCTGCAAAGCTTTCACCTTATCCATGTCAACTCCTTGTTCACTCGCTATTGCCCTTAACCTGTCATGTGTACTCTTAGCCCTCCAGGTGATACTTTTACACATAAATAACAACTCTCCATCATGATGGTTTTTCAGTATATCTGTAGGAATTGTTCCTGCAATAAGCTCCTCCAATTCTATGCGCAACCTGGCTACATCAATTGCCTGTGAATCTTTATCCTTCTTTTGAAGAACTTTAAACCAATCATTCAAATCCTCAGCTGTTATTTCAGTAGACTTTTTCACTGCACCCACTTGTTCTGTCATCCTCTGTGGTTCCAAAATTGTTCCTCCCAAACAACCAGTATTCAATCCTGAATTAGGCTGCACATCTAATCCTCCACTACATGTGTCATGTCTCGACTCTCTCAAATTATTTCCTCCTTTTCTCATTCCTGATTCCTCCAAAGTGCAAGTACCAACCAAACCATTTCCAACATAAGGAACTGTCAAACTATTTTCACCCATTCTTTGTTTATCAAAAATAGGCACAACCGGACCTATAGTTACAGGCACTGTAACAGCTTCAAGATTTTTCGTTAGCTCTCTAATTTTCTCAGTCAGCTCAGATGTAGTTCTGGCTAATTCTCTCGTTTTCTCATCACTGATTCGATTCTCTCTCTCTCGCTCTCTCTCTCTCTCCCTTTCCATGAAAGAGCTACCACTTTTTAGATCAGGTGTCACAACCTCAGTTTTAACAATCCGCAAAGTATCTCTTATTGGAGTAGCAACTGTCGTGCTCTCTTCTGGTTCTGGTCTATATGGAGGTGGTCTCTTGTAAATCATGTCATCCAAGACCTCATCCTCGTAATCATTAGCCCCATACCTTCTTACTTCTGCATCTGGCACCTTTTCTGTACCCTTCCTCACTTCCGTTTATTCAACTGTTCTCATCGGATATAATCCCTCTGACATACTAGCATCTCGCCATCACCTCATTCGATCATGATGAGTTTCACGATCATATTTCCTCCCAAAAAAGTACCTATAATTGCCTCCACACCTCTGCTTTTCTCGCTCATGCACCTCATCTTCCCATTCCACCAACGCCTCGAACTTTGTCGGCCTTGGTCTAGGCTCTAGACACATCATCTTTTCTCGTAAATTTCTCAACACGGCCAAATTAAATGAACCATGTTCCGGGAACGCTAAAACACCATCCTCCTTAGTGTACTTAGCCCAGTTATCTAACCATATACAGGTATGATACCCATACTTCGCAACCATGAAGGATGCAGGAGTTCTCGTCGGAGGTAGCAATTCACCCTCTCTAGTTATTATGTTCTTATCCTTGTCGAACCACCTTTTTATTTTACCAAACAAGGATTTCTTCTTCTTTTCCTCCGGTTGGTAATACATTTTAACGTTTACCAATATTCTCTAGTCCCTTCCGCAACTGTACGATCTTTTGTCCAATTACAGCGCGACTCACACCAACGCACCAATCCTGGAGCGTCTACGTCACTCTGTACTCCTTCCAATCCCTGCGCGGCTCACACTAACACACCAATCCCAGCGCGAGCACTGTTCTGATCGACTACCCAATCAGAGCGCGGTCTGTATGATGTCAGCAGTCGCTGCAGTCGCTTCTGCTCCTGTCTCCTGTCACTCGTCTACCCCTCCTTTACAAAGCCTTCTTGGTAGACTTCGTTTCAAATTCCACAAAATCTAATAGTTACAACATATAAACATCTCCATTGTCTGTTTCGCTAACCACAGAATAGTAAAGGAAATCCTTACTCACAAGAATCCCGCTTCTCTCTAGAACAGCGCTTACCTCTGTTCCGCTACGGAATAATTACTTGTGTTGACACAGTAGCACATCCCTCTACTCTGCCCTTCTAACATGCATCCATTAACTGTTTCCTCTAGGACTGCTCCAAAGAGTCTTACAATCAATTAAATACTCATACATTCACGCACTTTCACACCAGAAAATGTAGCACATGCACACAGAATCCTGCCTTTCCCGAGAACAGCGAACAGTCTGTCCCACTACAGAATTATAACACACATTAACCAAGCAGCGCTTACCTCTGCCCAGTCCTTCAAACAAGTTCAGAGAATACCTATTACTTCTCCAGCAGAAAGCTTTAACGGCGAACCTTACGGATCCCTGGGACTTAAGACCAGAGTTTCACAGATAACCTTCGCTACCATACGCACTCCTTTTATACTAAAAATATATCTCTAATAGTAACACACGACGATGTCACTGATTCCGAACCCAGACAATGTGACGCGCAACTTCAATTGTCACACGTTTCTCCTGCATACGTACAGGTAATTCCAACAATCCCGTCTTTCCCGAGAGCAGCACACACTTCCCTCTGCCCTACTACGGAACCGTCACCAGCTCCCAAGTTCCAGAAGCACTACATAAAACTCAACACGACGACTTTAACATATAGTATTAGTACATATACCAACATCAATCAATAATCAATGAATCAAAAGCCTATGTACAAGCAATCTAATCAGATCAAGACAATAATCAAACCATCATACTGCTACCAGGAAACTGCTGCAGATCGGCGCATATAAATTCTCCCTACTTCCACGGACAGAGTAAACCTACAGTCGCACGCACATACACTCATCATACGCTAGGGCCCATCACACTGAAATTCACACTATTACTCTATCCACACCGAATACAGGAGAGAAACCTAAACCAATCTGCTTCTACAGTGAGGTCAATGAGACCATAATGACATTGCCCTGAGTCATGATTTTAAACATAGGAAATACATTTGAAAACTCAATAAATGACAAAGAAATAACCACCCAACACTGTAATTCAAACAAATGCTTATTTATCTAAATTAGTTCAAATGAAGTCAATCATTAGCAAAATCATTATTCTCATAGTTACCTATTCTAGCTAAAAGGGTCAGGACTGGTCTCTCAGTAAAGTCTCTCGAGCTGCCGTCCTCAGCATAGGTTCAGGAAGAAGTCCAAAACACAATGACCACAAGGAATGAGCGCAATGGACACGATGCACGCAATGAACACAAACCCTCTCTAGTCTAGCATATTTATAATAAAAATAACAAAGTAAAAGTTACAAACAAACGTTGAATATCCGTTGAGCCGCTGAGCAGAGCGAGCAGGAAAGGATGTCACTTAGTTACATTTAGAAAACCTCCGCTCAGGAAAAATCACAAAAATAAAAATACGGAAGAAGGAAACTCGAGTTTGCAAATGTTACTTTCGTATATGCTCTTCCTTGATATCATAGCAGAGCCACCGCAGACTGATCATTGTTCATTGTGACTTTATCCCTCTCCAAGGACAATTGGATTAATTCCCAGAGCTGCTATCCTCACGGAAATTTTTAAACCAGGCAGAAGCTGTGGTCAGGTGACTTTCAACCATGTTCAGCAAGGCCTCTCATCAAAATTCAATCACTCGAGTGCAGGCTGTAAATGGCAGCCATCTTGTTTTAGGCCAAAACGGACCATCTTAATTAAAAGAAACACAAAACAACGTTACCACAGCATAATGATCAAACAGTGTTAATTCCCACTAATACCCTTATGTGTATGTAATTATCTAGCCTTCTGCAACGCAATAAAGCATTAGCACACGTTATTTTAAAAGCATAAACATGAAACAAATAGCACTTTTACAACTCTCATTTAGTAAAACCGCACATTATTATTAAGCAACATATATGCATCCCACGTGTAATTGTTTCTTCTCATTAGTAATGTTGATTAGTTTAGACTTTTAACAAAACAAACTATTAATTAATGATTTCAAATTAGTAATTTTAATCATACCATATAGACAAAACTGGAGCTTAAAACTCGATAAATTTTCAACAGAAAACTCTGCTCCAGCATGCCTCCCCATCACTTCATTTGTGACACTGCGCTTTGTGGTGCAGTTCTTTGGCCAGGAGCAATGTGTCACTCAGGACATTTCCCCAATAGGTTAAATGTAATGTTCTTGTGCTGTTTGGCAGTCATGGTTGTTCATATGCACTTCAACTGTGTGTGCTGCCCAGTCCTCTGGTCAAGTTGTTTCCACCTTTCTGTCCCAGAATTGTGCATCTGTTGGTGTTATGTTGAATGTATGTGTGTTAGCTGTGGTACTGCTTCACTTCCTGGGTGTGATTTTGTCTTTGTGCTGTGCTGATTGGTGTTGTGTGGGTTAATGTTATGTCACTCATTTCTGTGTGGAGCTGTGGGTGTATGTTGCCTTGTCATTGCCTGGTGTGCATCCCCTGATATCCTGCTGTGTTTGCTATGTGTTTTTTCTGCCTGTGCATCTGTTGTTTGTTTAATGTGGCTGTGTTTTTCTGTGATGGTGCACTTCTTGTCTGTGTTGTGGTATGTTGTCTGGGCATTGTTCCTGACTGATGAGGTTGTGAACTCCTGTTGTGTCTGTGCTCCCATTGCCTTTCCACAGTTTAGCTGCACAGGTCATGTGTGGTCTTGTTGTGGTTCTGTGTGTGTTTCTGTTGGGCTATGTGTTTGTCTTTTGTCTTTGTACAGACATTTGTTATGGCATCCCGGAGTGTGTGTAATGTTTGTGGCTACCCCCAGGGTGTGTGATTGTTTGTCTGTGTATTTACTGGCAAATATTGCCACCCTTCAGTGTGTTTGGCACTGGTGTTGTGTGCTGCTGGTGTGAGGGGGGTGTCTGTGTATATTCCTACTAGTGTTTGACAGTCATAGAGTGTGTCAATGTGCCCTGTGTGTTGTGCTGCTGGCGTAGTCCTGTGAAGTTGTTGTATACATAAGCGTGGCTGTTCACAGTTTGACTTCAGGACCTTCCTTTCATCCTTGTGCCTATACATGGGTTGCCTCGCTGTCTCCCTGGGTTGTTGCACTGAGCTGTCTGTGGTTTGACTTCACTCACTGTGCCAGCCATGTGTGCTTTGATGGGCTGAGGGTGTTGTTCTATGTTCCTTGTCTTGCATGTGATGTACACATGCTTGTTGTTTGTCTCCGTGGCCTTCCATTTGTGTGCACCTCACTTTGGCTTTCCTATTTGTTGTGCTCCATTGCTGGTGGCATGTGGTGTGTGTATGTGTCTGTGTGTCAGTATGGGGTATGTCTGTGTGACTTGGCAGGCTGTGTGTCCAGTAGGATGTTTGTTTCTTGTATGTGTGTGTGTTCATTTAGTGCTTGTACTCATTTTTGTTGCCATGACTGTGGTGTTGTTGTAGTGTGTGTGTTGCCCTGGGCCTGTGCTTCTGTGCTGTGTGTTCCTCTGCAGCCACTCCTGCTGTGGCCGTCTCCCTGGTTGTTTGGTGTGTGGTGCAGGCTGTGGATTCACCTGGTTTGTTGTTGTTCATGGGGGTGCACAGGAGGGGCACATGGCATGTGCCTTCAGGGGGGTTAGTGTGTGGAGGGTGGAGGTGTGGCCCTGTGCTCTTTGTGCCCTGCCCAGGCCTGGCACTGGCCCTGCCTTATGCATTGTGCACATGTATTCCCTTGTCTTCACAGTGTGTGGTAACGTGACCGGGACATTGCTGCATGATCGCGGAAAATATGTGTCCTGGATGCGGAGGGGTGACTTAGTGGCAGGTGGGTCATGTGTGGGTACACTTGTGGATGTGTTCCTGTCCCCACCAGGGTGTCTGATGTGGATTTGGACTCTGTATCAGCCCATGAGTTGTGTGTTGTGGTTGTGTTATTGCGTACCTTCGGCGGCGTCCGCGGTAGTCCATGAGTTGCTGGTGATGTATCAGGTACAGCACCGGAAAAACGTGTAGGGCTGGGTCCATTGCGGTCGTGTCCAGGTGGTGTGGACCGGGACTCTGGTTTCGCGTTCCGCTATCGAGCTTCCGCCGTCTCTGTTTGGGCGGTTTCTCCGCTGTGATGCTTGTTTGGGTCATCCTAATTTGTGAAGTGGGGTGGATGTCATTCCGCACGGCGGTAAGTCTCCATTTGCTCACACCGCCGCGGTGGCGGGCACACTTTGATGGCGGTTCGCATCACACCGCGGCGGATGGGAAATGGGCTATGTTTGGCCATACTAATATGGAGGGCGTGAGGTCCGCTGCTCGCTGGCGGTAAAATGCATTTTTCCTCACCACCAGCGCCCTGGTGGTGCCACCGCCCGCCATCCTAATAGGCCCCTAAGTGTGAGTGTAACTGGGTGTATGACTTCCTGAGTGGGTGAGTGAGCGGATGCATCAGTGTATGATGGGCCTGTGAGTGGGTACATCAGTGTCTGAGTGGGTCTGTGAGTGGGTGTGCAAATGTCTGAGTTGGCCTGTGAAAGGGTGTATCAGTGTCTGAGTGGGTCTGTGAGTTGGTACGTCACTGTCTGGGTGGGCCTCTGAGTGGGTGCAACAGTACCTGAGTGGGTCTTTGATTGAGTGTCTCAGTTGAAGAGTGGGTCTGTGAGTGGGTGTGAGTGTCTGAGTGGGTCTGTGAGTGGGTGTCTGAATCTCTTAGTGGGCCCCTGAGTGGGTGTCTGTGTCTCTTAGTGGGTCAGTGAGTGGGTCTGTTAGTGAGTGTCTCAGTCTCTGAGTGGGTCTGTGAGTAAATGCATCAATGTCTGAGTGGGTCTATGACTGGGTGCATCAGTGTCTGAGTGGGACTTTGAGTGGGTGTATCAGTGTCTTAGTGGGCCTGTGAGTGGGTGCGTTAGTGTCTGAGTGAGTCTGTGAGTAGGTGCGTGAGTGTCTGAGTGGGCCTGTGAATGGGTGCATCCATGTCTGAGTGGGTCTGTGAGTGAGTGTCTCAGTCTATCAGTGGGTCTGTGAGTGTGTGTAAGTGTTTCAGTGGATCTGTGAGTGAGTGCCTGCATCTCTGTGTGGGCCTATGACTGGGTGTCTGAGTTTCTGAGAGGGTCTGTGAGTTTTTTTACATTTTCCGCAAGGTCCACGACTCCGCCGTGACGTTACATGGCGGGCGCGCTGAGCGCAACGAAGAAGTCACGAATCCTCCCAGCTGTATTTTTATTTTTATAACCAGATCCTTACCCAACCCTACAATGCACCATGGGTCAGGCTGCCCCTACCCTGAACTCTCCTATAATGTCTGCCATCAAATATCATCCCCGACACACTCTCCCGCTCAACAGAATGGCAGACGCAAGTTTCTTTTCAGAATCTGAACAGCCAATGACAGCATTGCCCCTGGTGCGTGGATCCACAACACTCCATGTAGCAAAGGGTCAGCGTAGTGGGCTGCAAAGGGTCTGCATCCCTAGATATATAAAAGTCTTTTTTGTTTAATAACTCCAAAACTACTAAACGGATTTTCACCAAATAACAAAAAGGGTTCTTTCTCGACCAAGAGCCACCATTCTGCCATATTTGGTGTAATTCCGTCCAGCTGTTCGGGCTGTAGCTGGTCTACAAATCTCTACTGAAACTAAGAATGAAAACACACCCATTTTTAACACCTCTTTTTCTCAGCCCCCGCTTGAAGAGTTGTCCCAAAACTTTCCATATGCAACAAGAATCACCAGGGTACATTTTGGGAAAGTTTTGTGAAGATTCGTAAAATGGTGCCAAAGATATAGCCAAATCAAAAAACGCTTTTCCTATGGAAACAAGGGCCTAACTACAGCTACCTACCGGCGATCACAGTATATATATATATGTATATATATATCTATATCTATATATATATATATATATATATATATATATATATATATATATATATATATATATATATATATATATATTCACTGAAAAACCATAGGTTTCAGAGACGTTATAGTTAGAAATTATCATGACCTTTATCATGAATGATGCAATATGTGACATCATCAGCAGTGCATTGCGGGTGCGCGAGGAATTTCTATGGTTTTGTACGAGTGAAATGGCCAGCTAACAATAACACCCCTGTAACCTATGTTTTTTTCTGGGAATTTCTAAGGTTTTTTAAATGCTCATTTCTAACTATAACGTCTCTGAAACCTATTGTTTTTTCAGTGAATTTCAAAGCTTTTTTAAATGTTAATTCCTAACTATAACGTCTCTGAAACCTATGGTTTTTTTCTGTGAATTTCAAAGCTTTTTTAAATGCTAATTTTTAAGTGTGATAGTAATTATACCTATTTATTTTGTAATGATTTTCTATAGTTTTTTAACTGTTTATTTATAAATATTTTATTCATTAAATAACATTATATATTTTACTGAAGATTGCAAAAAAATGTTTTAAAACATTCAGACTGAAATATTGATTAATTTTTTTGTTTTCATTTTTTATTTTGATATATTTATATTATTTTCTTTTTAAAAAACATGTTTACCAATTTTTTTTCGGAGTCGTGGACTCAAAGGATTGTAGCCACCATTTTAGAAAAGTTGTGAGGGATCCGCGTAAGGTGTGCGACGGCTGCGTGTTTTTCAGTTACATCAGATACATTTAATATTACGTGATGTGCGCGATTGGTATGCGACCAATCCGTGACTCCTGCTCCCGCGCATTCGCAACACAAGCACATTACGGTACGAGATGCTTGCGCGGTGGCGGGCCCTGCGTGACTTCATATACATGCTGGGGCGTGCTGGGTGCGCGACTCCCGAAAAAAAAAAATGATGTTCCAAAATGATATGTATGTGTCTTTAATATACATATTAGGGCAAGAGATTATCTAAGATATTCATAAAAATAATATATTTGTACTTATAATAAACTTATATTATTTTTAAATACATTTTTGGCGAAGTCGGGTGCGTGCATCAGGAGCGCAGAGAACCAGGTCAGCTGAGCTGCTGTAGAGCCAGAGAAACCAGGTCAGCAGAGCCATTGTAGAGCCAGAGAACCAGGTCAGCAGAGCTGCTCTAGAGCCTAAGAAGCAGGTCAACAGAGCTGCTCTAGAACCAGAGACCCAGGTCAGCAGAGCTGCTCTAGAGCCAGAGACCCAGGTCAGCAGAGCTGCTCTAGAGGCCGAGGACCAGGTCAGCTGAGCTGCTGTAGAGCCAGAGAAACCAGGTCAGCAGAGCTGCTTTAGAGGGAGAGAACCAGGTCAGCAAAACTGCTTTAGAGCCAGAGAACCAGGTCAGCAGAGCTGATTTAAAGCCATAGAACCAGGTCAGCAGAGCTGCTTTAGAGCCAAGGAACCAGGTCAGCACAGCTGCTCTAGAGGCAGACAACCAGGTCAGCAGAGTTGCTTTAGAGGGAGGGAACCAGGTCAGCAGAGCTGCTTTAGAGCCAGAGAACCTGGTCAGCAGAGCTGCTCTCGAGCCAGGGAAACCAGGTCAGCAGAGCTGCTTTAGAGCCAGAGAACCAGGTTAGAAGAACTGCTCTAGAGCCAGAGAACCAGGTCAGCAGAGCTGCTTTAGAGCCATAGAACCAGGTCAGCAGAGCTGCTATAGAGGCAGAGAACCAGGTCAGCAGAGCTGATTTAGAGGGAGAGAACCAGCTCAGCAGAGCTGCTTTAGAGCCAGAGAACCAGGTCAGCAGAGCTGCTCTAGAGCCAGAGAACCAGGTCAGCAGAGCTGCTTTAGAGCCATAGAACCAGGTCAGCAGATTTGCTCTAGAGCCTAAGAACCAGGTCAGCAGAGCTGCTATAGAGCCAGAGAACCAGGTCAGCAGAGCTGCTGTAGAGCCAGAGAAACCAGGTCAGTAAAGCTGCTTTAGAGCGCGAGAACCAGGTCAGCAGAGCTGCTTTAGAGGGAGAGAACCAGGTCAGCAGAGCTGCGTTAGAGCCAAGGGACCAGGTCAGCAGAGCTGCTCAAGAGCCAGAGAACCAGGTCAGCAGAGCTGCTTTAGAGCCATAGAACCAGTTCAGCAGAACTGCTTTAGAGCCAGAGAAACAGGTCAGCAGAGCTCTTTAGAGGGAGAGAACCAGGTCAGCAGAGGTACTTTAGAGCCAGAGAACCAGGTCAACAGAGCTGCTTTAGAGCCGTAGAAACAGGTCAGTAGAGCTCCTTTAGAGCCAGAGAACCAGGTCAGCAGAGCTGCTCTAGAGGCAGAGAACCAGGTCAGCAGAGCTGCTTTAGAACCAAGGGACCAGGTCAGCAGAGCTGCTCAAGAGCCAGAGAACCAGGTCAGCAGAGCTGCTTTAGAGCCATAGAACCGGTTCAGCAGAACTGCTTTAGAGCCAGAGAAACAGGTCAGCAGAGCTCTTTAGAGGGAGAGAACCAGGTCAGCAGAGCTGCTTTAGAGCCAGAGAACCAGGTCAACAGAGCTGCTTTAGAGCCGTAGAACCAGGTCAGTAGAGCTGCTTTAGAGCCAGAGAACCAGGTCAGCAGTGCTGCTCTAGAGGCAGAGAACCAGGTCAGCAGAGCTGCTTTAGAGCCAGAGAACCAGGTCAGTAGAGCTACTCTCGAGCCAGAGAAACGAGGTCAGCAGAGCTGCTTTAGAGCCATAGAACCAGGTCAGCAGAGCTGCTCTAGAGCCAGAGAACCAGGTCAGCAGAGCTGCTCTAGAGCCAGAGAACCAGGTAAGCAGAGCTGCTGTAGAGCCAGAGAAACCAGGTCAGTAAAGCCGCTTTAGAGTGAGAGAACCAGGTCAGCAGAGCTTTAGAGGGAGAGAACTAGGTAAGCAGAGCTGCTTTAGAGCCAAGGGACCAGGTCAGCAGAGCTGCTCTAGAGCCAGAGAACCAGGTCAGCAGAACTGCTTTAGAGCCATTGAACCGGGTCAGCAGAGCTGCTTTAGAGCCAGAGAACCAGGTCAGCAGAGCTGTTGTAGAGCCAGAAGACTAGGTCAGCAGAGCTGCTCTAGAGCCAGAGAACCAGGTCAGCAGAGCTGCTGTAGAGCCAGAGAAACCAGGTCAGCAGAGCTGCTTTAGAGGGAGAGAAACAGGTCAGCAGAGATGCTTTAGAGCCAGAGAACCAGAGAACCAGGCCAGCAGAGTTGCTTTAGAGCCAGAGAACCAGGCCAGCAGAGCTGCTCTAGAGCCAGAGAACCAAGTCAGCAGTGCTGCTTTAGAGCCATGGAACCAGGTCAGCAGAGCTGCTTTAGAGCCAAAGACCCAGGTCAGCAGAGCTGCTCTGGAGCCAGAGAACCAGGCCAGCAGAGCTGCTCTAGAACCAGAGAACCAGGTCAGCAGAGCTGCTGTAGAGCCAGAGAAACCAGGTCAGTAGAGCTGCTTTAGAGGGAGAGAACCAGGTCAGTAAAGCTGCTTTAGAGTGAGAGAACCAGGTCAGCAGAGCTGCTTTAGAGGGAGAGAACCAGTTAAGAAGAGCTGCTTTAGAGCCAAGGGACCAGGTCAGCAGAGATGCTCTAGAGCCAGAGAACCAGGTCCGCAGAACTGCTTTAGAGCCATAGAACCGGGTCAGCAGAGCTGCTTTAGAGCCAGAGAACAAGGTCAGCAGAGCTGCTCTAGAGCCAGAGAACCAGGTCAGCAGAGCTGTTGTAGAGCCAGAGAAACCAGGTCAGTAAAGCCGCTTTAGAGTGAGAGAACCAGGTCAGCAGAGCTTCTTTAGAGGGAGAGAACCAGGTAAGCAGAGCTGCTTTAGAGCCAAGGGACCAGGTCAGCAGAGCTGCTCTAGAGCCAGAGAACCAGGTCAGCAGAACTGCTTTAGAGAAATTGAACCGGGTCAGCAGAGCTGCTTTAGAGCCAGAGAACCAGGTCAGCAGAGCTGTTGTAGAGCCAGAGAACTAGGTCAGCAGAGCTGCTCTAGAGCCAGAGAACCAGGTCAGCAGAGCTGCTGTAGAGCCAGAGAAACCAGGTCAGCAGAGCTGCTTTAGAGGGAGAGAAACAGGTCAGCAGAGCTGCTTTAGAGCCAGAGAACCAGGCCAGCAGAGTTGCTTTAGAGCCAGAGAACTAGGCCAGCAGAGCTGCTCTAGAGCCAGAGAACCAAGTCAGCAGTGCTGCTTTAGAGCCATAGAACCAGGTCAGCAGAGCTGCTTTAGAGCCAGAGACCCAGGTCAGCAGAGCTGCTCTGGAGCCAGAGAACCAGGCCAGCAGAGCTGCTCTAGAACCAGAGAACCAGGTCAGCAGAGCTGCTGTAGAGCCAGAGAAACCAGGTCAGTAGAGCTGCTTTAGAGTGAGAGAACCACGTCAGTGAAGCTGCATTGAAGTGAGAGAACCAGGTCAGCAGAGCTGCTTTAGAGGGAGAGAACCAGTTAAGCAGAGCTGCTCTAGAGCCAGAGAACCAGGTCAGCAGAGCTGTTGTAGAGCCAGAAGACTAGGTCAGCAGAGCTGCTCTAGAGCCAGAGAACCAGGTCAGCAGAGCTGCTGTAGAGCCAGAGAAACCAGGTCAGCAGAGCTGCTTTAGAGGGAGAGAAACAGGTCAGCAGAGATGCTTTAGAGCCAGAGAACTAGAGAACCAGGCCAGCAGAGTTGCCTTAGAGCCAGAGAACCAGGCCAGCAGAGCTGCTCTAGAGCCAGAGAACCAAGTCAGCAGTGCTGCTTTAGAGCCATAGAACCAGGTCAGCAGAGCTGCTTTAGAGCCAGAGACCCAGGTCAGCAGAGCTGCTCTGGAGCCAGAGAACCAGGCCAGCAGAGCTGCTCTAGAACCAGAGAACCAGGTCAGCAGAGCTGCTGTAGAGCCAGAGAAACCAGGTCAGTAGAGCTGCTTTAGAGGGAGAGAACCAGGTCAGTAAAGCTGCTTTAGAGTGAGAGAACCAGGTCAGCAGAGCTGCTTTAGAGGGAGAGAACCAGTTAAGAAGAGCTGCTTTAGAGCCAAGGGACCAGGTCAGCAGAGATGCTCTAGAGCCAGAGAACCAGGTCCGCAGAACTGCTTTAGAGCCATAGAACCGGGTCAGCAGAGCTGCTTTAGAGCCAGAGAACAAGGTCAGCAGAGCTGCTCTAGAGCCAGAGAACCAGGTCAGCAGAGCTGCTGTAGAGCCAGAGAAACCAGGTCAGTAAAGCCGCTTTAGAGTGAGAGAACCAGGTCAGCAGAGCTGCTTTAGAGGGAGAGAACCAGGTAAGCAGAGCTGCTTTAGAGCCAAGGGACCAGGTCAGCAGAGCTGCTCTAGAGCCAGAGAACCAGGTCAGCAGAACTGCTTTAGAGAAATTGAACCGGGTCAGCAGAGCTGCTTTAGAGCCAGAGAACCAGGTCAGCAGAGCTGTTGTAGAGCCAGAGAACTAGGTCAGCAGAGCTGCTCTAGAGCCAGAGAACCAGGTCAGCAGAGCTGCTGTAGAGCCAGAGAAACCAGGTCAGCAGAGCTGCTTTAGAGGGAGAGAAACAGGTCAGCAGAGCTGCTTTAGAGCCAGAGAACCAGGCCAGCAGAGTTGCTTTAGAGCCAGAGAACCAGGCCAGCAGAGCTGCTCTAGAGCCAGAGAACCAAGTCAGCAGTGCTGCTTTAGAGCCATAGAACCAGGTCAGCAGAGCTGCTTTAGAGCCAGAGACCCAGGTCAGCAGAGCTGCTCTGGAGCCAGAGAACCAGGCCAGCAGAGCTGCTCTAGAACCAGAGAACCAGGTCAGCAGAGCTGCTGTAGAGCCAGAGAAACCAGGTCAGTAGAGCTGCTTTAGAGGGAGAGAACCACGTCAGTGAAGCTGCATTGAAGTGAGAGAACCAGGTCAGCAGAGCTGCTTTAGAGGGAGAGAACCAGTTAAGCAGAGCTGCTCTAGAGCCAGAGAACCAGGTCAGCAGAACTGCTTTAGAGCCATAGAACTGGGTCAGCAGAGCTGCTTTAGAGCCAGAGAACCAGGTCAGCAGAGCTCCTCTAGAGGCAGACAACAAGGTCAGCAGAGCTGTTGTAGAGCCAGAAGACTAGGTCAGCAGAGCTGCTCTAGAGCCAGAGAACCAGGTCAGCAGAGCTGCTGTAGAGCCAGAGAAACCAGGTCAGCAGAGCTGCTTTAGAGGGAGAGAAACAGGTCAGCAGAGATGCTTTAGAGCCAGAGAACCAGAGAACCAGGCCAGCAGAGTTGCTTTAGAGCCAGAGAACCAGGCCAGCAGAGCTGCTCTAGAGCCAGAGAACAAAGTCAGCAGTGCTGCTTTAGAGCCATAGAACCAGGTCAGCAGAGCTGCTTTAGAGCCAGAGACCCAGGTCAGCAGAGCTGCTCTGGAGCCAGAGAACCAGGCCAGCAGAGCTGCTCTAGAACCAGAGAACCAGGTCAGCAGAGCTGCTGTAGAGCCAGAGAAACCAGGTCAGTAGAGCTGCTTTAGAGGGAGAGAACCAGGTCAGTAAAGCTGCTTTAGAGTGAGAGAACCAGGTCAGCAGAGCTGCTTTAGAGGGAGAGAACCAGTTAAGAAGAGCTGCTTTAGAGCCAAGGGACCAGGTCAGCAGAGATGCTCTAGAGCCAGAGAACCAGGTCCGCAGAACTGCTTTAGAGCCATAGAACCGGGTCAGCAGAGCTGCTTTAGAGCCAGAGAACAAGGTCAGCAGAGCTGCTCTAGAGCCAGAGAACCAGGTCAGCAGAGCTGCTGTAGAGCCAGAGAAACCAGGTCAGTAAAGCCGCTTTAGAGTGAGAGAACCAGGTCAGCAGAGCTGCTTTAGAGGGAGAGAACCAGGTAAGCAGAGCTGCTTTAGAGCCAAGGGACCAGGTCAGCAGAGCTGCTCTAGAGCCAGAGAACCAGGTCAGCAGAACTGCTTTAGAGAAATTGAACCGGGTCAGCAGAGCTGCTTTAGAGCCAGAGAACCAGGTCAGCAGAGCTGTTGTAGAGCCAGAGAACTAGGTCAGCAGAGCTGCTCTAGAGCCAGAGAACCAGGTCAGCAGAGCTGCTGTAGAGCCAGAGAAACCAGGTCAGCAGAGCTGCTTTAGAGGGAGAGAAACAGGTCAGCAGAGCTGCTTTAGAGCCAGAGAACCAAGCCAGCAGAGTTGCTTTAGAGCCAGAGAACCAGGCCAGCAGAGCTGCTCTAGAGCCAGAGAACCAAGTCAGCAGTGCTGCTTTAGAGCCATAGAACCAGGTCAGCAGAGCTGCTTTAGAGCCAGAGACCCAGGTCAGCAGAGCTGCTCTGGAGCCAGAGAACCAGGCCAGCAGAGTTGCTTTAGAGCCAGAGAACCAGGCCAGCAGAGCTGCTCCAGAGCCAGAGAACCAAGTCAGCAGTGCTGCTTTAGAGCCATAGAACCAGGTCAGCAGAGCTGCTTTAGAGCCAGAGACCCAGGTCAGCAGAGCTGCTCTGGAGCCAGAGAACCAGGCCAGCAGAGCTGCTCTAGAACCAGAGAACCAGGTCAGCAGAGCTGCTGTAGAGCCAGAGAAACCAGGTCAGTAGAGCTGCTTTAGAGGGAGAGAACCACGTCAGTGAAGCTGCATTGAAGTGAGAGAACCAGGTCAGCAGAGCTGCTTTAGAGGGAGAGAACCAGTTAAGCAGAGCTGCTCTAGAGCCAGAGAACCAGGTCAGCAGAACTGCTTTAGAGCCATAGAACTGGGTCAGCAGAGCTGCTTTAGAGCCAGAGAACCAGGTCAGCAGAGCTCCTCTAGAGGCAGACAACAAGGTCAGCAGAGCTGCTTTAGAGGGAGAGAACCAGGTCAGCAGAGCTGCTCTAGAGCCAGAGAACCTGGTCAGCAGAGCTGCTCTCGAGCCAGAGAAACCAGGTCAGCAGAGCTGCTCTAGAGGCAGAGAACCAGGTCAGCAGAGCTGCTTTAGAGACAGAGAACCAGGTCAGCAGAACTGCTTTAGAGACAGAGAACCAGGTCAGCAGAGCTGCTCTAGAGCCAGAGAACCAGGTCAGCAGAGCTGCTTTAGAGCCAGAGAACCAGGTCAGCAGAGCTGCAGTAGAGCCAGAGAAACCAGGTCAGTAAAGCCGCTTTAGAGTGAGAGAACCAGGTCAGCAGAGCTGCTTTAGACGGAGAGAACCAGGTAAGCAGAGCTGCTTTAGAGCCAAGGGACCAGGTCAGCAGAGCTGCTCTAGAGCCAGAGAACCAGGTCAGCAGAGCTGCTCTAGAGCCAGAGAACCAGGTCAGCAGAGCTGCTTTAGAGCCATGGAACCAGGTCAGCAGAGCTGCTTTAGAGCCACAGAACCAGGTCAGCAGATTTGCTCTAGAGCCTAAGAACCAGGTCAGCAGAGCTGCTCTAGAGCCAGAGAACCAGGTCAGCAGAGCTGCTGTAGAGCCAGAGAAACCAGGTCAGTAAAGCTGCTTTAGAGCGAGAGAACCAAGTCAGCAGAGCTGCTTTAGAGGGAGAGAGCCAGGTCAGCAGAGCTGCTTTAGAGCCAAGGGACCAGGTCAGCAGAGCTGCTCTAGAGCCAGAGAACCAGGTCAGCAGAGCTGCTGTAGAGCCAGAGAAACCAGGTCAGTAAAGCTGCTTTAGAGGGAGAGAACCAGGTCAGCAGAGCTGCTTTAGAGCCATAGAACCAGTTCAGCAGAACTGCTTTAGAGCCAGAGAAACAGGTCAGCAGAGCTGCTTTAGAGCAGAACCAGGTCAATAGAGCTGCTTTAGAGCCATAGAACCAGGTCAGCAGAGCTGCTTTAGAGCAGAACCAGGTCAATAGAGCTGCTTTAGAGCCATAGAACCAGGTCAGCAGAGCTGCTTTAGAGCCAGAGAACCAGGGCAGCAGAGCTGCTCTAGAGGCAGAGAACCAGGTCAGCAGAGCTGCTTTAGAGCCAGAGAACCAGGTCAGCAGAGCTGCTGTAGAGCCAGAGAAACCAGGTCAGTAGAGCTGCTTTAGAGGGAGAGAACCAGGTCAGCAGAGCTGCTTTAGAGGGAGAGAACCAGGTCAGCAGAGCTGCTTTAGAGGGAGAGAACCAGTTAAGCAGAGCTGCTTTAGAGCCAAGGGACCAGGTCAGCAGAGCTGCTCTAGAGCCAGAGAACCAAGTCAGCAGAACTGCTTTAGAGCCATAGAACCGGGTCAGCAGAGCTGCTTTAGAGGGAGAGAACCAGGTCAGCAGAGCTGCTTTAGAGGGAGAGAACCATGTCAGTAGAGCTGCTTTAGAGCCAGAGAACCAGGTTAGAAGAACGGCTCTAGAGCCAGAGAACCAGGTCAGCAGAGCTGCTTTAGAGCCATAGAACCAGGTCAGCAGAGCTGCTCTAGAGGCAGAGAACCAGGTCAGCAGAGCTGATTTAGAGGGAGAGAACCAGGTCAGCAGAGCTGCTTTAGAGACAGAGAACCAGGTCAGCAGAGCTGCTCTAGAGCCAGAGAACCAGGTCAGCAGAGCTGCTTTAGATCCATAGAACCAGGTCGGCAGAGCTGCTTTAGAGCCACAGAACCAGGTCAGCAGATTTGCTCTAGAGCCTAAGAACCAGGTCAGCAGAGCTGCTCTAGAGCCAGAGAACCAGGTCAGCAGAGCTGCTGTAGAGCCAGAGAAACCAGGTCAGTAAAGCTGCTTTAGAGCGAGAGAACCAGGTCAGCAGAGCTGCTTTAGAGGGAGAGAGCCAGGTCAGCAGAGCTGCTTTAGAGCCAAGGGACGAGGTCAGCAGAGCTGCTCAAGAGCCAGAGAACCAGGTCAGCAGAGCTGCTTTAGAGCCATAGAACCAGTTCAACAGAACTGCTTTAGAGCCAGAGAAACAGGTCAGCAGAGCTCTTTAGAGGGAGAGAACCAGGTCAGCAGAGCTGCTTTAGAGCCAGAGAACCAGGTCAACAGAGCTGCTTTAGAGCCATAGAACCAGGTCAGCAGAGCTGCTTTAGAGCCAGAGAACCAGGTCAGCAGAGCTGCTCTAGAGGCACAGAACCAGGTCAGCAGAGCTGCTTTAGAGCCAGAGAACCAGGTCAGCAGAGCTGCTCTAGAGCCTAAGAACCAGGTCAGCAGAGCTGCTCTAGAGCCAGAGAACCAGGTCAGCAGAGCTGCTGTAGAGCCGAGAGAAACCAGGTCAGTAAAGCCGCTTTAGAGTGAGAGAACCAGGTCAGCAGAGCTGCTTTAGAGCGAGAGAACCAGGTAAGCAGAGCTGCTTTAGAGCCAAGGGACCAGGTCAGCAGAGCTGCTCTAGAGCTAGAGAACCAGGTCAGCAGAACTGCTTTAGAGCCATTGAACCGGGTCAGCAGAGCTGCTTTAGAGCCAGAGAACCAGGTCAACAGAGCTGTTGTAGAGCCAGAGAACTAGGTCAGCAGAGCTGCTCTAGAGCCAGAGAACCAGGTCAGCAGAGCTGCTTTAGAGCCAGAGAAACCAGGTCAGCAGAGCTGCTTTAGAGGGAGAGAAACAGGTCAGCAGAGCTGCTTTAGAGCCAGAGAACCAGGCCAGCAGAGTTGTTTTAGAGCCAGAGAACCAGGTCAACAGAGCTGCTCTAGAGCCAGAGAACCAAGTCAGCAGTGCTGCTTTAGAGCCATAGAACCAGGTCAGCAGAGCTGCTTTAGAGCCAGAGACCCAGGTCAGCAGAGCTGCTCTGGAGCCAGAGAACCAGGCCAGCAGAGCTGCTCTAGAGCCAGAGAACCAGGTCAGCAGAGCTGCTGTAGAGCCAGAGAAAACAGGTCAGTAGAGCTGCTTTAGAGGGAGAGAACTAGGTCAGTAAAGCTGCTTTAGAGTGAGAGAACCAGGTCAGCAGAGCTGCTTTAGAGGGAGAGAACCAGGTAAGCAGAGCTGCTTTAGAGCCAAGGGACCAGGTCAGCAGAGCTGCTCTAGAGCCAGAGAACCAGGTCAGCAGAACTGCTTTAGAGCCATAGAACCGGGTCAGCAGAGCTGCTTTAGAGCCAGAGAACCAGGTCAGCAGAGCTGTTGTAGAGCCAGAGAACTAGGTCAGCAGAGCTGCTCTAGAGCCAGAGAACTAGGTCAGCAGAGCTGTTGTAGAGCCAGAGAACTAGGTCAGCAGAGCTGCTTAAGAGGGAGAGAACCAGGTCAGCAGAGCTGCTTTAGAGCCAGAGAACCAGGCCAGCAGAGCTGCTTTAGAGCCAGAGAACCAGGTAAGCAGAGCTGCTCTAGAGCCAGAGAACCAAGTCAGCAGAGCTGCTTTAGAGCCATAGAACCAGGTCAGCAGAGCTGCTTTAGAGCCAGAGAACCAGGTCAGCAGAGCTGCTCTGGAGCCGGAGAACCAGGTCAGCAGAGCTGCTCTAGAGCCAGAGAACTAGGTCAGCAGAGCTGCTGTAGAGCCAGAGAAACCAGGTCAGTAGAGCTGCTTTAGAGGGAGAGAACCAGGTCAGCAGAGCTGCTCTAGAGGGAGAGAACCAGGTCAGCAGAGCTGCTCTAGAGCCAGAGAACCATGTCAGCAGAACTGCTTTAGAGCCATAGAACCGGGTCAGCAGGGCTGCTTTAGAGCCAGAGAACCAGGTCAGCAGAGCTGTTGTAGAGCCAGAGAACCAGATCAGCAGAGCTGCTCTGTAGCCTAAGAACCAAGCCAGCAGAGCAGCTCTAGAGCCAGAGAACCAGGTCAGCAGACCTGCTGTAGAGCCAGAGAAACCAGGTCAGCAGAGCTGCTTTAGAGCCAGAGAACCGGGTCAGCAGAGCTGCTTTAGAGCCAGAGAACCAGGTCAGCAGAGCTGCTCTAGCTGACACTCACTGACTGACACTGACTGACTGACTGATTGACACTGACTCACACTGATTGACTGACACTGACACTGACTGACGCTGACACTGACTGACACTGATTGACTGACACTGACTGACTGACTGACACTGATTGACTGACACTGACTGACTGAACCAAGTCAGCAGTGCTGCTTTAGAGCCATAGAACCAGGTCAGCAGAGCTGCTTTAGAGCCAGAGACCCAGGTCAGCAGAGCTGCTCTGGAGCCAGAGAACCAGGCCAGCAGAGCTGCTCTAGAGCCAGAGAACCAGGTCAGCAGAGCTGCTGTAGAGCCAGAGAAAACAGGTCAGTAGAGCTGCTTTAGAGGGAGAGAACTAGGTCAGTAAAGCTGCTTTAGAGTGAGAGAACCAGGTCAGCAGAGCTGCTTTAGAGGGAGAGAACCAGGTAAGCAGAGCTGCTTTAGAGCCAAGGGACCAGGTCAGCAGAGCTGCTCTAGAGCCAGAGAACCAGGTCAGCAGAACTGCTTTAGAGCCATAGAACCGGGTCAGCAGAGCTGCTTTAGAGCCAGAGAACCAGGTCAGCAGAGCTGTTGTAGAGCCAGAGAACTAGGTCAGCAGAGCTGCTCTAGAGCCAGAGAACTAGGTCAGCAGAGCTGTTGTAGAGCCAGAGAACTAGGTCAGCAGAGCTGCTTAAGAGGGCGAGAACCAGGTCAGCAGAGCTGCTTTAGAGCCAGAGAACCAGGCCAGCAGAGCTGCTTTAGAGCCAGAGAACCAGGTAAGCAGAGCTGCTCTAGAGCCAGAGAACCAAGTCAGCAGAGCTGCTTTAGAGCCATAGAACCAGGTCAGCAGAGCTGCTTTAGAGCCAGAGAACCAGGTCAGCAGAGCTGCTCTGGAGCCGGAGAACCAGGTCAGCAGAGCTGCTCTAGAGCCAGAGAACTAGGTCAGCAGAGCTGCTGTAGAGCCAGAGAAACCAGGTCAGTAGAGCTGCTTTAGAGGGAGAGAACCAGGTCAGCAGAGCTGCTCTAGAGGGAGAGAACCAGGTCAGCAGAGCTGCTCTAGAGCCAGAGAACCATGTCAGCAGAACTGCTTTAGAGCCATAGAACCGGGTCAGCAGGGCTGCTTTAGAGCCAGAGAACCAGGTCAGCAGAGCTGTTGTAGAGACAGAGAACCAGATCAGCAGAGCTGCTCTGTAGCCTAAGAACCAAGCCAGCAGAGCAGCTCTAGAGCCAGAGAACCAGGTCAGCAGACCTGCTGTAGAGCCAGAGAAACCAGGTCAGCAGAGCTGCTTTAGAGCCAGAGAACCGGGTCAGCAGAGCTGCTTTAGAGCCAGAGAACCAGGTCAGCAGAGCTGCTCTAGCTGACACTCACTGACTGACACTGACTGACTGACTGATTGACACTGACTCACACTGATTGACTGACACTGACACTGACTGACGCTGACACTGACTGACACTGATTGACTGACACTGACTGACTGACTGACACTGATTGACTGACACTGACTGACCGACTCACACTGACTAACACTGACTGACACTGATTGACTGACACTGACTGACTGACACTGACTGACACTGATTGACTGACACTGACTGACACTGATTGACTGACACTGACTAACTGAATGACACTGACTGACACTGACACTGACTGACTGACACTGACTGACTGGCTGACACTGACTGACTGACTGACACTGACTGACACAGACTGACACTGACTGACTACTCTCTCCTACTCTACTACACACTCCCTACTACTCACTCTCTACTACTCTCTACTACTCACTCTCTACTACTTTACTACTCTCTACAACTCACTCTCTACTACTCTATACTATTCACTCTCTACTACTCTCTACTACTCTCTACAACTCACTCTCTACTACTCACTACAACTTACTCTCTATTACTCTCTACTATTCACTCTCTACTATTCACTCTCTAATACTCACTCTCTACTACTCACTCTCTACTACTCACTTGCTGCTACTACTCACTCTCTACTACTCTCTACTACTACTCTCTAGTACTCACTCTCTACTACTCTCTACCACTTACTCTCCACTACTCTACTACTCACTCTCTATTACTCTCTACTACTCTCTCTCTACTACTCACTCTCTACTACTTACTCTACTACTCTCTACTACTCACTCTCTACTACTCACTCTCTACTACTCAATCCCTACTACTCACTCTCTACTACTCTCCACTACTCACTATCCACTAGTCACTCTCTACTACTCTCTACTACTCACTCTCTACTACTCTACTACTCTCTACAAGTCTCTCTACTACTCACTCTCTACTACTCTACTACTCTCTACTACTCTCTCTACTACTCACTCTCTACTACTCTCTACTACTCACTCTACTACTCTCTACTTGTCTCTACTACTCACTCTCTACTACTCTACTACTCACTCTACTACTCACTCTTTGCTACTCACTCTCTACTACTCACTCTCTAATACTCACTCTCTGCTACTTGCTACTACTCACTCTCTACTATTCTCTCTCTACTACTCTCTACTACTCACTCTCTACTACTCACTCTCTACTACTCGCTCTCTACTACTTTCTACTACTCACTCTCTACAACTCTCTACTACTCACTCTCCACTACTCACTCTCTACTACTCGCTCCCAACTACTCTCTACTACTCAGTCTACTACTCACTCTCTACTACTCTACTACTCTCTACTACTCTCTCTACCTCTCACTCTCTACTACTGTCTCTACTACTCACTCTCTACTATTCTCTACTACTCACTCTCTACTACACACTCTCTACTACTTGCTCTCTACTATTTGCTCTTTACTACTCTCTACTACTCACTCTACTACTCACTCTCTACTACTCTCTGCTACTCACTCTACTACTCACTCTCTACTACTCTCTACTATTCACTCTATTACTCCACTACTCTCTACTACTCACTTTCTACTTCTCTACTACTCTCTACTACTCACTCTTTAATACTCACTCTCTACTACTCTCTACTACTCACTCTCTACTACTCACTCTCTACTACTCACTCTCTACAACTCACTCTCTACTACTCTCTACTACTCACTCTCTACTACTCTCTACCACTCACTCTCTACTACTCACTACTACTCACTCTTTACTACTCACTCTCTACTACTCTCTACTACTCTCTCTCTACTACTCTTTACTACTCACTCTCTACTACTGTCTCTCTCTGCTACTCACTCTCTATTACTCACTCTCTACTACTCTCTACTACTCTCTACTACTCACTCTCTACTACTCTCTACTACTCACTCTACTACTCACTCTCTACTACTCACTTTCTACTACTCACTCTGTTCTACTCTCTACTACTCACTCTACTACTCTCTACTACTCACTCTCTGCTACTCTCTCTTCTACTCTCTACTACTCTCTACTACTCACTCTCTACCTCTCTCTACTTCTCTCTACCTCTCTACACCTCTACCTCTCTACACCTCTACCTCTCTACCTCTACCTCTCTACCTCTACACCTCTACCTCTACACCTCTACCTCTACACCTCTACCTCTCAACCTCTCTCTACCTCTCTCTACACGCACACATATGCTCATACATATATGCATATATATGCATATGCATGTATATATATGTATGTGTATATCTATATATACATACATATATAAACATATATATAATCTGCATATCTATATAAATACATATATAAATGCATGCATACATATACATATATGCATACATATGCATGTTATGTACATGAAAGTTTGAAAAACACTAATACAAGCAAAGCTAAAAAGTCACCTAATTACAAAATGAATTGCTTTAACTTAAACGAGGGCGAGGCCTATTGCATGTTCAATGCTTGTTTACTTTGGTTCCATCAAGAAGGCATTCAGATGTGTCACACATTTGCCATAAATTCTGAATTTTAGCACTCTAGTTGCTCATTAGATCACTGTAGTAAAGCTACTGCTCACCTGGGAAGTCTGCTGCTGGTATTCAAAGTGCATGTTTCAGTCTGCATGTCAGAATTTTTTAATGAAAAAAAAACAAAAAAAAAAAACATTTTTAATGGAGGCAAGATGGCGGCCGTCTCCCTGGCCGAGTAAGCCGGTACCAGCTCCCTCTCTGGATGAACCACTAGAACTTACAGCGATGTAGCCGATGTAGCCGATGTAGCCGATGTAGCCTGATTATATCCCCACGGCACGAAACAGAAGCGGGTGCCTGCGATGATTCGGTGGCTGCTGTGCAAGACTGTACTACAACGTGTATTCTCAGCTCACGGCTTTTGGGGACACAGTTTAGCGGCGCTAGACTGTACCAACAAATCCCCTCAACGGCTCCTGCGTCTTCAGCGTTACAAATTGGTTACCAGTTTCGGGGGTTGCAACGCCAAAATGCCGCCGAAAAAATAGAAATCCTCCTAAAGCTGGAAGAGCCACAGCACCGCCATCATCGGTGCCTCTCACATCAAAGCAAACTTCTCCGCTCTAAAAAAGCAAGCGCTCGGATGGCGCAGCTCCCCGGCCTCTGAACGCAGGCTTACCTCCGGTTCCTGCGATGTTCAAACCGCGTCAAGCCACTTCTCGTGAAACTCCGCGGAGCCCTGCTGCTGCTGAGATTCTATCACCAGCTGCTGTTGCGGCGAGGCAATCCGGTAAGGATCAGATCGCGCCTATCGCTTCTCCTTCAATGGGTGAATCCTTGTGTCCCAAGGGGGGCAGCAATAATGTGAATCCTACAGATTTGTTGCCTCAGATCAATACAAGGAATAACCCTGAGAACGCGGGCGGGGGCCCCACAAGTGCTCAAACTCTGCCTGGTGTAAACTTGCAGCCAAGCAGCATGCTGGGAGATGTAGTCTCTATGGATTTATCTGCAATTGCACCTTTGACGGCCATGCAGTCGCTCCCTATAGTCCAACAGAGTGACATTATTTCTTCCAAGCTTTCAAATAAAGAGGCTGACACAGATGGCGATAATTTTTATTCGTTATCTGACCGCACAGGATCCTCAGTTGCTGATGATGCACTGGATAAAGACTGGACTGATGACGAGGATAGTGTATCAGGGGATTGGCGCCTCAATGAAGTTCTGAATCCTGCTGACGGAATAAGGGATCTTTCCACAGTACGCAAGGTGCCGCAAGAGTTGGGCAGTAATACAGGCTCTCTGACATGAGACTATTCATTTTCAGGACAGCCGAAGGACCAATCTAACGCCCAAGATTTCGTTATACAGGGCTCGGGCTCGGGCCCTAGTTCTGATAATAATTTACACCCTCCTTCTGGTGAGATGACTTTGTCAATAATTTACCAAACGATTATGGCACATCGCGAAGAAACCAGACAAGAGAGTGCAAGGGCACAAGGGGCATGTCGCAGGGTCCAAAACTCGCTACGAAGAGTGATCAAATCGTGCGCAGATATGGCTGCTAGGGTTACCGAGGCGGAGACTCGGATCTCGTCGATCGAAGATGATTTAGCAAACCAAAAATCTAGTCTAGATGCAATTCATTCCCAACGGGACGATATCCAATGGAAGTTGTCGGACATCGAAAATCGTGCCCGAAGAAACAACTTAAGAATTTTGGGGGTCCCCGAGGGTAAAGAAGGCATGGATGTCCGACAATTTGTGATTGAACTATTCACCGAGGCATTCCCTGAGGTTAAAGAGTGGGACTGGCGCATAGAGATCCAGCGCGCTCATCGTTTCCCATTTAAGCCGAAGAAAAGTGCAGGCCAAACACCAGATAGACCTCGTGCTATTTTGATATGTTTACATAATTTTCTAGCTAGACAGCAGATTTTTGACCTAGCCAGGCCGGACAGACAAAGGTCAGCGAAGGGATGTCAGTTTTTTGAACGCCCTAACTTTTGTCCAGCCACAGTAGAACGGAGGTGGCAGCTCCGCCAGCTTATTGCTCCTTTTCAAGTGAAAGGAGCACAGGTCTTCTTGCTTTTTCCTGCCAAACTCAAGGTCACTTATCAAGCTCAGACAAAATATTTTGAATCAGAAGTGCTGGCCAGAACTTTCTTAGATTCAATTTAGATTCAATTTAGTCGTGCAATAATATTCAGGCTGTAAAGCTACTAGTTGTGACATACTTGCATGTGCATGTGCTGTGGTTTGTTGGCTATGATTGAAGGCAATGCACCATATTGGGTGTAGTGATGCAGTACTTAAGGTTGTCGTATTTTTTGATTTTTGCTGTACTGCCTCTTTAATTAATCATGCAGTAGTTTGTGGTAACATCTGGAGGGGGGGGCCGCACGGCCTATACCGGCTTCTCCATCAACCGGACCTCGGTCCTGTTGCCCTGTATGGGGGGTTTCTGCGGGTGTTGGGAGGGTGTTTCACAGGGAGGTTGGGGAGGTAGGGGTGAGGGTTGGGGTTGGGGTGGTACTGCGGGGGGGCGAGGGGGGTGGTGGGTGGCACGGGATAAAAAAAAAACAAGCTTGGAAAACAAAATATCTTGGGTTTTCATTATGCTCTCATTATGTTAATTCTTATTCTATTACAGTCATGATTTTGGGCCATATAACTGTGTGTCAAAATGGTGTTGGCTAGCATACGAATAGCATCTTGGAATATCTGTGGCCTCAATAATGGCAAGAAAAGAGCTTTATTCTCAAGCATTATTCATCAATTGCACCTAGAAGTAATATGTTTACAGGAAACTCATGTGCCCTGGAACAGTCGTGACTGCTTAAAAATTCCTGGTTTTGATTTGATTGGGTGCTCTCGACAGTCCTCGATGATAAGAGGCGTGGCAATTTTATTGAAGCGTGGGGTGGGATCCTGTGTTAGAACATCACAAGATAATGGGGGTCGTTGGGTTATTGCCGAGCTTTTAATTAGTGGTACCTCATTCACTATCTGCTCAGTTTATAGTTCTAATTTTGATGACCCGGAAGTCCTAGACTATCTAAATGTTGAGTTAGCATTGTGGCCTCATCCTCTATGCCTTTGTGGTGACTTCAATATAAACCTTGCAGCTGATTTTAATATTTGTGACAGCCAGGAAAGGTATGTAGGTAAGAAACCGAGAGTGTTTAGGTCACTACAAGCATTAGTCCAGGAACATTCCTTGACTGACCTTTGGCACCATCACTTTAGAAACCTAGATGGCTACACCTTTTTCTCAGCTCCACATAGGAAAATGGTGTGGCTCGATTATTTTTTTTTTCTGATCAGTATCAAGATCACACCTCGATTTCAATCCTACCCCGTATTATCTCAGACCACAATTCGGTGCTCATTACCCTCACTTTGAATGGAATTGTCAAACCAGTTAAAGTGTGGACCTTTGAGAGAAAGCTCTTGACAGATCAGACATATTTAGATCATATGAGGCCTTGGCTGCACGAATTCTTAAATATTAATAGGGATTCAGCCGCTAGCAGTATCGTCTGGGACACATTGAAAGCTGCAATTCGGGGCGAAACTAAGTCCAGGATACAAGCTTTATCTGCTGCAGAAATTCAGCTTGTCAATGCGATTAGGGAAGGTCGTGATCTATCCTATAGTCAAACTCAGGTAGCCATTATTAGAGCGTCTTTGCTTGAATTCTTTGGACAAGACCTTGCAGCCAAATACCTTCAGTATCGCTCAACGATGTTTGAGTTTGGTGAACAGTCAGGTAAGGTCCTTGCCAAACGATTACAGCAACGAGCTACAGCTAACCGCATTACTAAGATACAGGATAGTCGCGGAAACATTCAGGATAATCCAGAATCTGTCCTATCGGTTTTCCTTGAGTTTTACAAATCTTTATATACGGAAGAAATTAGGGACCGAGATATAGATCATGACATTACTACCTTTCTATCAGATCTCAACACTCTTAGAGTTTCAGACCAAGAGAATGCTGTCCTGGCGGCACCCATAGAGTGGGTTGAGGTGGAAGCCGCACTGAATGCATTGGCAAATGGCAAAGCCGCAGGACCGGACGGGATTCCGCTGGAATTTTATAAAATATTCCGGCTGGAGATCCGCGAGGATTTCTTGAAAATATTAAGAGAGGCACAACTAGGTCATATACCAGATTCTTGGTGCAATACAACTATAATTCTTTTTAAGAAGAAGGACAAACCAGAGCTGGATCCTGCTTCGTTTCGTCCGATTTCACTAATCAACACCGATAACAAAATATTCGCAAAAATTTTGGCAACAAGGCTTGCACGGGTGATAATTCCACTAGTCTCCATTCGGCAACATGGATTTATCCCTGGTAGGGACACGACGGATCACGTCCGCCGTGTTATTGCACTATTAGACTGGGCCCAGGCCTCGGGCTCCCCTCTTGGGGCAATCCTGTTGGACGCCGAAAAGGCGTTCGACAGGGTGGCCTGGGGGTTTCTCTGGCGGGTCCTACATTGGAAGGGGGTCTGTCCCAATTTTATTCATGCTTTGCAGTCTTTATATATAACACCTCGTGCAACTATATCTATATCTGGAAAGGGATCAAGTTCTTTCTCAATCAGTAGGGGTACTCGACAGGGTTGTCCCTGTTCCCCCCTCCTGTTTGCTCTATATATAGACCCATTTCTGAGTAAACTTGAACTCTGTCCAAACATAGCTTGTGTTAAAAACCATACAGTCGATTTTAAAGCTCTAGCATATGCAGATGACATTATAGTGGTTACGTCAGATGTGTCCACTTCATTCTTAGCAATAAAAACGGCAGCTAAATACTACGGCCAGTACTCGGGCTACAAACTTAACGCCCAGAAAACCCAGGTAGTTCAAACGACGGCAATGGGCCCCTCTACTGCACCGGTAGTTCACAGTGCTCGTTATTTAGGGATAGAAATAACAGCCGCAATTGATAGTCTGCCTGATAAAAATATTTCACCCATTATTGACAAAGCTAATCTTACGTTATGCAGACTAGATAAGCTGCATCTGTCCCTGTTTGGCAGGCGCAATGTCTTAAAGATGTTGATACTCCCGAAATTTTTGTATTTATTTAGGACTATTCCCCTAGAATTTGCTCAGCTCAGCATTATTCGGGCAGAAAGATGCTGTAACAGGTTTTTATGGGGTTATCGTCAGTCTCGCAGGGCCGCAAAATGGATGCAGCTCCCATTGAATAGAGGGGGGTGGTCTGTTCCTAATCTGCTTTTATACAGTTGGTCAGCGTTTATTCAATATCTTGCCGTTCCACTGTTTGGGGACAGAGCAAACCTTCCGCCATGTAGGTCACCATCTATTTTTGAGATCGGGCTAGGATATGCTGCCAAGGGGACACTAACGTCAATACTTGAGCCCAGCTACTATAAAAAGACTAAGTTTAAAGTTATTATCTCCATGTACTCAATATGGAGGAAGGTTCGACGTAGTTGGCCAATTGCTAACATAAACTTCTATACCCCCTTGTCAGCAGCCAGAATGCTTCCGTCAATTTTCCAAGATAACGTTACAATAAGGTGGCAGGTCTCAGGTATTAAGACAATAGGGGATTTGGCATACAAAGGTAATATGGCCACTTTTCTTTCTTTGAAAGAAAAGTTTGCACTAGATACCCATCACTTTTTTAAATACCTGCAGGTCCGCAGCTGCCTTTTTAAACTTCTACCTAATACCCCAACATTATTCTGTAGGAATACACTTATGGATTTAATTTTCAAAAACTCACGAATTGGACCAATTTATAGAAATTTACTTTCAGTCTTTCCTGATGACTTATCGAAATCTAAAGTTAAACTGGAAGCCAAATTTTGTAAGTCGGATATTGATATAGCTCTGGCCTTAGAACTCTCTGCTAAGGTTCTAATCTCTGAGAGTTTACGTTCCCAAAGTTATATGGCCCTTTACGACCTTTATTACACCCCAGCCAAAATATACAAATGGGGCGGTAGGGGTGGCCACAGCTGTCCTAGATGCGGCTTAATAGCGGCTGATGATGTCCATATGTTTTTTTCCTGTTCCAAATTGGCCCAATTCCTTCAAGAAGTTCAAACATTTATTACTGTTAGCCTCAAAATCCCCTTGGTTTTATCAGCTGAATTAGTTATAATGGGTTGTGAAACTGATACATCAATGAATAGAACGAGTCATGTCACTGCTTTAATATATATTGCAATGTCGCAAATCAGATTATGTATTACATCAGAATGGAAAAATTCTGCCGCCCCAACCTTTATGATTTGGAGAGCAAGGATCTCCACAGGTTGGAGTCAGCCGTTTTTTCACGGGGGGGCAGCAGAAGACGGGAAAGGGGCACACTAATATGGGCCCCATTCACACATTGGTTGGAAGGCTAAGTGGTATACAACTGGCTCATATAACGCCAATTTGATCTTGCTCTATTCTTGGTAATACTGCTAATGTAAAAATGAATTGTTTGTCTTTTTTGCTTTTTAAGTACTGTTAAATACAGGGGGACTGCTTGACTGTAATATCTGTAATAGATTCTAATGTTATTCAACAAGATTATATTAATTCTCTGTGTTTTCAAGCGAATAATAAAAAAATTTAAAAAAAAAAAAAAGAATTTTTTAATGAAATAGAAGAGGATTTGAGAAGTCAAAATGTGCCCTAATTTTTCTTTCTGCCGCACTAATCATAATTTCTATGGCAAAATGAAACCCCTAATTTTGTTCATTTGCAAATTAAATGTTTTAAGTGTTACCACTTTATTCCAATCAAGATGGCTTCAGGTGTGCTATACTTTTGTCATAAGTAAGACTGTTAGCGCTCTAGTTATTCTTTAGGACACTCTGGGACATTCTGTCATTGGGCAATACTTGGGCTACATCTGGGTGATATTTGTGCTACATTTGGGCTCTTTTGTCTCTGGTGGCCATCTTGGGAGACTTATTTGTTATGAAGTTTCCTAATTTCCTCATTTACTACAGTCTTCTCAGTAGGAAATACTTTCAGTTTTTTACTTTGATTCCATCATGAAGGCTTTCAGATATGTCACACATTTGCCATAAATTCAGAATGTTAGCACTCTAGTTGCTTATTAGATCACTGTAGTAAAGCTACTGCTCACCAGGGAAGTCTGCTGCTGGTATTGAAAGTGCATGTTTCAGTCTGCATGTCAGAATGTTTTATTGAAATAAAAGAGGATTTGAGAAGTCACTCAAAATGTGCCCTAATTTTTATTTTTTCAGCACTATTAATTTCTATGGCAAAATGAACCCCCTCATTGTGTTCCTTTTAAATTAAACTACTCACTCTCTACTACTCACTCGCTACTACTTTTTACTACTCACTCTCTACTACTCACTCTCTACTACTCTCTACTACTCACTCTCTACTACTCACTCTACTACTCTCTACCACTCACTCTACTACTCTACTACTCACTCTCTACTACTCTCTCTCTACTACTCTATCTCTACTACTCACTCTCTACTACTCACTCCCTACTACTCGTTTTCTACTGCTCTCTACTACTCACTCGCCACTACTCACTCTCTACTACTCACTCTCTACTACTCTCTGCTACTCACTCTCTACTACTCTACTACTCTCTACTACTCTACTACTCTCTACTACTCTCTACTACTCTCTACTACTCACTCTACTACTCTCTACCACTCACTCTCTACTACTCTACTACTCACTCTCTACTACCCTCTACTACTCTTTCTCTACTACTCACTCTCTACTACTCACTCTACTACTCACTCTACTACTCTCTCTCTACTACTCACTCTCCACTCTCTACTACTCACTCTCTACTACTCACTCTCTACTACTCGCTCTCTACTACTCGCTCTCCACTACTCACTCTCTACTACTCGCTCTCTACTACTCTCTACTACTCGCTCTCTACTACTCTCTACTACTCACTCTACTACTCACTCTCTACTACTGTACTACTCTCTACTATATATATATGTATGTGTGTGTCTGGGTAGTTCTCAAGTTTAGGTGGATAGCAGCTCCAGTACAGAGCACTCTCAACACAAGTGACACTCTAGATCTGCTCACCTCAAATGTCTGCTTTTCTATCAAAGTCTTTAAGCCTAGAATTAGTACATTGCCATCCACACCAAGATAGAAAGGGACAAAGTCTTTTGCAATTTCTACAGCAAAGTCTTTAAGCATATGACTAGCACAGTGCTGTCCATGCAGAGCTGTAAAATTACAAAAGCCATTCACCACTCCAGGCACACTATTACAGCGTTGAATTGGTAAAATACCAACCAAGCCAACCTGAAATGAGTAAAAGCAATCCCTGACACAATGTTTTGCTCTAATTAGAGCTCTTCAGAGAGGTATAGCTTTGTCCAGACACTAGGAAGCACCCAGTATAAGTCAAAACAATACCCTTTCGGGCATAGAGTGACGCATATATTATGCATAAAAGAAGCAGAGAACTCTGGGTAGTTCACAAGTTTAGGTGAAAAGCAGCTCTTATATAGAGCACTCTCAACACCAGCGACACTCTAGATCTGCTCACCTCAAATGTCTGCTTTTCTATCAAAGTCTTTAAGCATAGGATTAGCACAGTGCCATCCACACAGAGATAGAAAGGTACAAAGTATTTTGCCATTTCTACAGCAAAGTCTTTAAGCATAGGATGGGCACAGTGTTGTCCATGCCGAGCTACAAAATGACAAAAACTATTCACCACTCCAGGCACAGTATTACAGCTTTGAATTGGTAAAATACAAACCAAGCCAACCTGAACATATATATATATATATTTTATTTTATTTTTTTCACTGAAAAAACAGAGGTTACAGGAACATTATAGTTAGGAAATAGAATAAAACAAAACCTAAGAAACTCACTGAAAAAACAAAGGTTACAGGGACATTATAGTTAGGCTGACATTTCACTCGTGCAAAACCAGATAAATTCAGCAGTTGTAGTAAGCTGAGCTAACGATACCTCGCGCCCCGCAATGCACTGCTTATTACCTCACATATTACATAACTCATGACATCACTGATGACATCATCCTGTGACTGAGAGTGTTTCTAAAAGGTTTATGATAAATATATATACCAAGGTGTATTAGTGAATCAGTCGGTGTATGAGTGCCTGTATGGATGATTCGGTGGGTGCATGACTTTTTAAGTGAGCCATTAGGTATCTCAGTGAATGTATGAGTGAGTGACTAGGTTGTGAGAATGTCTGTATCAATCTGTCAGTTGCTGTCTAAGTGGCTGTATGGGTTGGTCAGTGGGTACATGAGTGGCTGTATGGCTGATTGGTTGGTTGTCTGAGTACCTCTATGGGTATATGAGTGTCTGTGTGGGTGAGTGAGAAGGTGTGTATGGCTGTTCGGTGAATGAATGACTCTGTCAGTGGTATATGGGTGAGTAATTGCATATGTAAAAGGCAGTATAGGTGGCTTTTGGAGTATATGAGTGACTGTATGTGTGAGTGAGTGTGAGAGAAGCTGTATGGGTGAGTGTGTGCTTGTGTTAGTGACTGTATTGATGAGTGAGTATATATATATATATATATATGTATAATATATATATATATATATATATGTGTGTGTGTGTGTGTGTGTGTGTGTGTGTGTGTGTCTGGGTAGTTCTCAAGTTTAGGTGGAAAGCAGCTCCAGTACAGAGCACTCTCAACACAAGTGACACTCTAGATCGCTCACCTCAAATGTCTGCTTTTCTATCAAAGTCTTTAAGCCTAGAATTAGTACATTGCCATCCACGCCAAGATAGAAAGGGACAAAGTCTTTTGCAATTTCTACAGCAAAGTCTTTAAGCATATGACTAGCACAGTGCTGTCCATGCAGAGCTGTAAAATTACAAAAGCCATTCACCACTCCAGGCACACTATTACAGCGTTGAATTGGTAAAATACCAACCAAGCCAACCTGAAATGAGTAAAAGCAATCCCTGACACAATGTTTTGCTCTAATTAGAGCTCTTCAGAGAGGTATAGCTTTGTCCAGACACTAGGGAGCAGCCAGTATAAGTCAAAACAATACCCTTTCAGGCATAGAGTGACGCATACATTATGCATAAAAGAAGCAGAGAACTCTGGGTAGTTAACAAGTTTAGGTGAAAAGCAGCTCTTATATAGAGCACTCTCAACACCAGCGACACTCTAGATCTGCTCACCTCAAATGTCTGCTTTTCTATCAAAGTCTTTAAGCATAGGATTAGCACAGTGCCATCCACACAGAGATAGAAAGGTACAAAGTCTTTTGCCATTTCTACAGCAAAGTCTTTAAGCATAGGATGGGCACAGTGTTGTCCATGCTGAGCTACAAAATGACAAAAGCTATTCACCACTCCAGGCACAGTATTACAGCTTTGAATTGGTAAAATACAAACCAAGCCAACCTGAACATATATATATACATATATATTTTATTTTATTTTTTTCACTGAAAAAACAGAGGTTACAGGAACATTATAGTTAGGAAATAGAATAAAACAAAACCTAAGAAACTCACTGAAAAAACAAAGGTTACAGGGACATTATAGTTAGGCTGACATTTCACTCGTGCAAAACCAGATAAATTCAGCAGTTGTAGTAAGCTGAGCTACCGATACCTCGCGCCCCGCAATGCACTGCTTATTACCTCACATATTACATAACTCATGACATCACTGATGACATCATCCTGTGACTGAGAGTGTTTCTAAAATGTTTATGATAAATATATATACCAAGGTGTATTAGTGAATCAGTCGGTGTATGAGTGCCTGTATGGATGATTCGGTGGGTGCATGACTTTATAAGTGAGTCATTAGGTATCTCAGTGAATGTATGGGTGAGTGACTAGGTTGTGTGAATGTCTGTATCAATCTGTCAGTTGCTGTCTAAGTGGCTGTATGGGTTGGCCAGTGGGTACATGAATGGCTGTATGGCTGATTGGTTGATTGTCTGAGTACCTGTATGGGTATATGAGTGTCTGTGTGGGTGAGTGAGAAGGTGTGCATGGCTGTTCGGTGAATGAATGACTGTGTCAGTGGTATATGGGTGAGTAATTGCATATGTAAAAGGCAGTATAGGTGGCTTTTGGAGTATATGAGTGACTGTATGTGTGAGTGATTGTGAGAGAAGCTGTATGGGTGAGTGTGTGCTTGTGTTAGTGACTGTATTGATGAGTGAGTATGTGTTAGTATTTGTATGAGTAAGTCAGTGGGCAGGTGTTTATCTGTATGGGTGAGTAAGTGGCTGTGTCATTGACTGTATGGGTTATTGAGTAGGCATGTGAGTAGCTCTATGGGTGACTGACAGTGCATGAGTGGCTGTATAGATGTCTACGTGGATATATCAGTAGCTGTATTAGTGAGTGAGTTGGCTTATGAGTGGTTGTATGGGTGACTGAGTGGATGTGTGTGTAGACATATGAATCAGTAAGTACTGGTATGGGTATGTCAATGGTTTTGAGAATGGTAGTGTAGAAGTTGCAGTGAGTGTGTGGAAGGTTATTTTGGGGTGTGAATGTATGCATCAGAGATTCTGTGGCTGATGTCATCTGTGATGTCATTTGAGATGTCATCAGTGGTCACTGACCATGTCAATGGTTATGTAATATGTGAGGTCATAAGCAGTGCATTGTGGGGTCGTGAGTTATAGTTACTATAACTGTTGAATTTCTCTGGTTTTGTACGAGTGAAATGTCAGCCTAACTATAACACCTGTGTAACCTTTATGTTTTTCAGTGAATTTCTTAGGTTTTTTTAAATTCTATTTCCTAATTATAACGTCCTTGTTTCCTTTGGTTTTTACTAGTGAATGTCTAAGGTTTTTTTATTCTATTTCCTAACTATAATGTCCCTGTTGTTTTGTTTTCTATAATCAGGTATTGAACATTACATCTGCATGGTGCACCACTTAGGTGCCGATTCCGATCCGGTAAAAAGGCCCTACGAATCGTCGTACGGAGCGTTTTCTCCGTACGACTCGTACCCGGTAAACTGTCCGTACAACCCAGGAAGTACGATTCGTACAGAAAGCCGATTTCCGTACGAATCGTACAAACGACCGTACGGGTAAAAAAAACGTACAAATCATCTCCGGAACAGCCTGTACGCGCTGTCCGTACGGATGTAAGCAGCGTTTTACGGCCCAGCAAGTACGATCCGCCCCTACGGCACTCCGTACGGCTCTTTTTTTACAGGAGCCAAAAACAGCTGTAAAAGCTGATTCCCAGGGGTACGAGTCGTACAGGCCCCCCCACCACCCCCCATATGTACGCACCGTACCCCCACCCCCGTATGTATGCACCGTACCCCCAACCCCCGTATGTACGTACCGTACCCCCACCCCTGTATGTATGCACCGTACCCCCACACCCGTATGTACGCACCATACCCCCACCCCGTATGTACGCACCGTACACCCACCCCCCGTATGTATGCACCGTACCCCCAGCGCTCCATGCTGGGGGTCACTGCGTACATACGGGGGTGGGGGTACGGTGCGTACATACGGGGGGTGGGGTGGCCTGTACCTCGGGAACAACTATTCCCGGGCTACGAGTCGTACAAACTTTGCTTCGTAGCGGGTAGAGTCATTCCCCGTGTACGGGCCGTTTTCCGTACGATTCGTAAATTGGATAGCCGGTCTGGATCGTACTTGCACGCTCGGACTGTCATTTTACGAATCGTACGGAAAAGTGTCCGGGTACGTCTCGTACAACTTTTCCCGCTACGGTTCGTATGGAGCGGGCCGATCCGTACGTACTTTTTCCCGTACGAATCGTACTTCACGGGTCGGACGTGACTTGTACGATTCGTACGGAAAAAAATACGGATTCGAGTCGTACGGAAATAATTTTTACCGGATCGGGATCGGCACCTTAGTGTGGTATTTGTCATCAGTTTATTTAAAAAGTACACTAATCATCTTATTTCAAGATATTTTAGATTTTTACAATGATACCTCATTTGCCAAGGACATACTGCAAATACCGCGTGTTTTTGAGAAAGTGTAAAACACATTTATAAACATATTTTAGATAACGTTTCAGTGTAGCTGTATAGTAAGATACTAATTTAACTTTCCTCTTTGTTTTCATTGGTCAAAAAAGCCACATCAAAATAAATTTTCCTTCTTCTTAACAACACAGGAGTTCGCGATGACATCAGTAGTCACAAATACAAATAACAAGTGTAAAAAAGAGATATAGACATATTTTAAACAAAGTTTGAGTCTAGCTGTTTAGTAACCTATTGGTTTAACTTTATTTTAACATCACATTTGTAGAAAACAACAGTTTCAAAAAATAACATTTAACCTCGGAATTCACTAATAAAATATAACTAACAAACACCCATCAAACTACCCATTGTCACTCAAACTCATTTTGAAAATGGTGCTGGTTTTTAACTTTTTTTCACAATTTCTACAAAAATAAAAAGGAATCAGAACAAGCAAAGAAAAACTTATAATTGGTTGAAGTTGTTGAACAGCAGCAGGACTAAGCTGCACCTGAACAGTCTTCTGATGAAGAACCAGCTATGTAATAACACTGTATATTTTGGAATTTTTTCTCTATTATATCCGGTAAATCGTAGACTACAACTAAATTGGTGAGGTGCAGCATATGTGAGAAGACATTATCTCAGGTCTCAGCAAAAAAATATTTATGTGGTACAACAAGCATGTTTTACCATTCGAAAGCGTACCAGAAGGAGCAACTTAAAATTCCACTATGAAAAAAAAGGAGACCTCCAGTCCCTGTTCCTGAAAACAAAGTTACAGCTGAAGTACAGAGAAGATGCAGTGAAATGTCACCAGAGCTAAAGCGCTGTGCTACCTTCTGCATGAGCTACTACACCATCGTAACAGCCGGGGAGCAGTCTGTGGGTATAATTTTGCAGTATGTGAAAATTTGTATTCTTTTATTATTGCAGCAGTTCAGGCACTGTGAAAAATGTAAACAAAGCAAAATGGATTAAGATTTCATTTTGAACATTATGCAACCAAAACAAGATACAATGGTGAAGTGGAGAAGAGACTTCTTAGATGCAACTTAAGGCTTCTGGTATTATAGTACCTCCGTTTAGTTTGTATCTGTAGTAACAGAATGTAGTCCTTTAATGTTTTATAAATTCCTTTCCTCCAGTTAAAAAGAGTCTTTCATTTGTAACAACTTGCTGTAGACAATACCCCTAATAGGCAAGATATTGTAGAAGAAACTCATAATTCATATACATTTCAACACAATACCACATTTTGTTATCCTAAATTGTGGTTAGAACTTCGGTTCTAGAAATAGGAGATATAAGTTTGTTAAGGTTTCACATAGTCCTGATCTGAATGAAATTTCTATGTCATTACACTCTGTACATCCTCTTTGACATCTTTAATATATTGTGTAGTGTGAAGAAGTTATATTAACTCCTTCATGAAATATATCTGCTATAGTTGTGAAACTTCTTTTTGAAATGGAAATTTTTCCATCTACAAAGTCTGCAATTTCAGTTTCTATTCTTAGTACCATCCACTCTGTATCATTGTAGCATGACCATGACATATTTCCCATACGTTTGTACTAACAACATACACCTAAATTCATGTTGGCATTTTGGACAGGTAATATCTTGATGGGCATTTTTAGTTAACTTTTCAAAGGCCACAGCTTTACAATCTGGTAACGTCAAGTAGAGGAATCATTCCGAATTAATTTCAGTGCTAGAGGTGAATTCACAATGTTCATAATTATGGTTCCATTTATAACTGAAACCAAATAATTCATTGATATTCACATCCTCTTCCTCTAGTAGTTCTAGTATTGCCACTAAAAATTCTTGAGGTTTTGGGAGACAAGGGTACCACGATATGTGAACCATGGGGTGGTAAGGAATATTTAAAGAACAATGGTTCAAGTGTGGCCTACAAGGTCCAAAAGCAAAAGGGGTGACCCAGAGAGGGGCACTGTTGTTATATAAATGAAATTAATTTAAAAGGGAGCAAGAAACAGAGTCTGTCAAGGGTCATGTAGGTCAAGCGATGACAGAGTTTTATTTGAGAAAAACAATTTTAGGGTGCTCACATAAGTAAAAGAAAGCGTGGAGTGCAATAGTGATAGTGGATTTTTTTTAAAACATCGCATTGACAACAATACAATAGAACTCCATAGATGATTTATACATATTATGAGGAGTGCATGTTGTGGGGTGGTCGACGGCATTTCGAACCCAATTTTTGGGGTTTATCTTCAAGACAATTGTGAGCTAGTTGAATCGTGTTGGCGGTGAGTCAGAAATAGGTAAGAGAAATATTGATCCGAAGTAATTTGTATTTATAATAATTTACCAGATATTAATTGGGTAGTTCCAAGCGACACTGCTCCAAGATAGGAGTCAGGGGCTTCCCGTAGGCAGTATCAATTAAAAGTCAAATGAATTACTTGTGAAACAATCAAATGTTAGGCTGGGCAGCTGGGCAGTGCTTAGATCCGCCTGGGCAGTTACAATTTCTTAGAGGAAGCGACAGGGCATTGAATGGGTGCCTGAAGCCGAGCAGCCGGACACATCCTGCTGCTGCTTGAGCTGGCTGGTGAATGCTCCCTTTTGAATTAATTTCATTTATATAACAACAGTGCCCCTCTCTGGGTCACCCCTTTTGCTTTTGGACCTTGTAGGCCACACTTGAACTATTGTTCTTTAAATATATACTAAAAAATCTTGAGCATCTTGCTGAACATTTTCAGAAAACACTAGTAATTCAGTATACTACTCGACCTTTTAGACCTTTCTACAGCTCTGTTGGTGGTAACTTGTGTGTCTTTGGCTCCATACGTACTATAGCCTGAAATTGAAGTATTTGGATAAGAATTCACTCATAAACATTTAAACTTTGAAGTGGCTCTGGAATGGCAACCAGTACTAACTAGTTATGCACAGCTCTAGCACACATTTTATTATAAGCTAATTTATTCTAACAGTACTTACATATAGCTTGCTGTATAAAAAAAAGATAAAGCATTCCTCTACAAATAAGTACACAGCTAACTTTTCTCAGTTCTAATTACTTTCCTTTTCACTTTTTAAGTACAAGTCAACGGTCCATGTTTAAATCTTGTAGTGAGTGTGTCGACAACATATACAAACATACTCTGTTTTTTCAGAGCACATGGTGTTAAATTTTGAGATCTCTTCTGAAAGCTATCAACTATAATACCTGTGTACTGTTCTGCAGCTCTTTCTGTTATCAACTCTTCAGTTTCTGAAGAGTCCTGTTCTGGACAAAAGAAAATAAAGTGCCCCTCATCACAAACCTTTTCTACTTCTGTCACAGTACCATACAAACGTGCTCTATTCATTTCTCCTAAACATAAAGCAGGAATTTTCACATATTCCAACCTCCTAACTAAAGTTTGCATTCTTGAGCGGTGTACAGCTTACATCTGAAATGATAAAGGTGCTTTGCCGCGCTATCTTTGATAAACAAGGTACTGAGTATCCCTCCAAATTTGTATGCTTTCTACACTTGCAAGAATGCAATCCTTGTAAAGTACTTATTTTGTGTTTTAAACTGTGCCTTGGAAAGATAAGTAGACATTTTCTTAGTATATCAATGGTTTGCTGTTGAATACTACAAACACTACTACAATTCCATTTGTATACAGGGCCTGACTATGCCTTCCCTGTACCTCTTCTGCAATAACTTGTTCTACATTTCAAGATACCATAACATCTTACTCTCTAGGAGTGTTATTTTTCATTGCAGAACACCATCCTCTTTCATCAATAGCGTAAACTAATGTGTTATCCAGGAGATAGCTTTGTTCATTAAAGAGAGGGTCTATAGTAGAAGTATGTATCCATTCTCCACTTTAACTGTACAAAAGGTAGTTCTAGTGACTAATCTTTTCTTCTGATTTTGTCTCCTCAGGTACAACACTATTTTGTCAAGAGTCTTCATTCTATTTATAATCAAAATGAAACGCTTCCTCTTCAAAGCAAGGGCCTTATCAACTACTCCCTCAACTTGTTCTTTCTGTTTTAGTGCATCTCTCCTTCTTCTATACTTCTTCATATTTCTCAGTAGATTTACTACCTCTCTACTACAAAACATCCTGACTCTGATTTCCTTAAACTGTTTCTGGCTCCTAGTTAAGGTGTGTCCATCTTTGTTACGTTGTTTCCTCTTCCTGTGATATAGATATTGTCCATTCTTATTCTTTCTCATAATTTGGTTTTATTTTTATTGTTTTGTCATCTTTGCAGGCGTCCAGATATATTTTTAAGAAATGACTTTGTCCTCCTACCAGTAGCTCGTTATTCTTTCACCCCTTTGTCTGCATTTTCCCCTTTTGTGTCTTAGTTCTGCAGAGATAAAGTAGTTGCTTCTGTTGCTAGTTCCTCTGAACTTTTGTAGGCGTTTTAACTGTCTGTAATTATGTAGATATTGTTCTGTAAAAAAAAAGTATATTTAGATTTTTACTCTAGCCAACAAACCAACTACTTTACTACTGACTTACACATAATACAAAAACAGTTTTTATGTTATGTTGCAGTTTTTCTGCAGATGAACCTAGCTATTCAACTAGATGCACTTACTTCAATATACCAAACCCAAAGCAAAACACAAAACTTTATTTATTAGTTACCTTTTAATATTATAGCACCCTCTCCTACAAGACAACTGCACCATATCTCAGTTCTCACTTATGCATGGTGAAAGACCAGTGTATCCCTTCTGTAGTGAATTCTAAAATGAACATCAACCAAAGTAAAGAAGTACATAAAGTGTCTCAACATTGTAAATCTAAAAAGGCAACATAAGGGCTGTTAGTGTACCTCTCTACCACTGTGTCGGTGGTGTATTTAGTATCTCAGTACTTTTCTACTTAAATGTATTACATTTAAATTTAGGGAGACAGTGCATATAAATATCTGCACTAAAACTTGTATATAAATGTGTTTGTGGTTGAATACATGAATACTCCCTGGATTGTTGAATTAGTCCATGGGTAGTGCCGAGGCGATTCCCTGAGTATACAGGTAGTGCCTGGATGATTCCCTGAGTATGTGAGAACTCCATGGGTCATTCCATATCTGCATAGCTACTGCCTGCGTGTTTGCATGAGTATGTCACTGCAATCTGGATGTTTGGATGAGTGCATGAGTAGTGCCTGGAAGATTAGATACGTGCATGACAATTGCCTCAATAATTTAATACATGCATAGATAGTGGTAGGATGATTGAATTAGTGCAACTCTAGTGCCTGGATGATTGCAGGAGTCCATGTATAGTATATAGGTGATTTATACAGTGCATGGATTGTGCATACATGATTGTTTAAATGCATACATAGCACCTGGCAGATTGGATGAGTGCATGAGTAGTATTTCAGTGATTGGATGAGTACATGGCTGCTGCCCATGTGTTTTTGGCTGAGTGAACAGGTAGTGCCTGGGTCTTTAGATAAGTACATGGATAGTGCCTGAATAATTAAATGAGAGAATCAGTACTTAGTTAAAGCTTGAGTGATTGGATGAAAGCAAGTGTACTACTGGGGTGATTGTATCAGTGCAACAGTATTGCCTCAGAAATTGAATGAGTGCGTAGGTACTGCATGAATTGGTTCAATGCAATGGTACTGCCTGCATAATTGGATGAGTGCATGGGTTTTGTCTCAGTATTTTGACGAGTGCATGGGTTGAAAGTAGGTGTTTGGATGAGTGCATGGGTAGTGTTTGGGTGTTTGAATGACTGCATAGGTACAGCCTTGGTGATTGTATAAGTGAATGATTAGTGCCTGGGTGATGGGATGAATGCATGAGTAGTGCCTGCATAGTTCAATGACTACATAGTGAGGGCCTGCGTGATTGCAAGAGTGCATATGTAGTGCCTGGGTAATTGAATAAGTGAGTAGACAGTGCGTGAGTGATTCGATGAATGCCTGACTAGTGTCTGAGGGATTGGATGAGTATCTGAGTACTGCTTGGCTTACTGTGAAAGTACTTCCATTAGTGTTAGATACATAACAGTTGTGAGTATATCTATGACTCATTGTTTAAGTCCTTCTATTGGTTCACTGACACAACATCAATGTCACAAATATTGATGTAAAAAAATATCGATTAAAAATTATATATCGACTAGCAAATATCGATTTAAAAAATATCAATGTACAAAATATCAATTTAGATATATAAAATAAAATTATATATATTAAATATTAAAATTAATTGCAACAAAATAAAATAAATGTAATATACATTTTAACAAAATAGAACAAATAAACTTAATTAAAAAAAATAAACACACAAACATAATTATTTATATATATTTATATTTACTTTAAAACAATGAATAAACTATTATTTTTAATTTATTTGAAAAGTTTGCAATTATGTAAAATAAATATATATATATATATATATATATATATATATATATATATATATATATATCACTGATATAAAATATAAGAACAAAATTCTATAATAAATTAAAACATTAAACAATTAAAAAAAAACTTACATTTCCCAATTCAGTCAGTGCAAAGTAGGGAAAGTGTTGGATGTCAGAGAGGTAAAAATTATTATTCCCACTCCAATAAGTACAACAGTAGGGAAAGTGTTGTATAGCGAAAGAGTATAAATTACTATTCCAACTCCAATGAGTGCAACAGTAGGGGAAGTGTTAGACAGCGGAGGGATTAAATTTACTATTCCAACTCCAGTCAGTGCAACAGTAGGAAAAGTGTTTGATAGCGGAGGGGGTAAAATTTACTAAACCCACTCCAGTGAGTGCAGCAGTAGAGAAAGTGTTGCATAGCAGAGGGGTAAAAATGACTGTTACCACTCCAGTGAGTGCAACAGTAGGGAAAGGGTGGATAGCGTAGAGGTAAAAATTACTATTCCCACTCCAGTGAGTGCAACAGTAGGGAAAGTGTTGGATAGCGTAGGAGTAAAATTACTATTTCTACTCCAGTGAGTGCAACAGTAGGGAAAGTGCTGGATAGCGAAGGGGTAAAAATTACCATTCCCACTCCAGTAAATGCAACAGTAGAGAAAGTGTTGGATAGTGGAGGGATAAAATTTACTATTCACAATCCAGTAACTTAAAAAAAAAAAAAATGTATATATATATATATATATATATTTATATATATCTATATATATATATATATATATAATGGCAACTCTTTCCAGCACTTCTTTTCGGCGAACATGGAAAACAGCGACCACCAGGGAAACTTGGAAATGACAGGAAGATTTATTTCCCACTCCTCACATGACGCGTTTCGGGGATCAAGTGCCCTTGATCACATAGCGAGATAGCGGTACGTCATTAAAGTTATATACACTCATTTTTTTCACTCTTTTTTTGCTGCTACACCACATGATAACAAACAGTGAAGAAACACTTGTGATATGGGGCTCTTTTCTATGCGACTTTATATAGATCAGATCATTGTTTAAATCTATAATCTTTACGCATGGTTAAAAACTGAATACATGTATATGTATATTTGTTCAAATAAGATGCCCAGCCTGTCTTGCACATACATTTCTCCAGCAATTTACGCAGTTATATTACTCTGTACGTATTGAACAACATGAATTTATGAATTGCGCACTGAATGCCATTAATAAGGCGATAATGTTGAATCCCCAAAGTCATTTCCTGAATGAGTCATACATATCTTAATACATGCTCCATATAAAGGCAAATGTGCAAATTCCAGCATAAGTGCAAGGCATTGTGCAAAATACGCAACTAACATGTGCAAATTACGCAATGTAAACAAATAATAACCTTGAATCTCCAAGGACATCAATCGTCTAACAAACGCCTGATGTATAATGTACAAAATATGCAGATATATATGCGCGTATATATGCGCAACTTCCCGCTTAAATGCGAAACTCATGTGCAAAACAACGCAAATTGTGTGCAATTTGTTGCAAAGTATAGCAAAATGTAATTGAATGGGCATAAATAATATGTTAAATACAATTAACATGTATTAAAAGCCATTGTTTTTATAATATATAGCTACCTGATCCATTTAATTATAATTAAATTTGAAAATGTATGTATGTATATCCAAAGCCACCCATGACACAAGTTCTTACATAGATAATTCTATTATGTATTTGTCATTAAGTATAAAGTGTCTAGTGCAGAAATGCATATGACCCCTCAAAAAGTGTATCAAATTCAAAATTTTTATAAAGTGATTAAAATTTGGGGCAAGCTGGACTGATGTTGTAATATTAATTGTATAGGTCACAGCGGTCATTGTCATAGTAGAATATTGACCCTATACCTCTTATAGGCCTATATATGATAGTATATCTTTATACACATATAACATCTCCTTACTGTCTTAATTCAATCGTGTTACAGATGTAAAAGCCTTACATTTTATAAGAATGTGTGCATGTCTTCTGTGTTATGGAGGCCATTCAGGAATCTACTATCCAGTTCTAAAATATATTTAGTCTCCCGCTGTCTAAGTGCTCTTTCTCTATTGCCTCCCCTCCGCGGAGCTAGAACTGAGTCGATAAGAAAATAGGATAGGCAGTTAATGTCCTTGTTATGGACTTCTTTAAAATGGCTTGCGACAGGATATGCCGGATCGCTATTGATAATAGCCCGAAGATGTTGCAAAATCCTCACGTGCACCTGGAGCTTGGTACTTCCCACATACCTAAGTCCACAGGTGCACGTGAGCACATATATCGCAAAATCAGTGCGGCAGTTGTAGTTGCCGCTGATGTCCAACTCATTCTCTCTGAATGGAGTACTGTATTTAGTGGTGTTTATTCCAAATTTACAAGCACGACAGGTTGTGCATTTGTAAAAACCTTTTCTAGGTTTCAACCATACTTCCCTATGTTCTAGCTCTGGAAAATTTCTTGAGAGCTGCCCTCCCATCGATTGAGGTTTCCTGAATGTAAGCAAAGGTTTTTCTGGCAATCTACTACTGAGAACATTATCAGTCAGGATGATAGGCCAGTTCTTATTAATTATGGCTCTGATTTTCTTTTCCTGACAACTGTACGTTGTAATGAGTCTGGGTGGGTCTTCTGATGTATTTTCTAACCCCTCTTCTTCTGTCTCCTGCTCTAGGAGCGATGCTCTGATTCCCTTGCTGGCTTTCAATACTTCATCTGTTAGTATCTTATTAGTATACATGATGTAAAATGTAAATTAAAACCATTAACATTAATAGTTTCAATAAAATCTTCGGCACTTTTAGTGTCTCCATTCCAAACAATAAAAACATCATCGCTTAAACGCAACCAATGCAAGATTCTATTCTCAAAAATTTCTTTGTATTGCATTCTGAGGACCTGTTCCTCCCAATAGCCCACATGTAAACACGCGCAGCTAGGGGAGAAGCAGGCCCCCATCGCAACACCCTGTAGTTGCCTGTATATGTCCTTACCAAATAGGAAATAGTTATTTTCCAAACACCATGTAATCAAGGATATCAACATCTTATTATCCATGAAAAATTCACAGGGTCTGGAGTTTAGAAAATGCTTAATTGCATTGATTCCACATGAATGTTCAATACTGGTGTATAGCGATTCTATATCCAGAGTCACAAGGATCATATTACTTGACCATACAATGTTTTTCAATTTATTCAAGAAGTCCCCTGTGTCTTTTACAAATGAAGGTAATGTTCTTACTAGATCATGTAAATAAAAATCCACATACTGCCCCACCTATTCGGTCATGCTTTTGATCGCTGAAATGATGTGGATTTTTGGTAATAGATAAAGAAAGGGAAGAACTGGATGTTCATTGAACATAAAATGATATTCATCTGTCGATATTAGCCCCTCTTGTTTCCATTTTTTTAACTCTTTCTTTAGGGCTTCCTTTGGTTTGTTGTAAGCCGTCATTGTCGTTTTCTCATAACAGTCCATATTGTTTAGTTGTCGCATGGCTTCCTGTACATACTGTTTCCTAGGCCAGAGAACAATATTCCCTCCTTTATCTGATTTCTTCACAATAATCTCCATGTCGTTACTGAGTTTTTTCATTAAATTTTGATATTGTACCTGATTAAAGTTTAATCTACTTTCTTTGTAGTTAACCTGACGGTGGAGTTTTTTTATTTCTTCGACAACACATTCATGAAAAATGTCCACAGCGTCTATATATATATATATATATATATATATATATATATATATATATATATATATATATATATATATATATATATATATATTAATATATATTTCCTTAAAAGTACATTGGTATTATAAGAATTGAGGATTTTTTTGTGCATTATCATTTAGTACAATAATAATCTTTCTGTTCATCAGAATTTCATTCTTAGAGCACAATGAGGTTATACAGTCCGCTGGTATTAATGTTTGCATATAATACTTAAAAGGCATATTTTTTTATAAATTAAAACATATATTTGCATATTAAGCGATAGTGTATCAGTTTGATAATCATAAATAATCATTATGTTCTCATGTTGTGTATTATAAAGACACTGTGGAACTTTATATCGAACTAAACAGTATGTAAACATGGCGCTTTCGCTTGCAATTGCAAGCGCATTTACTTTTGAAGTCCTTTTTTAGTGTTATTGAACTAAGTTGGACATAAATACTGGGGATTGTAAAGCGTTAGCCACACTGTGACAAAGCTGCAAAGCGAAACGCGTTGGTGAGGCGCTACCTTGCCCATTAAATCTTGCAATATACACTCCTGAGTGTCCTGTTTTTTTTGGGGAATCTTTAAAGCTTGTGGTGAATATTTGGGTTGACGGAGCCCGTCCAGGACCGCCGCACTAGAAGCACCGAACTTCTGTAATCGTGTTTGTGTATATATGTATATATATATATTCACTGAAAAAACCATAGGTTTCACAAACGTTATAGTTAGGAATTAGCATTTAAAAAACCTTGCAAATTCACTGAAAAAACCATAGGTTTCACACATGTTATAGTTAGCTGGACATTTTACTGATAAAAAACCAATGAAATTCCCCCGTTATAGTTAATGCAGGCAACTATAACTCACGCAACCGCAATCCTCTGCTGATGCTAATACTGTATTTAGACACTTATTTGCCCATGTCTTCTTCCATTAAATTTTAGCTATACATATATTGCAAAAAATTTTTATTCATAAAGACATATATGTCATCAGCAGAGGATTGCGGTTGCGTGAGTTATAGTTGCCTGCATTAACTATAACGGGGGAATTTCATTGGTTTTTTATCAGTAAAATGTCCAGCTAACTATAACATGTGTGAAACCTATGGTTTTTTCAGTGAATTTGCAAGGTTTTTTAAATGCTAATTCCTAACTATAACGTGTGTGAAACCTATGGTTTTTTCAGTGAATTTGTACGGTTTTTTAAATGCTAAGTTACTTTACGCCATTCGTGGCGTGCGCGCCCACTTAACGCAGTTCGTTCCATGCGCGCATGGTGCGCTTCGCGCACCGTGCGCGCACAGTGAGCACGCAGTACGCTTCGCGCACCGCGCGCCCACTTTACGCAGTTAGTGCCGTGCACGCAGGGTGGGCACGCGGTGCGCTACGCGCACCGCGTGCCAACGTTACGCTGGATGGGCCATGTACGCACGATGCGCATCGTGCACCGTACGCACATGGAGGACATATTATGCGCTTCGCTGTGAAAGGTAAGCTTTTACATTTTCTACACGTCTAATATGCCATGCACAAATGGTGCCATTTGGGCACCATTGGCACACGGGGTGGGGAGAGTGGGGATAATTTTTTTTTTTTATTTTTTTTATTTTACCGTACGCGTACGGTAAGCGTAATCGGCGATTTTTCGTAAAAAAATAAAAATGGATTTTTGCCCATGGGGGAACTGTGGGGACCCATTAATCAAGGCTAGGTGGTAAGGAGCTGTCTAAACAGTCCCATTACATGTTTTTGGCCTTTGTTTTTCCTCACCCCTTAAGAGTGCGAGAGAGAAAATGGCGGCCGCCGCTTCCTGGTTTCGAACGATTCGAATGTTTACTAAGATCTAACAGCCAATCAGAATCGCGCTCGCGCACGTCACCGTACGCGTACGGTAAGCTTACCGTAAGCGCACCGTAAGCTGGCTCAGATATATATATTGATTTAAATGCTATTTTATCAGGAACTACTGAACAGATTTACACCAGACCTACAAAAGGCACTTCCTTGACCTGAGGACTACCTCTCTGCCAAATTTCAAGTAACTCTGTTCAGCCGTTCGGGCTGTAGCTGTGTCTAAAGGTCCTATGGAAAAATGCATGGGAAAAACGCGTTTTGGGACCCCCCTTTTTTCTCAGCCCCCGCTTGACGAATCCCCCCGAGACTTTCAGGGTAGGAGCGGACCGTAGTGCCCCATTAGTTTTGAAAATTTCGCGAGGATTCGTCGACCGGCGCCAAAGTTATTCCAAATAGAATGTTGCGGATTTCCTATGGAAACGTGGTCCTAACTATAACTACCTACTGGCGACCGCCAGTAGGTAATATATATACATATATACATATATATATATATATATATATATATATATATATATATATATATATATATATATTTATATACCCAAAAGTGCTCAGATGCGAAGAAGCACTCCGCTGTCAGGCAGGTTCACAACCTCTATATTTTCAAAACATGCAGATTTTCATCTCGTTACGTAATCTCCCGGCCTTACGCATTTCAAAGCCTTTGTCATTTTCACCAGAGGCCAGCATCAGGAAAGAGTTCATTTCTGCCACATCCTCTCTGCATGACTTTAATTGCTTACATAAGCCTCTAGTGTGCCCTTGTAATCAAGTTCGTTTTTCACAGTGCATGCTGGGGTATGTAGTAAATTTAGCATTTTTATACCCTCCAGTGGGTTTCTTTCTCTAATGCACAATTCGAGATAAGTTCTACAACCCCCATACACACAATCAACACAAAGGACAGCTCTTGTCAGAGCCACCCTAATACCTGAAATATTGTTAATTTTCTTTATAAAGATCCCTTTTTTGTAGTTTTGTGGTAATCTTCGTTAACGCGTCACGAAGATCGTGAATCTGTTGCGAAATCGCAAGAACAAAAGCAAACATTCAATGGCCACCAGCACATGCAAAAATAATAATAAAAAAAAAAAACATTTTAAACATTGCACTGCACATATTACTATACACATGCTTCTTTAAAAACCATGGGGTCTATTGGAATGTCGGGCGGATCACCACCGCCCGCATGGCGCTAGGGTGACGGGCGGACGAAAGTCCGACTGCCATCCTAATAGGCCCACATGTTTAAACTCATGTTTTTGTTCTAAGTTTGTTTAAAAACCATCTTTAAAACCTATTTTTCGTTTCCACGATTACTCTGAGAGGCGTGACAACGTTGTTAACAGTGACGATTGCGCCTTTTCCATAAAGTGTAAAACACATATATGCACACATGTTCCAGTATTCTACACACTAGCGGTTTATTACTGTATTGTCTGAAGTCATATTTTTCTAGTGAGTTTCTATAAAATCATCTCTAAAACCTATTTTCCATGATCGCGGTGACGGTATGAGTCGCAATGACGTCGGTACCCGCACAAATTGCGCCTTTTTTATCGACTTAAATACACATATATGCACACATATTATAGTATTTTTGGCAATAGGGGTTTATTACTGTACATTTCAAAGTCATTTTTTTCTAGTGAGTTTCTATAAAAACCATCTCTTAAACTTGTTTTCCGTGTTTGTGGGGACACCTGGAGTTGTGACAACGTTGGCACCTGCGACGATCGCACCTTTCTTTACAGACTGTAAAACACATATATGCACACATATTATAGTACTTTTGTCACTAGGGGTTTATTACTGTATTGTCTAAATTCATGTTTTCCTAGTGAGTTTCTATAAAAACCATCTCTAAGATCTATTTTCCATTTTCAAGGTGACACCGGGACTTGCGGTGTCATCGATGCCTGCGATCACCACGGATACGTTGTGAAAGGGCAAAGCAAAAGCAGGAATTCAATAGCCACCACCACATAAAAAAATTATAACTATATAATTAATTCTAACCATCACACTAGATAAATCACTATCTAAATAACTTTATCAAAACATTTGTCATTCTCTCAATATCTCTATTACAGGGTGTATTAATGATGCACTAGTTTATGTGAATGGTTGCATAAGTCTCCAAGTGGGTCTGTGACTTGCTGCATGCGTACCTCAGTAGGTCTATAAGTGGGTGCAGAAGTCTCTGAGTGGGTATATGAGTGGGCACATGAGTCTTTGAGTGAGTTTGTGAGTGGGTGTCTAAGTCTCTCACTGGGTATGTGAGTGGGTGTATGAGTGTCTGAGTGAGTATGTGAATGAATGTATGTGTCTGAATGAGTTTGAGAGTGTGTCATAAGTCTGTGACACAGTGACAGTCTGTGACAGTCACCAGTGAGAGTGTGTATATAGATACTTTTTGTTTTTATATTTCCACCAATATTTGTGAAAACATCGTGATAGTCGTGATGTCCCGGCGGGACGGCAATGTCGTCGCAAAATATCCACGACACCGCGAAATAGTTCCTTTGGGAAGCACCATTACAAATGCACCCTTATTTTGCGCCCCTATTTATCGGTCCCCACTGCACGGATCAACCCCACGACATACAGAACCTACTCTGACACTTCTTTGGGAACATTTCATGAAGATTGATCAAACAATGCCAAATATATATATATATATATATATATATATATATATATATATATATATATATATATTCCATTAAACAAAGCACCAGACTTGGAGGCCACGCACGTTGTGTAGTACTTTATTCCTGGAGGCCACGCACGTTGTGTAGTACTTTATTCCTGCAAGGCAGCCCTGCTTGACATTGACAAGCTCACAGAATTTTCTTTGCCATAGTTAAATCCTTACGCGTTACGGGCATCTTTGCCCTTGATCACAGGTAATCTGACTGATGCGAAACAGATAAAATACCGCTACTCAAAGTCACAGTTTTATAGTCTCGCCCGCTGGGCGTGTCTGCACATTGCATCCTGGAACTTGGAGTTCTTTCACAAGGTAAGTTATTAATAATAGCGGTTATCAGTTGCACATTGAAATGTTAGCCACAGTGGGTTTCTGCGAGGCTGCGAGTGTAGCAGGACTGTTCTCACCCTTAATGCAGAAACCACAACGCTCCATGTTGCGCCGTTCAGTGACGTCGCTGGACACCGCTTCCTTCGCGGCGGGGGCCTTCCGCGACCCTGGATCGGCCGCAATTGAATTCCATTAAACAAAGCACCAGACTTGGAGGCCACGCACGTTGTGTAGAACTTTATTCCTGCAAGGCAGCCCTGCTTGACATCGACAAGCTCACAGAATTTTCTTTGCCAGAGTTAAATCCTTACACGTTTCGGGCATCTTTGCCCTTGATCACAGGTAATCTGACTGATGCGAAACAGATAAAATGCCGCTACTCAAAGTCACAGTTTTATAGTCTCGCCCGCTGGGCGTGTCTGCACATTGCATCCTGGAACTTGGAGTTCTTTCACAAGGTAAGTGATATATATATATATATACACACATACATATATACATATATTACCTACTAGGTAGTTATAGTTAGGACCTAGTTACTATAGGAAAATGGCAACATTCTATTCGCACTAACTTTGGCGCTGATTGATGAATCTTCATGAAATTTTCAAAACTAATTCTTTGTTGAGATCAGCTCCTATGTTGAAAGATTGGGGGTGATTCGTCAAGGGGGGCCTGAGAAAAAAGGGGAGTACCAAAACTTGTTTTTTCAATGTTAATTTCCATAGGAAACTTTAGTCAAGGCTACAGGTCGAACGGGTGAGCGGAATTACCCCAAATTTGGCAGGGGGAAGGGTCTTGGTCTAGAAAGCACGCTTTTGTTTATTTGGTGCAAATCCGTTTGGTAGTTTTTGAGAAATATCGAAATTTACAGATATTGATATTTGGGAATTCTGCCATCTGATTGGCTGAGGCGTTACGAGCATGAGCTTGCCACTGATTGGCTGCAAGCGCTGCAAGCGTTTGCAACTAGGAAGTGTTGGCCGCCATTTTGTGATTCCGTTGAAGCGAGTAAGGGGGTAAAAGGGCGATAAATGTGGGAAAGAGGAGGGTAGGAGCATTGTAACCTTTGTGGGGTGTTTAGGGTGTGCTATAGAGGGGGTGCGAAGTGAACTAATTATACCTACCAGTGTGAAAGTTCTAGGCTACGAAAATTAAGTGAGGTATTGGCTAGTGTGTGATGTTTCAAAGGCGAGCTTGTGCGCGACTCGAGGATTAAAGCGTGAACCCACACTGTGTGTCTTATGCTGTGAAGTCATGTGCCCTGGCCACTGCAGTACAGTTGTGGAAGTAGTGTCAGCATGTGTTTATACCTACTAGGATGAACTATGACCCGTAGTGGTGTGAAAGTCCTGGGTACGGAAAATATGTGAGGTATTGTCTCGAGTCTCATGGAAGGAGGAAGTGTTGGCCGCCATTTTGCGATTCCGTTGAAGCGAGTAAGGGGAAACAAGCATTTGCAATGCAATAGGTCTCACATTTATAGGAGTTTGAGCTATTGGCATTGTAAATGACAATGCCTTTTATTTAAGTTTGGGTTTTTTAAAACATAAATAAAAGGCACTGTCATTTATAATGCCAATAGCTCAAACTCGTATAACTGCGAGACCTATTGCATTGCAAATGCTTGTCCTTCCATTCCATCGAAAACAGAACACGGAGAAGAAGGAATTTTCTACTCTGTTGTAGACGGCCATAAATAGTGCTCTATATTTAACCCCCGTGACACCCAGGTCTCACAATCTACATGACAGTTTTTGTATTTCTAGTTAGCGCTGTTTCCGCTGATAGCGCAGCGCCATAAATAAAACACACACTTGTTCACACCTGTACTGCGTATTGCGTTACATCAGGTAACAAGAGAATGCCATTCTGAGACGCGTTACGTGTGCCCGTGTGCTGACAGTATGCCAATCACACATGTGCCCTCTGGTTGTGTAGAAAACAGAGCTGGCGCCCCCGCGCTGCACGGGGTGCAATGTGTGTAAAAATTCTTGTAATCATGAAAATAGTACCTGGTGTGGAACCCAGTGCACCGTTTATTAATAGACAGAGCCGCCTCTCTGTACCATGGTAACCAGTACAACAAGCGGAGGGTCAGTGAAAGAGAAACTGAAAGTGAACTGGAAAGAATGGAAAAACGAAAGAGCTCGAGAAGGAGGCATTGATCGTGACAGCGAAAGGGTTCAGGAAAGGGACGTACTGAGAGACAATGAAAAACAGACCAACAAAGGACAGGTAAAGAGACATACATTGAAAGGCAAAGATGGGAAAAAGTCACAGAGGGTGAAACGAGATAAAACGGAGCTTGCGAAAAAGTGTCGTTAAGAGAGTAAGTAGGGAGGGGGAGGTATGTGTTGGCACAAACAGAACTTCTAACAGAACCCAGGACTTAGTACTGAAAAAAGGGCCCGTGGGACAGGGTCAGACCCGCCTGGTGTAGGGAGAGGGAGAGGGGGTGCGGGGTTTATGGAGGCCAAGGGAGTAAATGTGCGTGCCTCGGGGGTTTCAGGCAGTTCCACAGGGTGGGGGCTCCAGAGGAGAAGCCACCGTGAGACAAGAGTGAGCGAAGGCCTGGAAGTGAGGACCAGGGGGTATCAGTGGAGGTTTGTGTGGGGACGTGCAAGGCCAGGGCTTGGGAGGGATGGTCAGTGCACGGTCGCTCACTCACCCTCAGGCACCAGTACCAGGAGTATGTGCAAAGCCCGGCTGTGAGCTGCGAGCCTTGGGCTTGGTGATGAAAGGACGGGGTGGAGTATGTCCCGGCACGGATGACCAGGGTTCCTGTAGCGCAGGAGTACAGAGCACGTCCAACGAGCCGATACCCAAGTCACTAAACCGGCTCAGCACCAGCGCAGCAACCAGAGGTTTCGATGAAGGAAAATCTAGGTTTTTGGGTATCCGGAGGAGGGATGCGCGAAATTTAGGTCATTTGCTTTCATGTCATTAAATGAAATTAGGCATAAATATAAACAAGCGCGCACTGAAGTTGACGAGGAGGGAGTGGGAGGGGGGAGTGGGGCGGGCACAGTGGTGCGGCCGCAGTTGTAAAAGGCAGGGAGAGGGTGAGATTGTGAAAGGGAAAGATAGGGATCAAAGGAAACAATAACAAGCAGGAAGGGGGTGGCAAATGGTGTGCACTTTGATGTCCTCAGTGGCCGCGCGGCTCACTGAGGACATCAAAGGGGCCGCGAAGTGATCAGGCAGTGCTTTTCAGGCTGCCAAATGGTGCGCGCGCCCAGCGCACATGCACTGTATTTGGAGGCCTGAAAAGCACTGTTTGCACTTCCAGATCCCCCTTTTACAAAAGCTCTCGCGAGAGCAGCGCTAAAGCGCTGTCTCAGGCGAGACCTAAAAAGGGCGAAGAAAGTGGGAAATAGGAGGGTAGGAGCACTGTAACCTCTGTGGGGTGTTTAGGGTGTGCTATAGAGGGGGTGAGAAGTGAACTAATCATACCTACTGGTGTGAAAGTGCTAGGCTACGAAAATTAAGTGAGGTATTGCCTAGAGTGTGATGCTGCTATGGTGAGGTGGTGCGGGACTCGGGGATTAGAGCGTGAGTCTAAATTGTGTGTCTTATGCTGAGAAGTCATGTGCCGTGGCCGCTGCAGTACAGCTGTGGAAGTAGTGTCAGCATGTGTTTATAACTACTAGGATGAACTACTGACCCGTACTGGTCTGAAAGTTCTGGGGTACGGAAAATATGTGAGGTAGTGTGTAGAATCTCATGCTGCTAAACTGAGCTGCTGCCGGACTCAGGGATGAAAGCGTGAGCCCAAACTGTATGTCATATGCTGTGAAGTCATGTGCTCTGGCCACTATGCCACATCTGTGCAAGTAGTGTCAGCATGTAGTTATAGCTACTTGGGGGAACTTTTGTTTCAAACATTGTAACTTGTGTATGGTGCTTAGGGGGTGTTATATAGGGCATGCGAAGGTAAATTTGTGTGTATGAAATGAATTTGGTATTTGGAAAGTGGAAAGCACTGACTCCTACGGGTCTGATGGTGCTGGGGCATAAGGTGAGGTACTGCTGGAGTTGGGAATAAAGCTGATGAACTACTGACCCCTATTGTGAAGTTTTAACGTGCACGTGCCGTTAAATGTTCGATAAAATGTTGCAAAAGTATACCGGTAGGTTAAAAAAGAAAATGCTGAATTTATAACCTGCTGGTGTCATAGAAGGTTCCAGAAAGTGTGGTGATAAAATAGGTTGAACTTGTGACCTGTATGTGGCGTGGAATAATAATTAGCTTTTCGGAAGGAAAATTCAAAATTAACCAATGGAGGAAAGTTTTGGAATGTCGTTGAAGGAATGAAGTATTCTGATTTGTTCTTTACATGTATTTATGTGTGGAGCGACAGAGAAATTGTGCCATTCCTGGTTTCATTCTTGATGAAGTCGGAGCTTTACATATACTATGTGAGAAAGAGAGAATTGTATGCGTGTATCATTTGAAATCTGGATAACAACTACAAAGGTGAGTTAGAAATTAACAAGGTGTGTTATGTGTTTTTTAGTATTGATTAAGTATTTGAGGTGATGATTTTAATTTTGAAAATATTTTTTATTTCAAAGCAATATAGTGTTAGTAAAGTGTGGTGTTTGATATTGGTTATGAAATATGCATACAATTTGAGCTGTTGTTATATAAGTATTTTATATATGTTTAGGAATTTTTCACAGAGAATAAGTGTAGTTTGTCATCTTTATAGGACTGTATTGATTTGAAAATGAGGTACAGCGTTAATTTGAGTTTGTAATGTATTTGGGGAGATAAAGAAAATGTTGCACGTTTGCAACTGATACTTTTTGTGGAAATAGTGGGGTGGGGGGTGGTGGTAAGAGACGTATGTGTTATTAAGTTAAAAGCGAGAAAACGAAATGCAGAAATGTTATGTGGGCAGGTTGTGGTCTTATTTTTGACACTGAGAGGTAGGTTTGAATGTAAGTCAGGGTAGGTTGTTGTACAGTGGGGCCGTGTACAGTGTTTGGAGATTACATGGAGAGGAGATGGAGATAGGAAAAGTGATACATTCCTTTTATATGTACGCATAGTTTGAATCATGTGATCCTAAGTTGAGATATAATAAGAATATGTTTTCTGGTTTGCATTTGGGTAATAGGTTTTGTGGTTTCTGACTAGTGAATAATAAAAAGGTAGATATACTAAAATATATGGTAGTTAACGTATTAATTATTGTCTGTTCTTATGGAATAGAAATAGCTGGGGAGTGCTTCTTTAGAAGAGATGTTTTATAAATGTGTGAGAGATAAAAAAAATGTAAATGTGCTGTATATTTTCTGTATGAATTTGTTGACATTAGAGAACTACATGTTATTATAAGTGATACTATTTGTCAGGCTGTGTCGCTGTGGCGGATATATGTAGGTGTTGAAGTGGTTCGTGTTTTACTGATGGTGAGCTTCACTATCCCTTTTGAGACACTCGTCAATTTATTAATTCCATTTAATATCTTTAATATAGATACAGTAAAGGGACTGTATATCAAAAGTTTGGGAATTAGAACTTTGTTTACTCTCCCCAGGCCCTGCTATACACTCTACAGAGTGTTTAAACAACTTTCGTAACATATAGATGTCTAGCTAGTAAAGATGGTGTAGTTCGACTGGGCCCATTTATAAACCGTGCTATGGGATGGTTTATGTTTTACCCGCCAATTTGCATGTTTGAATACTTTTTGCTGATAAGTGTTCCGGCAGACACTTGTTAAAATTAACGTTGTATATGGGTATACTAGGAATTGGGGGGGTTTCTGTTTGATTTCGTACTGTTAAGCAAGGGCGGGGGTGAGTGTGGGGGAGGTAGTTATCTTGCTGTTTGAAACACAGAATATAGTAACGTGGAGATGTGGAGGTACTAAAGGTGATGTAGTTCCACTGGGAGCACTTAGAAAGTGCCGTATGGCATGGTATATGTTTTATCCGCAAATTTGCATGTTTTAATACGTTTTGCTGATGAGCTTTTCGGGAGACATCTGTTGAAATTAAGCCTCTGTATGGCTATAGTGGCGCTTCTACGCTTGTGGGGCTCTTTCTTTTATTACGTAAAGTTAAGCAAGGGCGGGTGTTGAGGTGGTGTAGTGGTACTGTGACTATTTATAAACCGTCTTATGGTATGGTGTATGTGTGAGTTGCAAAATTGCAGGTTTTAATAGCTTTTTCTGGTGAGCGTTCTGGCAGACACCTGTTGACATTAATGCTATGTATGGCTATAGTGGCGGTAACGGGAGTGCTGGGGCTCGTTGTTTGATTTCGTAAGGTTAAGCAAGGGATGGGTGGGGGAGGTGCGTATGTTGCTGATTATAAGACGGATACTTGTAAGGTGGGCATGTGTAGTTACTAAAGGTAATGTAGTTTCACTGGGCCCATTTATAAACAGTGCTATGGGATGGTTTACCCGCCAATATGCATGTTTGAATAGTTTTTGCTGATAAGTGTTCCAGTAGACACATGTTAAAATTAAGCCTGTGTATGGGTATAGTGGCGCTACTAGGAATGGGGGGTTTCTGTTTGATTTCGTACTGTTAACCAAGGGCAGGGTGGGTGTGGGGGAGGTAGTTATGTTGCTGTTTGAAATACAGAATATAGTAACGTGGAGATGTGGAGCTACTAAAGGTGATGTAGTACCACTGGGAGCACTTTTAAAGCGCCCTATGGCATGGTATATGTTTTACCCACAAATTTGCATGTTTTAGTACGGTTTGCTGATGAGCTTTCCAGGAGACATCTGTTGAAGTTAAGGCTGTGTATGGCTATAGTGGCGCTTCTGCGTTTGCTTGGGCTCTTTCTTTTATTGCGTAAAGTTAAGCAAGGGCGGGTGTTGAGGTGGTGTAGTGGGACTGTGACTATTTATAAACCGTCTTATGGTATGGTGTATGTGTGAGTTGCAAAATTGCAGGTTTTAATAGCTTTTGCTGGTGAGCGTTCTGGCAGACACCTGTTGACATTAATGCTATGTATGGCTATAGTGGCGGTAACGGGAGTGCTGGGGCTCGTTGTTTGATTTCGTAAGGTTAAGCAAGGGATGGGTGGGGGAGGTGCGTATGTTGCTGATTATAAGACGGATACTTGTAAGGTGGGCATGTGTAGTTACTAAAGGTAATGTAGTTTCACTGGGCCCATTTATAAACAGTGCTATGGGATGGTTTACCCGCCAATTTGCATGTTTGAATAGTTTTTGCTGATAAGTGTTCCAGTAGACACATGTTAAAATTAAGCCTGTGTATGGGTATAGTGGCGCTACTAGGAATGGGGGGTTTCTGTTTGATTTCGTACTGTTAACCAAGGGCGGGGGTGGGTGTGGGGGAGGTAGTTATGTTGCTGTTTGAAATACAGAATATAGTAACGTGGAGATGTGGAGCTACTAAAGGTGATGTAGTACCACTGGGAGCACTTTTAAAGCGCCCTATGGCATGGTATATGTTTTACCCGCAAATTTGCATGTTTTAGTACGGTTTGCTGATGAGCTTTCCAGGAGACATCTGTTGAAGTTAAGGCTGTGTATGGCTATAGTGGCGCTTCTGCGTTTGCTTGGGCTCTTTCTTTTATTGCGTAAAGTTAAGCAAGGGCGGGTGTTGAGGTGGTGTAGTGGGACTGTGACTATTTATAAACTGTCTTATGGTATGGTGTATGTTTGAGTTGCAAAATTGTATGCTTTAATTGCTTTTGCTGATGAGCGTTCTGGCAGACACCTGTTGACATTAAATCTATCTATGGCTATAGTGGTGGTAAGGGGAGTGCAGGGGCTCGTTGTTTGATTTCATAAGGTTAAGCATCGTATGGGTGGGGGTGGGAGATGTGGGCAAGTTGCTGATTATAAGACGGACATTTGTAACGTGGGCATGTGTTAGTAAAGGTAATGTAGTTTCACTGGGCCCATTTATTAACCGTGCTATGGTATTGTTTATGTTTTTCCCGCGAATTTGCATGTTTGAATACTTTTTGTTGATAAGTGTTCCGGCACACAGCTGTTAAAATTAAGCCTGTGTATGGGTATAGTGGAACTACTAGGAATGGTGGGGGTTTCTTTTTTATTTTGTACGGTTAAGGAAGGGCGTGAGTGGTTGTGGGTGTGGGGAAGGTGGGTATGTTTCTGATTAAAACACAGAATATAGTAACGTGCAGATGTCGAGCTAATAAAGGTGATGTAGTACCACTGGGAGCACTTAATAAAGTGCCCTATGGCATGGTATATGTTTTACTCGCAAATTTGCATGTTTTAATTCGCTTTGCTTCTGAGCGTTTCAGAAAGTGGGGGTGCTCTAAAAGGGAGGGGGCAAAGCTCTTAAAGGGGTGTGGGCTATGCAAGTTGGGCCGTGGTCTAAATCAAGATAAGTATCATTGTGTGCTTTAGAAAATTCTCTCCAATTATCCTACGTTAGAAAAAAACATTCTTTAAAGGATTTCCCTTGCTTCTACAACGTGGGTAACGTAGCGTGATGTCTCCAGTTCTCAGTAGTGAGCAAAATAAGCATGCGTACATCGATGTGCATGCTTTCACTGCAGTGCAATAAAAAAATACAAAAAAAATTACTGTTTGCGAGGGCCGAAAATAAAATTGACTATGTTTGCGAGGGCTGAAAATAGAGCTTGATAGAGACCCTTTTGGAGGCTCCTTGAAAATAATTGCTGGTCCTCAGACCCGGCCCAAGTAAAGCCCAGCATTCATCTATCCTAAGCACTGCGCCATCCAACCATCTTTTAATTGATCCATACATTCCTACTTATATACATACATACATCTGTTCCTGCACTTATCTTAAGCATCTATGAGCGCACTCGCCTATTGTAAGCACTGTGTCATTCATGCAGCCATATGCCTATATATCCACAGATACATCTGTCCCATAACCAATCCTAAGCATCTATCAGTCGACCAGTCTATCATAAGTACTGGTCCCTGTAATTATTTATCCTTCCATTCATACATTGATACATCCATCTATGTATATATGCATTGATGCATCTGGCCATGCACCCACTCGCCTTTTATTCAACTATACGTTCTTATTTTCGGGCATCGTCCTCCGCCCCTGATCCTAAATAGGACGTATTATACTCATCCATCCAGCCTGTTCAGGGGTCGAAAAGGTTTGCGAAAAGCATTGACAGGCAGATTATTTTATAAAGAATAACAACGCTTTGAGTTGCTCTTTGTGGAGCATACTTCACCATCCTTCTCTGGTGGTGTTTTAAAGAAAGGTACAAATAGCAAAAGAAATGTAAAGGAGCTTTTAAGTGTAAGACGTTAATTTAGAAACATAACGTTTTGTCGAGTTGTATATAGGTACACTGTTTAAAAGTGGCCGTGACTGACAGATACTGAATACCTGTATTTCTTACATTTGAGAAAGTATACAAGAGAGGTAATTTGGGGTGGTGAGAACCTTGATTTCTATATTTCCATTTGAAGTACAGTATAGGAATATGAAAGTAAGTGGAAAGCTTTTATGTTCATATTAAAGAGGGGTTGTGAGAACTAAGTGAGGCAGGCAAAGCGTGTGTTTTCGTAGCCCTAAAACAAGAGATTGTGTAAGGTCAGAGCAAGTTTGTGCTGGAGTTGCTTGCTTGTGGTCGTTTCTAGAGGCGCAACCAGAGCGATATTTCGGGGGAGCCTAATTTTTTCAGCAATAGGCAGAGTGGGGATGCAGGGGCTGTAAATAGGGGTGAAAAAGAACAGAGTATTCTTTACCAAAAAATGATCTTTTGAAAACCTGTGAAGTACTTGGGTGCGGCTGTGTGTGTGCGCTCGGGAAGCTGTTTGAGAGAGTCTGGGGCAATGGGCGATGCGCGCCTGGTGGTGTGTTTGCTAATTACCCCACGATGATGTTGCTCCTGCGTTGCAAAAAGGGAAGGGAAATTCTGAGAGAAAAAGTGTCTTTTTAAAGGATTTCCCTTCTCCTACAATGCGAGTCACCTGGCATGATGTCTGCACTTCTAAGTAGTGACTAATGTGCATGCTCTCACAGGGATGAGGTTTGCGAGGCCCGAAAGTAGACCCCCATAAAGACCTGTCTAGAGGCCACCTAAAATAAAGTGTTGTTGCTCAGACACCCACAGACACATCCCCCGCACTTAAAACCGGGGGAGGGGGGCAGTGTTATGTTTGGAAAGTTGTAGATAAAATTGTAGGCTAATAATGGTAATTTTTGTGTGTGCTTTTTGGTTGACAATATCATCTTAAGTACATAGATTAAAAAATTAAAAAAATACTATCTATAAAGTTGTCTGTTGTGGGTTGCAGAGAGAGTGGTGTGGGGTGGTGGGGTGCGGCGGAGAGGTGAAAAGTACGAGGTAGTGCAGTTACATATAAATTGTGAAGGTGTTTGTAAATAATTAAATAAATACTTGCTGTATGTTCAATGGCACTACTTGTCATGTTAGTGCTGCTCTGTCGTGTTCAATCAAGTTGCAGCACTGGGTCTGGAAATCGTTAGTGGAAGTTTTGTAATTGGATGTTATAATTTTAACATAGTGAACAAATGTGAAAAATAATTGAATCTATTTTTTTTTCAGAAAATGATTTCGTTTGGATTAAAATTTGGAAATGCCAAGAAGACGTAGAAAAGAGAAGAAAAATATATATTTGTGCAAAAGGCAAAAGTTTGTATTTGGAAAAAATTGGATTAGTACAGAAAAACGTTGTTCTATTATAAGTACAAGATGAAAAAAGGATCACACAAGAGTAAAATAGGAATTTTTTAAGTAAGGTGAAGCAGAGTTCAATTTCAAATACCAGAAAAAGGAAAGATGATAAAGAAATAGTATCTGTTACTCGGAGACAAAAGGAGTTTCATGAAAATCGTCAGAGATTTTTTCGATCTAGAGTGATTCAGAATTCAATGAAAGAATGCTTCAAATATAAAAGGAATGTTTTTGAATTGAAAGAGAAACAGCATATTGAAAGTATAGTGGATAGTGCTTTCAATTTAAAACAGAAGTTGTTCATTGTGATTTTGAAGAGAAAGTATTAAACAGAACGTTATGTTGTTACAAGGACTAGATCTATGTCACGTAAGAAAATATACTGAGAAGTATGGGCATTCTCTGGCTTGTCTTTGAAGAAAAGTTTGTAAAAGTGTTTTTTATCAGTTGAGGATGTTAGCAGTATGTTATTCAGAAATGCGGAAATTTGTGAGGAAAGTGTACCATGTAAAAAGTTCTGCATTATTTTTAAGTGAACTAAGTACAAGTCTTATATGTGCTTCTTTATTAGTTGTTCAAAAAAAGTGTGATGATATTGAAATGCAATATTTTGGTTCAGAGGAGCAGTTCATAGAACGTGAAAGTTTGACAATTACAGATGTTGGAGAAGATGGGAAAATGATTAGCACTGATCAGTTTGAAGAAGAAATTGGAAAGTTTAATGTAGTGTGGTGTGAAATACGAGACTATGTTTGTGTTTGTTGTCGACGTACTGATTATAAAAGTCAAAGTAGGAATGTTGATTTGTATTTGAAAAGTAAAAAGGAGAACAATGGTAAGAGGGTAGAATTTACAATTTACTTGTTGGTGGAAGGTCAATTTGAGTTAGGTAGTGATCAACGTATATGTAAATATTGTTATAACAAATTAGAGGAGAACAAAATGCCTTTTAGAGCAGCACATAATAACTTAGAATTAGTAGCTATTCTGTAGGAACTGGCAGAATTGAATACATATGAGTCTGTTCTAATTCAATGTGTTAATTCCATAATTCAGATGGAGCCTAAAACATGTAAACTGTCACCAACAGACTTGCAAAGAGGTTTAAAGGAAGAGTGGTGTGCTTATCTTTGGATTTTAAGAAAAATATTGAAACTATTGTGAAAGAAGAAAATTAGGCAGTAGTCATTCTAGTAAATGTTGTAGTAACAAAAAGTCAGAAAATATGGAAATATTTTGTGGGTGTTGATAACGTTGAAAAGGCTACCTTATATCTTATAGAGAACAATATTTATTACAAAACTGTAAATGTGGGTGAACAGGTAATACGTTTAGAAGATGAATCTTGTTGATCGATATTCTGAAGCTGCAATCGGTACAGGAGGATCATTATACGGTCCACCTTCTCCTGTAGGAAACAGCTGTGGAAAATAATGACCTTCCAAGGTTTTCTCCCATGCACTTATTGGAGTTCCCTGTGCTTTTTTCATTTCAAATAACTCAATGCTGCTTCCTATTACTTCTTTTGAATGCAAAGGACATATTGTGTAATGTTCATAAATATCTTCAGTCCTTGACTTGTCCACTTTCTCTATTTGACCACTTGAAATTTCAGATTATATTCTGAAGATCCTAGATTTCGACAGTGCATTTTATACATATTTCACCTTTTTGTTTGAAAGTGATCCGTCTTCTTTGTTGTATGCAGTGAACCACATACTTAAAACTAAAGTTCATCAATAAGTTCTTTCTGCGAAAGAATTTGTGGAGAAACTTCAAGAAAGAGATGAAAATGTAGAAGGACAGTTAATCAATTTGATGGCATGTCAACGTGGAACAAATGAGTATTGGTATTGTCGTCATGAAGAACTCAAGTGTATGTTATGGAACGTAGGTACAAGAACATGGTTTGTCTCACTTAGCTGTGCAGAATATGCATGGGAAGATTTGCTTGACTTTCTAAGAGAAGCGAATTCCAATATAACATTTTTTGAAATAAAGTCTCGTGGTGAACTGTGTTCATTGGATCCTGTATATGTGTGCGGATATTGAAATGATAGGTTTCAACCTATAATGTCTTTTATCTGCAATAAAAAGAATACAGCTCTTGGAGAGGTTACCGATTTCTTTTGGAGAAAGGAGTATCAAGCAAGAGGTGCACCTCATATACATATGCTACTATGGATCAAGGATTAACCTAAATTTGAAAATGATTCTGATGAAACAGTATTATCTTTCATTGAATAGTATGTGACATGTGAGATACCAAGATAAGAAGCAGATAGACGCTTGAGATAGCAAGTTTTACGTTTCCAAAGTCACAGTTGTTGAAAGTATTGCAGAAGAAACTACAACTTTAAAGGAATATTTTACACCAGATGTCGGTTTGATTTCTCCTGTCCAGTCATTTGTAAAGGAAGAGTACATTATTTTTTTTCTTCTGTAAGGCACACAATAACTCGGAAATCTCCAAAGAATAACTACAAGTTAAAAGGAAGAGAAGTTTCAAAGTATATCAATGATTACAATCCAGTAATTTTAAAAATGTGGAATGCGAACATGGACATTTAGTATGTTGCAGAAAACTCAATTGGTGTTGCATGTTACGTTACATCGTACATAACAAAATCAGAAAAAATAGAGATGAAAGAACTGTGGGAAGAAATTACACAAGAGAAAAGCCTTAGTAAAGAATTGTACAGCTTTACTTTGAAAATGCTTTCCCACCGAGAAATTGGATTGTATGGATGTTCAGACTGATTGTGTTCTTCAAGTTTAAATTCAAAGTCATGAGGAATCATTTGGGTAAGTTTAGGTCTTGCCTGCAAACGAAATGGAGTCTTGAAATGATTTGAAGAAATTGAAGAATTAGCAGTAAATGAAGCAGACAGTACAGACAATCTTAAAACTAATATGTTGGACACGTACTAACCGAAAAGGAGGCAACATCTGGAACAGCTATGTCTTTATGAAGTACTTCAACATTACAGCTTGAAATGTTAAAGAGAATGTAAAAGAAGGAAAATATGCAGTAGTTGAATGTCATGGTTGTTTAGTAAAACATGCAAAGAGTAATCTCATAAACCACAAGAAAGTTAGTTGTAAAAGTTTAGATACGGGAGAATTTTACTATTTAGCACTTCTGCAACTGTTTAATTCATGGTGTAGTGAAAGTGAATTATTTGGAGACTTTGACTGTTACGAAGATTCTTCTAATACATGTAAAAGTAGAGTTGCATGTACAATTTTTGCTATATATTTAAAAATATTGAATGTTGAAGTTGAACAGAAAAAGACTATTACAGCTGAAATTAGTAATGAAAGTTCTCAAGATAGTGAAACTAGTGGTCCATGTAGTCACGATCTTCTTGGACGAGCAATACTGGAAAATGAAGCAGCCATTGCTATGCATGAAGTTGAAATTGCAATGCGGTACAGCAGGTCCGAACAGTGAAACGGGGTCTTGATTCTATGATTGAGGATGTCAGAAGTTAAAGTCTGTGATAATTTCTGTGTACACCCTCTGACGAGGTGCAATCAACTCTAGGTTCCAACAGTGGAATGGCGTCTTGATCCCACAATGGACAATGTTACAACTGCATCTGAGAGTGGAGATGAAGGTACTCCCTTCGACCAGGTGCAACTAACTCTAGGTCCCAACAGTGGAACGGTGTCTTGATACCACCATGGATGATGTCCAATATTACCTGCTGCTTGTTTTTCGCAGAACTCACTCTGTTGAGGTTCATCAGACTCTGTGCTTCTGTAGCTAACTGCTGTACAGGATTATTGGGGTTGGTTGAGTGTAGTCACTGGAGTACAGCGCGGTACAGCAGGTCCGAATACTGAAACGGGGTCTTGATTCTATTATTGAGGATATCAGAAGTTAAAGTCTGTGTTTATTTCTGTGTACCACCTTCGACCAGGTGCAACCAGCTCTAGGTCCTAATAGTGGAATGGTGTCTTGATCCCAGAATGGAAGATGTCCAATATTACTTGTTGCTTGGTTTTCATAGAACTTCCTCTGTTGAGGTGCATCAGACACCGTGCATCCGTAGTTAACTGTTGCACATGATTATAGTGCTTCGTTGATACCAATCAGTGGAGTACACCGTGGTACAGCAGGTCCGAACAGTGAAACGGGGTCTTGATTCTGTGATTAAGGATGTGAGAAGTTAAAGGGTGTGATGATTTTTGTGTACCCCCTCTCGTCAGGTGCAACGAACTGTAGGTTCCAACAGTGGAACGGTCTTTTGATCCCACAATGGAGGATGTTAGAACTGCATCTCAGAGTGGAGATGAAGGTACTCTGTTCGACCAGGTGCAACCAACTCTAGGTCCCAACAGTGGAATGGTGTCTTGATCCTAGCATGGACGATGTCCGATATAACGTTTTGCTGGGTTTTCACAGAACTGTCTCTGTTGAGGTGCATCACACTTTGTGCTTCTGTAGTTAACTGCTGCACATGATTATTGGGCTTGGTTGGCTGCTGTCGCTGGAATAGACCATGGTATAGCAGGTCCGAACAGTGTACGTAACTATGTTACCACAGGTAGTGGGGAAAACTTTGGTTATGTAACTTGTAGGTGTAAGGCTGTCACAGGTGGAAGGCTACTTTACAGACCATGAATATTGATGAAGATGATAGTTGCATGTTGTGTGTAGTGTAAGATATGTGTACATTGCAAAAAGTTTAGAAAAAAGCTCTCTAAGCAGAAGAGGTGTGTCTCATCAAATGCAGTACAGAGATTGACTAAAATGGGTGGCGTTTTCCAACTGTTACAATGGGAAATGCTATGAACTAATGAAGTGCTTTTTTTTATGGTCACATGGCAATCGTGCACCTAGTGCGCAAGGAGACCGCACCCGACGTGATTTTAAGAAAATATAATTGCAAAAATATAAGTTTATTACAGTTAGAAATATATAAATGTTTAAAATATGTTAGATTATCGCTTGCTCTCATATACACTTTAAAGTTATTTAGATATAGTTTTGAGACAAAAAAATGAGGGAATGGCGTACGTTTATGATGTAACACAGGGTGTGGCAGCGTGCACTCGTCGAATTCACAACGCACAGCGGGCACGACCCCATACATCATGACGTAACGCACAGCTTGGTAGTGCGTACCCGTCGCATACTAAAGTAGCAGCTGGCGCGACCTCATATGTACATGTTGTTATGCGGGATGAGGTGTCACAAACCTGTCGGATACGAAATGCGCATCATTTAAATGTGGTGGATAGGATTCGCATGCTGATCGAGGTTGGTAGAGTACCGGTACGGGACTGTAGTTTTCTCAACAAACAAAAAAAGTTTGATATGCATATTTTTGGGGGAAGATATAAAACATTATATAATTTTTAAAGTTTAAAAAAGGATAATAGAGTTGCAAAATATTAAAAAACAATTAGAAAAAATATAGGTTTTATGAATATTAAAATATGAAATTAACCTTTTTAAAAAACCTTTGAAATTCACTGAAAAAACCATAGGTTTTACACACGTTATAGTTAGGAATTAGCATTTAAAAAACCTTAGAAATTCACTGAAAAAACCATAGGTTCCAGGGACGTTATAGTTAGTTGGACATTTGACTCATATAAAACCAGAGAAATTAGCCCGTTATAGTTAGTTGAGTTAACTATAACTCGCGTGCCCGCAATGCACTGGTGATGATGTCACATATTACATCACTCATGACATGGTCAGTGACATCACTGATGACATCACTGATGACATCTCAAATGACATCTCAAATGACATCACTGATGACATCATCCATGTGATAATCTGATGCACATACTGATGCCCTAATATAAGCTTTGATACACGCACTCTAAAATACAGATTACTATTTTTGAAACCATACACACATACCACCCACTATTTCCTAGGTCTACACAAATCCAGTCACTTATACATGCAGTTAATCAAAGGTTTTTAAATGCTAATTCCTAACTATAACGTCTGTAAAACCTATGTTTTTTTCAGTGAATTTCAAAGGTTTTTTAATGTTAATTTCATATTTTAATATTTATAAAACCTATTTTTTTTCTATTTTTTGGGGTAATATTTTTGAACTCTATTATCATTTTTTTTATTTAGGAAATTATGTAATTTTTTATATCTTCAAAAAAAAGTATGCATATATTTTTGGGGGGGGGGGAAACCTAGACTCCCGTACCGGAAGTGTACTAAGTTCCATCACCACGCGAATCCTATCCACCATTTTGCGAAATTCGTTAAGGATGCGCATTTCGTATCTGACGGCTTCCTAGCACCGTGTTCCGCCTAACATCATATACGTATAAGGTCGCACCAGCTCCTAGTTTGGTATGCGATGGGTGCGCCGTACCAATACGCGCGTTACGTCATATACGTATAGGGTTGCGCTGGCTGCGCATTCTGTATGTGATGAGTGCACGCTGCTAGGCCCTGTGTTATGTCATAGACGTATGGTATCACGCTGGGTACGCCATTCCCTCATTTATTTTTTTATGTCTCAAAACTATATCTAAATAAGTTTAAAGTGTATATGAGAGCACGCGATAATCTAAAATATTTTCCACATTTATATATTTCTAACTGTAATAAACTTATATTATGGTAAATATATTTTCTCAAAATCACGTCGGGTGCGGCCTCCTTGCGCACTCGGTGCGCTATTGCCATGTGACCTTAAAAAAAGCTTTTGATTGGTTCATAACATTTCCCATTGTAACAGGTGGAGGACCCCACCCATTTTAGTCATTCTCTCTACACCGTTTGATGAGAGACACCTCTTCTGCTTACAGAGCTTTTTTGAAAAGTTTTTTGCTGTGTACACATATCTTATAGTACACACAACATGCAATCATGCTCTGTACAGTAGCCTTCCACGTGTGATAGCCATGCATCTGAAATGTTATACCAAAAAACAAATGTGTGTTACACGATGTCCCTGGTGTGTGTGTGTGCGTGCATTATTGTGCTGCCTTTCGGCCTGGGTATTGGTGGCTCGAAGGGGTATCATCAGCCACGGGCAGAGTGCGCATCCTAGATCACATGTAACATACAGTAAAGAGTATTGTGTAGATTTGTGTTGCAGTATGCTCTGTTGTCAGGCTTTACCAGTATAGCAGTGTGTCATATGTCTGACTTTCAGCTTCACGTTTGACATGCATTGCTTGACTGTAATGAGCGTCATCACTGTGTATGACGTAACCTCACTGCTGATCCTCCCTCCATCCGAGCACATTCACATGTGTGTGCTTCGCGATAGCAACACTTTCAATAATGCCGCACACCATTGACATGCGTGTCTGCGCATATCCACCAGCTTGACAACGACATGTGATGTTGTCCATTCAATGTTTTCGGACAGCATCTCATTAGCGATAGTTGCCGCCCTCCTGGTACATGCTACATTAATGTAAATTGCGGATTGTACGACGTCAAAACTGCAACAGGGACACACACATAAGTACACTTCCTGCCCAGGCAAGAACTGAACAACGCCCAGGTCCCCGGAATAATTATTCACACCCCTACACTGGCCTGGCGTATGCAAGCCCAGCCCACTTTGCGTACGTATAAATAGGATAACGACGACGCCACATGTCCCAGTTCTTCCACACCGCTTCAGGTGATATGGCCGCATCCACCTCGCATATCACAATGCGCAATAAAAAAAAGGGATCCATGAGGTGTACACCATACTCGCAATCAAGACTCTATCTGAATTGTGAACCCTGCTGGCCGTCTTGTTTGGACACACACCAATGACAGCAGGTGAGCAGTGGGGCCTGGGTGCACAGGGGCTGCAATTGAGCGCGTTGCGGCGGGAGGGATGGGGTGAATCAGCCTGGGTGCAAAGGTGCAAACAAGCGATGTTGCCGTGCGTAATGATGTGATCTCTGACCTCATTCAGTCACATCTCTGTCTCATTTTAAGGACCTGCTGGACCTTACTGTAGGCCTGAGCCAACGGGCAGCGCTGCCCTACAGACATGTGGCGTTGGCTTTTGGGGCAACTAAGTGTACATGCACACAGGCTTGCGCCACTGCATTGCACCCGCACATTATGCTTCTAGCATGCGCTCTGTTTCTTTGTATGTGAACGTTGGCATAACATATTATTATTTAACCTTGTGTATTCTCGTACATAAGTACATAAGTGTTAAAAAATGAAGTAAAACTGAAGAAAAATGGCCTGAGAATGCCACAAACTATCCAGAAAGAGTTCTGGGTAAAATGTGTCAGCGAACTACATAAAAAGATTTGATACTAAAATCTTGCCAGGAGAAGAGGGTGAATCTGGAATGTCATCTGTTGTACCCGGTACAAGAGAGCCAATAAGAAGAAACACAGGCAAAGTCAGTCCACTTGGGGAGAGAATGTAGCCTAACGGCTCGGGCGGTAGACCTAGGAGCTGGGGAACCGAGATAGAGTCTTGGCAGGGACGCTCAACATTCTGTCATTCTCGGCAAATCGCGTAATCTCCCTGTGCCTAACAAAAAAAGAAAATGAATGCGTCCGTATGTAACGTAACTGGTGCTCATGTAAAGCGCTCTGATAAAACTAAAAAAAAAATCCATCGCACATTCGGGACCTATTGGCTTTGCCAAGGGTTCTAGTACAGCTTTGGCATGGCTTTTAAAGAAGAAAAGAAAGCTACACATGGCTGTGTCATTTTGCAGATGTGCAATGCTGTGTGGCATGGCTTTTAAAGAAGAAAAAAAAGCTATACATGGCTGTGTCATTTTGCAGATGCTCACACGAAGCATGCATGTGCAAACAAAATAACACAAGAGCTTTTTTTTGCTGATCCAAGTTGGACTAGTTAAAAAAAAATAGCACGGTGGTGTAAGCAACATAGGGGAGGGGTAAGCACCAGGAAGGGAGTATGATGCAGAGAAGGAACATGGAGAGTGAAACCAGAGAGAGGAACGTTGGGAAAATAACCAGACGAGAACTTTGAGTGGGGGAGAAATACACAGGTGAAAAAAGCAACATAGTGTGTGGGATAGGCACGCAAGTGCCAGGGGTGGGGGAGGGGAAGCACCCAGGCAGCGAAAGCGAAATGAAGCAGAGGGGGAGATTTAAAAGAGGGAAACAGCTGGAAAACACACGCACCTTGAACAGTGCTTAAACATAAAGAAAAATGTTACGCCTGAAAATTGCGCAGTGGCAGGACATGTAATGGGTCCATGCTACAGACAAGGGGCAAACCCAAGAAGAGGAAATGATGCTCTAACAAATTACGGGCAAGCAAATGAGAGTGACAATGAAGCCAACCAATGGTAAGTAATTGGCAGGTTCGCAGAATTCGCTGGTTAGACACTTTTCCTGGACACTGCACTTTGCACAACATGATGATACTTGTTAAGTTCCATGATGAGCAACACAGATAGGTCGACAACAGATGCCCACAGGAAAGCACGCAGTGATCCCGCTAGCTTAACAGCGTGAAAGAACCGTCGTGCGCTCACATGGAATGTGAGAGGTCTCAACGACCACAGAAAGTTGCGCAAGGTATTGGCCTACTTGATGAGGCATGAGGTAGATATTGCGCTGCTGCAGGAGACACACCTTCCCCTTAATAGCCCCATGCTCACCCGTAGAGGCCTGCACGGTTGCATTCACTCTGCCGGCTTCACCACACATGCTCGAGGAGTTCTCACTTGGGTTAACCCCAAGACCTCCTACACGCTTGATCCCATAGCCACTGACAGTGATGGGTGGTATGTCATATCCAGGTTCCGGGGTAAGGGGCTCGACATGCTTATAAGTAACATATATCGCCCCAATTATGACAACCCAAATTTTTATGCTGCTCTGTCCGAGAAAGCACGCTCATACGGTGCGGGCACCAACTTTGGGGGGAGACCTGAACTTAGTCTTGCATCCAAGTCAGGATAGATTGGGTGGGCCGGAGGGCCAAGTCACTGCGGCGGCCCGGACGGTATCTGCTGCCCTGGTGCAGCTTGGTTTGTACGATGTCTGGAGGCAGAGATTCCCGGACAAAGGGAGTTATACTCATTACTCAGCTTTCCACAATCTCCACACACAAATAGATTATTGGTTCGCTTCCGGGCAGTTGTTTGAGAACATCCTGTCTTGTGATGTGCTTCCTCGTACACTCTCAGACCATTCCCCAATACTGTTAGAACTGCAGGCACCACGGAAGACTGTCACCCCTTCACTTGGAGGTTCCCTCTGTATTCCCTGCTTGATGCAGTTTGTAAGGAGGAGCTTGCAGAAGCTATCCAAACTGATTTTGCCACCAATGTCGGTTCCGTGGAAAGCTTCCAAGTGGTATGGGAAGCGTTTAATGTTTACATTCGCGGAGTGACTATGTCCAAACACTCTGGTGTCCTCCGTGCAATACGCCGGAGGCTTAACGCTCTGGAAACAAGCTTCGCCGGACTGGAGGCGCGCCTCCAGGTTAGTGTGGATGATGATGTCCTAAAGGACTTTAAGGCCCAACTAGAGGAATACCATGAATCTGCCGATGCGGAAATTAGGCACCTTGGCAAATATGCTACTGCCCGTATCTACAGAGAGGGCGAGCGGCCGGGAGCGGTGCTGGCGTGACTCTTGAAAAAGCGCAGATAAAAAACTGTAATCGCTGTAATTAACTCGGCTGGCGACACTACACTGACTGACAAAACAGACATTGCTGAAAGATTTAGACAATATTACTTGCAGCTCTACTCGGCTCGGGGTGGTGGTACAGACGAGGAAATCTTAGACTATCTCTCTCACATTAAGCTGCCCTGGTTAACGAACACGCACCTTGAATTCTTGATGTGCCCTCTGGAGAAAGAGGAAATTACACTAGCCTTGTCCAGCATGAAACCTGCCAGTGCACCGGGCACTGACGGGTTGACCGTTGCTTTTTATAAGGCCTACTTAGACCTTCTGTTGCCGCACGTAGCTACCAATTTTGACGACACGTGTGTATCGGGCACTATGCCACAGTCGCTGAGGGAGGCGATCATCGTAGTCATCCTGAAACCAGGCAAGTCCCCCGAGGAGTGTGCATCGTATAGACCACTCTCTTTGCTGAATGTCGACATGAAAATATTCGCTAAGATCCTGGCAAACAGGCTAGTCCCTTTGGTCACGACCCTTCTAGCCTCGGAGCAGGCGGGCTTTGTTCTGGGCTGCAACCTTACCTACAATCTCCGCACTGTGTTCGGAGCGATGCAGCACACTCAACCAGATATTTCGGCAGTGGCGGTCTTTCTTGATATGGAAAAAGCCTTTGACTCGGTCGAATGGCCGTTTATGAGACAGGTGCTGTTGAGGATGGGACTGGGGGAAGTCTTTCTGCAGCTTATAGAGGTACTATACAGTTCGGCCACTGCTAGGGTAAAAATCGGAAATCTAGTAACTGAACCTTTTTGCAATTCTAGGGGCACGCGACAGGGCTGCCCGCTATCACCCATAATCTACGCATTGGTAGCAAAGCCGTTGTCTTGTGCACTGCGTGAATATCATAGATTCAAAGGTATTAGATTTCCTGGCAATGAACTCATAGTCTCCAGGTATGCGGATGATATGCTCCTCTATATTCGAGATCCTGAGCGCAACCTCTCATCTGTACTGCGTGAAGTGGTGCGCTTTGGAGGGCTGTCGGGGCTTCGCGTCAACTGGCCAAAGTCTATCATATTCCCTCTTAGTCCAGCCACAACCCGGTTCGAGCCGGACTACCCGCTGCAGTGGACATCTGACTCGGTCCAATACCTGGGTATCCAAGTACATACAGACTCTGACGTTGTGTTCAGGGAAAACTATGGAGTGGCAGTCTGTAGACTGGAGGATGAGGTGGAGGGCTGGGTCTGACTTCCGCTGTCTCTGCTGGGCAGAGTCTCAATTATGAAAATGGTGGTACTGCCCGCTTGCTTTTTCTTTTCGGCAATATCCCATTGGTACTTCCGAGTAATTTTTTTAAGAGACTTACAACGCTGATGGTCAGGCTGGGTGGGCCGGCAAGCAACCAAGGGTCAAATGGCACATTCTCACTCTCCCGTATCACATGGGTAGGCAGGGAGCACCTGACTTTGATTTGTACTATAGGGCCGCGCAGAGTGCACATGCTTACTACCGGATTCACGGCCCGCCGGACATTCCCCATCTGTCCATTGAAAGAGTTGTGGCCTCCCCTTGCCCATTACCGTTGTTGCTTTTTTCCCCTCCTGATTGCAGAAAGGTAATACTTGATTCAATCAACACGACCATGCATGCCTGGTACTATCTACTAAAGCTACAGGCAGGGGCCATTCTGTATTCGCCATAGGCCCCGCTAGATTGGTGCCGCTGGCTGCCCCCGTGTAGAGACGGTGGAGTTGTGAGGGCGCTTAACTCCGTAGAGCTCCAGACTATAGGCCACTTGTTCAGTGATGGCGTAGCGAAAAGCTGGGACAACTTGGACTCGGGAGATACTGGGCCCACGCTGCTCACCAAATTCCAATTTTACAGAACATGACATGCCTTACTACAGATTCTAGGCGGTGACTTGGTAGAACCGCCAGGGCTGACTGTCCAGACTCATGTTGTAGAAAATGATGATCCATCGCGCATAGTGTCCAAAATTTCTAAGCAGATTGTTTCCTATAGAGAGAACTACTACACTAAGGCTCGTTTGGCTTGGCAAAGAGACCTAGACAGGGTTATTGACGACGAAATGTGGACATATTGCGGCACCAGTACGAAGCGCATTTCCCTTAACGGCCGACACAGATTGCTTCATTTTAAATACCTCAACAGGGTATACTACACTCCAGAGAGGTGTTGCAGATATGGCCTCAGAGAAGACTCGAGTTGTGGGCGCTGCAGTGAACAGACAGCTGATTTTATGCACCAAGCATGGTTTTGCCCGGGGATTGCCAGATTTTGGGTGCAAGTGTTCTGTGAATTGGCGGCAATGATTGGGCAGGAGCTGGAGCCGGAACCGGCACTGACCCTACTGGGCTATTTTAAATTGGTGCCCAAGGGGATGAGGTGTCTGGTCGATATGGGCCTATTGCTGGCCAAACGCAGAGTGGCTATTTGCTGGTCGAAGGGACCGCTTCCCACCACAGCACAGTGGGTTAATGATATGCTATACTGTAGTACCCAAACAGAGAACCATAGCGAACTCCTCCCTCCACGCAGCAGGCCTAAGAATTTTTGGGCGTTGTACAGAACATACAGGGCCGCAGGGGATGGGGCGTTGCATCTACAGAGGAGGCACACCAAGATCTGCTGGTAGCCAGTCATGAAGGTTAGATCCAAGGGGTTGGGATATAGTTACCACAAGGGAACTAGGGAATAGCGTGCAGCCACATTGTGCAAAGTGTCCTTCGGCTCCCAGCAGGGTGTCCACGTCGCTGTATCCCACACCAGATATACACAAGGGTCAAAGGGGAGGTGTTGACCGACAGTGCATGATATGGGAATGTCACTTGCTTGCTACCTGTTTTGAAACATATTGATATGTAGTTACTGGACCTATTTGTCAATGGTAACGTCCTATGAAAGAGGAAGTGTCCTGTGTATATTGTATTTTCCTTAATAAAGGTTTTCACACAAAACAAAAAAAAAGTAATTGGCAGGCTCTAAGCCCACTGTAAGTTAACTAAATGTCTTGCAACAGACTGTCTTAGGCAGGGCTCCATTGAACCTGTATGCCAAACCCTTCCTGAATTCCTGGCGAAAAAGCTAACTCAAAACATTTGAAAGTAGGGGTGTAGCTGTCAACAGTGCAACAAGTCATGTGAGACCGGCACCCACGTGGGAAAATGGGGGCCTATTATTGGAAGGATGTCCAGAATGTCCAGTGTTCCGCCCTAAAACCTGGATATTCTTTACCCAACACAACAACTAGATATGAGATCAAAAACACACATAAAAATGAATGTGTGCCTTGCACACGTTTTAAAGAATGACAACGATTTTGAGAAAAACATAGTACATGCACCATAATAGGGTGCTTAGATTTCAAGATGTAGAGCAATTTCATATATTGTGTATCTAATTTGCCTAACAGTTGATTTTCATATGAGATTTAAAACATGTTGAAATGAAAACTCACAAAATGTAATTTTCTGCTCTTATCCAAATTGATATGAAATTAGAATATGGCAACTAAACATGTGTGCGTTATTGAGTCTTATCTACATTTGTGTACACTTGTATGACGAAAATGAACCATCATTCTCTACTTCCATTGTAATGCACCGTTGACATTGAAAAGTTGGTGCAAAATCTATATGCAATAACTCAGATGAGTGAAACTTTCTTTACTGAATCTTTATATTAGCAAAGTCTTGGCTCTTCTGAAACACAATGTTTTAACCACTATGCACTAATGTTTTAAATATATGCACTTCGCAAATGTGGCAATACGCCATACCTAATATTGAACATTTCGATGAAGCAATCTATAACGTTTGACTATTTGACAAATGCTTTCTCTGCTTGAATCTAATTTACGTGTTTATAAATTAATTATGATGCACTGTCTATAAATGCATTAATTTGACCTTATTTCTTTAGGCCTGTACTTTCTCGTGAGTTGGTGGGTAGGAATTTTACTTCATTTCTCAATCATGTAACTTTCTTGCACTTTTCCATGACATTCTGGAATGAAATGATACATATTGACATATTCTTATGGACCCTACTGTGTGACGCAAACTTTTGACACTAACACACAAGAAGCTACAATAATGAATGTTTTTTGTGGACTAACCTGTGTGCCCAGGATGGACAATCAATTCCCATGAACAGTATGGGAAAGAATGCTAATGTATCTTCTTTCACACCTTGTGATCGGATGATGATTGCAATTGGATCGAGCGACGATGGTGTGACAATTGATGTCATCTCTGGACTTGTGGAACTTTAATAGTGATTTCCCTGCAAAGGGGAGAGAGAGTGAGAGAGAGATCCAGCAGCCCAGCAGCACCCGCAGAACACACAGCTCATGCAGCAGGAGGGCAAATTGCACAGGAGCAGTGTTCCCAGTAACGTGCGCGCCCGCGCGCCCGCGCACGTCTGTTACTCCAAGCGCGCAGACCTGCATGTGGAACGCGCACCCACAGCACATCCTGGGAGAGTAGCATTCTCGCCGCAGCTTTTATAACGCGAGCGGCGCGAAAAATGATAATTTCCTGGTTGCTGTGACTCCTGCACTTGCTGTATTTCCACCTTAATGAAGCGCGGCTGGGGGCTGTTGGCGGGCCTTTGTGAAAATATTTGTTAATTGCAGCACATTACGGTGCTGCAATTAACAGAAATATTTTCACAATAGCCCACAATCAGCCCGCAGCCGTGTTCTTTTAAGAGAAGAAATGTGGCAAGTCCAAAAGCTCGACGTGTGATTTACACGTCGCTTTTTTGGACTTGATGCATGTCTTTTCTTAACGGAGCACGGCTGCGGGCTGATTGTGGGCCATTGTGAAAATATTTATGTTAATTGCATTGCATTACGGTGTTGCAATGAACAAATATTTTCACAATTGCCCACAATCAGCCCGCAGTCGTGCCATATGAAGAAAATAAATGCAGCAATCACAAGCATGAACGATAGAAAGGAGGAGGGGAGATGATCCAGAGGGATGGCAGAATCCGGTGATTATTTGTCTCTAGGGCAGCTGTCCCCCCGTGGTGGGCATTTCTTTTCACCGCCCGGTGGTTTCTGGGAGCTGTAGTTCTAGGTCGCCACGTTGGAACTTGCTTTGGATGATTTCGTTGATGATGCTTTGGATGTGGAAACATAAAATAAAGTGGACAGTAGAGAAACTCGTAAGAAGCGTGAACATAAAGGGACACGTTAACATGTTATGGCTGGGGAGCTGGACAACGGGCTTTGGAGGGGAAAGAGCTCAGTGGTATATAGGGAAAGACGTAAGGTAGCTCGGAGAGGAAGAAAAGTGTACCGTGGGGTGGGAGCCAGAAGGGGGGCAGGGGTGGCCCTTAAAGGAAGCACTGAAAGAGTATAGAAGGTGGGTAAAGGTGAACATGAGGAGGAAACTTAAGAAGAGTTTATAAAAGACGGGGTAACAAGTGGAACAGTGTCAACTGCAAGCGTCTGAAAAAATGGATGTCAGCAAGAAAGTTCAGTTACGAGAAAGCGGAGATTTGCGCATAAAGCCATGGTGGCCTTAGTGGGGATGGTGAGCGGTTTGTGTTAAGCATTTTTTAAAGTATTCATGTTAATTGCTGCAATTAACATGTATACTTTCAAAAATGCACACAATCTGCCCGCAGCCACACAATATTAACAAAAAGCATGCAGCAAGCCCAGGGCTTTAAGTGGGCTGGGTCCTACCGATGCTGAGTTTTTAAAAGCAGGTGCTGACACAAGTCCCAATCAGGCTCTTAATTTTTGCCCTCATCCTCAGGGTAAACAAAAATCTCAACTCTGCAGTAGTGCAACTGCTCAAAGCCTTTGGTTTAACTTCAGAGGACGTTTTATAGTTTTTTCACAGTCTGGTCATTTCAGAACTGAGGCACTTTCAATATTATATTCAAGAAAGCCGTAGTTGTTGCTTATTTATCTTATGCAACTATCAACCACTGACAAAGTCAATAGTCCTGGCTTGTTGTAGGTATAATTTTACTTGTTGTATTATATATCTGGATGCACTGACAGAGGCTGCACAATAATGGTCGGGCGGCACACTATGCTAAGCATAGATTTTTAGCTTACGTGTTTTTAAGCCACGCCCTTAATTACATCAGGCACGCCCCTTTGAGAGACCCCCCAGTTTTTCAGTCAGTTTTGGAGCAGTGGGGGCACGTTTTGTTACTGGGGGCAGTTTTGCAGCGATGCTGCAATATGGGCCCACAGTAACAAAAGCACCAGTTGCGGGGACCGGTTTTAAGATGTAGTACTTGACACTTGCCCGCCCCACCCCTGGTGGGTGGGAGCCAGTGTGGCAAAATTGCCAGGGCTACTTTGGGTTCCCAGTCCGGCCCTGCCTGCCCCATCAAACAGGGCTCCTCTCTTCCAGTACCTAGGTCATTTATCTGCACAATCAAGCAGGAACCCCAGTGTCAGAACCCCTGTTGCTGCACCCACACACGCGGTCGGGTTCTTGGCGCACATTGCCGTGGCTGGAGTGCACAGAGACCTTACACTGACACACACAGATGAGAAAAATTAGAGGGAACATTGCACAGGAGCCCCACTCTTTCCCATTTTTGTGGCTTTTCCCGTTGCCTTTGCTTACAGACTAACTGGTTGCGGACTTTGGACAGATCCTATGCCTATGCTGGGAGAATTCTTGCAGACTGTCCCCTGCCCTTGTTGGTGGAAGGAACCCCTTGCCTAGCGAACTTTCCTTGGACTCCTTGGCCTGAACTAAAGATTCCCTATGCCCCGTTCAGGTTACCCTTTTCAACTTGCTTTGTAGAAATCGTCTCCTATGGACTTGAGAGCTTTGATTTCTGTAATCTGCTAATTGTGTAGTTTTATACTGCATCTGTAACTGTATACTCAGACTCCTGACTGAATTTCCTGAAATGCTGATTATTTCCTTGAATGCTACTTTTGCCTAATACAATAACTATTCAAACCTCAAATGTCTGAGTCCTTTTAAATTTTACTAATGTTCTTCCCACAGAGACTGTGCATATGATAATTGGGATCCTAATGCATAGCAGAGATAGTCATAGATTATTTTCAGAACATCAGGTATTGCTATTATTGTTCTACATTGCAACTGCAAAATTATTGGTTTGTGTGATTTTGGCCCGACTAAACTTCTTCAGGGGGTTTGGACTTACCGCTGCCATCCTATACCTTTACAGCATGGTATTGAGGATGGTGTATTTAAATGTGATCACTAATTTGTAAGTTGGTTACCAATTTCTGGTCTTCATTGGGTAGCCAACAGTCGACAAACTAATTTCCTTTAACCCGCAATGCATTGAGCAAGGTTCATCGGAGGACCAAGACCTCTATGGGTATGTCTAACAATTGAGATCCATAGTTGTAGAAAAGAGATTTATTGGTCCAGGTTAAATAGTGGAACACCAGCATCAACACCTAAATTTGGGAATGTGTGTGTGTGTGTGCGTGTGTGTGTGTGTGTGTGTGTGTGTGTGTGTGTGTGTGTGTGTGTGTGTGCGCGTGTGCATGTATGTACAAATGTGATAATTATTTTGCATTTTATTTTATTCTGAATTTGTGAAAACAGCTATTTAAATGTTGTATTACTTGTGACAGTATTGTTCCGTTTTTGCTGCCATCAAAGGACATTGGCCAAAAGTGTTCAAATAAACTTGTATTGTGTCGCCAGTGGTTATGAGCAGAACCCCCCCCCCCACCCCCCACTAATGTGATGTTGGTCTCCTGAACTTTGAAGGAACTTCTGATCTGTCCAATTCCTGCATTGTTGTGTGTGTGTGTGTGTGTATGTCTGGGGGGGGGGGGTTATATTGCACTACTTAGGAGCTATTCTTGTACCAGTAAGGAGAGATTCCAGACCTCTTTGTCAGACTAAGAACTTCTAGTTGCTATGTTGCATTGCAGCTGAAAGCACGAGGCATCCTGTAAACCCAGTGAAACCAGTTTATGAGGCACTGGGATCCATATTACTCTCATGCAGATACCATACATGTGTGTTAAAGAGAGTACAGTACCAGTATGGACACTCAGAGGTATGCCAGAGCGCCTACTACAACACCGTCTCCACCTCCCACTACTGCAAAAAGATGCCCTTTGTGCTCAAAGGTCTCTGCCGCACCTCGCTGGGTTCCTATGGAGAGGGGTATCCCAGGACTTGATGCAGGTGCATGTAGTCACCACTGTTCTTAGCTGTTTCTGCTAAGTTTGAGGCATACATGGCCACTCTGGGCCTTGGTGTGTGCTGAGGTGTACAGCAAGACCACTCTGTGTGTGTTGATGAGTGCAGCAGGGTTACCCTTTGTTCCTTTTTGTGTAATAAAGTGGTCAGGACCACTCCAAAATCCGGTGTGTATTGAGGTACACAAGGCAACTTTGAGCTTTTATTATGTGTGGAGGCACAGAGAGCACTGTGGACTTTGGTGTGCGTTGAGGTACTGGGGCCCCTCTGGACATTGGTGTGTGTTGAAGTATACACGGCCACTCTGAGCTTTGGTTTAAGTTGAGGTACAGGGGCCCCTCTGGACATTGGTGTGTGTGAAGTATACACGGCCACTCTGAGCTTTGGTTTAAGTTGAGGTAAGGGGCCCCTCTGGACATTGGTGTGTGTTGAAGTATACACAGCCACTCTGAGCTTTGGTTTGAGTTGAGGTACAGGGGCCCCTCTGGACATTGGTGTATGTTGAAGTATACACGGCCACTCTGAGCTTTGGTTTAAGTTGAGGTACAGGGGCCCCTCTGGACATTGGTGTGTGTGAAGTATACACGGCCACTCTGAGCTTTGGTTTAAGTTGAGGTAAGGGGCCCCTCTGGACATTGGTGTGTGTTGAAGTATACACGGCCACTTTGAGCTTTGGTTTGAGTTGAGGTACAGGGGCCCCTCTGGACATTGGTGTGTTTTGAAGTATACACGGCCACTCTGAGCTTTGGTTTAAGTTGAGGTAAGGGGCCCCTCTGGACATTGGTGTGTGTTGAAGTATACACGGCCACTCTGAGCTTTGGTTTAAGTTGAGGTACAGGGGCCCCTCCGGACATTAGTGTGTGTTGAAGTATACACGGCCACTCTGAGCTTTGGTTTAAGTTGAGGTACAGGGGCCCCTCTGGACATTGGTGTGTGTTGAAGTATACACGGCCACTCTGAGCTTTGGTTTAAGTTGAGGTCCAGGGGCCCCTCTGGACATTGGTGTGTGTTGAAGTATTCACGGCCACTCTGAGCTTTGGTTTGATTTGAGGGACGCGACTCTGGCTTTGGTGTGTGTTGAGGTACAAAGAGCCTCGGGTTTTATTGTGGCAGCTCTTGGTCTTGGTGCGTTTTGACGCACACCGCACACCGCAAACATGTCCACCTGACCCTGGGCCTTCCTTGTTGTGTTCTATATGCGCATAAACGCCCTAGACTGGACATGTGCTGAGATGCTGCCCTCTACAGCCGCCTCGCTCCCTGTAACACTTGTGCAGTGTGTCACTCAAGGCCGCCCACCCGCAGTAGGTCGTCTGTGGCTGCGCGTGGGAGGGGGTCGCGGGGAACAGGGGGGGGGGGGTTGAGGGGGGTAAGCACATGCTCCCTGGTGATGGATGCTGACCCAGAGTGCAGCTCTCAGGTGAAAGGAAACACCGCCAACAAGGACGCACCTGCTCCCTGCAGCCTAATTAAGGCCCCAACTGATACTGGATACACAAGATTCAGATTAATTAATTACTGTCTGCACCCTTCGCCCCTCCCCAACAACACCCCCTGGAAGCAGGGAACGCGAACAAAACAACGGGGTTAGCGAGGAGGGGCTGCGAGCAGCAATACATCTCCTCGGAGAGATGACAGGAGGCAGGAAGAGACCACCTCCCCCACCCCCGGACCCGACCACGCGACAGAGACCCCCCACCAGCCAGGGAGAGGGAGAGGAGACCACGAGACCCTCCCGCAACGTGGCCGAGAGACACCCGTCACGACTGCATCTCAAGAGCAGCCTTGCATCCTACCCCCATACTCCCCACCCCCCGCCCCCTCACACACAACTCCCACTCGAGGAAGACACCAGGCATCAGGGCTCCCACCACCCTACCACTACGAAATACCACCCGAAATATGCAAAGGCGTCTCTAGAGAGAGACTTCAGGCAACAGAACACGAGGCGCTGTGCACTCTTTATTTGATAGAAAATGTGTCAGATACACAGGTATCACAGGAACGCCGCACGGCGATTTACTGAATTACCGTGAGTAGTGAGGTATTTTGCGCTAAATCCATAGAATAACCACGGCAGTATGTATATGTGAGTTTTATATAGCACTGACACATCACCGACCTGACTCACTTTAAAGCGCTGAAATTAACCTGTAGACTGGGAGATTGCCCAACCAATGCAAATTGCATGGGAACACTACACAACAATTCACCAAAACCACATCACTACATTGTGCAGTACCTGCAGTGTTACCATAGGAATACTACATTCATAATTCAACCTTACAGAATCCCCACAGTGTAAGGCGCCAAATCCACATAATTACCTTACACTGCACGAAAGAGCGCCCATCTCACAGCATTACAATTTGAATACGCTCTATATTGTGTCAGTCAGACCAAACATGAGAATAGGAACACTGCATTACCCACACAAATAACCGAGGGCACCGGCCAATATGCGCAAAATCAAAGGCACTGCCGTAAAAATGCTGTACTGCAATGTGGCAAGAGAGAGTGCTGCCATATGTGAACTTCACTACACTGTGCCAAAGCCACAGCCTTATCAAAGGATTACTGCACCGTGGTCAGGACCACTGGAATTATGAAATTCTGCTTTCTGCATAATTACATATTTAACATACTTCCACATAATCCATCTGCAGCATATGTGCATATTTCAACAAATACATTTTGAGTTGCTCAAACAGGTCAAAAGCTATTCTAAAAAGTTACAAATTTGGGGGCATATCAACAACAACCGGCGATAATTATCGCTGAGCGCACTTAGCGCTCGGATAATTATCGCCGGCTAGCGCCTTTATTTATCGCTGAGATAGCGTGCTATTAGCAACACTTATCTCATCGGCGATAAAAATCCTAGCGCTAACTGGCTAACGTGAGATTATCGTTGGAAACCCAGCGATAATCTCACGTTAGCTAGTTGATAGGGACTCACAAACTTAGCCATGATATCCACCTTCCATAGGATATCATGGCTAAGTCAGTCCTGAAGCAGGTGTTAGGAAAGTAGCGATGACAGGGGTTGTCGCTACTTTTCCTGACGCTATGCTTCATAGCGTGGGGCTTGATGATAGGAGAAATGTCGCTTAGCGACATTTCTCCTATCATGTCATGTCAGGAACGCCCACTTTGCATCTCATTAGAGATGCAAAGCTGGGCGTTAGAAATCCCCACGCTAAAGCAAGGTTTCACGCGTTAGCGTGACCTTGCTAATATAGCGATAAAATTATCGCCGCTTTTCGGCCGAAAACGGCCGCTAAAGCGGCGATCATTTTTTATCGCCTCGTTGTAAATATGCCCCATAGTGCCTCACAGAGGCAGAGCATTGTAAATGTTAACTGGTCACCTTTGAGTTGCTTTTTGCTACATTGAGGTGTCAAACAGGTACAAATGAGGTGAAATCTTTGTCCAGACAGTATTAATTAATGTACGTTAAATGACAGATCAGTGAAATAATGTTACAGAATGTGCCTCAGTATGCCACATAATTAGCCGTTTTTTTTCTGCATAATTTAGTAGACACTGCCAGATAATTCAGGTTTGCATTACCGCATAATTTGAATACCTTGACTATAGTGTGTCAAGTACACCGCATTACCACAGAAATACTGAACTTGTGTAGCATGCAAAACCAAGATCCAATCACAGGACTCTTAGGGTAGATGTACAAAGATTAGGAATAACGATTTCAAAATAACGATTTTATACGAATCACTATTTGGAAAAAACTATCCCTTATGTATGAAACCTTTTGTTTCATACTTGCAATTCCTAGTGGGTCGCAAAGAGACCTACCTCATGAATATTAATGAGGTAGGGTGCAGTTTGTGACCCATTAAGGAATGCCTGCCATTACAGGGATGGTGGCCTGCTGAGGTCAGCAGACCGCAATGTTGGTGATTTCTTTTGAATAAAGTTTTTTTTGTTGAAATGCAACCCGTTAAAAAATTAAGCGTTTTGTTTTCATTTTTTAAGAAAAGGCAGTGGTCCGTGAGACCACAGCCGGCCTGCACTTAAAAAATATTTTTCCAACATTCACAAAGGGGAAGGGATCCCATGGGGACCCCTTCCACTTTGCGAATGCCTTACTACTAACTGTGTGTTGATGGTAAAATATCAAGGTTTTGCGGCCGCATTTTGGTCGCTGAACATTGATACATAAGTTACAAAACACTAGAAATTGGATGTCCTAAACACGCCCCTTCCATATAACGATTTCTACACTCAAACTGCGATTCTGCAGAACCACAGTTGGGATGTTTGTACATCAGGAAAAACATTTTTGCTATCGCAAACGGCCCTATTTTGCGAATTGGACCGTTTGCAACAGCAAAAATGATTTGTACATATGGCCCTTAGCGTGCAAATTAAGACTTTGATTGAAAAATGTAAATGCTGGAGTGTACTATTTTCACAGTCCAACTGCGGAAATAGCGCCAATATTGCCGAAAGCACACAGGGGCACATGCATCAAGCCTTTTTCCGTTCACAAACAGACCGGTTCGCAGAATCGACACGTTTGCGAATGGAAAAGGCCTTTTCCAATGCATGTAGGTTTGGTCATTCGGAATTTAGGTAATCGCAATTTTTTACGATTACCTAAATTGTGAATGCATTTATCCATAATACCGATGCATGTAGCCTTTCCTAAATGCCAACTGTGCATGTAGGAAACGCAAATTACCATCAACTTCAAGTTGATCGCACTATGTGCATGCTTTGAAAAATGCACGAAAATGCATTTTTCAAAGTGCATGTAGCTCACGCATGCCCTTAGGGCATGCGTGTGCTTTACATGTGCACGCTTACCTTTTTTTGTGGGGTGCTGCAGGGGGGCCTTAGGCCCCCGGGCACCCTTGGATTTGCATTTGCTATTGCCAATTTGGTCATCGCAATTAGCAAATGCAATGCAATTCATTCCTATGGGCCTCTAGGCCCATAAGAATGAATGGAGCCACATTAGCCAATAGCAATTCACAATTTCCGAAACGCTATTAGCTAATGTTAAGGAATCGCACATTTTTTGGCGATTCCTACATGCATAGGCGTTTGCAATTACTAAATAGCGATTCCTTAATAATCGCTATTTGGTCATCGCAAATTATAACTTTGATGCATGTGCCCCACAGTCCCTGAATATACACAGATTTGCTAGATTTGTACATCTAGAGGACGAGTGGTGCCTTGTGATGACACAGTATTATTCCCCAGGTACTGCTTGTGTCTGCGGGGGAGGGTGCACTTCTGAGCGAAGAACTTTCTGTGCAGGCTGTCTCTGTACTCAAGAACTGTCTCCTATCCGACGGGAGCAGTCTGGAGAGGCAGAGCCTCTCTAGCAGAGAGGAGCATGCGGCACGGCTTGGTCTCCAGGGCTCTGTCCTACATCTGCGGTGAGCGTCCCCGGGTGAGGTGTGTGGGATAGAAATAAGCACACGCTGCAGAGACTGAAAATGGTGCCATGTGAAACCAGCTGTGGCAGGAGCTACCGTGACACCTCAAAGGCACGGTGACAAACTACACGGCAGAGAAGAGGCAATGTATTTACAAAGAAAAAAATACCTATAAAATGCCCACTGCATGCAAGGCGAATACAAGATGAGGCCTCAAGGGTCTAGACCACCAGAGTAGCATTATCTATAGAACTCACCTGAGTTAAGAAGGAAAATACGCTGCATAGCAGGAGCATGGTCTGGGGCTGTGGTCAGACATAGGAACAACGTAAAACACTACGCTTGTAGCTGAGGATCTATTTATCAAAACTGTACTGTCAATGTCCTTGCTAGTGTGTCAATACCCAGTGAGCCAGTAAAAAATAAATTGACATTTATATATCCACATAAAGTGTGCCTGATAAATCTGCCACACTGCTAAAAAGAGGGTACTTAATTGGGTCACAAAATCGAGAAAGGAGTGAGGAAACTGAGTAAATAAGGCCTCTCTCATTCTGAGAATTAACCCTCAAAGAACCCAGAAAGAAGTGAGGATGTTTTTGGGAATGGTTGGCTCATGTCATCAGTGGATTCCAAACTTTTCCCTGCTTACAAAGCCTTTACAGAGGGCTCATTCACAGTGATGTGAGTGATCCTGTGCCTTGGGACAATAAAAGAATCAATGCTTTCCTAGAGCTCAGACATAGTCTCTGTACAGCACGCACTCTTGGAATGCCTAATTAGAAAAAATATTTTTATTAATTCTGTCATCAGAAAGAAGAGTGTTCACTTTCAGTGCTCAGCAATATAGAGGGGTAGAGCAACCAGTCGCCTATCTTTTTGTTAGATTAGATCTAGTAGCTGCCACACTTCCGGCCTGCATGAGGAGCATTGCTTCAACCTATCTTACCATTTAGCAGAGGGAAGAAATTGTGTTAGGTTATACACTTATTGTGTTATTCCCTCATTTTGGGTCCGATTACAATGTCGGGCGGAAAGCCTCCACCCGACACAGACTTAAAATCGGGACCGACCAACTCGCGCTTCCTACCACCCGATTACGAAGCGGCCAAACAATGTTTGGTCGGATTCCATTGTTTCCCATGGGAGCTTGAGTTGCACCAGACAACTGGCCGTATAACATGCTCCTATAGGGAAATGGGGTGTGTATGTAAAACCCTGCACCCTCTCACGGGCACCCCATTGTGCCAGCCACACAGTGCAGGGTTTTATAGGGGGTTCCTTGGGTACCCCCTCAACCCCCAACCAGAGGCCGCAGGATGAAGGAGGCCCTGCTAGGGGACCCCAAATTCACTTTCCGACAGCCATTTCGTGTCAAAAAGGCCGTCACGGAAAGGCTGTTGGAAACCGACATTCTAATCCCGAGGACGGAAACGCTGTCCATAGGGGTGTACGATGCAGTTCCAACTGACACGGATACTCCGAGAGCCGGTCGGACCCGATTCAGAATGACTGAGCGGTTTACGTTACAACCACAAACATCGTAATCGGTCGATCGGAAAGTAAGCCGACGAGTAGGTTAGAAGGGCTCCAAAGCAGTCAAGGAAATTCCGACTGTCGGGAGGAGGCTTTCCACCGGACATCGTAATCGGCCTTAGTTGAGATCCTGCTGACTTGTACTGAACCTTGTATAAGGTAATGATGCCCTCAAGGGATTTTTTTCAGATACAAACTTATTCAATAATATACAATGAATTGTGAGAGCTCTTACTCTTGGCCTCTTGTAAATAAATAACACATTTAGATTGTAGCAATTTGAGATGACCTTATCAAAAAAGGAAAGATAAAAAAGAGTGGCGTACACTCCGGCGAAGCAGTCCGGAAACGGTATCAAATAGATTCAAAAACGTATCACGTACGCTCTCAGGCAAACAGGACTCGGTCTCAATCTCAATCCACAAAGGTTTATTCACAACGCGTTTCGCTTCCGCAAAAGCTTGATCACGTGAATGTTACAACAAATGAGGGCAGTGAAATAGGCAGCGCCACGTAAAAATAGAAACAGGACTGGTGCAAGTAAATGTAATATACGTAATCACACTATTAACAAATCACTATGTTAGTTGAAAACATCTTGTCTGTGCCAGAGTAGATTACCAACGAATTGTAACAGTGAATTAAACATGAAATACACAGGGCATACACGCCGAGTGGCGTCGATCAAGAGATCGTATTTGGCACGTATTAACGTAACAGTGTTCATCAGAAAAAAAAGAAAAGTTAAATCAGCACTACAGCTATCGTTAAATGCGCAGAGTTCACATGAAATATCTCTTTGGCGGTTTGGCGGTTTACGCTGCAATTTTTGGTGACACTGTATGAATGTTCAGTGTGGACAGTTGTCCTCATGTACGTAATTATTTATTTACGCGTTGAATAAACCTTTGTGAATTGAGATTGAGACCGAGTCCTGTTTGCCTGAGAGCGTACGTGATACGTTTTTGAATCTATTTGATATATATATATATATATATATATATATATATATATATATATATATATATATATATATATATATATATATATATATATATATATATATATATATATATATTACCTACTGGCGGTCGCCAGTAGGTAGTTATAGTTAGGACCACGTTTCCATAGGAAATCCGCAACATTCTATTTTGAATAACTTTTGCGCCGGTCGACGAATCCTTGCGAATTTTTCAAAATAGGTGGGGCGCTACGCTCCGCTCCTACCCTGAAAGTCTCGGGGGGTTTCTTCAAGCGGGGGCTGAGATAAAAGGGGGGTCCCAAAACGCGTTTTTCCCATGCATTTTTCCATAGGACCTTTAGACACAGCTACAGCCCGAACGGCTGAACAGAATTACTTGAAATTTGGCAGAGAGGTAGTCCTCAGGTCAAGGAAGTGCCTTTTGTAGGTTTGGTGTAAATCTGTTCAGTAGATTCTGAGAAAATAGCCTTTAAATCAATATATATATCTGAGCCAGCTTACGGTGCGCTTACGGTGCGCTTACGGTGCGCTTACCGTACGCGTACGGTGGCGTGCGCGAGCGCGATTCTGATTGGCTCTTAGATCTTAGTAAACATTCGAATCGGCCGAAACCAGGAAGCGGCGGGCGCCATTTTCTCTCTCGCACTCTGAGTAGGGCAGCATAAATGAAGCCCAAAAATGGGTAAAGGGGCAGTATATTGAAATAATAATCACCCAGCAATGATATACGGGCCCCCAAACAACCCACAAGGCCAAAAAAAAATTTTTTTTTTTTTTCGAAAAATCGCCGATTACGCTTACCGTACGCGTACGGTAAAAAAATTTTTTACAAAAAAAAGTATCCACACTCTCCCCACCCCATGTGCAAATGGTGCCCGAAGGGCACCATTTGTGCATGGCTTATGAAATAATTGAAATTATTAAACAAAACATTTCACAACGATGCGCATAATATGTCCCCCATGTGCGCACGGTGCGCGAAGCGCATCGTGCGTACATGGCCCATCTCGCATAATGTGGGCACTCGGTGCGCGCAGCGCACCACGTGACCACCGTGCGTGCATGGCACTAACTGCGTAAAGTGGGCGCGCGGTGCGCGAAGCGCACCGTGCGCGCACGGAACGAACTGCGTTAAGTGGGCGCGCACGCCACGAATGGCGCAAAGTAAGTTAGCATTTAAAAAACCGTACAAATTCCCTGAAACAACCATAGGTTTCACACACGTTATAGTTAGGAATTAGCATTTAAAAAACCTTGCAAATTCACTGAAAAAACCATAGGTTTCACACATGTTATAGTTAGCTGTACATTTTACTGATAAAAAACCAATGAAATTCCCCCGTTATAGTTACTGTAGGCAACTATAACTCACGCAACCGTAATCCTCTGCTGATGACATATGTGTCTTTATGAAAAAAAAATATTTGTAATATATGTATAGCTAAAATTTAATGGAAGAAGACATGGGCAAATAAGTGTCTAAATACAGTATTAGCATCAGCAGAGGATTACGGTCGCGTGAGTTATAGTTGCCTACAGTAACTATAACGGGGGAATTTCATTGGTTTTTTATCAGTAAAATGTACAGCTAACTATAACATGTGTGAAACCTATGGTTTTTTCAGTGAATATATATATATATATTCACTTAAAAAACCATAGGTTTCACACAGGTTATAGTTAGGTGGACATTTCACTCGTAAAAAACCAATGAAATTCCCCCGTTATAGTTAGTTCAGATAACTATAACTCGCGCGCCACCAATCCACTGCTCATGACGTCACATATTACATCACTCATGACATGGTCAGTGGCATCACTCATGACATCACTGATGACATCATCCTTGTGATAGAGTGGCGGTCGCGCGTGTTATAGTTATCTGAACTAACAATAACGGGGGAATTTCATTGGTTTCTTACGAGTGAAATGTCCACCTAACTATAACCTGTGTGAAACCTATGGTTTTTTAAGTGAATTTGCAAGGTTTTTTAAATGCTAATTCCTAACTATAACGTGTGTGAAACCTATGGTCTTTTCAGTGAATTTGTACGTTTTTTTAAATGCTAAGTTATGTATTTATTAATATATATATATTTTTTAAGGTATTTCACTGTGCGCTTCGCGCACCGTACGCGCAAGTTGGGCGCACCCCGCGATTTTTATAAAAAAAATATAAAAATTTTATTTCACCCTTGGGGGTCCTTCTGTGACCCCCTGACAAAGGCTAGGGGGTCAGGAACTCTCTTCCCTGCCCCCTTTTCACGTTTTCCACCTTTTTTCCACCTTTCCTTGTTGCAGGGATTCTGCTTATACACAGAACTATGCGTAGAACCCCAGGACCTCAGTGAATTGTGGTATACCAGAAACTCACCTCAGAACCCAGAACCCAGTATCCGGCTAGCATAAGTGTCCCATTCGTTATCCGAGATTTAGCTCGGCGGTCCCAATGAAAAGACAACCCAGAACACGCGACTCAGTACATACTCAGGAATGGTGGGAATCGGAAATACCTGTTCGTATATTATTCTCACATCAGTCCACAACAAGAATCAACAGAGACACGGTGAAAATAAAAAGAGTTTATTTTTATAGACCACGTGTCCTAAGATGCAGTACTTTGGCTAATACAAGCAGACAAATGATTAAAATCAAAACCATCAACATAGTTACAATTCCATAGAATATAAAAGGGGTGATCATCTTATAATGACAGTAGATACTAACACCTTCCCTTTACTAAGAAGCTAATATTATTATTAGACTAACAGAAGGTCTCTTAGGCTTGAATAGGGGACCCCATACCTCAAAGATCAGCTTAGTGAAATCACATCACAGGAGCATCAGGAGTCTTCTCGCAGGAAGGCTCATCTTCGGTCTGAATAATAAACATGATGTCTGTGATATTAAAAGCACCAACTTTCAGGTATTTGCAGCTGCTCGTGTGTTATGACTAAATAGTGGGTCGATCAACCTAGAGTGGAAAACATGCATTGTCTAACAACTCAGACTGTTTGTCACATCGTGTGCAGACCAAGGTCGCTGCGCAGAGCTCGGAATGGTAACAACAGATTGCTCTCGTGTGAGGCAAAACTCGAGTCAGCAGTCCGTTTAAGCAATAACATGTGAACGCAGTGTCGTGTGCAAAAGCAGCAAGATGGCTTTCCAACTTCTAACGTGGTTATGCTAACTTAACAATGTATGTACGTATTAAGGGAGTCCTTACTACATGCCCCCTTGATCGAAGCACTACTTAGTATGCAAGAAAAGAGAGAACGCAGAGTTCAAGCGCGACAGAGCAGAACAAGGCGTATCCAATTTAAAAAAACACTGGTCAGTCCAGGCAAAGTTCGAATAGGAAAAAACCAAAAGTGGAAAGAAAAAACAAAAAACCTCAACCGTGTCGTGGTGGGTGAAAAAATGAAAAAACGCCTCACCGGGCAGAAGTGCAGACCTACAGGGACAGTTCAAGACACGTGAGGAAAACATTGTGGACGATAGTTCACTCAATCCATGAAAGTATACGCAGCATATGTGGCCACTGCTTCCAGCAGAAAATCATTTGCACGGCCACTGAAAGTTTCAGCCATCCAGTTAATCAAAGAAAAGGAACATACGTGTTCTTCTATTAGCGGAGCCTCTAGCACCATCAGAGGGCAACCAGCGTGTACTTCCAAATAACTCATATCCAAGAAGTCATATGCCGCTCTCGCGATGTCCCAATTACCCAGGATACCATGCGCCGCACCGCAGGCCATAATCCGAACACCAGAACAGGCAGACTCGTGAGACACTAAGGGCCTCATCAGTCGATCATAATCCGGCTCCGGAGACACCATGTTGGTTAAGCACAAATCCATAGGCCATTCAAAGGGACAATCTAGGCAGTGGAAGACAGGTTGCACGCAGGTGAAGTAGGAATACCGGAAGGATAATCCATATGCCAGGCTCAAAGTCGCCAACGGCAGGACACCATAGTAATCAAGCATCCTGTCATGAAGAAGCTGCAGACGGGACAGGCTGTCGTGTGGCACAGAAAGAGCAGCCATTCCACAGGATGAAAAGTAAAAGTAGCACACCTGCCACTAGCGCCAGAATTAAAGGAACACCTCCAAAGACGCTGGAGAAAATAGAATGAAAAAATGCCGGAATCACACCAAAAATAGTTTGGAAAGAGGTCACGAGGCCCGAGCCCACAAGTTTAAAAAAATGAGCCAGGCCAGTCGTGGACGAGGCATTGAAAATTGTTTGGATCAAAGCTCCAAAATGCAGGGGGAGGTCAGTATTCAAAAGCGCCTGTACCTCAGTGCGCGTATTCGCTACGTGAAGGACAAATGTTTCCCGGGAGGAAGTCAATGGCACCTCCTTTTGGGACAATAGCGCTCTTATTCTGCTCATCTTGTTGAACTCTGCTTTCAAGGTTGGAATCGAAGGCCAGATGGAAGCATCTAGCCTCCCATGCGGGGGAGGAAACAGAACGTTATTGCAGCAGACAACCCTCTGTGATACAGTTACTATATACGGGATCCCTACTAACATCCCGCAGCAAGCTTCATTGTTTAAAATTAAATAACTACCGTTTGCAAGCAGCGTGAAAGATGGCGTAATCACTGGTACCGGGATACCTTTGAGGACGCAGGCCAAATTCGGGGCGTGTACATTGCAAGCTCCGTGCAACTGAATGTGCCTACATACAACAGAATGATCAGGTGACGTCGTACATTCTTCACCCTTCAGATAAACCTCAGTACCGTCTCTTGTACATCTATACGTAAAGGGGAGGGACCAGACTTCATGTATGAAAGCGGTACCCAGCTGTTCATATCTACCTAGAGCATAGTGTTTCATACAAGAGGTAAACTTAAAAAGTGCGAACGGGAGAGTTATCAATCCGTGTAAGAGCCACACTGCGGAATCGACTTCCGCTACAGAAAAAGGTAACGGCTCCAATTTTTCAATATGTAGCAAGGAATATGTAGCATCCTTCATGGACATGAACTGCTGTTTGTCAGTAAGGTTAAAGGGAAGAAATAACGATGTTGTATTCAGATAGTCCCAAGGGACCTTCCCTGCCTTCAATGTTTGTAATGTCCATGCAAACTGCATAACAGAACGCAACTGGTTTTGACCATGATACAACACAGACATATCATCCTGCACAATATCCACAATTGAAGAAACGATATTATCTAATGTATAAATGCAAGAAGAAAGAGTGTTAATGCTGTTATCAATAACTGCTAATACTTTTTCCATATTAGCCTGATCAATAGCTCTCAATCTTGAAGCTGCCTCAATTTGCGACAGTTTCCATACTTCGTTGTAAATAGCATACGCCCATCTCTTGGATCTGCCACCCACAGGACCTTTAACAAAATCATTCAAATCTATTTTGTCATGTAATTTTGATAAATGAACTTTGACAGATGCCAAGGTGGAATGTCGCAGCCAGGACTGACATAATTTCCCTACAGAGTATGTAGTTACTGTATGTGACGACTCAAACCGGGGGTCCACGCGATCTTGAGTATACCCCGGTTTCAGTCCTAGAAAACGACGTTGACAGGTATCAGAACTGCTTTGCCAAATTAACCATCCCTCACTATTAAATTTTGAAATATTGAAAGATGAATTAGAAACCAATAACTGCAAAGCAGGAAGGGACAGATCTGTGTGATTATTCCAATTTGGGTAAGCACCCAGATCCGGTACAGAAGGCGAATTTAGTTTTTTAGAAGTGGCCAATCCGAAACAGGTGGTTTGGAAGATGGTTGCATTTAAAAACAACATATGATTTGGTACTAGACAGGCACGGTGTAAAGCTTCAGTTCCCTGAACCTGCCACGGTTTGGAACCCCAAACCGACTTAAGATTAATAGTAGCCTTCCATAGATCATAACCTTTGATTGACAACTCATCCATAAAGGACTTAGAATATAGCAATTTGGTGTGTGTCAGTCTAACCTTAGAGGCAGACTCAGGCTTAACTTTAAAATAAAAGGATGCCGGGGTCGAAACACTGAAATAAGTAAAATAAGTAAACTTATCAACTAATGTATGTGAACTGCCAAACGAGGGGGTGGGACAGTGTTCCCACTGGGTAAAATTTACAAAATTTCTAAAAGTATTCGCTTTATGCAGGAAGTGATTGCCATAATGTTGAAAACAATACTGTTCTGCATAATTAGCCGCATTGTCATACAAATCCTCAGCATCAAAGGCGGCATAATATTTCAAATCTGAAAACAGTGCTTCAATGGCGTGTACATCCCAATCATCAGAACGTATGTTCTGTTTAACTACATCACCCATAGAAACACGAAATACATTAGGCACATTAATGACCCCTGTAGGCCCATGAATTTGAAATTTAACTGTATCCCATGCGATTCCATCCATGACGGGCCAGGCAGTAATATTCACAAAAGTCTGGTCCCTTTTCATGATGTGGGATGAGGAGTGGGGGGCCAAAGTTCCATTGATAAGTCTAATTCTCGATCTCTCTTTGAGATAATGGCCATCCACCAAACGGAAGAAAACTACAACAAATCCAATGGACATGAACAAAAAAATACTGAAAAGCATCAACCAGATGTATGTCCAAGGGGCTAACAAAAAATGTTTCTTAAACCAACTCACAAAAACAGCAATGTTCGATGGGGGAGTTGAGGGCAAAGAGTTAGTGTCAAAGGAAAAACGGGACTGGCCAAGCGCTGTAGATTGCAAAACAGGCGAGGGTCCACGTGTAGGATAAGCATACTCAGTCTCTTCGGGCAAACCACCAGCCGGTGATATCAGCAAGGGATCAGTAACTGAATGCATCTCGATGGCAACATCAGACAAGGTGTTAGAAGCAGGAACCAACATTGAATTTCTTTGCATTGTCTGGCATGAAACTGCCGGAGTCATACTAAGAAGTATCGGCCACTCGCTGAAGTTTGACATTGTCAATAGAGATGTACCTGTTTTCTTTGCGACCAGGAAGTGGAGGTAAAATGACTGTTCTTGTACCCTGCACTCCAAACACTGGAACTGGTGCACGATAAGAGGGGCCGAACTCCTTCTTGTTCTCCACCTTCTCACGGACCAGATCTCCAACTCGGGGTAGCCAGCCGACTACCGGAATCTGAACCTCAGCTTCAGATGTGGAGGGCAAATGTTCTTTCGAAAGAGAGTCTCTGGCTTCTTGTAGAGTCTGCAAAACAGCACAGTGATCATCTACGTCAAAGGGTGCGGTCGACGCCGCAATGTCTAGACCATCAAGGTCTGGAACAAACATTCTGATTCCGAAGAGCATCATGTACGGGGTCCGCCCACCCAGAGACCTTCTAGGGAGATTATTAAGTGCACGTTGGACGTTATACAAATGGGCTAGCCAGTTCCGGCCTGTGCCTAAAACACGTGCTGTCAATGATTGCTTTAAGTCACGGTTCATTCGCTCCACCACACTATTACCCTCAGGTCGGTAGGGAGACGAAAATTTGACTAGGACCCCCAAATTTCTCATAGCCTCCTTGTAAGCCTTAGAGGCGAACGCAGGGCCCTGATCAGAATGGAAGGTACCACACGCAAAAGTTCCCACAAAGACACGCAAATCCCTGATGACAGTCCGCGAGTCAGCACTCCTTTGTGGCCATACCCATAGAAAACGTGTGCACGAATCCACTGCAACCAAGATGTACTTGTACGCAGTATCTGAAGAAAAAGGACCGCAGTGATCTAAATAAACACAACCAAATGGCTTATTAGAGATGTACAGCTGTGTCTGTGGTGGGCGCGCAACAGTAGAAGGTTTAATCTGTTGGCAAATGTCACAATCAAGAACATATGCGCGCGCTTGTTTATATAAACCAAACCACCAGTAACGTTGTTGTAGCAGAGATATTGTAGCTGACACACCGGCGTGGGCTGACGCCAACCCCTCGTGCGCAGCTAGGATCAGTGCTGGTCTGCAGTCCGCGTTGGGAATAATTCTGTCACCAACGTCGTTAATCCTCACTAATGGGACGTTATCAGGACTTAAATAATAAATATACCGAGAGGGAAAACCCTTCGGGTAATCACCTCCCTTCTCTGTAGCAGCAATAGCTGCCAAGATGTCATCATCAATCTTACTTTTGGATCTTGTAACTGCTGCCACTAAGTATGTAGCCACTGCTGTTTTCGCTGCCTCGTCAGCTAAGCTGTTGCCGACAGCATGGACACCAAGCCGCTGGTGACCAAGAGTGTGAATAACACTTACGAGAGGGAGACGTTCTTTAAAGTCTGCCACTCGAACCCAAAGCGTTTTATGCTTAATTGTGCTACCTTTAGTGTCTCGATAATCATTCTGAGACCAGAAGTGTAAATTGTCATTGTAGGACTGGACACAGTAGAAGGAGTCACTCACTATAAGAGTAGTGACTCGGGGATCAGCAAACTCCAGTGCAAGCACCAGAGCCCGGAGCTCCGCTAATTGTGCGGTACAATCACCCAATGACTGCGTATGCACTGCATCAGATTGGAATTCACCATTTACGAATGTACCTACGACAATTGCGCAAGCCGCTGAATAAGCGTGCTTCGATCCAATTGCGGGTTGCGCAGACCCGTCAGTGTATATGACACAATGGTATTCTTCGAGCGGGCGCAAAGACAGAGGAGCCGGATGAACGAATTCATTCTGCAAGTACTCTTGAGTCTGTAATGAGGCATCAAAGATGTAAGTGACATCTGGCGACGTCAGTGTTGTGGCCCATTGTATCCACCGTGGATGCAAAGCTTTAGAATTCGGTACACTTGCTTTAGTCACTGCCTCTAAAGCAGGATATGGTGTTACAACCAGAATCTGTTTCCCATGCGACAGTGCGCGTTCCTTGAGGATCGCCATCTGCACAGCAGTCAGAACTTTTTCGACCGTGGAAAAACGTAATTCAGCAGAGGTGTACAAGTGGGATTTGTACGCAATGGGGACTGTGTCGCCCTCATTAAACGTCAAATACGTGAACCCCACGGCGCCTGGTACTATTCTTATTACCAGGTTAGTGCGGTTATCACGTGTCAGCAAGTATTGTGAAGCAAGAAGGTCAGCCTGTAAAGACTGTAAAATTGCAGAGTGTTCTAGCTGCCGGCTAGACTTCGAAAACGAAGGTTGTACCAAGGCGTAAAGCGGCTTGATACGCTGGGCATAATCAGGAATGTACGTACGGCCGAAATTCAGAAAACCCAGCAGAGATTGTAATTTCTTCAGTGTCGTAGGAGCACTTAAGCGTGCACACTTCTCCAGAAAGTGGGGGGCTAACCCCTTACCTTCATTGTTGAGCTCGTAGCCCAAAAACAACACTGTATATTCTGCGATGTGTGACTTCGCAAAATTGAATTTGTAGCCATAGTCAGCAAAACTCACGATAATATTGTCGACTCGAGACAGATGCGGCATCAGCTCATCATCCGTAAGATAGATATCGTCAACATAGGAGTATGCGTCGGGGTCTATTCTTTCTAAGAGAGAAACCACGCGAGCAGAAAAGACGCCAGGGCTATTTTTGTAACCCATGGCTAATCTTGTAAACTGTTTTTGTTTGCCGCCCGAAGTAAACGCTGTCCACTGGCTACTCAGTGTGGACAGGTTGTGGCTAAAAAAGCCATTGGAAATGTCAAGTGTCGTTTTAAACCTTTTACGCACGAGACTGTCGATCAAAGCCGAGCTATGTGTATTTTGTACCGCGCAGGTCCGGCAATGGGAGTTTAGGTGCCGGTAATCCAAAACTAAACGGTACGAGCCGTCAGGCTTCGTTACAGTGAATAAAGGGTTATTCATAGGGGACACACATGTTTCAATAACACCCTGATATTCCAATTGTTCAAGGATTGCCGCGACGTGGGGTCTCGCTTCACGACGCATAGGATATTGAGGTTGAGGCTGGGGCATAGACCGCAATGGAATCTCATGGCAGGGGGACAATCTGTCCCATCCTACCTGAGTACGATACACCGCCGGCGCAAGCGCAAGCGCCCACTCCCCAGCATACACTTCAGCTTGGTCCTTAGGCACCGTGTGCGCAAAGGACGGGAGGATTACTTCCTCCCCTCTAGGAGCCTCTAAAATGAAAGCTGGGGGCCAATCTGCCTCTGCTAGGAGGATATCATAGGTGGTGGTCAGATTATCCCAAAAAATCCCTTTTATTGTACGTTGTATGTCACCCTCAATTAATAAGACTATTTCATAAAGTCTATCAGGGGGAGCCACTCTGGTGTCAGCTGTTTCAACAGTAACCGATATATCAGTTGCTGTCACCGCCAGAAATGGACGCAGAGCTTGACGGACTATGGTAATTTCCGCTGCGCTGTCCAGGAGCGTCAGCGCCCATGTCCGGTTCCGAAGCTGTGTCCGCACTATCTGAGGCATACCTTGCCATCAGAGCCGCCACTTTCTTCTTCTGAAACGGGGGTCTTTGTCGTGCAAATTCTTCCTGCTTGCCTTTACCCTCAGTCTGTCGGGGCTGGTCACGCTGTTGTGGAGCACCCCGACCTTTGCCACCGCCTCCGCCACCGGACTGTGTAGCCGATGTTTCCTGTGAAGAACGAGGAGAGCGCTGTTCAGAAACCTGAAATCTATCAGGAGACTTTATAGCAGCACGATCACGCAGATCATAAGTGCGTTCACTACCTGACTGAACGGGAGAGGTAGGCCGAGAGCCCTGTTTCTGTTGCTGCTGCTTTTCCTGTTGTTTAAACTGCCATTTTTGTTTTGGAAAAATGGGCCGTTCGTCCTTACCAGACGTTTCTGCCTTACCCTGCTGTTTTAGATCGGGATTCTTTATGACAGGCTTAACTCCTAAAGAGCTACGACCCAAATCCCGATATGCCTCTGCGATTATTTTCGCAAATTCCTGCGGTTTGTCCTCCTCAGCAACTCGCTTCAGTTCATTACGAACCTGGAAATGCAAAGCATCACCCTTAAGGTTTCCAATTATCATGGTAGCCACCAGGTCAAATTGACCGAGGAGCCGCATCCCTAACTCTATCGCAGACTCCGCACCATGGTTCTCTTGAACGCGTTTGATAACGGAGGGCAGCTGCAACATAGACGGAGTGCCAAAGCACTGCGCGTACGTTGCTGCAAAGACCTTGCCCCAATTTACACAATCATCTATGTGGGGGACCAAGTCTTTAGGCAAACTAATGGTGAGGATCCTGTGTTTCTCCACAGGAGTAGTATTCGGGTAAACCGCTTCTATTTGGTCAAATTTTTCAGCAAGCCAAAAGGGGAAATCATCCCTAGTTTGGGGGCGCTTGCCCATAACAGAATTAACCATAACAGGACTAATGACCACCGCGTGATGATCAGTAGGCTGCCCCGCAACAGCAGGTGCCCCCGCCTGCATATTGCGCGACACGTACTGCACCAACGCCCTATATACCGTAATTAGGGCAGTGTGTAGTACACGCAACTCAGCTACCGTCACCGTGAGGTAACGGGGATGAGGCGTAAATCCGGCTAGTACCGGCCAAGTGGCCCCTGCAATTGATAAAGGGCCCATTCTTGGTGGTATAACCACATGGGGAAGGGCGCCATTAAACCAAATAAGATGCTGCCAAGCAGATATTGGTATTTCTTGTGTCCTATACGGCGCATAGTTCGCTGGCACGGCAGCGGCAGTGTAAGAATGAAAGGTGTTATCATCCCCTACCGCCGGAATCGTCACCCAAGAGTAGAACAACTCATAGGGATGAGCCGCATCGGCTCCCACCACAAAGATGACGTCCATACCAGTGTCCGGTACCCCATACTGCGTCAAATGACGTTTCAGAGCTGCACGGCTATGCGCCGCAATATCCACCGACATTAGGACAACACACACTTGAAACTATCAGTAGCACAAGGGTTCAATAACCTTTTTAATGATCAAGCTTGAAGGAACCTATATCAATAGACCTAGGTAGGTTTAAATCCGTCAGACTTGTTATCCGGAAACAAGAATGAGGGTGTTGTGGACAAACGCGAGCACTACTAAGGCGTTTCAACTCATAGACCAAACGTTAGGGGCGCCATGTTGCAGGGATTCTGCTTATACACAGAACTATGCGTAGAACCCCAGGACCTCAGTGAATTGTGGTATACCAGAAACTCACCTCAGAACCCAGAACCCAGTATCCGGCTAGCATAAGTGTCCCATTCGTTATCCGAGATTTAGCTCGGCGGTCCCAATGAAAAGACAACCCAGAACACGCGACTCAGTACATACTCAGGAATGGTGGGAATCGGAAATACCTGTTCGTATATTATTCTCACATCAGTCCACAACAAGAATCAACAGAGACACGGTGAAAATAAAAAGAGTTTATTTTTATAGACCACGTGTCCTAAGATGCAGTACTTTGGCTAATACAAGCAGACAAATGATTAAAATCAAAACCATCAACATAGTTACAATTCCATAGAATAAAAAAGGGGTGATCATCTTATAATGACAGTAGATACTAACACCTTCCCTTTACTAAGAAGCTAATATTATTATTAGACTAACAGAAGGTCTCTTAGGCTTGAATAGGGGACCCCATACCTCAAAGATCAGCTTAGTGAAATCACATCACACGAGCATCAGGAGTCTTCTCGCAGGAAGGCTCGTCTTCGGTCTGAATAATAAACATGATGTCTGTGATATTAAAAGCACCAACTTTCAGGTATTTGCAGCTGCTCGTGTGTTATGACTAAATAGTGGGTCGATCAACCTAGAGTGGAAAACATGCATTGTCTAACAACTCAGACTGTTTGTCACATCGTGTGCAGACCAAGGTCGCTGCGCAGAGCTCGGAATGGTAACAACAGATTGCTCTTGTGTGAGGCAAAACTCGAGTCAGCAGTTTGTTTAAGCAATAACATGTGAACGCAGTGTCGTGTGCAAAAGCAGCAAGATGGCTTTCCAACTTCTAACGTGGTTATGCTAACTTAACAATGTATGTACGTATTAAGGGAGTCCTTACTACATCCTTTTCAGTGCAAGAGATAAAATGGCGGCCGACACTTCCTGATTTCGACCGATTCGAATGTTGACTGACGTCTAACAACCAATCAGAATTTCTTATTATTCTTCATATATATAAGTTCACTATGAGTATGCACTTTAATATTAGCACTTTATTTGCACAATTTTGCACTTTGGTTAGAACTACCGCAGAACACGCCAAAATATTTTAATGGACTTGTGTATAAAACTATATCAAAGAAGTAAATTTGCATAGAGGCAATTCTGCCAGTCATTACATTTCAACAAAAATGTACTATGCTTGCATATATAATTATCGTCAACGGATAGGGTGGTTCCTACTTATGTAATGCTTTATAGTTGTGAATTATCGTAAATGAACACTATGTTCTTACTGAGTATTTAGATTGTTTACAACTTTTGAAACAAAACAATGCATTTTATGACAAATGCTAAAATGGTGATGTTCTAAATTTTAAAGAACTTATAGGAACACTATGTTCTTATTGGACATTTAGATTTCCATGCCTATCACTGTGGTATTTTTATTCATTTTGTAATGATTGGCTATTGTGTAATTACTTAGGAAAATATTTGTATTTGTATTTGTTAATTCGTAAACTGTGTTGGCAATTTTCTAAGCGGTTTTGTGATTAGTCACCTTATATATAGTCACTGATTGGTCCTGCGCGTCATGTGATCAAGACTGCCGTGGGGCAGTCGAAACGCGTCAGGCTGAGCACTTGCGTGATATTTTCATGCACTATGCACTTTAATCTGCAAACCTAATAAAAAGAATCTATCTTTCACGTTGTGGTCCGTACCTGCTTTTTGGATCCCATTAAGGATCGCTCCAGGATTTTGGCTATCATATATATATATATATATATATCTATATATATCAAAAAGGTAACTAAGCAGCATTCGACCAAGAGTGAACAGAATTTAGCGTGCCCACACCAGAACAGGAGTGAGATGACCACAGAGGCATCCAGTGAAATTGGTTAGTAGGAGGTAATCACATTAATTAAACACTCTCCGCTGGGAGAAGATAGAAAGAACCATCTCCCACCTTGTACCAGTACCATGCAGGTTTTGTTATTTTTAAGTAAATCCTTTAGTTGATAAATTGGTTATTGATATGTATAATTTAGTTTTTCTACTTTATTGATTTAACTACAAAACTTTAATATTTATCCTCCTCCTTCATACATGTTTTACTCGCAGGGACAAATGAAGAATCAATTCAATGCAAACCAAATTGCACTCCTCACTGACAGTCGGGAACATATATTTTGAGTTCTTTTGTTTCAAGCAAGCAATAATTCCTCCTGACTTCATACACTAGGTGGGATATGGCTCTTTCTATCTTCTCTCAACGGAGAGTGTTTAATGTAATTACCTCCTACTAACCAATTTCACTGGATACTGCTGTGGTCATCTTACTCCTGTTCAGATGTGGGGATGCTAAATTCTCTTCACTCTCAGGTGTATGCTCCTTAGCTACCTTTTTGGGTATATATATATATATATGTATATATATATATATATATATATATATATATATATATACATATACATTAGGATAAAATGAATATTGTAACCTTGAGAAAGAAAGTATACATTGTTTCTTGTCGACATCATAACACACATTAGAAGAGTTGAAGAAATTACAAAACAGTGTGCCTGAGGATGAAATGAAAAAGTGGATTTCAGCAAGCTGTATCAAAGACAAATATGGTCAGTGGAAATCAGTTAATGGAAGGTATGTTCTGCCAAACTGTATTTTGTACCAAACATCAAGATGCATTCATGGATCCACGCATGCTGGGCGTTTATGGGATGTTAGCGATTTTCAAACAGGTTGATTATTCATTTTTACAGGGGTCTTCAGTTCACATTCGAAACTTTTGTCCTGAAGATGGTCTTGTAGATGACGCCATACGTTAAGACCGAAACATCAACACTTTCAACCCAATTTCAGTTGTAATTGTACATAGGAACTGTTCATTGTTTCTCATTGATGTTTTTCTTTTTCATTTAGTACAAGAAATGGGCATTTACAAAAGTGTGCTTGCGAAAAAATAAGTGTTCCTCTCAGTCGCTTTTTGTCTATGTGATACACACTTTTGTATCCTCTTTTGTTCTATTTATATAAATTAGTATTCAACAAGCATACCCCTTGTTACGCCCCTTTCTTTTATGATAAGTTCATCTCAAATTGCTACAATCTAAATATGTAATATATTTAGAAGAGGCCAAGAGTAAGGGCTCTCACAATTCATTGTATATTATTGAATAAGTTTGTATCTGAAAATAATCCCCTGAGGGTATCATTACCTTATACTAGTTCAAATTACCCAAGCTCCCAAGGGAATATTGGGTCACCCAGTTCTATGTAATTATACTCAAACTCATCATTGATTTGACAAGCAGCCATCTCAGAAAGTATAAGCAAGTTATTCTTGCAGATGAAAATATTTCAATTAAAGTTTGCAATTCTCTGAACCCCACCACACTTTTGTCAATGCTTGATGGAGAAGATACCGATGATGAAGACCATGACTGTATTGATGTAACAGAATCGTTGACCAAACCAAGACCAGACATTCAAAATGTACCACTCAAATTGGTTGATTTGATTTTATTTGAAGATGGTTTTTGTGTGAGAGAACATCAGGAAATATTGAGAGCACCTGCGGTTTGCACAATAGCATACATTGTTGCAGCATCATATTTATGTACTTTAACTTAAGCACAAGTAGCATATTTAATTGCCATCTGTTATTGCGGGGCTCTGCAGGCATCCAGAGGTATTCCTTCACATGGGTTGGCCCGCCAGTGCAGTCTTTGGCGTTCCTCTCCCTAGGGGCCATCTTGGAAGCCACCATAGTCCTTCTTCCCAGAATTCCTTGGGAGAGGTTTTCTAATTTTCTATCTATTATGGTGGCTTACTCATTTATTCTTGATTTGCCTTCCCAATCCAATATGGTGCCATCATTTTCTGATGTAATTTCCTGTCCTAGGGGTATATACGGAGTGGGATTCTCGTCTGGCTTGCATTGCACCACTTCTTCACTCCCGTAGGTCTGTATCCACACTCATGTTGATCTTCTTTGTTCTAGTTGATTTTTCTAGTTCTGCTGCTCTTGCTTCTCCTGCTGAGTTCTTCCTCACTCCTGTTGGTGCTTTTTACTCCTATGGAGGTCCCTCTTCTGGCTAGTGTCTTCAGTGGTGCTCTTGTGTCCAGTTCAATTCTGCTGAGTCCTTCCATCGTCATCTGAGGTTCTTTCCCTTTTTCCTCCTTGGGGCTCTTTCTGGTAGGCACTTTCAGCTATCGCGCTAAATATGGCAGTGGCACCTTGGCTTCCGGAAGGGGTCACCCATACCTCTGGCAGACCAAGACGGTCAAGACTTGGACTCAAAGATCTTCACATCATCCTAAGCCATTGTAAAGAAGGTTCCTACCCAAGAGTCCTGAGAGATCTATGATTGCACTGCAAAAGCCAAAAGAAGTTATGGTTGTAAAATGTGCAGCGCATTAGAGTGGAGACGGCATAGGTACACTTAGCAACCGATGTGTGGATGAAGTCGCAAAATACTGTGCTCTTATGTCTGGTACATTAGGATAAAATGAATATTGTAACCTTGAGAAAGAAAGTATACATTGTTTCTTGTCGACATCATAACACACATTAGAAGAGTTGAAGAAATTACAAAACAGTGTGCCTGAGGATGAAATGAAAAAGTGGATTTCAGCAAGCTGTATCAAAGACAAATATGGTCAGTGGAAATCAGTTAATGGAAGGTATGTTCTGCCAAACTGTATTTTGTACCAAACATCAAGATGCATTCATGGATCCACACATGCTGGGCGTTTATGGGATGTTAGCGATTTTCAAACAGGTTGATTATTCATTTTTACAGGGGTCTTCAGTTCACATTCGAAACTTTTGTCCTGAAGATGGTCTTGTAGATGACGCCATACGTTAAGACCGAAACATCAACACTTTCAACCCAATTTCAGTTGTAATTGTACATAGGAACTGTTCATTGTTTCTCATTGATGTTTTTCTTTTTCATTTAGTACAAGAAATGGGTATTTACAAAAGTGTGCTTGCGAAAAAATAAGTGTTCCTCTCAGTCGCTTTTTGTCTATGTGATACACACTTTTGTATCCTCTTTTGTTCTATTTATATAAATTAGTATTCAACAAGCATACCCCTTGTTACGCCCCTTTCTTTTATGATAAGTTCATCTCAAATTGCTACAATCTAAATATGTAATATATTTAGAAGAGGCCAAGAGTAAGGGCTCTCACAATTCATTGTATATTATTGAATAAGTTTGTATCTGAAAATAATCCCCTGAGGGTATCATTACCTTATACTAGTTCAAATTACCCAAGCTCCCAAGGGAATATTGGGTCACCCAGTTCTATGTAATTATACTCAAACTCATCATTGATTTGACAAGCAGCCATCTCAGAAAGTATAAGCAAGTTATTCTTGCAGATGAAAATATTTCAATTAAAGTTTGCAATTCTCTGAACCCCACCACACTTTTGTCAATGCTTGATGGAGAAGATACCGATGATGAAGACCATGACTGTATTGATGTAACAGAATCGTTGACCAAACCAAGACCAGACATTCAAAATGTACCACTCAAATTGGTTGATTTGATTTTATTTGAAGATGGTTTTTGTGTGAGAGAACATCAGGAAATATTGAGAGCACCTGCGGTTTGCACAATAGCATACATTGTTGCAGCATCATATTTATGTACTTTAACTTAAGCACAAGTAGCATATTTAATTGCCATCACACGAGCATGCTGTGAAGTGGGCTCGGAGTGTTTGTTCTTGAAACACAGCGAACCACATTGCAGGCTGCACCCCACCCAATAGCTTTTTTTGCATTCCGATCTCTCTCCTTATCTGTGGAGTTGTGGCTATGCTGGCGGGGCTCTGCAGGCATCCAGAGGTATTCCTTCACATGGGTTGGCCCGCCAGTGCAGTCTTTGGCGTTCCTCTCCCTAGGGGCCATCTTGGAAGCCACCATAGTCCTTCTTCCCAGAATTCCTTGGGAGAGGTTTTCTAATTTTCTATCTATTATGGTGGCTTACTCATTTATTCTTGATTTGCCTTCCCAATCCAATATGGTGCCATCATTTTCTGATGTAATTTCCTGTCCTAGGGGTATATACGGAGTGGGATTCTCGTCTGGCTTGCATTGCACCACTTCTTCACTCCCGTAGGTCTGTATCCACACTCATGTTGATCTTCTTTGTTCTAGTTGATTTTTCTAGTTCTGCTGCTCTTGCTTCTCCTGCTGAGTTCTTCCTCACTCCTGTTGGTGCTTTTTACTCCTATGGAGGTCCCTCTTCTGGCTAGTGTCTTCAGTGGTGCTCTTGTGTCCAGTTCAATTCTGCTGAGTCCTTCCATCGTCATCTGAGGTTCTTTCCCTTTTTCCTCCTTGGGGCTCTTTCTGGTAGGCACTTTCAGCTATCGCGCTAAATATGGCAGTGGCACCTTGGCTTCCGGAAGGGGTCACCCATACCTCTGGCAGACCAAGACGGTCAAGACTTGGACTCAAAGATCTTCACATCATCCTAAGCCATTGTAAAGAAGGTTCCTACCCAAGAGTCCTGAGAGATCTATGATTGCACTGCAAAAGCCAAAAGAAGTTATGGTTGTAAAATGTGCAGCGCATTAGAGTGGAGACGGCATAGGTACACTTAGCAACCGATGTGTGGATGAAGTCGCAAAATACTGTGCTCTTATGTCTGGTACATTAGGATAAAATGAATATTGTAACCTTGAGAAAGAAAGTATACATTGTTTCTTGTCGACATCATAACACACATTAGAAGAGTTGAAGAAATTACAAAACAGTGTGCCTGAGGATGAAATGAAAAAGTGGATTTCAGCAAGCTGTATCAAAGACAAATATGGTCAGTGGAAATCAGTTAATGGAAGGTATGTTCTGCCAAACTGTATTTTGTACCAAACATCAAGATGCATTCATGGATCCACGCATGCTGGGCGTTTATGGGATGTTAGCGATTTTCAAACAGGTTTGGTTCATCCGCATTTTAGAACTATTGCTGAAAGTTTTGTCTGCGTTGGGTTACTTGTGAGCAGTTAAATGTTAGCAAAAGGACACATATGACTTTAAGGCACATTAGTCAGTCTGAAGGTCCCTTCATGAGGTTGCCAATTGAATTTGCGCAGATGCCCCCTTGTAATGGGCTAAGATATTTGTCTTTTGTCCAGGCGGGCTAAAGTTTACCGAACTAAAAGGTGTGACAGTTTAACTGTAGCCAAGCTCTTGTTAAGATAGTTGGTCCCTAAATTTGGATTGCCAACTTCTTTAGTGTCAGAAAGAAGCAATCCCTTTAAGCTTGAACTAATGAACATTTTGTGTACGGGACTTGATGTAGAGCAAAAGTTCTGCTGCAGCTATCGACCAGAAGCATCAAGTATAGTTGAGCAACTCAATGGAAGTTTCAAGTCCAAATTGTCCAAGGTGTGAAATCCAACTTGAATAGCCAGTGACAAACCCTGCCATGACCAGGAACCTAGGGATGGGGTCATGGCGAATAAATACATTAAAAAAAGGTGCCTGAACCAGGAGTGGTGTTGACTACTACTGTGAAGTGTGGAGGGTTGCCAAAGTGGATCCACACAATCTCACAAGAAAAGAATGCAGACTGCAGATTAAGAGATGGTGACACCAACCACTGGTTCACTGTGTCAAGCTCAAGTTTGCTATGTTGATCCAGAGAGGAGTGGATAACAAATTGATTAAACTCAAGAAAATCAATTGGTGCAGCAAGAAGAACAAGCACAACAACAAATTCAGACACAAGAAAACCACAAAGCAAACACTTAAATTCCAAAATCTGTGCGGATCAAGCTGTTCCAGTTGAAAACTGCATGATCAAGAGTAGATGAAGATGCAGCAGTTGTCATAAATTGGTCTGAAGATGAAAGTTGAATCCAAAATGGATGGCTTGAGAGTGTGAGAGGGAGGAAAAGAGTGTCAAAAAATATCATAATCTAGAAACAGTTGAAGAAGAGACAGGACAAGAAACAGAACAAACAGAAGCAGATTTGAGTGACAGAGATTCAAAGTAACCGGTGGTCATAAAGGCCAAATTTAGCATTGCATTGCTTTTCCCTTGCATTGCTTTGCCACTCAAGGAGGAGCAAGGGCGACGCAGCTACTAAGTCATATTTATCATGCCACGCAAGAACACCTTGCATGGTCCTGCGTGGCTTGATAGATCTAGTATAAGGCAATGCAGTGCAGATTGCTGCATTGTGTTCCTCTGCCCCAGGAAGGCTTTCCCTGGGTAGAGCTTGGGTGTTCCCACTCATCCACCCATGGGTTTTGGCGCATTCTCAAATTTACCATTCATGGTAGATCTAGGAATGCTACGCCTTCCGAGGTGAGGAGTAACAAGGAGAAATATCTTTATTTCTCTATGTTTTTTCCTCTTTCGATGTGTGCTTCATTCTGCAGCACACACAAAAAAGAGGAAAATGCTTTAGATGATAGTTTTGTGCAGGAAGGTGCCCCTTCCTGCACAAAATATTCATGCCGCCAATGCAGGCCTCCTTGCATCATGGTTCAAGGCTGCCTGCATTGATGCTAGGCAGCACATTGCGCGCCAGCCCAAGGAAAGGATAGGAATGCTCGATGTATTGATAAATACAGGGCATTCCTCTCCTTTCCCTTTCAAGCGGCGCTGCAAGGTGGCTTGCTGCCCTGCGTGAAATAATGATAAATTTGACCCAAATCTATAAGAGTAAAAGTACCAAACACGAAATATACAGTACCTGAATGTTCATACCTAGGTAAAGTAAAGAGCAAAGAGACATTAACTTGAAAGACAATCAATTCATTTGTGAAGAACCTCTGTGAATCTGTTGTGAAAAAACTGGAGAAAAGTAACTAAATAATTTTTGATGGAGTGCTGAAGCGGAATATAGAGTTTCTTTGACATTTTTAAAAGTGCCTCTATTATTTTTAGTCAGAGTCAGATTTCATACGTATAAAAAAGATAAAAATGTCTGCCTTAGGTATTCAGTCAAAGATAGTTGGTTTCTCCTGAACATTTCTTTTGAACAGAACTGAATACCGGTGACATATTAACTTTTGAAGTTTTGATTTTGTACCATAACAAGTAGTTTAGATTTTTGCTTTTCATTGATTTTTCAAGAAGAAATATGGTCAAAATTAAAAAGGAGCTGTTGTGTAGCATTGAGAATAATTTTTACAATTTTCATATGAATAAGTTTGATAGGTATTTTAGTGAACCTTTACCCCTTAGTTGGATATGTTTTCCTTAAATCCGAAATTAACCTGTTCTTTGAAGTGTGAAACGTGGTTTTGTACAAGAGCTTATGGATAGCTTTCATATGTTTATTTCTCTTCATGGTGCCGCTTTGCATGATGTGAAGATTAGGAAGTTGTCCACTTTCATAATGAACGTTTATCAATTAAAAATGCCGGTGCGCCAACAAAAGTTAAGGAAGATATGCCATACGTGCAATGGTATTACAGAACAGGCTTGCTTTGGATATTCTTCTTGCTAAAGGAGGTGGAATGTGCTATATATTGAGAGTAAAGCAAAGTTGCACTTTTGTTTCTGGTAATAGCAAGCTTATGAATCGATATACTAGTACTAATTATTCACATGAGACAAACGCTTTGGAGGAGTTTAGTGGATGAGAGACTGCAGGTTCACAGTTAAGTGCGAATGGAAATGGAATTACAAACATTGGTGACTGATTTAGTAATGTGGCTAGAGGAATGATACATGAGGTCTTAATTCCACTGATTATAAACTTATTGTTAATAATTGGTCTAGTGCTTAGCATTACATTCTTTGAAGTAATATGTTGTGTGAATTGATCCAATTGTGAGTGTAAGTAAAGGGCAGCAAAAAAACAAAAAGAAAGAGACAAGGCCTTAAATTAATTTAAATGTGTTGTACTTTGCACATTTTAAATCTGTTTTCTTGTGTTTTTCTTCACAACTCGCATTAAAAGATGCCCTTCAGTGTTAATAGAACATCTTTAATTCGAGGTTTATGGTCCTATTCAGCAGTATTTTAAAATGTAATTATTTTTATGTTTGTGATGTTCCAGAGGAAGTTCGATTGCTGCTGGAGAAATAAACATATCATGTTTCAATTGTTCAAAGTTGATGTAACTTGCTAGTTGAACTGTGCCTTATTCATATTTTCAAGCAGTTATTGTTTAATGCTGCGATGTCACTTCCACTTGTTCTTAAATGAAAAGTCCTATTTGACTATTAATTTTGGGAGGGTTTCTATGGTGAGCTTGTTTTACATAATGTAACTGCAAAATGAAGATTGTTTTTTATAAATGTATCTTTATAAGTGTTCCCACTACACCACTACAAACCCTAAAAAGGGCTTGAAACAGTACTGATGAAAAGCTGTTTAACATGCTATTTTTGAATGTTTCTAATGTCTTTCTTGGTTTCCATTAGAGACCGGACTCCACGCTAGTCTGTTTATTGATCCAATGCTTCGAAATTTTTCTTGATTCTCTCTTGATGTTAATTCTGAGCAGTCCCTAAGACAGTTCTTCATTTGATTTATTATTTGCCTTGTGCTAGACAGTATGCGGTATTGACTATTAACTAGAACAGGCTGTTTCAACTGCATATGCTAAATCACAATTCTTTGCATTTTAGGTATTTTGAATTGAACTGACTAAATAACCATTTGACATTTTGCCTCCTGTAATGATTTATACATTTTAAATAAGCCTTCATGGTTTGGAACTTGAGGATGGTTGTGTCGAACAGAGAGTATTGGCTTGTCTGATCTGTGGGGAGTGTTGCTGCTTATAGACACATTTCCATGCTCCTCACATTCCTATCAAGATTTCTTTCACTTTTCAATTGACTCAGTGATGCTTTGGGGGTAATGTCTGGACCTCCTGCACATGAGTGAGGTCCTCTCAGCTTGGATTTGGTCCCTTTCTTCTCTCTCTCTTTGTGGCTTGTATCTGGGGTTCCTTTTTCTTTCCTGTGTGGTTTCTGCAGGCATTATGGTCCTCCATCCATCTTTGTTGGTCCTGATCAGGCGCTGAGTCTTACTTTCCATTCAGGGTGTTTAATGCAACTTAAAGTCTTGCCTCCTTCCTGGGAGGCTCATGGAGCTCCATTTCTTTTTTGCTCTTTGGCAGTCTGTGTGGGCAAGCAAGGTTTCATTTCTTCCAGCAAGATAATTGCGGCACTCTGGTCATGCTTTCGTCTTGTGTGGCTTTTGCTGACCTTCTGGTTTCTGTTGCCTCTTGCAGAAACTTTGGGCCCGATTCACAGAATTAACTTAAGACTAAATCCTAAACGTATTACTTTGTGGTATCCACAGAATGCACTTACTAATTTTGGTATTCACAGACTGCACTTACTACTTTTGGTATTCACAGAATGGATTTACGACTACTAACCATGGCTAAATCTCCGCCACTGGCCGGAATCCCCACCTCCGGGCCGGAAGCTCCGCCTCCGAGCCAGAAACTCCGCCTCTGGCCCAGAAACCCCGCCTCCGGGCCGGAAGCTCCACCTCCGGGCCGGAAATTCCGGCCCGAGTGCGGACGTAAAGTTAGTAGTCGTAAATCCATTCTGTGAATACCAAAAGTAGTAAGTGCAGTCTGTGAATACCAAAAGTAGTAAGTGCATTCTGTGAATACCACAAAGTAGTGAGTTTAGGATTTAGTCTTAAGTTAATTCTGTGAATCGGGCCCTTTGTGTTGTTTTTCAGAATGCCATCTACCCTCTGAACAGACAAACGAGCTTTTAAATTCCAGAGAAATCCAGACTGCTTTTGTTACATGTTCGTCTTATGCTGCAGGTACTGAGCAGCTGCTTTTAGGATCCCCCCACTCCCTCCACCTTTATATTAGGGAGATCTTTTGCAAACTTCTGTCCTCTCTCAGTTGATTGTGACTAAACTCTTACGAAAACATGAAATGTTGCCAGTGTGGCAGCAAGTTGGCCCACATGGGATGGAGTCCATGGATAACAGGTGAACTGATCATGATGGAGGGGCCACGTTCACACATAACTCACACCTACGGAACTGCTGAGGCGGTCATCATGGGAGAATACAGAAATAGGAAGCCTGCATTGCCCTGTCAGTGACCAGCCCAAAGTAGCATTGGGAAGGAGAAGGTTTTGAAGAGCCAAGAACCACTGAACATGAGGAGAATTTGAGTCTTGCTTCCATGAAAGCATGGTCAGGACAGTCCATGAATAACATGAACTGACATTTTATAAGAGTATAGCAGAGGTTCTCCACCATTCATTTGGTGGCCAGGCATTACTGTACCATAATATATCAATGAAGTTTGTGAGGAGAGTTTTACATTGCAGAAGAGAATTGGATGTTCATCGCCTTTCTGAGTTTGAGAAAAGGATGCTCCTGGGCTTACATCCAATCTTCCGGTTTGTTGACTGAAGGGTCCTAAAATGTCAGGCAGCTCAGAACCAGGTGAAGGTACAGGACAATCATAAAACTGAGAAAAGCCTATCCAACCAGGTCAGATCATAGCACAGGAACGGAGACCTAGATTTACCATCCTTCACACAATGGAGTGCTGTCTGCAAAAATGTTGAGCTACAGTTGGTGAAGGATAAACCGTTTTTGCAGCACCAAATTTACAAAGTGTACCCAAAAGAGAAGCTCACATCTGTCGTCATGGTGGAAAAGGCATATGGGGAATAGTGTCCGTTTAAGCTGTCTGAGATCTGATACGTCCGACTTGTTATAGGTATCCCAGAATCACATTGAGCTGCCTCCTAATGCACATTTCACTGGATTGACTGCTAACCAAACTGTCAGAGGCTGCTCATAATTTCTTTTCCTGATTTTGGTTCATTATGATTCTCCGTCTGATATTAGTCTCGCAAGGGTGGCTTCTCATAATTCTCCATATTGGTTATCCCTGTGGGATTGGTGGACTGTTAGCCTGTAAATGCTCAGAATGGAGGGGTGTGATTTATTGACCCAATCATTCAGAGGGCTAAAAAGCAATGCAGGCTTCTCCGCTTAAAAATATATATATATATATCTATTACCTCCACAGAGGTGCAGTTTGTATCACAGACTAGAGGGTGTAAGAATGAGTTTGATTCTCCAGCAGCTGGCCTTATAGTGTCCTGCTGAGGTGGCCCTGGTGAAATTGTGCATTTTGAGACTGCTGCAGTAAAGACTGGTGCAGTTGCACTTGTCCATATACGGAATGCGTAATAAAAGCAGGAATGGTTTTGAGGTATTGGATAATCTCACCTTTAACATATGTCATCTGCAGAAGTAACAACTGAGAATCAACTAAGAATACTTCTTATGTTTCTGAAAAAGAACAGCACAAGACTTCATCACAGAATATCTAAGAAGAATTGTGATACAATTCCTGGTGGTCTCCCGCCTGGAATATGACAACTCTCTTTATTCGGGATCCCCAAAATATGTCACGAAAAAACTGCAGGGTGTCCAAAATGCGGCAGCTAGACTACTCCTCAAAATTCAGAGCCACGAACCGGTGAAGGAGTCCTTAAAATTGCTTCATTGGCTGACTATTGATGCAAGGATTAAGTTCAAATCACTTTGCCTTGCACATAAAGCAATACATGGGCAGGGGTCCTCTTAAAATTAATTAGAGGTCTTATCTCCCCTTATGTACCTACCAGATGCCTAAGATCGGCACATGAATGCCTCCTCAGAACCTCAAGAATTAAGAGGACGAGATGGGGCGGTAGATCTTTTTCATTTCTAAATCCAAAGCTTTGGAACTCCATGCCCCTTGGGTAGAGACGTCTGGAAGAGGAACCTAGCTTCAGGAAAAAGCTCAAGGCATGGTATTCCCCCAGTAGCTCTTTAAATGGTCATTCAACCCTTTTCTGTCAGTATCTCTAAATCAGCGCTGGGAAGCCCTAGGGCACCATGAGCTTAGCAAAAACCTAAACATACACTTCAATAATTTTGGAATTACACTTATGCCTCTGAGGTCTTTCTCTCTGCTTCATTTTGGCAGTCCCCAGTCGATCAGCATACATTGACCTTGTAATCTGGTTTCAAAGGAGTGATGCTTGCTTTCACACTTCGCCAAGCCATTCTCAACCATACACTGAAAAATATGATAATTAAAAGTAGACCAAGGGAAAGGGATGAAAGAGAGAGAGAAACAGAGACACTGCATATCTTCACTCTGCCCAGTCGCACACCTGGGCAAGTTCTTCATTGAATGAGCATTGATATCTAAAGACAAGAGAACACGTTTAGCAATGTTATCATTCTGGCTCCAGCACCTATTTCCTGATATTGTATACGTAATTCAGTTTAACAATCACTGTATTTCCAACTCTCTACAATCTTGTGGAACTCTGTGTCTTCCGAAAACTGAAGTACAATTTTATAATAAATGTAACATATGCAAAGAGTCTTTAGAACTAATATGTATTTTTTCTACAGATAACTACCTTCAGTGTTATACAAATATACTCTGTGGTTCAAATTATATTTAGTGTGACAGTTCGTAAACTGCAACTTAATAAATGCACATTTATAGAGTTCACTCACTTAATAAGCAATCACTTTCCCCTCTAAGTTGCTACCTAAATATCATACATATAGCAAAACATTTTTTATCAAAGTGTATGCAAAGATGAGGATAAGTTTTGCTCTTCTCGTGGAAACAAAAAGGTGCAAATGTAAGAGTTCACTATCTTTAAGGGATGGCTCCTAAAAACAGCATTCAAACACAAAGTCTAAATCCTTCTTTTTTACCCTAGAATACTTCTTAGTATGTAGTTCAGTGGCATGTTGACTTCTAAAGATAACAGGAATCTGCAAAATGTCAAAGCTCTGATAACAAGGTCCTCGCTGCAGCAATAACATATCTTGATTGCTTAGTAAAGATGATCTGGCTCAAAATGAACATAAAATTAAGAGTTCTAGATGCCCACCACCATTTGCAAGTCTCATGATAGTCTTGTGGTTTCGTGGGACATGTAGGTTACCTTGACTTCCCTCATGTGCCTGATCTAACACATCCATTGGAGATGCAAAGCCTCTTTACAGGTGGCACTCACACTCCGAGGAAACAACCATCCTCTCCTGCTTCTGAAGGAATGCATATTCAGGCAGTTCGGAGAATCACACTTCTGCACAAGATCATGACATTCATAGCCATTGCCCCAAGCTTTTTCTGAGCACATAGCTTCTTTCTTTGGTGAGATGCAGGAGTTGTGAAGATGCCTTCATACTTTCCCAAGTGAAATCTAGTCTTCTGCAGGTGGATGTGTGTTAGGAAAAATAAAATGCACCAAGATCACTCTGGTGGGGACATCCAAAGAGATTTATTGCAACAATCGTAGACCTACAAGGTTGGCTCGCTGAGTCAATTTCCCAACAAAGCTGTTCAGAGAAGGTCATCTTGGGTTTGATTTGAGATCATGGTACTCATAATGCATCAGACACAGAAATCTGCAATGTGTGCCCTTGTACCTAATACTATATATTCCTCATAGGTCTTTGAAGCACTTCTGGTGATAGGTTCACAGATGATATCTGCAAAGGCTAAGTGCCTTCCGGGGAAGGTTTTCACACACAGGACTCCTTTTCTCAGACTTTGTGAGTGATGTTATTGTCCTGTTGAGACATTCTTGCCTTTCTGCTTTGACACTGAGGGGTGATGGGTTGATGGCTGGGTCACCTCCTCTAGTCCTCTTTATTACTTTAGTTGGCCTCTCACTTCTTCCTTATTCCCTGGTAGGTGGTTGGATCCTGGTTTCTTCATTCCTTTATGGATAATTTCCTGTTGTTTTGTCTCCACTATCTCCTTGGGGGTCTTTATGGGTTGTGGGTCATCATCCCTTCTGTGGTGATAAAATAATCACGGCTTCTTTTACACGAGGATATGTTCTGAGGGTTCTTCTTTCCCTGTTTACTAGAGTTAGCCAAGCTTATTTGTCTTAAGACTTTTCCAGGTCCCCCTCCCTGGTCCAACACTGGAGTCCTTTGGTGGCTAAGGCATTTCTTTCCTCCTCTGGTGGCAAGTCTGGTGCATGTGCAGTGGTTGGGTCCCACTTGATTCTTTTCTTTTTGGAAGAACTTGCAACATCTTACCCTCTCATGCAGCCACGGCCGCTGCAGGTAAGAGCGGTGGGGCGGTGAGGCCGGCTGGGGGGGGATTTCGAGAGACAACCACAAGGGAAAATTACATAAATAATTCATTTTCCCTCTTGGTCGTCTCTCGAAATCCCCCATAGCCAGCCCCGCCGGCCCCACCGCTCTTACCTGCAGCGGCCGTGGCTGCTCTCATGGGCCCTTGTGTATGGCGTGAGGGCTGGGTGAGCCAGTCATGATAGAAGGGCTTCCCCATTACATCGACACACCTATAGATAGATTAACGGCATGAGGTACTGAATGAAAGAGGTTCAACAGTGGTTCTGAGTCTACTCATCTTTAACAATGAAACTGCTTTGGAACTACAGGTAGGAGGGATCTGTATTTATGTTTTTCACAGTTCCACAGCCGTAAACCCTCTGTTGTAGACTAGCTTTATCAGAAGAAGATGAGGTTTACTACTAGCTAAGAGGAGGCTTGCTACTACCTCAGAAAGTCAAACCACGTCATAGTGTTTCCGGGATGTCTTGTGCCATCTATAGACTCCCCTGAAATTCGAGATATTATCTCTGAAGTTCAAATACAAATGTAAATATTTAGAGGAGCTGAACTCATGTGGAATTCCAATAGATGTCCAAGTAGTCAAATGATACCAATGATAAACAACCAAACAAAAAAGGTAACAAACCATTTTACCTTTGGAAATTGTAGCGATTCTTACCAAATTAGTATCAACTTCTAAGTTATTAACATGCATCCCAAAAAATCAAAAAATAAAAGAGAAGATAGGTGGATAGATAGATAGATAGATAGATAGATAGATAGATAGATAGATAGATAGATAGATAGATAGATAGATAGATAGATAGATAGATAGATAGATAGATAGATAGATAGATAATACAAAAAATGCATAGTCTACGCTTTCATAACTAGAAAAAACATTCAAATAATTAATTGATCCTCAAGATGAAAGACCTTAAGAATACACAATACTCCACCTTGAAGTATAACACACAACATATAGTGAAGGAACAGCATGATAATCTCATAAACGTGGAGTAATAAACAAACCAGAAACAAACTACCAAAGAATTGAGCAAATTAAACATGAGTAATTGCATACATATTTTAAGGTTCTTCAAAGGTTTGGTGCACCAAGATTTATCGACCACCTTCATCAGGACATGAATGGTTAGAAGAACCAGAAGGTAATAAAAATAACTACAAAATGATAGAAAATAAAAAAATAAAAGGATTATAAACCATTATGATCATGTGCTTATCATATCAATAACGAAGTCAGCCTCTAATAACGATCAAGTAATACCAAAGAGGAATGAAAGAAAACTTGAGGAAAACACTTTTATAGATGAGAACCATGTGTGTCAGAAAAACCTGAAAGGACCAAACAGGGACCCAAATAATTTGTAATAAATGTGACTTTTGAAAAGAAAGGGGAAATCATCCATCCAAGGCTGGTCATCAAGCCCCAAATGAAAATACCCGAATATGCCCCTTCGCATCTCTACCTTCCCATCACTTGCACACAGACATATACACTCAAACGCAAGATGCACAATCAAATAATAACAGTCAATACACTTTTCACTACTTGTGAATAACGTACTTCTTTCACACTTGCCAGACTACTTGTGCTTAGAACTCACTTGTGTGAAACATTTTAAAACAAAAGGCAAGTTACATTTATTAGTACATTTTAAACAAGCATGTGTGACTGAGTACATGCAATATGGCGTCACTAGGGTTGGTGTCACCCGGTGCGGGTAACTCATGGTGTCCCCCCCTCACGACTTACCGCATGGACCTCCTCCGCTCCGAGTCCGCCAGTGGACACAGTTGGCAAATAACGGGACCAGACAGAATCCTTAGTAACGTTTGTAAATGTAGGTCCTATATTTACAAAATGTGCCTGTTAACAACAGTGTGATAATGACTCATTAATCAGGTTGTACAGTGGGCTACCTGCTAGTCAATAGTTTATTGGAATTTATGATATCATAGGTATGGTACTTTTTACTGGTGTGGTGTTCCCACTATCCAGCAACACGATATATCAGTGGTCGAAGTGGGGGGAAAAAAGTAGGGGAACTGTGAGCGGAGAATCAGAGGGCGGGAATAACCCAAGGATTGGATCAGTGGGCAGAGCCAGAGGCGTGGCCAGAATGCGCAAACATCCCAATTTTTTGTATTTGTTTGGTTTCACTGCCCAGTTTTATCAACCAATGGATACACATGATTATTTAAGGTTATAATGAGTTATTGACAGTAAAATGTATTCACAAAGTGGGATATGCTTCTAATCACAGAATGTCCCCAAATACGATAAAATGTGGAAGCACAAGCCATTTGTCTCCGAGCCATGGAGTTTCTGTCATCAGCACTTCTCCCTTTTCCAAAACAGCAGTTCAAACATGAATGGCTAAAAATCCTAGTTTGCAAATGTTTTCTAAATAATAATGGCTCTGCCATATTTGACTCATAATGCAAGATCTGCAGCATGATCTGACCATTTAAACTAATAAATTGTTTGTAGCTCAAACGTATCAAAAGTTAATAAAAAATGTGACTTGTGTTGCTGCGGAGTAGATGACAGTTAATAGCTCACTGTTCTATGTTAGGATTTTAACTTATAAACTGCAAGTAACAAAAGGATCTCTCTGACAAAAGCAGTAGCCCACTGGCCTATTTACATTATGTGCACTTTGTGATCTGCATGGTACATGTTCTTTGCAGCAGGTACATTAACCCTCTGAGCTACCTTTCCATGAGTCAAATCTTCCATTAGACAAAATTCCGATCTCTCTCTAGGAAGAACAATAATCATCAGAGTCATCATGACATTTTTATTGTTACCGAAAATTACTGGAGGCCAGGAAGGAGGCAGCAAGTGCTTTTAAAACCATAATATACTTGCAAAAATGATGCCGCCACCTAAAGTCAGCACCTGGTGCAGTCACACCGGTTGCACCGCCCTAGAGCTGGCCCTTCTCAAGGGCCCTGTGATCTCAGTGACAGGGTCACTGTTGTTCTAGGGTGTACTGCTTCATAGGCCTGCCCTCAAGACTGGAGGTGAACTTCAGTATGAATAGTGGTGGACAAGCCTTGAAGGTTAACCTACACTTGTCATGCTAGGGTCCACCTGCTGGTGCTACGACACCAGGGATTCTAATGTCTTGCGAAGCCTTCTAAGGTCTAGCATGAGATAGTGCTCTCTCAGGAGAGTGGTCTGGCGGACTGGTTATTAAGGCTGAACCTAGTTCCCCAGTTCCAAATTCAGCAGCTCTGGCCATAGTGCCACATTCTCTCCCCCACTGAACACCATACTGCCCCACTGAGAAAAACTCAGACTGCCTTCAACTACAACCCAATTGTTGCCAGCTATAAACACCTGGATGCGGCTCAATTTAAATTACGCACTGGGCCAGAGCAATATGTGGCCTACATTTACAACTAAAAAAAGTGACAGCATCCTGGAAAAAGCAAACAATCATAGGGAATGCAACATTTTGCAAACCATGTGAAATGTAAGCAGGAACAACATGGTTACCTTAACGCTTTTACACTCACTGTTCAGAAATCAGTGAGTCCTTTTGCCTGAAAAGTTAAGGACATGACAACAGGGCCCTGAATGGACCCATTTCAATGGCCATTGCTTATATCCTTACAAAACGTAAGCAGTGTGGTAAAAAAAGACAACATCCCTAGATACAGAGCAGCAGTACAAATTTTGTTTTTCAATCCTCACATTGCAGTACCTCCAGGATTGGTGCACTAGTTCCAAGCCCAGGGAAAACAAAGCCAAGACAACAAAAATAGCGCTTCACTGGCAAACTCTGTAAAAGTGGCGCTAATGTGTTTGGGTGTGAATAAAATCAATCTGGCCCGTTTGCTACCACTCTGTCTTACTTTATTTAGTTATTTATTTTTCATGTTTTTAAACTATTATTCGAGATGCTGCACTTTGGAATTAAATGTCAGAAAAATACGACATTGATTTCCGGCAAAAGTGATTTTCTTTTTTGGATCCATTTCACAGGGAAGCAAATAAAAGAAAGGAGAGGAGACAGTGCGCGCTGCGCACAGGCACCTCCTCCTCCTAAAAGGTTAGGTTGCTCGCACACCGGCCCTGTTGGTGTTACCCCATGTGAGGGTGTCAGCCGGTGCGGTCCGCACCCCCCGCACCCCCATAGTGACGCCGCTTGACATTTTTTCACGTTATAGTTGTGTGTGCTAAGTATGTGTGGTGCCCAATAATTGAAGTTTATTCGTTAGTGAAGTCCCTTACCGGTCGTCACATCTTCGCCTCAGTCTGCTCCTCAGTCACATCCTCTCCTTAGTCTGCTTCTCAGTCTTGAATCCTTCTATTTTACAGAGTTTTATAGAGCACGAACTTGACCCGAATCGGGTATGAGAGCGCTTTATGTAGCACCAGTTGCATTACATGAGGACACATTCATTTTTGTTAGGCACGGGGAGATTAAGCGATTTGCCCAGAATCACAGGATGTTCAGCGTCATTGCCGAGATTCGACCGCCCAAGCCCTTTAGGCCAACTCCTCTCATATTCCATTCCTCACATTCCACACCAGCGACGGTCGCGAGCCAGACTGATGCAGAGGTGCATCCATAACAACATTACAAAGAATATCAGAGTGAGGGGTGGAACAAAAATCCTTACCTTTAAAAAAAAAAATTGCAAGTAGCACATTTCAGGTCCTCATACATTAAAGGCTGATATTGAAAGGCAGCTATGCGTCTCAACTCACCCTGGCAAGAGAGTATTTCAGAAGAAATCGTTTCCTTGAATATAAGGATGATGCCGCCTCTGTCTTAACTCGGCAGCCCCAGGCCAATGTCTGGATGTGCCCTATCATTGTACTAGCCCGGCACCCAGCACCCTAAATCTTGACACATTGTCACTTTCTGTTAATCAAGTGAGTAATGGTAAATATTCCACAGCAAGGACGTCGAGTGTGTAAATGGTAGGAAGACAAAACTATTTTTACAGGTTAAAAGTAGGGGAAATGGTGGGGAAGAATAGGTTCAATTTTCTATTCTATATAGGTACTGAGCAATATACCAGTCAGTGTATGCTGCGACGCAGGTAGGTCAGGCAGCTCACAACCCCCAACTATCCCCACCACGTGGATCATCGCATACCACTGTAGTCTGTAAGAGTTATCTGCAAGCCCCTCTTGTATGAGACAATATACACTTCATCTGTAAGAATAGTCTTCAATTCTTTCTGAAAGTCCTCTGCAAAGAACTGTGTCACAAGTCAATCAATCAATCACATAACTTTATTCGGTATAAAAAAATACCATAAAAGAACAGATAAAATACATCAGAATTAAAAACAAGTTTAACAGTCTAAAATTCTCCATAATAGACGTTCGATACATCAGAGAATGGGGGCCCCTCCCTTCAGCCAATTCCTTTATAGGTCTGTGAACACAGGGTGACTTTCCGGTCAGCCTATATTCTCTTAATTTCCCCTTGTTGCTCTAAACCTGACCGCTACCCTTACAAAATGTACCGTACAAAACACAAGTCATCTGGTAGCCAAGGGCGGGCTGTAGAGGAAATAATAACACTGTGATAAGAAATGTGATAGACGTCTTCTCCAGGTCCTGCAGAAGGCGATGGCTGCTTGAGAGTATTATTGCTCGGATCCTTTGTTTCTTCTCACTGTCCATGGCGCTGGGAACTGTACCTTGGAGAGGTGATCCAAGGCCACTTTAGTTTCCTTAACTTTACAGAGTCAGATGTGATTGCGCAGTCAAGGCTTACACATAGGCGGCGCATAGGGGTTGCTCTAGATACAGTGTACCATACTTTGTAAACATCAATGCCCAGTATTTTTTATACATAAACAGTTCAAGCAGATTACCACTGTGAAACCCGAATGTGCCTAGCACTTACCGAGGCTGAGATATGACCCCAAACTCAAACTAATGGTAGGCTGTGAGGCCGAAAGGCGACTCAGTATAGGTTTCGGGGGACAACTTTAGAAGCATAGAAGTCCTCGGGCCTTCACAGCTTCGAAATTGTACTATCCTAGATTTCCAGTCAGTGGGTGGATACAACGTCTCACTAGATGACAACCCGTCCAGGCGCACTTTTCTGGTAGAGTTTATGCTACCTCAACATATTTGGCTGCTGTTGCTCAGTTTTGACCAAAATGTCCAGTAGAGTCCACCAAGGTTTGGGGGAACTTTTTGGAGAGAGATGGTGCATTTAACACTTGTTCAATATAACCTTTTGTCCAGGAGCCTTGCACGAGTTATTGGGGAGACAAAAAGGGAAGGGGTCAGTCTTTTCACACCACTCAGTCATTCACAATTAGCTTGTCACAACTGACTTTTTATGGTGCTCCCATATTGCTGTTGTCACTTGTGTCGAAATGGGCCCAGAGGGTCTGGGGTTCTGCAGAGGGTTAGAACTACTGGGGAAATTTGAAAGCTCAATATTTTAGCAGCTACTAGTCACAATCAGCTAATTCTACCTCTGGTCGATCTCTACAGTCCTCCGGCGACTTTTTGAAGGGCAGGAGTAAGGGAACAGAGTACCACAAGCATTGGCATAGCCAATAGGTCTCGCCTTTGGGATCTTTTAAGTTTTTAGCCATGCAGTGGCAGTTAAGAGGACCAGGCAACACCCACTATATGTGCCGGTGCTGCATTTTGTGGGACAGCCCACCTTAGAAGGGGGGTTATTTCATGGAGCGAAGACTTAGAGACTGAAGTGGAGCGGGTATTGAAACGGGGCGACTGTTCTTCCAAGGGAACGCTTCGCTCCATGGACACTACGGTTGAGGAAGACGATCTCCCCCTGGGCAAAGTTTTTGACGTATGCTGTGCTGAGAAGACCATTGATTGAGATGTGGGGACCCAGGGCGGCCTTTAGGGCAGTGAGACCGGTGCAACCGCACCTGGCACTAACTTTGGTAGGGGGTCTGTGTTTAAAAATAACTTTTTGTTTAAAAGCACATGAACTTCCTTGTACGCCACCAATTTTCAGGCAACGATAAAAATGACAACCATGGTGATTAATGTGCCTATCAGTGAGATTTCGGAATTTTGTCTAGTGCAGTTTTGACTCTTCTTAAAGTAGCAGGAAGGGTTAATGTACCTGTTGCAAAGAACGTGTACTGTGCAGATCACAGAACTGAGTGTGAGTGAACTATGAGTAGTGCTAAAATAACATTTACATCAGATAGAGGCTATGGAGAGATGAGGGGCACTGATGGAGGGTGGTAGTGAAGGAATTCAAGGAGAAAGGGGACATGGGGTGTGCCGAAAAAGATTGTTGCACAGGGCGCCACCAGCGCTAAAGCCGGCCCTGTAGGATCCGACTCCTACAGACCCTGTTAATCTTTGGTGATGGATGAAGACTAGTCTTGTGGCTCTACAAAACTTTCTTGTCAATGACCTTTACTGACCCTCAGACGTTAAAAGGAGATGGGCAGACACGCTGGGCGGACCCTTGCGAGTGAGGGAGGGACGCCTTAGAATAAGTCTGCAAGTGGTCTAGAAATACCCCGATATAACTATACACAACCCAATAAACTGCACCCCACTCACCTTACTAGCCGCAGAATAAATATTATGCAGCAGACAGACTCAATTTGCTGCCCCCCCCACCCCGATGCACCCTGCTTGATGCTGACTCTGTGCACATGCTGTGGAGTTGTCATGTATACAGTGCTTAATTTGTAAAAAAAAAAAAAAAAAAAGTAAGTGCCAGGGCCCTCGTTAGTAGGCCACTTCAGATCGCACCACATTGCCCCTGCCCGTGCTGCCAATGACAATACAAACACAACTACTGACTATCATACGCCTACAAGTGTGATGGTTCAGACTATTCCAGGACCCGAAAGCTATAAAAATGGCCTGGAAAGCAAATATTAGTTTTTTTTTTAATGTATACTGAATTTATAAACAACTGTTGTTGTACTCATCTCTAAATTAAATAAACAGCGCTACCATGTGGCAGACTGTTATAGGTGCCGGATGTTGACAATTAAATGCCGGTGTCGAGCACCGGAAACCACCGGTTCAAGTTAAGCACTGCCTGTACAGAGATTTTATGGATGAAAGTTGTTAGGACCTGGAACGCACGTAAGACAGGCAAAATGTATTCCCCGTGGAAATATGTCTGCTGGGGCTGTATGCACGTAGGCTTGAGAAGAAAGTGGGCAATAGATAACTTTCCAGTGCAAAACAAGTTTTGCACTGAAAAGTAAATAACAAAAAAAACCATAATTTGCTGGCACAAACACAGCGCAAAATGTTTGTAAATCTGGCCCAGAGTTTGTTAAACGTGTACAGTGGGCAAAAATATGGAATGTATACACAGTGGAAAGATTAATAATGAATAGATTAAAAATGGAAAAATAAGGTTGCCATTTAAAACGCATGAAACAAGATGGCTTAAGAGGAAAGGTACAACCAGAAGGCTGGATATATTAAAAAGTTTAACACGGGGCGAACTGTCGTCTACACCTGAAAGTATTTAAGAAAGTTAAGCTGCATTTATGGAATTCGCACGAGAAACTGCATATTCATAGGTATAAAACAATGCAATGCATGAACCGGTGATGTGTACGGCTGTATTTGCGGGATACGCGGACTGAAAAGCAACCGCCAGAGACAGAAAAATAAACCAAAGTTGTTAAAAGAAGAAAGGGCCTCACCTGCGCTCCCGGTCCGTGCTGCCCGAGGCCCCGCAGCTACCAGAAGAATATGGCGGGGGAGGGGGTGAAAGAGCAGTAAATGAACACATTCCTGCCTATTTATGAGTGTGGGAGCTCCAAGTAACGACGGCCTGGCTGCGGGCCACTGCTCGCCACCTCCAGTACACCGGCTGCCAGGCAGTAGCATCAGACAGTGCGAAGGCCTCTCCGTGCAAGAACACATCCATGGGGGAGGATTACAGGCACAAATGTAATTTAATGTACACTCTCTCTAGGCCCGTACTGTCAACAGCGGCTTGGGTGAGGGTGCCTGCAAGGCTGCCCTGCGCCTTGTTTTTCACACTCAACGAGGTCCCCCAAGCAGGAGTTCGGCCACTTTAGCAGGATGGTAAGAAATTGGGGTACAAAATGACTTTTTTGTATATTTTATGCACATCCGTGGAAAAGGTACGCAGATTTCTGTCCGGCAAAACGTGGGCATAATTATAATTACAATGTGTGTTTTATATAGCGCTTGAGGCTAAAAGCCTTGCAACAGCATCGGAAACTGAATGATTCTCATTTTACTGCCAAGGAGAGGATTAAAGTCTAAGCTAGCCCTTCTGGGATTCAATCTTGTGACCTCAGGTTGCCCCTGGCGTAGGGGCAATAACTACTGAGCCATCTCTTTGCATGGTTTTAAGAACTCGGTGACAAAGGGTGCAGGATGGGTGCAGGTGCTTGCTCCCCGATAACTGCGCACCAAGAATCTTTTCAAGTCACAGGAGTCAGTGGCAATTAAATATATCACCTGGAGGGGTTGTTCCCGTCTCTTTTTGGAAGGCAGACTGAGTGCTGTGCAATGGGCATGTGATGTTTGTCACAAACACTTCAATAAACTTGCTAACTGCTTATGTACATTTATCGCCAATATATTAGTTGTCGACTGATGTTTGAATTAGACGTTTGAGAGACAACTTTGATGGGAATTCCCTGGATATGACGTCAGTTTGACCAGCCCCCAGAGTGTCCCTGTCCTTTTGGGACAGGTTAGCTCTCTGCCGTCACTGCACCGGCTATGGAGCCCCCTCCTCACTCATGACTAAATGCTTGAGTCACTGCACGGCTCTCGCGGTGACCCGAAGGTCTGTTTTATTATTGACTCATTTTAACCAGTTTCCCCGCACGCATCTCCTTTCGGTTACTGCATTGTGTTTAGGTGAATAACTTTCAGGCTCCCCAGCTTCCCTAAACTCTTGTTCTCAAAGCCTCTCTGGGAAGAGACCGGAAATGAATCCAGGGGACGCAGACAAATGTCAATATATTACAGGGGAGCCCACTGTCTGTAACGGCCTAAAAATAAACCACATCGTCATTGCTGGTTGGGAGGAGATCTGCTCTCGTCAGTTCTTGCTTACTTAAGTTTCCATTAAGGACATTAATCCCAGCTTGGCATTTAACCAAAAACAAGCGCGGCCGCGAAAGTATGAAAGCAACCTTTGTAATATGACCCAGAACAGATGGCACCCTGCGCACCGCTGCTCGATCTCGACAGCTGTAGGCCGTGGGAGGAAACATTTACTGAGAAAGGTGGGACATGCACCCGCCTTTGGCCTATTGCGTGCTTTTATTTTTGAAAGCCACACGCAATGGCCAATACAATGTGTGCAAAAAAAAAAGCCACACATACGAGTTTGCTGAAAAGCTGGAGTGATTCCAAGAGGTCATCACCTAGGGCAGCGCATACACGCTGCGCTAGGCTCGACTTAAAAAAAGGACAAAAATGGTCTCTAGTGCAGAGTCTGGCGAGTCCCCTGGAACTAGATATTTTGGGCCAGATGTACTAAACTTTTTAGCAATCACCTACCGTCCAATTCTGAAAATGGTTTAGAACAACAAAATAATTATTTACTATGTACTAAATACTTTGCAGGAGTTGGTAAAGCTTAAATGGCTCCTAACATGGGTTTAGAAATTGATACCAAATTGCAGTTTGGAAGGGGCATGTTGTGGGCATCCCTTCCAAATAGTGATTTGGTACCATTTACATCAGTGGCATTTTGATCACAAATCATTGATAAATTACAGATTTAGGTAATTGATTTGCAAAGGGATAGGCACCCCTCTTAGACCCTTTCCCCTTTGAGAATTTGAGAAACTGGCATCTTTAAAAATTTGGGTGACAGCTTCAGGGAGAGTAGGCAGTGGTCTGCTAAGGAAATCTGGCAACTTTAAAAAATGTTTTCAATTAGGAGATGCAATCACAGGGATTTTGTCCTGCTGATCCTTGAAAGCCACAATCCCTGTGATTGGCGTCAATTGAAGGGTATCACAATTTGCAAATTGTCTAATGAATATTAATTAGGCAGGTCATTCTGTGGCCCCTTCCGATGTGGTATTTTGTGAAGGTCAGTTCATCAAATAAGATTTGGTCGCAAACAGTAGAGTCACAATTTACTATCACTTTTTGCAACCAATATCTTAGTACATCTGGCCCTTTGTACCTTACTGAGATCTCTCCTCGAAACATCAATGTTTGAAGTCAGTGGTTGATTGAAATGGATGATCAGCTGTTGCTGGGGAAGTGACAGGTACATTCATTCATCATTGACCTGTATTTGCATTTTTCTAGCACTTTTATCATTACAATACTGGTTATCCTCTTGAGGATGTTGTAAGGGAACTGTCTTCTGGAATATAGCACACCATCTTGTGTAAATACCAGGGTTGTATATACATGTATCCTCTCATTGTGTGACACTTATCAGGAAGTCTTCAGGACTGGATGCTTACCCGTAATCCAGTCCGGGTCTTTTGCTTTCTGATGTATGACTGACTGTTACTGGTAGTCACGCTGTCACCAGACACTAGCATATGTGGTAGGCAAGTGCCCTCGAGGAGCTGCCACGTTCTCAGGAGGAAAAAACCAAAGGTGTAAAAAGCCTCCTTGCTGGACTTGAGAAAGTTGATAAAAACAAGAATCAGGAATCCTTTAGTAGAAGGTAGCCAAATCATGCTTCCTCACAAAAAAACACTGCAACGCATGTTCCTCCACCTAGATTCACGCTACCATCTATCTTGCCCTATCCAAATTGGACTATGCTAATGGTCTGTATCACGGCTTAACTTTGTCAACTATGAGAATGCTACAAAGAATTCAGAACACTGTGGCTAGAGTCTTCCTACAAGTAAAGTCACAGGCACACATCTCTCCTGCCTTGAGGGTGCTTTACTGGTTACCAGTTGCCAGACTAATCTTTATCAGGAATAAAATCAACAAATACTTACAACAAAAGAACCTATGCTCAAGAATGGCGCCCGACTCATAATTGCTACATGCAAGAAAAAGACCATAGGTGTAAAGTCTTTCATTGTTCAAGCAGCCAAACTATGGAATTTCTTATCCACAAACATAAGATCCACAAACAACCATCTCCACTTTAGAATATTAGTCAAAAGCTGGCTCTTCCCCACATGCCAACTATACTCACCACAACAGTATACTCAGACATGACAAACTATATACTCTTTAAGATATGGAAAAGAGATGTTGTTAAACACATCATTGTAACCTGAACTATTATACAATAAATGCCATGTATATTTTTGTTTGCCTAAATAAATTACACTTATTTGAAACCATAAAAATGTACTGCATGATAAATGTGGACAGCTGACCATATAAATATTGCTGCTTCAATGTACAAATGGGTATTTATATACAGGCCTTTATCAAGCAAACAAACATTTACCAATTGTAGGGTGTGTGTTTGTTTGTGTGTGTGTGTGTATACATATATATAAATATATATATCCAACCAAATTGCCCATATATATATATACAATTTACATTTTGCTATTATAAAAATATACTTCTGTTGAGGTGAGCAGATTCAGAGTGTTGCTGGTATTGTAGGGTGCTCTATACAGGAGCTGCTCTCTTCCTAAACTTGGGAATTGCCCAAAGTTCTCTGCTTCTTTTTTGCATAATTTATTCAGCACTCTAAGCTTGAAAGGGTATTGTTTTGACTTATACTGGGTGCTCCCTTATGTCTGGACAAAGCTAAACCTCTAAGGAGGTATAATGATAGCGAGCACGTGCCAGGGATTGCTTTTGTTCATTACAGGTTGGCTTGGATGGTATTATACAAATCCAAAGCTGTAATACTGTGCCTGGAGTGACAAAAGGCTTTGTCATTTTACAGCTTGGCATCGATGCTACTCTGCTAACTCTATGCTTAAAGACTTTGCTGTAGAAACAGCAAAAGACTTTGTCCCATTCTAGCTCGGTGTGGATGGCACTGTGCTAATCCTATGCTTAAAACCTTTGCTAGAGAAAGACATTAGAGGTGTCGCTGGTGTTGTAGGGTGCTCTATACATGAGCTGCTCTCCTACTACTACCAAGACTTCTCTGCTTTTTTTTGCAAGATTTATGCCTGAAAGTGTATTATTTTGATATATATATACCTTGCCACTGCCTCGTTTGAAACAGCCGGGACAACAGCGCAGCGGTGCACGCCGAGGTTCGAGGAAACCTCGTAAAACTCCAAACCACTGCACTGTAAGCACGCGCACACTCTTTCCGGGGTAAATTACTTCCACAAAGCCATAAATCCAGATGCGTGGAAAAGTTATTTTACTTTCTCATCACAAGCCGGAAAACCCAACACGTTTCGGCATACAACGCCTTGATCACAGGTACGTTTTTTGTTTTTACTTTCAGCATATATACAAACAGTGACAAATCACGTGCAACGTGCCTTCAGTGAAACTGACAATGGACTATAGACTGAGCACAAAGAGTTTCCTATTGTCGGCAATGATGTAATGTGTATTCTTTACATCTACTAATGTTAAATAACAGTTTGTTTATATAACATTTCTTAAATTTATACCATTTCATTGGATACTAATATGAAGAGAATCAACATTTGTTCACTTATATATTTTTCAATATCCAGTCATAACAAAACATAGCGCAAAAGCAGTTTTTTGCAGCTATAAAATGGAATAAAAAGATAAAAGAGGAAATAATGAAGGAGAAACTTGGGATATCTTTTTCAGGAGACAATAAATTATAAAATGTTCTCTTTCGTTGACTTAGTATGACATTGTTCTCTAGTTAATACAAATTGTGTCCTTACTGCAATTCATGAACCTAGAAAAATGCCACAATAACAATCTCTATTTATATAATTAGATGGCATTTCTTTTTTCTTTCTCACACCAATATGTATTATTCACCAATTTCCCTCAGGAATTCAATGCACTCCACGGACTTCATACACTTCAGTCCTTTATTATAAACGCTGGCAGACAGGTTTCGGAAACACGCCTTCATCAATGCAATACTTTAAAAACTCACTACCCTTAACACTAGGACCCAGTACACTTACTAAACTAACTATAATGATTTTCTTAACACAACTAACAAACCTCTTTAACTAAACAAACTAAGAGACACTAACCTAACTTCTGACGTAGGCGACTTACTACTGTCACTTAGGAAATGCCCTAACCTGTGATGTAGAGCCGCATCCATGGAACCGCCATCCATACAGACTGGTGCTTCATACAGAGGATGAAAGAAAGACTAGAAAATGCAATTAGCAGTTGGCAGGGTTTGTTATGTGCCTATCACTTATTCTCTATAGCTTAAATGAGAGAGATGCCAGGGCAATAACCTCTGCACTCTACCCACTTTAGCTGGTAATGTTGCACATCTGTGCCTGTCACGGGCCTATGGAGGATTGTATTAAGGAACAAGCATTTGCAAAGCCAATAGGTCTGTCCTAAGCATGAGCTATTAGTTTTGCCATGTGTTTTAGTCATGTTGTACAACAGTGTGGCTGCTGTTTGGCATGGCTAAACACTAGTGGCATAAAAGAGAGTTGCATGGAGTGTCGTAGAGTGGAATAGCGAAGAGGGGACTAGAGTGTTGTAGAGTGGAGTGGAAGAGAGTGCTTTTCTTTGGAGTGGCATGGTCTGGAGTAGCATAGAGTGGCATACATCAGAGTGGAATAGAGTAAAGTGGACTACTGTAGAGTGTATTAGTGTAGAGTGTTGCAGAGAGCAGTGGCAGCAAGCGCAGTGACATTGAGTGCAGTGGCATTGAATTCAGCAACGTAAAATGCAGCATCGTAGAAGCAGTGACATAGATTAGAGTGGCGCTCAGTACAGTGGGGCAGAGTGAAGTGGCATAGAGTGCAGTGGCGTAGAGTAGATCTGAGTGGCATAGAGGGCAGTGGCATAGAGTGCTACAGAGTAGAGTAACATAGAGTGGTGCAGAGTAGAGTATAGTGCTGTAGAGTTCAGTGGCATAGACTGCAGTGCTTAGAGTGGAGTAGTGTAGAGTGGAGTAGTGCAGAGTAGAGTGGCATAGAGTTCAGTGGCAGAGATTGCAATGTTGCAGAGTAGAGTGTCAGAGTGCAGTGGTGTTGGTTGTAGTAGAGTGGCGTGGAGAGCAGTGGCATTTGATATTGTGATGCAGAGTAGAGTGCAGTTGCATAGAGTGCAGTTGCATAGAGGGCAGTTGTATAGAGTGCATTGGTATAGAGTGCAGTGGATAAGAGTAGAGTGGCATAGAGTGCACTGACATAGAGTGGAGTGGTGCAGAGTGGAGTAGAGTGGCGTTTAGTGTGATGGCATAGAATAGATTGTTTAAGAGTAGAGTGGAGTGGCGTAGAGTGGAGTGGTTCATGGAAAAGTGCAGTTGCCTTGAGTGGCATAGAGTTTAAAGGTGTAAAGTGGTGTAGAGTACAATGGTGCAGAGCATTCAATTCAATAAATCTTTATTCAATCTTTAAAAAAATCATAAAAGCACAATATAAAATAATATAATAAAAAAGATACATTAATTCATTATCATAATATATTGGTCTCAGTGCAATACAATAAATAGAATATTAAAATCATAATAATTAATCAATCATGGATAATATAAAACATGCTAAAGCAGATAAAATGCCCTGTTATGTCCCAGTAACAGGTAAGACAAATTTGTGGACTGTCCAACATTTGAAGATAGTTTAGTGCAACCCTACATTTCCGAAAGGCTAATTTAATTAGTATTGGTTTAAGGTATGATTGAAAGAAATGCCAATAAAAGTCACAGAAAAACATCGAAGACTGTTCCCACTTGCCATTACAAGGACATGGGAGCAGTTTCTTACTCCATGCACCTTCCAAATCATACAAGCATACTAGATGCCAAACCGACCCTGACCTAAATCTAAATAGGAGTGATCTCTGCCATCGGGTTAAGTCTAACGTAATATACAAAGCTATGTCACCCATAGCAAACATAGAATAATAATGGCAGATCGCATGCTTACTAGCGATCTCCTGTATCCGCAGAGAGGGAATGTGTTCAGCAAAGCTCTGCTTAAGCACTTTTCTGGTGGCTTTATTAATCAAGCCGGGGGGTACTGAACAATTCTGGAAAGCCAATATCAAATAGTGATTTTTTTTTTATATAACATTTTTATTGTCGTTAACAAATACAACGAATAGAGCAGTACATCATCCAGTTAAATACTATCATGTATATAATCTAGAGTGTAGAATAAAATTTGGACTGGAGGGAGGGAGGTTCAGCAATCGCCTGCATATTCTGTTTTCTTCCACCTGAACTGGGGTGGCATTATGAAATCCCCAAACCCCAGCTCCATAGGTAGCAGTGAAAACACATTGCATCTTGTAAATTTTAAGGAAGGGGAGACTGTAGTGCTGATATCCCTCAAAGCCAAGTTAACAAGCGAGCACGCTGCCTCCCCAAATTTTAGCTGCGTACCATTTACTTGTGACTGCCATGAATTATTAGCATCTACCCTAAAAACCGGAAGTTTGTAATTGCTGTTAGCTGCTTTCGCCCAAATTTAATACGGACAGGGCTTTCTTACCTGGGCCACATGCTATATTTTTAGATTTCTCATAATTAGTTTTCATATCTAACGTATTCATGAAAGACACAAACGATTCAACCAAACTGCGAAGAGCACGCAGTGTTCTGGCCATCAATACTGCGTTGTCTGAGTTTAACTGACCCGGATTAGCTAGGTTCGCAATTTTCGGCACATCCTAGTTGAGTCTGGTAAAGACACACCCAAATCATTAATATACAAGATAAAAGGCAATGGTGTTAACACTCACCCTTGTCGCACGACAATGGCAAGAGGGAAAGAATCAGAAAGTTCTCCTCATTTGCCATATCGTACCTTAGCACTCAGATTTTCATGTAAATCATTCAGAAAATTAACCATTAACCAAAGCCATGTCTACCCCCCATTTTGATTAACATCAACCATAGTTTTGTTCTATTGATGCAATCGAAGGCGGTAGAAAGATCCATTAAGGCTAGGTACAGCGGGCAGAGCCTGGTGACAGTGTATTTACTTCCTATCAGATGTGGGTGCAGAGTAGATTAGAGTGGCGTACAGTTGATTTGCTTGAAGTGCAGGGGCATAGACTTGAGTATTACAGAGTAAAGTGTACTGGCGTAGAGTGTATTGGCGTAGAGTGCAGTGTTACAGGGTGGTGTAGAGTACAGTGGCGTACAGTGGAATTGTGCAGGGTAGATTAGTGTGGTCCAGACTAGAGTAGTGTAGATTACTGTGACTAAGAGTGCACTGGTGTAGATTAGAGTGGCGAAGAATGCATTGTCATAGAGTAGAGTGGTACAGACGAGAGCACAGAGGTGCAGCGTGAAGTGACAAAGAGTGCAGTGGCATAGTGTGGAGGGGTGCAGAGTACAGTGGCGTGGAGTGGTGCAGAGTAGAATGCAATGGTGTGAAGAGGTGTAGAGTAGAGTTGAGTGGCATAGAGCGGAGTATGCATGGTATGGAAGCCCACTGCCATCACAGACAACACATTTTCAATTGAAATGACCAAAAAAATTAAACATTACAGTGGACCAATGAAAATGTGTGGAAATTGCATCACCTAGTGTAATGATTTGTTTTGATCCCTTAGGGCATGTGTGTGCACAACATGTGCACACATGCATATTTCAGGGGTGCAACAGGGTGTCCTTTTGGCACCCTTGCACCCTTGAAATTGCATTTGCAAATTGCGATTACCTATTTGGTAATCGCAAATTGCGAATGTCTTCCTGTTTATTCCTATGGGCCTCTAGGCCCATAAGAATGAATGGGAAGGTATTCCTTAATTGCGAGTCCTTAAGGAATATGCAGGATTCGCAATTTTTTTTATACATATGCCCCTATATGTTAAGAGTGCCTTGTCGGAAGAAACACAAAGTCAGGATTTAAAATGGAAGGCAGTGCTTGGGGTTGTCTGTACTAATACAAGCTTATTACAACCCAAAGAGAGCTTTTTAAGCAGCCTTATAATGACAACAGATTAAGAAAAAAAAACAATATGGTTCTACGCCCATGCTTTGGAGTTTTCATTCAGGCCCTTCCTGCCGGTTCATAGCTAACTGTGCTATATTAGAAAACGTGTCTGTGCCAAAAGCAGTATCTCTAACCTATGTGCATAAAATAAAAATGTGTCATTTGCTTGTTACACGATTTGCTTTGTAACTGTAACGAGACAGAACGCAGATCCCTCCAGCCAGCACATTATCTGCGATCTTACCATCATTATTCTTCCCTGAGGTTTCCTGAGCAACAAAGCTCTCTGCAAGTGGTGCCTTAAAATTTTAAAATGCAGCCTTTGCAATTAATTAAGGCAGAACAGATCCACTGCCATGTTTCTTCTTGTTGATAATTTCTTTGTGGCAGAGTTTAAAAACATTAATCTGTATGTTGTTGTCAGACTGCTTTTAATGACTCCCATCCTCACAACTCCACCACCTTTTTGTTGCCACACCGTGACCCCCAATTCATGGGCTTCCAGAGTAAAGTTTTCCATTCCAGCACTGCTTATAGCAATACTTGATTCACACTTCTAGGACACAAATGTGGCCTGTATATTACAGAATAATATATTTATAGCAGCTCATCATTATTGTCGATGCCTTTTGGATCCAGTAGGAGTATGGGGTCATCATTATCTGGACTCTAATTAAATGTGGTGCAGAGTAGTTAGCGTTTCAGATGCTGCCCTTATATCTATTCCGCTGTCAAACGCTAAACTCTGTCCAGAAACCATTTCCAGACAGACATCCGTCTCCACTCTAACCCTATTCTGGATTGGTGCAAATTCCTCAAAGCAAACCATCCTCTCCATGTGAGTGCAGATGATATCATTCGGACTTTTCACATAACTTTGGCTATCAAGTCAACTATAAATGCTCCAATATTACACTCCTCCTCATGTTCATTACATCTCTTCCATTAAGTCCTGATGAGGATCCCATATTCTTAGTGGACCTAAAGGCCGTCTAGAATGTGGGCACACCACAAAAGACGCCTCATGGCACGCCCACAGGTGGGTGAATTGGGGACGGTGTTAAAGCTCAATTTCATGAGGAAATGTGCCCCACAATAAAGTACAAATCACCATATAGAAAATGCAGTCAAATAAGGAAGGACAGACTCAATGAGTGCGTTCCTAGGTAGAATTAGAAAATGTAGAAAGACTTCTTACAAAAATTCAAAAGGTACATTAAAAAAATTGTAAGTGCAAAATTCTAAAAGCAAAATCAACAATATTCTAAGTCCCAAATAAGCAGCAAAATCAGTAATAAATCGGACAGCATCTCTAGTAGCATTGGTAAGTAATCTGGCTCACTCCCAAATTTGAGGGTTTATACAGGAAATCTTCTCATAGAAAGCATGAAAAGTAGTGTGACTAAAACAATACAATTTCAGCAAGTCAGAGCATTAGGATGAAAAGTATCATATTGCCTTGCCACCTAAGCACTGGCCTACTATTGATTCAGTCCCCTCTAAACTAATGTCATCAGGAAATGGCAGAACAAACTAGTTACAAAACAGCAGTGAACTATTGTGAATTAATGCAATACAGACAGACAGAAGAAACCTTGACGGTTGAAGCATTACTGAGCCCACGTTAGAGAGTTTTCTTTGAGAAGAGTGTTATTCGGAAATAAGCAAACATGAATTGAATGATTATGTGCAGCAGAAGTAATATTACCATCAAATGAAAATGGGCTTGCTACCACTCCTATTCAGCATCAGGAATGGTTTTCACTCCTGTCTCAAGCGTAAAAAAAACACATTTTTTTAAAGAACCCTCACCCACTAACCTAGTTAGTGGCATGCTTCATTAATGGGTTTCCACTCAAGCTGCTTAGTTCATCTCGGGACTTCTGCGATGCCTGAATTACAGTGGAGCAGGTTTTTTTGTGAATTTGTGAGTTGTGAGTGAGTCAAAACTGCCTCAAAGTGATCCATCCCTTAAGGATGTTTTAATGGTGGATACCTTGGGTATGGTTCAGATTGGTGATTGTGGATGTGATGTGGGATTATATGGTCTCCCACATCCTAGGTCGACATGTTTCAGCTAAAATATACGTGCTAGCTGGGTCACAATGGCTTTCATCAGGACCAGCTTGCTAGGAAAAAACCTAGTCAGTGGTTGCATGCGTGCAAAGGCATGTGATATTGGTGCTCATGGTTCATAACTTACGATTTTCATCAACCTTCTTTATACTCTGGGGTGAATATAAGAAAAGGGCATTATTCAGACATCATGGTAGCAAATAGCGCAGTAGAAATTATGCATAGCTAGCGATGTGTGCTAATGCCATGCAACTGTACCATCATGCTTGAGCACATTTCTCCATACCAAATATGCACGTGTGGTAACTACACACAATGACCCCACCATGAAGAAAATCCTGCAGAATGGTGCCACGAAAAGGCCCTGTAAGAGGTCAAATTAAAATATTTAAGGCAATAACATTGTATAAGGGCACACATGTAAAGTCGAGTATAGATCCATATTCTGTTAATAATACACAAATAATATTAATGCACAAAAACCTCTACAACAATAGACAGTCCCGCTATAACCTTTGGAAAGTGCCAAACTTTACAAAATTATTTTTGTCCTTGTGACACATATAAGTACTGCCCATTACAAAAGAAAAAAACTACTTTGTTTGATGTAAAAGAATGATAAAAGAATCTCTAACTGTATCTGTTGTCCCTATACTTTGAACAAATCTGATTCTTTTTTGACAGATTAAGACAACATCAATTTCCGATACATTCATTTTTTAACTGCAATATGGAAGTACTGAGTATATATATTTCTTATGTGCATGTCAGACAATGTATGTGGGTTAAACAAAATTATCAGGAAAACTGGAAGGATCCTCTCCGAGCTGTCAAAAATTGGATCAAAATTATCCAATGTCTGTACATATATAGATTTCTAATTGTGAATCAAAAATTTTAATTATAAAATTTTTGGCCATTTGTATTTTAAAGCAAAATAGACGTAGGACCAGTAGGGAAATTGTGTTGAAAAAACTGAAAGTTTCTGGATTTTCAAGTTGGAATCAGTTCAGTATTAAAAATTGTTGAGGAGTTCCGAACTTTGTTATGTTAATTATATATAATGGTTAAATAAGAATTAGTTGTCATGAAAATTGTCATGGAAATTTCGTCAGATTTTCCAAAGTACTGACTCTCTCATCAGTGCTCATACCACAATGACAAATCATCCATTTTGACTCTGAATCTTCATATAGATTGTGGGGCTTATTCATAAGCCCCTTGCACAAACGGTACATCACGTTTTCCCATATTAAAAGGGACTTGCCAGTGGCGCAAGGGGCTTGTAAATAAGCAACCCACAAAGTAAAAGAGACGAGGGATAAACCTGTCTCTGACTCCCTCATACACACTTAATCACACACGACAGAGACAGAGTATAACAGGAAAAAAGCAAGTATAGCAGTCTAGGATGCTTGAAAGTGGGAAAATCACTAGATTTTATAATACTGCCCTCACACACCCGAGAGTGTCATGCTTCATCATTGGGCCGCATCATACACCAAGGTGCAGACCAACACCTTTGGTGTAGCGCAATTTTTTAGAATGAATGATGAAAGTCGGTGGTGAGGGTAAAGTATAAAGACAGAACAGTCAGAATAAACACAAAATTGTGCTTCTAAGAGAAAAGGACAACAGATAGTCTCTCAAAGTGAAGGGACCAAAAGAAAAGCAGAAAGAAATCTAAAACTGTCTAGGGGTTGACCCTCACACTTTTATTCTTGTCAACCTCTGGCAGGGTTAAAATAAAGGAAATGGGGTATCCAGGGCAGGTAACGACCCTATAATCCCCCTGCTAAAACCAACATGTTGCTGCCAGCTATTTACGTGCCCAGCCGGGTCACTCTGGCATTCATCAGGGTGTTGGTCCCTTTCATGTGGTCTGTACCCCTTGTCTTGTACTTAATACCTTATTCGTTCGGGGCAGTATCCCCGCTTCACTCTTTTGGAATTTCCAAGAGGATAGACATATCTATAAAAAGAAGAGGAAAACAGTGGATAATCATTCCCACTCAACCTCTTTTTCCAAATTGCGCAAAATCATCATTGAATATCCCACGCATCCTTCTTATGTGAACCATGTTCTCTCACTGCAGCCTATCTTCCAGCACACCCAGTGCCCAAATTTGAGGGAACCACTAGCATCCGACACCCTCACAGTAGGTGAACTGGTTTCACGAGTTACCTCTGTGCATATATATACAGATAGTGATCCGAATAAAATACCCAACCTATCGGTAAAAACATGTCCTGTTCAGTGCAATTCCTGTGTCACACCACGTGTTAATAGTCTCTATCGCCCCTTTGTGTGCCCATCTATACACTTAACAAAGAAATACTCACAAGAGTTTATGAAAAAATGCTCTAAACCCGGGACAGCGGGGGAGGGTGCTCTTGTCGTCACACTCTGCATGAAAAATGGTCAATGACAAAGAAAGACTCGTTTGTATGGCACATAGAGACTCGCATTGGAATTAGTCCCCTAGCCAAAAAACCTTCAATGCTTTGGTTCCTTGACTGCCACCCACTAACGTATTCCGTGCAATAGTAAAATTCGCAAAGCGACTGCCCAATAGTCGCGATGCCAGAAGTTTATTCTCATCCACACAGTCTCTCCACTCGAGCCATCCTTACACCCAACTAAGTGGCCAGAGAGCATTCATGCTCCGAGTGAATTAATCACACTCCCGCATCTAAATCAAACGCTTACTACTCCAAAGAGGCACTCTTTCCTCTTTCCCCTCGTCTGTCCTCCGCCGATACGGTTAACTCCCCTCGAGTCCTTTTTAAAGGGAAAATTGTTTTCGTATACGCGCGGTCCTCCACGCCCATTCTGCGTGTTACCCGGCAAACTCACTGTTTCAACGAAATAGAAAGAGGCCTTCTAGATGCTATCAGGCCATGTTATTTTCGAAGTGGCCATCTTTGAATACCTGCCGGTTAACGGTGATTACATTCTAATAAACCAGAGGTATTCATCTCGATTGTGGGGGAAGAGCGGGGGGGTCTAAATGTACTCATATTTTGTCATTCTGCCGAGTATTAAATTACTGTATCGTGTCACTGGCATGTACAAGAGGGCAGTGCGCTCTAATAAATGGAATCTTTATTCTCTCCTCTCTTCAAAATATATACAGATCATATTTCCATTTGCCAAATCCTATTGTGTGATTCCATATAACTGAAACCATGGGATTCCATCGTTTAGTCCTATGGTGTGGCTATTCACACGCTCTACCCTACTGCGGAGGACAGACGAGGGGAAAGAGGAAAGAGTGCCTCTTTGGAGTAGTAAGCGTTTGATTTAGATGCGGGAGTGTGATTAATTCACTCGGAGCATGAATGCTCTCTGGCCACTTAGTTGGGTGTAAGGATGGCTCGAGTGGAGAGACTGTGTGGATGAGAATAAACTTCTGGCATCGCGACTATTGGGCAGTCGCTTTGCGAATTTTACTATTGCACGGAATACGTTAGTGGGTGGCAGTCAAGGAACCAAAGCATTGAAGGTTTTTTGGCTAGGGGACTAATTCCAACGCGAGTCTCTATGTGCCATACAAACGAGTCTTTCTTTGTCATTGACCATTTTTCATGCAGAGTGTGACGACAAGAGCACCCTCCCCCGCTGTCCCGGGTTTAGAGCATTTTTTCATAAACTCTTGTGAGTATTTCTTTGTTAAGTGTATAGATGGGCACACAAAGGGGCGATAGAGACTATTAACACGTGGTATGACACAGGAATTGCACTGAACAGGACATGTTTTTACCGATAGGTTGGGTATTTTATTCGGATCACTATCTGTATATATATGCACAGAGGTAACTCGTGAAACCAGTTCACCTGTTGTGAGGGTGTCGGATGCTAGTGGTTCCCTCAAATGTGGGCACTGGGTGTGCTGGAAGATAGGCTGCATTGAGAGAACATGGTTCACATAAGAAGGATGCGTGGGATATTCAATGATGATTTTGCGCAATTTGGAAAAAGAGGTTGAGTGGGAATGATTATCCACTGTTTTCCTCTTCTTTTTATAGATATGTCTATCCTCTTGGAAATTCCAAAAGAGTGAAGCGGGGATACTGCCCCGAACGAATAAGGTATTAAGTACACGACAAGGGGTACAGACCACATCAAAGAGACCAACACCCTGATGAATGCCAGAGTGACCCGGCTGGGCACGTAAATAGCTGGCAGAAACATGTTGGTTTTAGCAGGGGGATTATAGGGTCGTTACCTGCCCTGGATACCCCATTTCCTTTATTTTAACCCTGCCAGAGGTTGACAAGAATAAAAGTGTGAGGGTCAACCCCTAGACAGTTTTAGATTTCTTTCTGCTTTTGTTTTGGTCCCTTCACTTTGAGAGACTATCTGTTGTCCTTTTCTCTTAGAAGCACAATTTTGTGTTTATTCTGACTGTTCTGTCTTTATACTTTACCCTCACCACCGACTTTCATCATTCATTCTAAAAAATTGCGCTCCACCAAAGGTGTTGGTCTGCACCTTGGTGTATGATGCGGCCCAATGATGAAGCATGACACTCTCGGGTGTGTGAGGGCAGTATTATAAAATCTAGTGATTTTCCCACTTTCAAGCATCCTAGACTGCTATACTTGCTTTTTTCCTGTTATACTCTGTCTCTGTCGCTTGTAAATAAGCCCCTGTGTTTGAATCCAGCTTTCCGTTCTCTCTCCTTTACTTAAAATATTCTTCTTAGGAACAAAAATTGTATTTTGCTTTCATGGATATTGGAGATGAAAAGCACATTGTAAAAAAATAATTTACGACGTATAACTGTGGCAATGCATTGTAAATATTGACCGTGCATTTCATGCACATATTAATTACTTCTACTTTTAGAATATTTCTAGAGGGCCCATGTAGCACAACTTTATTTTTCTCCTCCGTCATTGAAAATTTGTTAAAGAAGAGGGATGAATCTATCTTTTTCTCTCTCCCCTTTTTTACTTCAATTATTTTTCATGTGAAATGCCTTTATTTGTTTAAACATGTTTCTTCTTATATACAAAAAATATATTCCATAATTTACAGAACTAGGATTGCAACGCATAACTTAAAAAATGCTTTGGAGATATTTCTCACGCATACGTGCTTTGAAAATTACCTTTACCACACAGTCTCACGATACAGTGCACCTCACACTATTCCCACATGTACGTAGCATAGAATATGATGCAGGGTATATCTTACCCATAGTGACTGGTTTACGGCTGACCCGCCACTCAGAGATTTCTGATGTTATGCCTCATATCAAGGAAGTGCTCGTCCTAATAGTTGGAATGTAGCTCTTCTGACTCTCACCCGACTTTTTGTAACCATTCCTCTTTTGATATTCTGATCTGGGATATCTTTGATTTTGTGTTTTTCAGACCCAGTACCTACCTTTCAAAATTGTCAAATTAAGGCTCATCTGTTCAATCATAAATGACGGTCAACCCCTTTCTCATTAGGGTAGGCCAATGAGTCTTGGGCTGTATAAAGGGAAATATGAGTAATCAAAAATTGATATTCTCACTGACTAATTAATGTCTATAGTTGAAGTTCTTATATTTTTATTATTTTTCAGAGACTAAATTCTCTAATGAGTTATTGAGATCCTAAAAAAAACAAATTCTATTGCCCTACAACCGAGGTTTTGGTAAGAGAATCATGAACATTACTCCATCGTAATGTATACAAAAAGTTGGACACTTAGGGGCACATTCACATGGGCATTGCGCCACTGGAGTGTCTCTTTTGCCAATGCTCCAGTGGCGCAATGCCCTGCTCCATATTTAAAAAGCGGCGCCAAGCCTCTTTTCATGGTTTAACACCGCTTTGTAAATATTGTACACTTTCACGCAGGCATCTGCATGAAAGGGGCGTGCTATGGGTGTTGCGGTGGGTGTTCGATCGCAAAATCCATTGCTTTTTGACGCTGCCTCTGTAAATCTGAGGCAGTGCCAAAAACTAACGCTACTGAAAAGCAGGGGTTAGAGTGGCGCAACGAGGAGAAATACTTTTATTTCTCCTCATTTTTCCTTTTTCAAAGTTGCTGCATTCTGCAGCGCACATAGAAGGAGCAAATCACCTTTAATGATTGTTTATGTGCAGCAAGGTGTTCCTTCCTGCACATAAACAATCATCCTTGCAACGTAGGTACCCTTGCACCATGGCAAATGGGTATCTGTGTTGACGCTAGTCAGGTTTCTTAGCACCGGCGCAAGGGAAAACACAGGGGTGCACCATATTCTTATGAATACGATGCATCCCTGCGTTTTTTAAATGACGCAGCATGGCGCTGCTAAATTGCTTGCAGCGCTGCGTCATTTCTTTGTGAATATGCCCCTTAATTTCAAATCTTGTTTAATTATTTCTCATAAAGCATGCAAGGGTTGTTTAGTGTTTCTGCTCTATCTTTTTGCTTCTTCTCTTTACTTATTTTTGTCACCAATGATCACGACAGATGTTGGCTTTAAGGAACTAATATTTACCTATGAATTAAAGACACTATGCCACAGAAAGAGTCTTTAAGCTTTTTTGAAAATGTATACAGTGTTACGTTATCACTCATTGAAAACTATCTTTTCGTTTTTATATTAATGTATGACACTATTGGCTTGTTGTTTGGTGTTTGCTCCTCATTTGAGGTCCGCTGATATATTCTGTTTGCAATATTGGAACTGAAATTGAATTTCTCTTTGAGATGAACTTTGGAAGTTGTTATTTGTACTTAATTGGATCTTTGAATTATTGCATCTCTTTGACTTTCAGTTTACCAAAACTTAAATAGACGATCCTATCCTCAGAAATTTCAAGAATGCGAATTACTTATAGGCTGATAAATTATGACATTGTCTAATATTCATTTTTTTGTTTTGTCTGTTTGTTTTGTTCTCATTATCCTTTCCCTGCTTCCTTTATCATCTTTGGTTCATTTTAATGTGGCTATGTAATTACTGTCCTTAGTGTCAATATTCATCTTAAAATTTGTAAAATATTGGTAACATTTTATGAAACAAGTCCTGTAGAAAAGACGTAAAATTTCAGAAGTTGCAAAATACGTATTGGCTTGGTTTCAGCTTTAACGAAAAGTCCAATAAATATTCACATTGGGTGTGTTTAATATAAACTTTGTCTAATGCGTCATATGATTTGCAGCAGACTGAGCTCTTGCGAGTTCCAGACTGCAGCCATCTGGATTATTCTGTATAACTTTGCTCATAGTTCACAGATACTTTATAGTCAATCATGCTGCAATGATGCAGAGGCTGGGACCTTGCTGCTTCGATATTGTATTCCTAAACACTGAGGATTGTTTCTGTTGACTATTCCATCAGAGAAGTGTTGTGAAATCGTATTGCTGATAAAAAAACAAACTTTGAAACTTGAACTTAATATGAACTTTTAAAACTGAGTCCTAATTTACTAAGAAATTACAGTGGATATTCTATGGTTATATTGCTGATGAAAGTGAACTTGAACTTTATCCGAACTGTTGGCATTGGAGTTTAATCTACTATGGAGTGCAGTGAGAATTTTAAAGTAGTGTTGTTAATGAAAACAAACTTTAAACCTGAACTTAGTCTGCGCTATTGGAACTGGGGTTTAATATACTTATGACAATAGTGAATATTCTAAATCATGTAGCTGGTAGAAACAAACTTGAGCTATTCTTATGACTGTTTAGTGGAGCTTTGTATAATATATGTTCACAAATGTCATGAATAATGAATGTGTAGAGAGGTGGTTACAACAAGTTTACAAACATATGCATACATGTGTTAGTTTTGAGATACTTATCGTTTGTATGTTTAGGTTTCAGGAATTGTAAAGAAAATGGGGACCCCCTGCTATTCTTTTGGGTTCCTAAGGCAGGGAAATTAACATTAATGTATAGAAACCTTAAAAATCACAACAATTACATTCTCTTACTAGAAATATGTATGTGGGATGGCAAAAGAGAAATATCCAGTATATAATATAACATTTATTGTTTTATTAATTATGTTCTATATTAAATATATGTCACATATTACAAAATTTAAAAGAAACAATTATTAGTCCCAAAAAGCCACAATGATTCATGTATACACTCAACATATCCACATTCAGGCCACACACACTAAAAAGCAAGGGACAAAGGAGATATGTAGAGCCATGAATCTATGTATATAAAGCAATCTTTTGTTACATCAGACAGTTAATATTTCAATGATGTATTACATTCACAGTTAATATTTAATTCTATTAGACTCATGCCTTCTGTTAATAAATCATTGTGGGGCTCCTATTCCAGTGTCACTTGAACACAATTAATAAAAAAATCTTATCTTATATAATGGATATTTTTCTTTTGCCATCCTGCATATATTTTTCTAGTAAGATAATGTAATTGCTGTGGTTAAAGTTTTTGTACATTGATGTTAGGTTTCAGGAATTACTAGTTCCACATCGAATTGTAGACAATTGGTTACTGAGAGATAGACTTCAGATATATCCATTCACAATTGTAGATACTTTGAGATCTCTATCTGACAAGACACTTGAGAGATCTCTTTTCCTTACAGGAATTCACTACATTCAACAGACCTCATTGATCAGCCAGGTGATGAGGCAGAAGTGTTGGAGTCCTTCATCTTTGTTGTCTCACTTCTCTCATTCCCTTTTCCCCACCTCAAGCATTGGCCCTCTCTTTCAGGGAATGTGGTCATTGGTGGGAGACTTTTTTATTATAGGTAGATGGTTGAATGTTGTTTCTCAGCTAAAGGCACCTCTTACTTTCTATTTTTTGTTGTCACACAGCATTGCTTTGCAAGAGAGCGAAGGACACACCTCTTCCTTTTGCAAAGATCCTGACATTTCACTCCAGTGAAGATGAGATGGGAAAAGACTGTGTGGGAGAGTGCTGGCCTATCCTAGCACTACGTAGTTCCTAGTAACTTTCGATAGCATCTCATGGGAGACAGGATATATAGTGTAACCCTGCTTTTCTAAAGTGATCTAGTTAATTGTTTATGAAACCAGAGCATGCTAGGGGAGAAATAATGTAAATGTCCCTGCATCCAACGTTTTACTGTTAAAGGTTGTGATATATTGAAAACGTTCAAACTGACCACTCATTATGTAGAGTTTTAACTGCAGGTGAGAAGCCTGGAGTACACTGGGCAGTGGCTGGAGGTAGAGGATCAGAGCAGGGACATCTGTATCTGAGAGTGTGGAGCTGATGCTTCGGGTTTGTACTGGCAACCTTCATGTCGTTGAAGCCTGTTCGCTTGCTGACTGCAGAGCAATGACTGAAAACAGGCCTCAACCAAACAGAAGAGGTCTGAGGTTGTGTGTGACATGTGGCTAACAGAGCCCAGGCTTGTGTGTGCTCCCAACAAACAGAATGTTGTTGGAAGTCTACAAATATTGTGGAAGACAGCAAGAAGCACAGGATGCAGATCTGGCTCAATTCTCTTATCTTATGTGAGCTTGGCATGTGTCTCATATGGTCAGGTACTACCTGGACCCCCTCCTCCCCTGTCAATATCAAGATAATCACAGGAGAAGAATTTTTGGATTAGGGGGTCGTAAAAATCCCCAGCCTTATTTATTGACATAATAATTTAAAACAACAATTAATATACAATATTTAAACAATACGCAGAAATGAGTGACTCTGCCCAATCCCCATAAGCCTTTCACTGGCAAGTTTAATCTTAGAATGCCCCTGTCCCGTCCGGCCAGACGTGCAGAAAAAAGTATTGTGACTAACTCAGCCCTACCTACACCAACCTTTGAAAGGTTGGTGGGGCTCATTCTGGCCTATGACTGACCATACCCCTGTCTCCCTAGTCTTTACAGACATGAGTTGCATATGACTACCCCATTCCCACCAACATTTCATCAATGAGCCTGGCCTCTGGCTGTCTTTTTCATAGTGCTACCAACTGTGAGAAAGCAAACCCCCCCTGTGACTGGCCGTGCCACAGACCACAGGTGTTTGGAGTTAGACCTGCTGTCCTGAATTCTCTGCAGTCTGTCCACCAGCCGCGGCCCGTGCAGGTAAGAGCGGTGGGGCCCATGGCGGGGGGATTCTGACAGACGATGAGGGAAAAATAATTATTTATTTAATTTTTCCTCCTCATCGTCCATTGAAATCCCCCCACTCACCGCCCCACCGTGGCTGCTGTCCACCTATGGCAGACCACAGTTCGCTTTCAGAGGTTGTCCTCGGTGTGTGTAGCCAGTAATGAAAATAAGGGGTAGATTTATTATTTTATCGCGCAATGCAGCACAGCGACTAGTGTTACTTCATTGCGCAAGGGCCAGAAAGCAACACAGAGTCATACTTATTGAAAGTAGCCGCCGCTGCTCTCATCCCCTGCTCTGGTGCACAGCAGATTGCCTAGTGCCGCTCACAATCTTTGCACCATGGTGCAGAGGCGTGTTTGTGATGTCTAGCATGGCTTTTATACGGAAGCCTTCCATTCCAGAAAAAATCCTATACCTAGACAAATGGTAAAACAATCCATACTTTGGAAGTGTGCCGTACAGTGCAGCACATATGGAACGTGTGGAACGTTTGGAAAAATAGAAACATGTCTCTACGTTAGCGCCTGTTTCACGGGCGCATTATTTTTTTATGGAAAGCCTGGTCTGACTATCTTAGTAGACTGAACGTTCCCTCAAAAATGATGGGTGCCTGCGCTGTAATACCCCAAATCCACCCAGGAAAAGCCCCCTTGTTGCAAAGTGGTGCAAAGCAGCAAACGACACTATCTGTGGCGAAAAGGGCGCCTTTCCAGTGCCACTTTGACGCTGGACTTTAAATAGACTAGCAGGAGTTTGCACTGCTTTGCGTCTCTAAGTGCTGGCGCGAACCCTTAGTAAATCTGTGAAGGTGCGTTCAGCCTGTTCCTTCGTATTTAAATGAAACAACCTCTCAAATGATAGTGGAAATGAACATTTGCTGTTGGAACCCCGAGGCCTCGGCGGCAATAGCTCCCTGTCACGCAGATATGCACGAGTCAGTAATGCCGCAGCGGGTTGGCGACCAGGGCGCAGTATTGGCTCGCGAGGCTTCTAAAAATCAACGGAGGCCGACGCTCACGTACGGAGCGTGCTCCTTCTCTGCTTCCCGTCCTTTGTAACATACTCGGTTCTTCGACAATATTCTGCATAATTAAGCAAGGACACGAGCCAGAACTATAAAACCATCACCGCAATCCAGCGCTTTGCTGTGATGGGTATTACGCCGTTACAGTAAAAAAGGAAAGTTTGCTTTTGCTTATAAATCATTAAAAATGCATGAGCGCTTCAGCAGGCCGAAGCCTGTGTGTCCTGGAAACGCTCTGAGCGGTAATGAAAGATGGCAGGGTGACGGCAACAGGCCCCGGGGATGGGGTGCTGGCTGCAGGATGTGAGAATGTGGGGGCTCTTGAGACAGTGGGGGCGCCTCGGAAGCAGGGGGTGGGTTTAGGGCTCAAGCTAGGATTATAAGGGTGTAGCTTGGCCTAGGTGTCTGCATAGGATTCCACTGCTGGGTGTATAAATAGGTGGCAGAAAGAGAGACAGCGACAGAGAGGGGGAGGGAGGGAGGTAGAGAGAGTGTGGGGCTTAGTGTGTGTGTGCGTGCGTGTGCATGGTGTATGTGTGTGCATATAGGTGTACAGATAGTATGACTCTATTAAGTGTGTCAAGGGGTAGACACCCATGGCCAGACTTATCATGGTTTTGCTTCACCCTTGCAAGGAGGCGCAAGGGCGACACAAAACCTAAGGTTCATCAAGCCCTGCAGGCCACCCTGCACGGCTTGATGAATCTGGAGTAACACAAGGCAGGGCAAATCACCGCCTTGTGTTACTCCGCCCCCGGGAGGCGTTTCATGGGAGGAGCGTGGGTATTCCCACGCATCTACCCATGAGTTTTGGCGCATTCCCAGAGTTGCCATTTGTGGTAGACCTAGGAATCCGTCAGAATGCTCCGCCTCCACAGGGGAAGTGTAATGCGGGGAAATATCTTGATTTCGCCTCATGTTTTCCTCTTTCTATGTGTCTGCAGCACACGTACAAAGAGGAAAATGCCTCTAAGGATTGTTTTTGTGCGTGAAGGTGTCCCTTCATGCACAGAAAACAACCTGCCTCCAATGCAGGCACCCTTGCACCATGATACAACGGTGCCTGCGTTGGCGCAGGCAACCAAAAGTGCGCCAGCACCAGGAAAGGACAGGAATGCGCCGTATAATGTTAAATACTGAGCAGCAGGGTGGCTTGCTGCACTGCACTGAGTGAAAAAATGATAACTATGGGCCCTAGTCTGGGTGTATGGCTCGGTTTATGGGGCATATCTATCAAAATGTCAGGCAACACATCGCCGCAAGACACCTTGCTGCACTGTGTGACAGAGAGAGGGCAGGAATTTGCCACATTTACATTTAATGGAGCATTTCTGTCCTCTCCTTGTGCTGGCACACTATGTGCTGCCCAGCGCCACCGCAGCCACCCTTGCACCATGGTGCACCGGTGTCTGCATTGCAGGCAGGATAGTTTTTGTGCAATAAGGGAGAACTTCCTGCACAAAAACAATCCTTTGGCTTTTTAGGTCTCGCCTGACCCAGCGCATGCGCTGGTCTGGCGAGACTTATTGAGAGGGCTCCAAAAAGTGCTACCAGGCCAGCCTAGAGCTACAGTGCATGTGCGCGGGCGCACGCGCCGCGCTTTACCGCGATTACTTTCACTTTCGCGGCCGCACGCCCGCTTTGATGTTTGATCGTGATCGCGATTGCGATCACTTTCACTTTTGCGTCCGAACGGCCGCTTTGCATAGCCAATAGGTCTCGCTTTTGGGACCTTATAAGTATTTAGTTATGCAACTGTTGCATGGCTAAACACTTATAAGGTCCCAAAGGCGAGACCTATTGGCTATGCCAATGCTTGTTTAAGTTCGCGCGCGCTGCGCTTTACCGCGATTACTTTCACTTTCGCGGCCGCACGCCCGCTTTGATGTTTGATCGCGATTGCGATCACTTTCACTTTTGCGGCCGAAGGGCCGCTTTGCATAGCCAATAGGTCTCGCTTTTGGGACCTTATAAGTATTTAGTTATGCAACTGTTGCATGGCTAAACACTTATAAGGTCCCAAAGGCGAGACCTATTGGCTATGCCAATGCTTGTTCCTCTTACTATGTGTGCTGCAGAATGCAGCACACATACAAAAAGGAAAAAAATGAGGAGAAATAAAGATATTTCTCCTCGTTACACCTCACCTGATAAGGTGTAGCATTTTGACACATTCCAAGGTCTACCACTCATGGTAAATCTGGGAATGTGCCAAAATCCAAGGGTGGGGCATGAGAACATCCCACACTCAGGCGGGCAACTAGAGCCAAATTTCGGGGGGGGGGGGCTGAAAAAGATTTCGGGGGGGGGGCTGAAAAAGATTTCAGGGGTGCTAAGTCTTCCAGCCATAGGCAGAGTGGCTGTAAGAAGGGCTGAAAACACAACAAAAGCCTCATTAATGAGTAAATGGTCTTTTAAAGACCTGTGAAGTACTCGAGTGCGGCTGCAATTAGACGGACGCCAGCCCGCGAGGCTGTCTCAGCCGGGCTGACACACATGAGGGGGGGGGGGGGGCTGAAGCCGGGGGAGCCCAATGGGTGTTGCGCGCCTGCCCACTCTCCACCCATAAAATGCCTCCCTCTAGCAGAGAAACGCAAGGCAGCAACTTGCACTGCCTCGCGTTACTCCAGGTTCACCAAGCCTTGCGTGGGGCAAGGGCAACGCAAAACATCAACAAAGGTGGTCCTATGTTTGTAAGTAAGAGGCTACATATGTGTGCACAAATAGATACATCTGTCTGGGTGTATTAAAGCAGTGTGTGTGTGTGTGTGTGTTCGCACGCGCGCACGTTCATATGTGGGTGTGTGTGTAAACAAGGGGCGTGGTCTGGGTGTGTTACAATGGGAAGCTAAGTCTGGTATTCATAGGGACTTGGTCTCTGTGCCTATGGACGTCAGTCTGGGTATAAGTTAACCATAGAAGAAGTCTGCGTGCAATATATCAGTAACCCCCGGTGATTATAAGTGGGACTCAGTATTAATACATAAATAGATAGCTCAGTCCGGGCACATAATATGGCTGTGCCAGCCGTCAATCAAGAGCCTTGTGCTTGCTGTATAAATAATGTGCCACTCCTGTCCTGGGTGTATAAACGGTGGGTGAGTCCGAGTGCATAAACAGGACGCTCAGTCTGAGTATATCAGCGGGGGTCTCAGCATGGTGTATAGACGGGGAGCTCAGTCTGGAAGCATTACAAACGGTGGTAGTTGGGTGCATGAGCGGCGAGCTCAGGGTGCTTGCATTAGGACGGGGCCCTGGCCCTGGCCCCTGTTTCCTCTGTGGACGAGGGGGCAGTATAGCTCGCGGCACATTCAATAGCAGGGGATGAGTTTGGGGTGGAGGGTTGAGCCCAGTCTGCGCCCTGCAGCAGTAACAAACCCTCCACCCGTCCTGGAGGTGCACACGAGAGAAGGCGCTCCAGACAGGCCGAGCTGGCAGATGCCGGGCCAGAGAAATTAGGCGGGCTTCAGGCGGGGCCCCTGGGGAGCGAGCTCTACTGGGTGGGGGAGTGAATGTCAGAATGAGCGATCAGCGCTTCGACCTTGCGCAAACAAGCTTTCTTGTATTCAGGTAGTCAGTCTCAATGCGGGTGCTTCCCCCGGCTTTCCGCGGCGTACAGTTCCCCTCAATCTAGTGCTTCGCTCGCGCAGGCCTCGTTCTTCGGCGCTTCAGCGAGCAGGATTGAGGCAGTCGATGCCCTGAACCCAAGCGAAGGGTTAAGGCCTGTGTTGGAGTCAGTGTCCTCACGTGCCGCTTACTGACTGACCCTCGTGAACCGAACACACCGCCGCTCTACACACCATCAATCATGTACCCAAGGAACCAACAGCAAGGTACACTCCACCCAGACTGGCAACTGCACATCAAACAGCAGGGCACAAGTCCTGAAAAACCGAAGTGTGGGGACTCACCAAGTTAGGCCCTTTACAAGTGACACCATGGCGCATGACATCACAAGAAGTGACATCACAAGAAGTGACATCAGATCCTAAGACCTCACACATATGTTTAGCAGGTCTATCATGAGTTCATTTGAGTGCATTACAATATTTAACAAATGGGATTTCGCGTAGGGGTTGTGCCAAGAAGGTGACGCAACCCTAATGGGAAATCTGGGCCTCAACTTATACATTTATTTTTTAAAACCCTGTCACAAAGAAATTGGAAACAAGGAGAAACTTAGCAGTAACTCTGTTGTGCTTAATTTGTTGTAGAGTCTGCATTTTAAAATATCTTAAGGCACCTGCTGCAGAGATCTTTGTGTGCCTACTATATCACGGCATAATAACAATGGTAAGATAACTCTGGAGGGTAAAGTATTTGCTGGAGAGAACTGTGTTTTTTCTAGTCACAGGTTTGAATCAAAGTAGCTTTCTTCCTTACTCCAGTGATGACTGAGGGAACTGGTGAAAAACAGACGCTGCAGTTTGGAGCGTTTGGAACACATATACACAGCTCCAATTTCACACAGCCAACACAGATTTGCATAGTGTCTGCCTTGCATCCAATTGAACACTCAGCACATTACCAGGAACTGAAAACCTTTGCTGAGACTAAATCATTAACAGAGCACACCGTCCAACCCATTTTTCAACAGTTACTACTAAATTACAAGCAATTCCTGATTCCTCCACTTCAATAATGTCCGACCTCGTCCAGTTCCTGAGGAGAACCCTTAGAATGTATTGGGTTCAGAAACGCGTCGACCCCCCTCACAGTCAGTAACAGCCACTACCAGCTATTGGAATGTACCATATACAAACAGGACTTTCTGTCTGTTGTAACCTCGGTTGATCTAGCTGCATCTGGCATGTTGCTTGTCTAACAAGTATCAATTATTTGCACTGCCAAACAAATAAGGACTGGTCTGATGTTTGTCACATTGTTTTTTGTATACACTTGTTTGTTCATTGATGTGGTTTTTAAGGTATCTCTGTAATGTGCTTTACGTCAATGTTTAATTGTAATTTCGAATACTGTACAGTGTCTTACTCTATGACATCAATCAAATGTCATAATAGTTTGTATTTTGAATGAAATAAGAAAAGGTGAAATAAAAGCACCACAACCACATAACCCCTTCGCTGCGGCGCGAATTCCGCCGCAGCGCTGGGGGTGTTTTAAGGGTGCGCGGCGCCGTCATGCTCATGACGGAACCACGCCGTCATGAGTCACGGGTGAGCTGTGCTCATGACGGAGTGGTTCCGTCACGGCGTCGCCCACTTACGTTAGACGCCCGCACAGGTGGGGAAAAGGCGCCGTGTGGGTGGAGCGACAGCCAACGGCCGCGGCATGACGGAACCACTCCGTCATGAGCACAGCGCGACCGTGGCTCATGACGGAGTGGTTCCGTCATGAGCAGGGAAGGGGTTAATGATTAAAGGTGGTGATTTCTGAAAGTAGCATAAGAACAGTGCACGTCCTAAACACCCCCTCTATTTCCCTTAGTATTAAGGTGGCCTAGTTTGGACGTAAGTATAGGCCCAACCCCTTGTTGTAATAATGATATCACGGCATAATAATAATGATGACATAACTCTGGAGGTTAACGTATTTGCTGGAGAGACTTGTGTTTTATCTTGTCACAGGTTTGAATCAATGTAGCATAGAGGGTTACCATGTCTCCTGCAAAGCACATTATGTAACACGCAAATGACAGATTTTTATTTTATGTAAATGTTTAAGTGGGTTACTGCTTTAAGACAGAGATCCTTTTCCTACTTGAAGTTCATAAATTGTAATCCTTCTAATGTAGCACTGTGAGCTATGAAGGACATGTGGCTCCTACACTTTGTAACCCTCACTGCCTTATGTAACACATCCTGTACATTGATTTACACAGATATGATTTTTTGTCAATGAATAATGTGTACATGTGAAGTAAAGCACTCTGACACCCTGCACTGGGATGAGTAGCACTATAGCGCTATAAAAGTGATAAAACGAAATAGTGGTATTTATCTTGTTATTTGTGGAAATACTGGGATAGAGCATCACATCTGGCATTCTTACAGTGCAAGCATATGTCTTACATACAGGGACTGAACAAAGTGAAAAGCATGCTTGTCTCAAGCAACTGTGAAGTGATAAACTGTCTGCCATTGATTCCCCTTATTTGCATTTAGGTGCGAGGTTGCTGGTAGCTCCAAGCCAGGACACTCCTACAAAAGGAGGCCTGATAGCCCCTTAACTTTGGCCTTTTTTACGGGCCCAACTGTAATCTTATAATCTCCTCCCACATGCATGTTTCTGCTCTGACCAAAAGCAGACAATGTGCAGGCACCGCTGAATGTATCTTGGTGTCAGAAAATTACACCAGGACAAGTTTACCATGTTTCTGTGTGGCCCAACCTCTTGGTAGGGTAGACACCGTCCACCCTGTGAAAAGAGTGGGTAGACACCGTCTACTTCATGTATCCTCGACTTGTGCCCTATCAAACAATCATCCAGACAGAACTTTAAGTGGAATGACAAAAGTGTTGCGGGAGGGGCTCTAATAGGGTCGTTGCCTACAACACATTAGTAGGAATCCTGTCTAAGAGACGTAAGCTATGTAATAAAGGGTGTGGCTTAAAACATGTAAACCAAAACTCTGCACTGCCCATACTGTGCCATCTGACATTATTTTGGTGCCTCTCTATGAGCTTTCTGTTATTTCATCAAAACATAAAATATTACCGGAAATACACCCAAAAAAGACAGAACTATTGGCTTTGCCAAAAACAAACAGGCTTAAGCAATGCGAGATTGCTTAAAACATGTGAAATGTAAACAGGAACTACATCGCTGACATGGAATACCTTCAGGGTTTTTACAGTCATTGTTAGGAAATCAAGCAGTGTTTTGCCTGCAGAGTTAAGAATATGAACATACGGCCCGTTATGGACCCATCTCAATGTCAGTTGTTAATTGCTGCCAGGTCTGAGACCCTGAGGGACTCATTCCACTCAAAGGCCTGACCACTACACACCACCTATTCTTGCCTTCTAGACACAAAGCTCCTCTATGCACCAACCCTCTTGACAATTGCACACCAAACAACTGTATACACTAACCCTTAATTGGCTGTACATCCAAAACCCCATAATCCAACCCTCCCTGCTGTTGGACACATGACAATTCTACAGAAGTACACTTGTATGTGTGCTATCTACTTAGCAACTCCATATTCCAATTCTTCAATTTGCTCAACACGCAGCACCCCTATTTACTAAGGGGCGGATTCTGATGTCGTTCGGGAAGGCTACGAATGGGATTCAGTTTTGCAGAATCCGATTCGGAACACTTGTTTCCGACCTAATCGTACACAGTTCTCAACCACCGATTACGATGCCCGGAAACTGGTAGGGCTATCTGAATCGGTTCCGAAAGGCATTCAGACAGGTCGGGTCTTTCGGAGCCGAATTGTACAGCTCTATGAACTCGGTTTCTGAGCGAGCAATTACGATGACCGATTTGGACAACCATTTCGAATCGGTTCCACCGGAACAAATCGGCTGCTGTAATCTGTCTCTCAGTGCCCGTAGCAGGCACTCCGTTCACCCAGAGATGTACGACTGGGACCCGTGGGGGTGCCCAAGGGACCCCTTTTCCCAACCATGCACAATGTGGCAGGCACCATGAGGTGAACGCTACAGGGTGCAATGTTTTCCCCAACCACCCTTTTTTTCAATGGGAGCCTGTGTCCTCGCTCAGAACACAGACCCCCATTGAACTCAGTACGAGTCCGACCAAACGAAGTTGGGTAGCATCATAATCGGTCACCTGGACTCGCAGGACCCTATTAGTTCAGAAACGAGTCAGAGACCGATTCGTTTAGAACAGTTTCCTAACAACATTGGAATCAGCCCCTAAGTATCTCATCTACCTGACAGCCAACATTTCTCTAGAGGAGAAGGTGTGGTCTAGTGACTAAGTGCCAGACCTTAGCACCAGGAGAACTAGTGTCTAAACTCAGCTTCATGCATGAACAACAATTGTGTTATTCTGGGAAAATCACTTAATTTGCATGTGCACTGAACTGTAAGCATGTGTAATGTACTATAAACATGCACAGCATATCATATTATGCAACAGACAGTCTTTGTGTACATTACCAATTTCCTTTATGTAGCCAGTCCACTGCAGACTACCAAATGCAATAACATTACTATGTAGAGCTTTTATAAATGTGCTCAATAAATACCAGTCCTCCTTTGATAAGGATTCAAGGCACCTATCAATGGGGCTTGAAACAACTTTAAACACTAATCTTCCTGTCAACTGGATACCCATCAACCACACACCTTTGTTTCCTTTGAAAGGGCTCCCTTAATGCATCTCCCTGCAAATGAGTCACTCGGCTATATACTATCATGTAAGATAAGGTGACGATTCCTGCCTGTAACGCCCTGAACGTCTCAGGATCGTTTAACAGACACGATAATGAGAACGCAACCACTTGTGAAGGTTTAGTTATTTTAATGAAGGCAAAAATAATACAAGGAATAAACAAAGGTTATAGTCACTGGAATCCTCCAGGCTAAGTATGTTACCAGCCCACAGCACGGATGGTCCTAACCGTCCTCTGCATATACGCCGATCCCGGCGTATGCCAACAGAGGGCAGAAATGAAATGGCCGACAATGCCAATCGGTAGGCTGTGAGGGGCACGAAGAGTGTTGGGGAGAATCGAGGAGTCAGGGAAACACCCAGCCGGGGTCTCTACCTGAAGGGAGCAGCCGCTCAACCTCTTCCTCAGACTGCACCGGGACGCGGAGTCACCTCCTGGTGATGCGTCACCGATACCCCAATCACAAGCAAAGAAGACTGAACCGAGAGCAGCCGCTCGATCGATCCTGTGGACTTCCGAGTCTGTAACGCGGCAAACACCTCCTGGTGTGCGTTACAGCTGGCAGTCCCTGTATCTCTGGTCGGGCTGGGAGTTACGACTCCAACCAGCAAAAGCGCCACTGCGCTTTGACTCAGCCGAGTCAAAAAGCGAAGCTCAATGGTTATCCGGTAGAGCTTCCGGGTCCTTCACAGGTGACGATGGGGCAAGACACGGCCCAGGGAGTAACGACTCGACCTACCTCCGTTCTTGCCTTACTGGAGCACCACTCCGGAACACTGCTCTTCACTAAGCAGGTACGTCGGTGTAAACACAATATCCGACAGCGTTGTACCTCCCGGTTCCTCCCTTTATAGGGCGTGTTTTCCTTGAGTTATGTAACAGCTCTCCTGTTTACATAAGGGCGTGTTTTCCTTGAGTTATGTAACAGCTCTCCTGTTTACATAAGGGCGTGTTTTCCTTGAGCTATGTAACAGCTCTCCTGTTTACATAAGGGCGTGTTTTCCTTGAGTTATGTAACAGCTCTCCTGTTTACATAACCTCTCAACCGCTAAGCATCCTGGGAGATGTAGTCCGTTTTCGCTGGTTACCGTTTTCCTCCCCTCGCATGACAGGAATTCTTGACAGTACATCCTCCCTCTCAGCGGCTCCCCACGGGTCCAGCGCTGGCAGGAAAACGCCGATGGAACAAGGAGACCAAGCGCGGAGCATGAACCCCTTCAGCCGGTTCCCATGACTGCTCCTCCGGGCCATAGCCTTTCCACGCAACCAGGTACCACAGCTTCCCCCTGCGCCATTGGGACGCCCGTATGCCCGACACTTCATACTCCACCTCCAACTCCACGCATACCGGCCTAGGTGTCCCAGACGGCTTGGAGGGTGCTGGTTTGAGCAATGATATATGAAAGACAGGGTGTATCCGCAATGACTGGGGCAAGCACACCTTCACGTTCACGGGACCCATACACTTGGTAATTCGATAGGGGCCCATGTACTTGGGATGGAACACACTGTTCTTTCGAAACCTCATGTTTCTTGTGGATATCCAGACGTAGTCTCCAGTGCGGTACAGTGGCCCGGGCCTTCTCTTCCTGTCTGCCGCAGCCTTGTATCTTCTCTTGGCCTCTATTAGGACAGCCCTTGAGCGCATCAACGTGTCTTTTATGTGTGCCACCCTGTCCGCTGTGGCGGGAATCCTGTCCTCTCTGAACGGATGTAGAAATGGCAAGAACCTGGGATGTTGGCCATAGTTGCTATAGAACGGAGATGACTGTGTGGAGCTGTGAGTGGCGTTGTTATAGGCGATCTCTGCAACCCATCGCAAGTCGACCCATTCTTCCCTGCCCTGGTCCACAAAACATCGCAGATACTGTTTGAGCGTTTGGTTCAGGCGCTCGGTTTGGCCGTCCGTTTGAGGGTGGTAGCTGGTGGACAGGGCGGTCTTAACATGCAGCGCAGTGCACCAAGTCTTCCAGAATTGCGCAGTAAACTGCGACCCCCGGTCCGACACGATCACCCCAGGTAATCCATGCAGTCGTACCACATTCTTTAGGAGTAGTGACGCCAATTCCCCGGCCGTAGGGACTCTCTTGCAGGGGATGAAGTGCCCCATTTTCGTCAAGTAATCCACCACCACCAGTATTGCCGTCATCCCCTGGTCTACCGGTAGGCCCACCACAAAGTCCAGTGATATGCTATCCCATGGTCTATCCGGGGTCGGAAGTGGATGTAAGAGCCCTTGGGTTCGGCCATGGTCGGCCTTCATGGTAGCACACGTAGGACACTCCTGTCCCCACCTCCTGACATCCACTCTCATGGTTGGCCACCAGAAATGCCGTCCCATGCTAGCCACCGTTTTTTCAAAGCCCAAATGACCTGCGCATGGAGAGTCATGGCACCAGATGAATGCTTGTTTCCTTAGCCTAGGCGTGGGTATCAATAGGCACCTGCCCTTCAGGGGTATCCCGTCCTTCAGCTGCCATTCTCTGTGACTGAGGAGCCACCTCCGCCATGCGAATGACCTGATCCCTCTCTTTATTCCCCTCAGGAAAGTATCCGGTTGGATAACCCCCAATACCATCCTCGGGGAAATGATGGAATGCTCGGTCGCAGGCAATGGTTCCTTAACTGCAGATTGACGGGACAGGGCGTCCGCCTTCCGGTTTTCCGTCCCCGGCCGATATGTGATGCGGAAGTTGAACCCCGCAAAGAAGATCATCCACCGCAGCTGTCTGGGAGAAAGGTGTCTTGTGGCCGTCATGAACTGTAGGTTCCGATGGTCCGTGTACACCGATACCACATGCCTTGCCCCCATCAACCAATGCCTCCATTCGGTGAAGGCGTCCTTGATTGCGAGAAGCTCCTTCTCCGCAATATGGTAGTTGCGTTCGGCGTCGTTGAGTTTGCGGGACATGTACGCAACGGGATGAAGCACCCCTGTGTCGTGGTTGCGTTGGGACAAGATAGCCCCCAGCGCCACATCTGATGCGTCCGCTTCCACCACGTAGGGGAGATCCGGATCGGGGTGAGCCAACACCGGCGCCTTACCAAAGGCGCTTTTCAGGGCCTCAAAGGCTTTGTTCGCTTCAGGGGACCAGACAAACTCCTTGGACTTCCTCAGTAGCTGTGTGATTGGGGCCACCAATCCTGAAAATCCATCTATAAACCGCCTGTAAAAGTTGGCGAAGCCAATGAAACTTTGGACGTCCTTCACGCTTTGGGGCACCGGCCATTCTTTCACCGCCTTGATCTTTCGTTCTGCCATCTCCTGTCCCTCTGGACTCAGCATCACTCCGAGGAATTCCACGGATGTGACGTGGAAGTCACACTTGCTGAGTTTACAAAACAGCATGTTTTCCCTCAGCTTTTGGAGCACAGCTTTGACGTGGTGTACGTGCTCCTCCACACTGGACGAATAGATGAGGATGTCGTCGATATATACGACCACGTAGATGTCCAACTCCTCTCTGAATACCTCATTCAAAAAGTACTGAAAGGCTGCCGGGGCGTTGCACAGACCGAACGGCATGACGAGGTACTCAAAAAGGCCGAACCTGGTCTTAAAGGCGGTCTTCCACTCGTCTCCGTCCCTCATGCGCACCAGATGGTATGCCCCTTTCAAATCCAACTTGGTGTAGATACGAGCTTTCTTGACCTGTTCCAGGAGTACACTGATGAGAGGCAAGGGGTACCGATTCTTTACGGTTATCGCATTCAATGCCCTAAAGTCCACACAGGCTCTCAGCTCCCCATTAGCCTTCGGGATGAAGAAGAGTGGCGAGGCGGCCGGAGACTTGGACGGGCGGATGAATCCTAGCTTGAGGAGTTTATCCAGGTACCCCCGGAGATGCACGTTTTCAGGCTCCGTCAGGGCATACAGCCTGCCGCTGGGAACGCTGGCCCCTGGCACCAGGTCGATCTGGCAGTCAAACTGTCTATGTGGTGGTAGCACTTCCGCCTTCACCTCATCAAATACATCCTCAAAACTGTGATAAGCCTGGGGGAGAGCCACATCTTTTCTGCCGCTGTAGCCACCGTCTGACTCCCGCTCTCATCTGCGTCAAGGGATTCCGTTCTTATTCCACAATGCAGGATGCAATACGGTGACGTCAGTTCGATGCGATGTGTTGGCCAATCCACAGAGGGGTTGTGTTTCTGTAGCCACGGCAATCCCAATATGACGCCATATTGGGGCGCTCGGATGATGTTAAAATCGATTTGTTCCAAATGGTTCCTCCCACATCTCATCGGAAGGACCCCCGTGTGCTGCCCGATGGGCCCCGTCACCAATCGCCTTCCGTCTACAGCATAGACGTCTTCGGGTACAGCTTTGGGAAGAAGCACTAGCCCTAGCCTGCATGCCTCGTTGTGGTCCATAAACATGCCAGTGGCCCCTGAATCCACCATGGCCACAACGGGTATCCACTGGTCATGCACTCCCACGTGCACCGTGAGAAACAGGTGTCGTTGTCCCTTAGTGACCGAGTTGGAAAGTGAAGGGATGGATGAGTGACTCCGAGATGCCCCTTCTTTGGTCTGGGAGTCCTCTAGTTTTCCGCCGGTACGTCCACCACGGCTGTTACCGACCGGTTGGCCCGATAACGTGACGTCTTCGGTTTGGCAGGGCATTCACGTACGTAGTGGCCTTTTTTGCCACAATATAGGCACAATCCTTGTTTACGGCGTGACTCTTTCTCCGTGGCTGTGAGGCTCGCTCGTATTGCGCCGATGTCCATGGGTTCTCCCTTGGATGCGGTGGAAGTTTCAGGACTTCCCACTGTCACATAGGATGGAAGGGATTTTCTTTTCTCCCATGATCCCCCTTTCTTTCACTTAGCCTATGTTCCAGCCGTAATACCAGGTTGATAAGGCCCTCACATGTCTTGGGTTGTGGGTCAATATGAGCCACGGCGTCCTTGAGCTCATCGCACAGCCCGTGATGGAAGAGCGCCGTCTGTTTAGCAACAGGCCACTTGGTTTCCGCAACCAGCCTTCGGAACGCGTTGAGATACTGCACCAGGTCGTTGGATCCCTGTCTCAACTCAAGCATTTCACGGTCCGCCGTGTACGAATCAGCCCTTCTGTCGAAGACCTTCAGGAATTCCTCGCGAAAAGCACCCCAATCACATAAGATGGGGTCGTCCCTGCTCACCAGAGGTACGGCCCATTGTGCCGCGTTTCCAGCCAAATAGGATATAAGGAAAGCCACACGAGCCTGACTCGTGGGGAACGCCCTTGGTTTGCACGATAAATGTAGCGCCACTTGTGTGAGGAATACCTGCACTGTGTTAGGATCCCCACTGTACCTCTCTGGTGTTGCCAAGGGGACGGCTACCGGCATTTCCACTACTACCGCAGGGGTCTGGTTCGTGAGGGAGGTGCTGGGCGTGAGCGAGTCCAATTGGATAGCATCCAGTCTGGCTTTTACATCGGCTGTTTCTTGCCTGGAGGCAGCCAATTCAATTTGCACGGTCGCTAAAGCAGCCAGCACATCATCAAGTGTTGCCATGTCTGTTATCGACCGGGAGACAGTTAGTGTTATTAAGGTCGGATATTTTGTAACGCCCTGAACGTCTCAGGATCGTTTAACAGACACGATAATGAGAACGCAACCACTTGTGAAGGTTTAGTTATTTTAATGAAGGCAAAAATAATACAAGGAATAAACAAAGGTTATAGTCACTGGAATCCTCCAGGCTAAGTACGTTACCAGCCCACAGCACGGATGGTCCTAACCGTCCTCTGCATATACGCCGATCCCGGCGTATGCCAACAGAGGGCAGAAATGAAATGGCCGACAATGCCAATCGGTAGGCTGTGAGGGGCACGAAGAGTGTTGGGGAGAATCGAGGAGTCAGGGAAACACCCAGCCGGGGTCTCTACCTGAAGGGAGCAGCCGCTCAACCTCTTCCTCAGACTGCACCGGGACGCGGAGTCACCTCCTGGTGATGCGTCACCGATACCCCAATCACAAGCAAAGAAGACTGAACCGAGAGCAGCCGCTCGATCGATCCTGTGGACTTCCGAGTCTGTAACGCGGCAAACACCTCCTGGTGTGCGTTACAGCTGGCAGTCCCTGTATCTCTGGTCGGGCTGGGAGTTACGACTCCAACCAGCAAAAGCGCCACTGCGCTTTGACTCAGCCGAGTCAAAAAGCGAAGCTCAATGGTTATCCGGTAGAGCTTCCGGGTCCTTCACAGGTGACGATGGGGCAAGACACGGCCCAGGGAGTAACGACTCGACCTACCTCCGTTCTTGCCTTACTGGAGCACCACTCCGGAACACTGCTCTTCACTAAGCAGGTACGTCGGTGTAAACACAATATCCGACAGCGTTGTACCTCCCGGTTCCTCCCTTTATAGGGCGTGTTTTCCTTGAGTTATGTAACAGCTCTCCTGTTTACATAAGGGCGTGTTTTCCTTGAGTTATGTAACAGCTCTCCTGTTTACATAAGGGCGTGTTTTCCTTGAGCTATGTAACAGCTCTCCTGTTTACATAAGGGCGTGTTTTCCTTGAGTTATGTAACAGCTCTCCTGTTTACATAACCTCTCAACCGCTAAGCATCCTGGGAGATGTAGTCCGTTTTCGCTGGTTACCGTTTTCCTCCCCTCGCATGACAGGAATTCTTGACACTGCCCCAGCGGCCTGCATGGGCTCTCGATACTGAGCCACCCTTCACAGATGAGCAATGGGACTATTGTTGTATGCAAACTGCGACCCTTTTGCTTAATTATAGATTGAGACTTATACATTTCAATTATTGCACTGCCTATACTACACAGCTGCATCGCATGGGCTTGTGGGCAGAAGATTTATGTGTGAGATGCTTGGCTCCCCAGGTATCCTTTCTACACCTTGCCTGGGAGTGCCCCAGAGTGGCAAAATACTGGAGAGCAGTACACCATACACTACACCACATTGTTGGCGGTCCCGTGCCAGTTACGCCACTGGTCAGTCTTTTGGGCTATGTCAGGGATGTTCCCCCTTAGAACCGATGCCTCAAGGCTATGATCCTGCTCCTGGCAAAGAGCCGGGTGGCTGTGCATTAGGGAGGGAAACCCGTACCTACTGTCACATCCTGGCTTCAAGATGCAGCCTACTGCCAGATACAATTAGCCTATTATTGGCACCTAATGCCCCTAGTGTCTCGCCTTAAAGATATTTGGGAACCATTATCAACATACCTACGCATACAGGATTCTATCCCTTACCAGTCAGTGTCTGATGAAGGCCTGCCCTCTCCTCCTGCTGATCCAATGTTAGCAATGCAGGTTAGAGACCAGGTGGAGATGTCTGGATGACAGAATGCCACTTAATGTTACACCACTGAGAGACCTATTTAGTTCTGGCATGGTTTTCACTGACCGGAATAAACAGAACAGTGGGAATTTCTTTCATTTTCTGGAACCTTGGGAACGGTATAATACTGTTATTGAAGGTCCTGCCTCTTTTTACCTCCCTTTTACCCTTTTCGCTTCTTCTCTCCCCCCATGCCTTCCTATTATAACATCTGACGTTTTATCCTTTATGTTGTTCTATTATAACAAATGCTAATAAAGACAAATTAAAAAAACTTTGAATGTCATCCAAAATTGGATTCATGCTAATAGCAGATGTAGATTTCTCGTGAAAAACTTAAACAAATTAATGAATGCAATAGAAAAAAATAATGGCTGCCTTTGTTCCTCAAGCCTACCGTTCTTTCAAGTTATAAATAATTTTTACTGGAGAAATAATATAGATACAACTGGCAAAACATGGTCAGTTACTTGGCGGATAAGCAAAATAGATGTGGTGTCCTGTGACAAAAAGTAGGTATAGCATCATTAATCTTTGGAGGAAAGTGGTGTAGTCGGAAGTATAATATTGAGGGGTACTTTTATAAGCAGAAATAGAGGAAGGTAAAGAAAGGAAGACTAAGGATAGCAGAGAAAGAAAATAGAGGAGAGAGAAAAAGAAAAAAAGGAAATTGGGCGTTGAGGTTCACTCTCTCCAACAAGGGGGTGAATTGAGTGTGAGGAGTACTGCACGTTGAGAGCTGGATCTAAGGGGGCTCAATGTTTTCCAGGCATAGATCTATTTTCGTCCAAAGTGGTCTAGAGGTACTGGGTCAATAGGTGGGGTTATGAATATTGTTTTCAGCCATTCTGGAGAAGCAGACCCAGGCCGACCATCCTTGGTAGTAAATGTTGTTGTAGATTTTCGAATTAGCAAAGATGTTTTTAATAACAATCATAAGAAGTAGATCTAAGAGGTAAAGGTCCCATTCATTCGGTTTTAAATTAGGCATGATTGACAATGGGACTAAAGCGACAAAAGCGTGGTTCAGAGTAAGCTTAGTACTGAAGACTGCATTTATGGTACATTCTATTTTCTTCCAGTATGGAATGATGTGTTTGCAGTAAAAAAGCAGGTGGTCTAGGTTGCCTGGAGACTAGTTACAGTGCCAGCAAAGATAAGAGTCTATTAGGCCTAAATTGTGTAGTTTAGCTGGAAACCAGGAGCATCTATGAATAGGTCAGTATTTGCAGTGGAGTAGTAATTGGGAGATTTATTGATGTGAGAGAGAGTCCCAGATGTGTTCCCTGGTTGATAGGGGAGGAGGGTATGTTATGTAGGATGCATGATTCAGCCCATTTGTTTTGTGAAGGTTTGTTGTGTGAAGTGATCTGTTTATCTAAGAGCTCATATATTAAGGGTACGTTGTGGTCTTCATTTGTTGGGAATCAAGAAACTTAATACAATCTTAAACTTGAGGACCTTGTAAAATTCAAACAATTGAAGATGGACATTTTCTGGTAACATAGCAAATGAAAGGGTTTATTTAGTGGAGCTGAGATCCCTGACATGACGGATACCAAAGGTAGCCCAGTTTTACCAGAACACTGTTTTCAAGTCAATTTTAGTAAGCAGGTTGAACCAGATAGATGAGATATCAGATCGGCTTATTTTATTTTGGAAGCATTTGTTGAGAATTTTTATTGTTGCTTGTGTACCCTTAATGATTAAGGAGGATTGGAATACTTTTATTTGTTTCATCATAAGTATGTTCATTAGGAAGAGATGTTCGACCAATTCTGTTTCAATATCCATGGGGGTGAGGGTGTAAGCGGTATATAGAGTCCACGTTAAGCCACCAGGTGACTTGTCTAGCACGAAAAGTTGTCAGGTAGTTACTGAAATTTGATAGTCCTAAATCTGCTTTTAGTTTGATAAATTGAAGTCTGACACAGGAAATTCTAGCTTTTTTATCTTCTCAGATAAAGGTGGAAATTAAGGCATTTATAGATCTGCCAAAGGATTCTGAAAGTTTAATTGCAAACGTCCCAAGAATGAAGTTAATTTGGGGAGCTACCGCCAGCATAGTCGTTTCGACACGGCTGCACCATACGTTATACCTGGTTGACCAGGTGTCTAGTAGCTTCCTAAAATGAGGGTGTTTCAATGTTTAATCTAGTTTCTTACATTTAATTCTCATATAATTTAGACATGAGGATTGACATTTTAGGTTTGATTAGTAAGCAATATATGGAAGGCAGAGTAAGTTTAGGGGGAGGATTTCTGATTTTTCTTTGTTTATAGAGAATTTTGATACTTTTGCATATTTATTAATGATTCTAAGGATCTCTGGGACAGCTGTTTCAGTATCACTGGAGACGATAAGGACATCATCAGCATAAGCTGCCCTTTTCTTGACTCACGCAGAAAAGGGAATTCCTTTTATAGTAGTGTTGTTTGTTATCAAATGGAGCATTGGTTCTATGGTAATAGGAAACAATAAGGGAGATGAGAAACAGCTTTGTCTGGTCCCCTTTTAAGATAGAATTCTTTAGATATCGGTCCCTTTATTTTAACTGGTGCCGATGGAGTGTGATATAAGGACATTGTTGTAGGGATTAATTTAGCCTCTAGATTAAATGTTGTCAGCAAGACATTTCGTAAAGGCCAAGCAACTTTGTCAAAAGTTTTTTCCACATCTAGGGCCCTAGCCATGGTGGGAGAAGGTAAAGAATTGGCTTTTTCAATAACATTAAGTAAAAGTACAAATATTGCCAGCCACTAGTCTCCCTTTCAGAAGCTAGTTTGGGACGAATGTATCAAAGAGGGGAGAATTTGTATCCAATATAAGGGCCTGTAGTTTCTATGTTCTAGAGAATCTATAACTTCTTTATGGATAACCACAATATGAGCCTCCGCAGCAGTGGCAACAATTTTGTCTGATGTTTCAAAGTGTACAAATAGCTTGATCATATCGGGAAGTAGTGCATCCTGGTTCGTCTTATAAAAAAACAGAAGGAAGGCCATAGAGGCCAGTGACCTTTTTAGCTTAGAGAGACTGAATGGCCCTCAGAATATCATCTTTATCCATTTTTTGTTGAGGTTCCTATTTGATTCCTCTGAGATCTCAGGTAAAGACAATGTGTTAAGGAATTGTTGGCAAATTACCATGCTACAAACTTTTCCTGTGTTGTATAAATCAGTGTCTAATATTGTATTAGTATCTGAATGTAAGACACCGTTTTTGTCTCTGATAGACTGATTATAGAATGCATTTTTCTTGTCTTTTCTAATTACTACCAGATATTTACCTGTCTTATTATGTTCCAATAGGTTTCTTGCTTTCATGTTATTCAAACCATGTGGGCTATTTCACTTAAGATGTTATTGTATCAGTACTTGTTTTTCTTTGTAGATTGATTTTGTGATCTAAGGAGCAGGATCTTTCCATTTCTAGATGCTTAGTTTGTGATTCAAGGGATTTAATCTCAGGTCCCTATGTTTGTTTTTTATTTATTTTTCTTTTGAAGCATCTGTTTATTTGTATTTTCAACAGCCAATAAACAGTACACCAATTAGGAAAACACTAGACCAGCAAGCTGGTCTGGTATACGCCAGTAGGACACCCCCCTCCAGCTCACTCCCACCTCCCACTCCTCCAAATAAGCCCAGGCAGCCGACTCCCTACCTAGAACACTCATATCAGGCCCAGGCATCGATCCACACCACCCTTTCTTGCCACAGATGCACTAAACCCAAATATCAGAGCCAGGACCCCAAGAACATAATCATCCTCCACTGACAAGTCCTAGCGGCCCCATGACCAGACAGTCCTCATCTGCCACCCGAGGTCCCCCCCCCCGTCCCCCCCACCAGAGGGTGTCAGCCCTTAACCACAGGACGCCTTAGCTATTCAGGGATGCCAAATCTTCTCAAACTTACGAGGACAGCGCTAAGATATATAACCTGCTCCTCAGCCTGCATACACCAGCTCAAATTCAATTCCCACTCCCGCAGCGTGGGCATGACTGAGCTTCCCCACCGTTAGGCTATGTCTCGCTGTGCAACTGCCAAGGCCACTTTGTAGAAAAGCAGGGTATATCTCTCCAATGTTTGTTCCTTGCAGATGCTTAGCATCACTAGTTGGGGCGTAAGCCAGAGCCAGACCTCCGCCACATCAGACAGATGCAACCCCACCCCCTCCCAATAGCTCCGCACAAGCAGGCATCCCCATATCGTGCACAGCAGGGTACCCCTCATATCACACCCCTTAGACAGAGGTTAGAGTCACATCACCCAAGTTAATGCAATCTCTCTCATGAAATATACCCTACATAGCAGTTTAAGCAGAACCAAACAACCCCCCATGAATTGCCACCTCCCGTGGGTATCAACAAGCCTCTCCCCATGCCTTTTCCTCCAGGCTACCCAAGTCTCTCTCTCTCCCACCTATCCCTAAGGGGGTCAAATAGGGAAGACTATGGGCCAGGAGCATGGTGTGCACCAATCAAATGGCATGCGCTTGCTTGGGGGATTCCTCCAATAGATCCTCCAACGACTTATAGCCCTTAAGAATATGCTACATCTGCATGTATTGGAGGCACTGAATAACCAACAGCTCATATTCAGCCTGGAGCTCCGCAACGGTGACCATACTCCCCTCCTTCCAGCCATCCCCCATTACCGAAATGCCCAACATGTCCCTGTTGTTGTAGCCCTCAATGTTCCTGAGCCCTTTTGGTGCCTCAGCCTCCCACAATGGTGTCGCCCGGGTTACTCATCTCTTCCACACCATGAGCTTCTCAGCCATCCTCCATGATAGCAGTCGGCTGCGGGAGCCCTTTTATCCTCTGCCCCCCTATGGAGATGTCGCAGGTAGCCCCCCGATCCAGCGTCCTCCTATTCACCAGGAGGGAGGGCTCCCTCCGGTTTGAGAACTCCCAATCATTCACCACCACCAAGTGGGCCGCCCAGTTACATAACAGTTAGGCAGGGCAATGCTCCCATCCCAGGCTTTCCTGGTCAGCGTCGTTAGGGTTATGTGGGGGCCCTTCCATCCCAAAGCAACGTTCTGGTGACTTTGTTTACCTGTCATAAAAACCTGTCTGGCACCACATAAGGAGTGTTCTAGGGGACGTCAAAGAACTTACGCAGGTATATCATTTTGAACAGCATTGACCTACCCGGCAGTGACAGTGGGAGGCTACGATAGTGACCCACATCCTATTTGTAAGCCTCCTGAATTCTCCCCACATTCACATGGAAGAACCGCTCCTGATCAGACATGACATAAATACCCAAGTACTTGAACCCATTGGGCTCTCGGTGAATCAGGAAGGAACCCTGGGGAGGGTGCCACTCAATCTAGGCAGATGCCACAGACTTACCCCAGCAGATGCGCAGCGCAGTGTACTCCCCAAAGATACGCAGGATCTCAAGAATACGCTGAAACGATTGGCTGGACTCCCCATAAAAAGCAGAATGTTGTCTGCCTGCAAGGATATTGCATCCTCTCAGTCCGGGTCCCACCGCAGGGCCCTGATTTGGGCACACCATGGATCCAGCTCACAAGCGGCTCAAGCGCCACTACGAACAGCAATAGGGATGGCGGGTAACCCTGTCTGGTGCCCGGCACCATTGTGATGTCCTCCGACAACGATGTTTTTTTTCTCTTTGTCTTTATATTTAAGATTTCTACTCTGATTGGTGATTTTATTGTGCCCGATAGTTATCATAGAGAGATCTGGTTTTCTGCTTTCTCAGAAGAAATTTTTCATGCACACAATGATTTGTTATTTTGCTTCTGAGTCATCAAGAATGCTTTCATTCATCTTTCAGATGTTATTTTTGACACTGGGTTTAGACAAAGTGATGTTCATAGTGATGCATGCATGATCATATATTACAATTGGATCTCTGGTGGGATTGAAAGCCATAGAGACTCAGACCCTGATTCACAAAGAATCTCTGCACTCAGGGCAGAAGCTCGGCAGTCGTGGCAGGATCTCTGCGCTTGTAGCGGGATCTCAGCAATGGGAAACTACACTGCAGAGATCCTGCCACGAGGGCGGAGAACCCGCTACGTTTAGTGAGCCTCTGCCCCGAGAGTGGGGGCTCTTAGAGAATCAGGGCTTAAGTTATTGCTGGTTAATAAGTAGTCTGATCTGGACATTGTGCTGTGAGGATGAAAGTAAAAAGTAAATTCACTTCCAGTCGGATTATGTAGGCACCATATATCCGCCAGATCACTCTCACTGCACACCGAAAGCATTTGTGCATAGGATTTATTAGTTTTATATACACATTGTGAGAGTCTACCTAAAGTTGTGCCCTTGAGGAAATTAAAACAATCACCTAAAATGAGGTTGCTATTATTTGGCAGCCTAGTAATTTTCATATTGATTTCCATCCAGAATGATTTATCTGTAGGGGCGTAGATGTTAATAATATATAGAGGCAGATTGTCACTTATGATTTTGGTAATAAGAAGTAATATCAAGTGTGCTTATGGCCGTTTTGGACAACAGTATAATTACCCCATTCTTTTTGTCTTTTGGTGGTGAGAAAGCCTTATCCAAGAGTATAGCTTACTGCGGGCCTCTGCAGGTCCAGACCTGGTTTCCAATAGGAGGACAATCTCTCCTTCCAATTTGTGATTGCAACCTAGTATTTGTTGTGTTTTATCAGGTAGTTAAGGCACTTGGTATGTGTGACAATGTTAATGTTTGTTTCTGAGAACAATGCATATGTATTGAGAAGTGAGCCCTCGCTAGACTCATTTTACGAGGAAGAGTATAACTTTGAGTTTTGAAGTGGGAACCTAGAAGGGCACAAGTAAGGCACAGTAAATTGAGATAGTAAGGGAAAAAGGCATAGTACTGATCATGTAACCCAAAATAGTACATCTCCAAGAACATGACCCATCCCACACCCACCCCTACACCCATAGAGAATACTAAAGAACGGTGTAAGCCTTGAGAGACCTGCCTAGAGATATATAAACTCAAAACTGTGCGAGCAGAAGGAAGTTTAAAATGTTTACATTCTATTCCATAGTATCCTGGGAAACGTTAAGGGAGCAATCCAAACTAGTGTTTCGATCCAGTGGATAAAACAACAATCAAACAAGGGTACTTGGCACAACAACTTTCAAAAATATATAAACATTTGTTGGTTGAACGCAATATTGTGGGTTTTCATCATACCTGTGAGATAGAGGTGATTGGCTTTATAAGCTGTGTTTATATGGGTGGTTCTAAATCAGGCGTGTGTCAATAAGGTAAATGTACTAGTGTGAGGTAATTAACTAGGTTAGATAGTCCTCTTAATAACATTAGTAGGTTGGTCATAACTGTTTCTTCGCCTGACTGTAGGTGAATGACTGCAAGAAAATATCATCACGCGCAATAGACTGCCCTAATCATGCAGTAGAAAGTCAAGGAAATTAAGTCAGGTAATTTCAGCAATAATAAAATTGTTCTGTGGTATATGTAAAAGCTGAAAATGCCATATGGTATATATAGTGAACACCATTTGGAATTGACAGACCTAATAACAATAAATGCTTTACATTAACACACCTGTATGGCATAAGTTAGTGAGACATTTCTGTGTTTGTCAGGTCTTTTATAAAAGAGTCCGGACCTTCCCTTTTGTCAATGATCTTCGAACGGCCATTGTGTGTCATTTTAACTTTTGTCAGTGTGGCGAATGAGAAGGGAATGTTCAGCAATCTCAGGACAGGTCTCAAAGCGGAGATTCTACAGTTGGTTTGCCATAATCTTAAGAAATACCAATTTTGTGGCCTTTCCAGTCAATGGTACAATTTTAATATTTAGCGGACAGCCTGTCCTCTGCCAGGGCAATGGAGTAAATTACTCAGCTGACCTGATGGAGCTGCTGTCTGAAATGTCCGCTGGCTCAGGAGACATTTCAAGCATTCACAGGAACTGCCGTCACAGCAGTTCCTGTCAATGCGTACGCTAAACGTACAATTGTTTTTCACAAAAAAAATCCAGTGGGAGATTTACTTTTCGAAAATAAAAAAAATGCTCCCCTTTCAATGCAAGTTCCCTCCCATGGCGAGGGGGTCATTGAGCACTCTTCAATGTCCCTTATCACCAGGTTTTCCTGTCAGTGACAGGCATTGAAAAATGGCTGTATGTCCGCCCATCTAAAACAGGTGGGCGGACATGCAGCCTACCCTCCAACGGCTCCTACTCTGCCAGGCTACCGAAGGAGTTTGTCTACAGTGGAGAAAGAGTAGCTTTCGCCATCGGCAAACTATGGTCTGCCCGAATTTAAATCGGGTGGATGGAGTATTATGTTGGCGGGGAGGGAACTCTGTTGCCATTGCAAAGAAGTTCCCTCTCCGCCAAAGTATAAATTGGGCCCTAAGACTCTTATTTTACTCATTTGATCCGGTATTTGTTCTGTATGTAGGTAACAAAGTGGTCTAAATATCATTGGTCTCAGATTTTGATAAGCTGCTGAGCTGCTAGTGGGATTTCTATGTGCTCTTTCAATTTCAAAGTCTCAAAGAAATTCCCGAAGCCTGTGGCAGCCACATATCAAGAAAAGCAACGCAAGATTGGGCATCATTTTCTATATTTTCTGGCAGACCAAAAATTCTTAGGTTGCCCTCCTATCTCGGTCCTTAATGTCAGTAGTTTCTTGTTCAAGGCATTCTATTTTTCTTTTATAAAGTGAGATTGTTTTGTTTAGAGCGTGCTGAGTATCTTCTGTTTTTTCCTATTCTCATTTCTCCTTCCTCTAGTCTGTTAGGCAAAGCTTTGATGTTTGACATATTAAGTTTTGTGGACTATGTTAAGTCATGCCGCGAGTTCAGTTGCTGAAGGATAATATCCATGTTGCTTACATTGTTGCGTTTTCCTTTAATAGGAGAGTGAGGCAATGGTTGATCTTGCTTGCTTCTTTTTTTACCCGCTTTTTATCCCTTTGCCTCTTTGGTGCCTTGATGGTCTCTATCTTTATAGTCTGCCATTCTGTCACAGTTGAGATGAGTAGAGTGACGCAAATTGACATGGTTTGGCATAGAATGACATAGGTTGATGCAGTGCTTAGCCGTAGCGTAGTCCAAATGGAAAATATCCCATATTTTTATTGGAGTAGCGACTAGAGACCACAAGGAGAGAACCAGATATATATAGTTGTACTGAGCCAAAGATGAACGGTGTTATGGTGAACTGAAATTGTTATATAATCACAGACACATTAAATTATGAATGATAGAGATTATATCATTGTATGCTAGCATAATGTCTAAGGACGCTTGCGGTTATATTCTATGTATGATGGGCTGATTTGCGGATTAGTACAGCATTTAGGTGGTTGTTGATAACAATTATTTGAGATCCCATATCAGGTTCTTTAAACAGACCCACTGTTCAAGTTGTGACAAATCACTATGCAGAGTGCACTTTAAATTCAGCCCCGGGACTGTATCTTGCGCGGTATAAATTAATGCTGGGACTTACTTGATGTAAAATCGGTGATGGAATCTGTGATATATTTTGTTATCAAGGGCCCCCAATTGTGTGGAGGAGGTGTTGAGAAGCTTTTTGCAAGAGGCAGAAGTTGAGATTGGTATGCAGTGTACAGAGCGCTCTGTCGAAGGGTCCCTGTCTTATCCGGTCCTACCTGCAGCAATGACGCTTGGGATGGAACGAGTGGGTCTATTGTAGAGAAATGCAGGGGGTTAGCTGAAGGCTGATTGTCTGCTCGGCACAGTGGAAGATGGAAGAATGACACAGGATGATCGGCTGAAGCGATTCCATCTGACTCAACAGGTATTCATCAGGGATATGGGAGTTGAAGTGATCAGCTCTACTTTGTGAGCGAGCCACCTCGGTACAGCAGGGTCTCTAATACTAGAAAGACTCGGCCAATCTTCCCGAAACTCTCACATAATCATTTATGTAGGAAGCAGAGGCTCAGGTGGAAAGAAGATGCAAGTATAGCAGTCTAGATCCACTGCTTGCCGCCTTAAGGATCAGCCTTGCATCGGATCTCCTGTGGTAGGTGGCAATATTATTTTGGCTCTGGCCACCCCCTTCTCAGTCCTACTGTTAACTGGGCACATGACAATTCAACAAAACTGCTTGTCTGATGTGCACTCAGCACTGCCACACATACTGATTCTAGCAGCATTCCCCCCTCAACTGCACTTGCAGCCCTCTGGTCAGCTGGGTAACTATCCCCAACCATCATGTCAGGTGGACATTGGACTGCTCTCTACAACACTTATTTCTTCTACAGGAAGACCAACTAACGTATGGAAGAACCATCATGTTGGTTGAGAACACGCCAACCAAAAACAACTGTCAGCTGAGAAACCAAACCAACCATCATATTTGCTTGAAAGTTTGTGCTAGAAGAAAAACAACAACTGCCTATATGTCTGTCAGGTGATAAACCAACAACCACATTCACCTTCGGTCTTAAAAACATGCATGAACCTTGCGTTAAGCTAAGAAACTAAGGACCACATTTTCTTGTCACATGGGAAACAACAACCAGACATGGGCAGGAACATTTAGAGAGATCAGCTTTACAAAAGAGGAGAACAGGATGACCCTAACATAGTTATCCCTTCAGGTCTGATTCCAATCTAATCATCCCTCGCCCTTAATACTAATCACAAGGATGACTTCAACACAAGCCACGCAGGTGAATATTGGCCGCCGCCCTCGCCACTCAGCCAGTGCCCATTCCAACCAATAAATAAGTTCATTGTGGACGCCTTTCTGCTGTAACCATCATAGAAAGGTACTGAACGAAATCTCAATGAAGGATCTTGAAAGCTAACACAGAAATCCAGCCTAGTACAACATTAAATCTGCTTGTCTACACCTCACACTCCCGTTCATCCATGGTGACACTGTTTTACATTTTGCCTACCTTCCGTACTAATGCACATCATATATTCGTATGTAAAGTGAGATTTTCATGTTACGTTTGACCATAGTTGGGGGTGTGGCCTGCAGCCAAAGAAAATGGCCGCACACTAAGTAAGCTGCGCTAGCAGACCGCAGCGTATCGCCCCAAATCCGTCATCATCCGTATACCACTGGACACCCATCTGCAGGCAAGGCGAAGGGGTAGTGGCGAGCAGCGATTGTCCGGTCCAAGGCTGCCCGAGTGCGCCCGACGGCGGAGGAGTGGAATCCGTGCAGGTGCTGGCTGGGACGAGAAAATGGCGCCCGCCGCCCTGAGGTTATCGGAGACGGCGGAGTGAACGGCTCCGTGGCGCTGCTGTGCCGGGTGATGAGCGGTGGCTGGCCCAGTGGACGGCGAGGCGTGAGCGCTCCCCATTGAAGGCTGTGAGGTTTGAAGTGACGGAGCCGCCTGGGCAGCGTGGGCGCCAGATGCCAGATTGCGCCTGAAGTTCGGCGGATGCAGCCCGCCGCCTGCGGCCCGGCCCGGTGAGTCGCGGGAAGGCGACTGCGGGGGGACCCGTGTGCGGTGCTGGGGCAGGCCGACTGAGAACTGCAGCGATGTGCCCGGAGGAGCATCCGTGAGTCCTGATTGGTGGCGGGCCTGACGGTGGCGGCCTGCGAGACAACGGGGGACGTTCGGGGGCCTGTCAGGGCCCCGCTGGACTAGAGGCTTGTGGACTGTGGGTATCCTGTGCGGGGCGGTGCCCGGAGCTGGCGGGGGCGGTGTGCTGGACGTACGAGGATTGCCGAGGGGGAGAGGAGGTGGTGGATTGTTGGAACTGAGCCCAGCGCAGTGGGCTCGCGCTGGCCCCCTGCGTACTTACACCGGGCGTCTGCTGATCTGGTTTCTTCCCATTGCCTGAGGCGGGCACTGGAACTGTGCAGAAGTGCTGCGGACCCCGTGGTGGTCCCGCGCTGGGGGCCCTGGCGCATCGCTGTCTTGGAGGTAGCCTGGCTGATGGGCGTTCCTGGGTCCCTGTGGGGTTTCTTCAGCTAGGATAGCCACTGCACCAGGAGGGGCAGCGCAGGCCTGGACTGCCATTGGCGGTGGATGTGAGAGGTGGTGCCCAGGGGACGGCATGTACTGAGGTGGCGTTGGGCCCCAGGTGTGACAGGTCAGTACAGGCCGGCAGACCTGTTGATAGTGTAGTGGGGCCGCTGATGCCGCCGTGGGTGGTCGGGCTGCTGCTCGGTTCGGGGTCTGACCTGGGCCTCTGACGAAGTGGGCCTCGGTGGCCTGAGAGCCTGGTATACTGATTGGTCTACTTCAACGGGACTCCCGCCATGGGTCGCAATAAGCTATCGGCGCAGACCCAAACCAATCAAATCGACAAGTACACGGTGGCCATGGGCAGGGATGAGGGCCAGCAAGGTGCGAGCCAGCACATTGGAGTGGAGGATGACTCTCCGGAACCGTCGCTCCGGGACATCATGCTGGCGATTAAAGATATGCGCGGCACGATGGAGCCAAAGTTGGATTCCGTCACGGAGGAGGTCAACCTGCTTCAAGCGGTTTTTCGTAAGATGTCTGAGAAGGTGGCGGCAGCGGAGAGTGGTATTGGGGGTTTGCAGGCTAGAATGAAGAGAATGGCCTCAACGTTTCAGAAGCTGGGGGCTCACCTGTTGGGCCTCCCTCAGGGCATCCTCGTGCTCGGCAGTGACACAAATGCGGTCATGGACGCTGACTGTGATCGTTCAGGGGTGCGGGTGGGAAACAGGGGGGAAATGGGATTGCGGGGCTTTGCGGCAGCGATGGGCCTTGGAGACGTATGGCGCTTGCTTCATCCCTCCCTACGGCAATCCCCTTTCACTCAGCTAGACATGGGTCTTTCTCTAGACTAGATTATATTTTTGCTAGGGAGGACCACTTGGGTGAATTTGTGGACTCTTGCATCCTGGCCCGGGAAATCTCGGACCACTCCCCAGTGGAGGTGGTCCTCATAGGGGCAACAACCGTTAGGGCGACCTTTCCCAGGCTTGACCCATGGCGCCTTAGGGATGACCCCATGGGGGATAAGCTGCGGGAATGCTCTTGGCAGTACTTTGCTGAAAATCAGGGTTCGGTAGACTCCCAGCTTACCGTGTGGGAAGCGTATAAAACGGTCCTTAGGGGCCAAGCCCAAGCGCTGATTGGAGTCCAAAAGAAAGAGGAGTCGCGGCAGATTCAGCAACTGGAACAGGAAATAGAGGAATTGGAACGTAGGGCAGGCGGGTCCCCTTCGACAGACCTGGCCCACGCCCTGGCACTCAAGCAGCAGGAACTTCGGTCACTAGCCGAGGGCGAGGCACGGGCTTACTCTCTGGCTACGCAGTGCAGGATTTACGATGCAGGGGACAAGAGTATGAAATTGTTGGCATGGCTTGAGCGCCGAGATCGTGAGAGATCTTGGGTGGCGAGGATGAGGGATGCCTCCGGGTCTTTGGTGGACACGGGTGTGGCCATAGCGGAAGCATTTGCGTCCTACTATGAGGGGGTCTACTCATCGGTCTGCACCAGGTCGGAACAGGACTGTGAAGAGTTCTTGAGAGATTTTGCACTCCCGACTCTCTCACAGGATCAAGCGAGCCGTCTGGACTCTGCCCTAACAGGGGCGGAACTCGGGGAAGCCCTTAACTCCCTGCAGGCAGGGAAGGCACCGGGGCCTAATGGGATCCCTGTGGAACTATACAGGAGCCATGCTAGTGTGAATATCGACCCGCTGCGGAACATGTTCTTTGAGGCCCGAGAGGTGGGTAGGCTCCTGTCGGATCAGCGAGAAGCCACGATAGTGGTCATACACAAGGCTGGGAAACCGGCAGACCTATGTTCATCATATCGGCCCATCTCGCTGTTAAACATGGAGGTCAAGGTTTTGGCTAAGGTCTTGGCGACGAGATTATTTTCGGTTTTGCCGGACCTTATCCATGTAGACCAGTCAGGTTTCATGTCCCATAGGAGCACCCGGCATAATCTGAGAAGGATGTATGGAGTCCTGTACATGACTGAGGCGGTTGGTGATACTCAAATGGCCCTGATGTCCCTAGATGCATCAATGGCCTTTGATAGTATTGAGTGGTCCTACTTATTTATGTTCCTTCAGAAGATGGGCTCCGGCCCGATTTTTTGTAGCTGGGTGCGGCTACTGTATGAGCAGCCGGTAGCGAGGGTGAGGGTGAACAGTGCGATGTCCCGAACGTTTTATCTTACAGATGGGGACCAGACAGGGGTGTCCTTTGTCCCCGCTGGTTTGCCCTCGCTCTCGAGCCGTTGGCGCATTGGGTCAGACGGGACAGGTCTTTTTGGGGCTTGGCGTTCAATGACGATTGGGAAGAGCGTATATCTTTATACGCGGATGATATCGTCCTCTATATGGCCCGCCCATACCACTCGATCGCACAGGCGCTACACCTTTTCGAGTTGTTCGGGAGCTACTCTGGCTTCTCCATCAATTGGTCCAAGTCTCTCATTTATCCCCTCTCGGGCCCGCCACCGAGAATCCCGACGGGATGCTCGGCATCGATAGAAACTGAAGGCTTCCGGTATTTGGGGATTTATGTTACCAGAGATAGTGCGGAATTCCTAGCCAAAAAGATCGAACCACACTTGGTGAGACTTGCCTCTGATGTAGCCCACTGGCGGTCCCTGCCTCTCACCATCGCTGGGCGGGCTGCACTGTTCAAAATGCTGGCTTTGCCGCGGCTCATGTACGTCATGCAGAACACGCCGTATCCAATCCCGAATGGAGTGTTCAGGCGCATATCTCGATCGGTCCGCACACTACTGTGGGAGGGTGGCAGCTCGAGGATAGCAATGCGTAAACTCACAAGAGGAGTGTACGATGGGGGGTTGGCCCTCCCGGATGTCCAATTATACTATTGGGCTTCCCAACTGCAGGTGACTAATGATTGGGTGTATGTGCCGGGCTCAGAACCTGCCTATCGGGTCGACAAGTATGTTATGCCGGGAGGCACCTGCGAGCCACTCCTCTACTCGCACCGCTGGCGTGGTGCCCTGCCTTCGCATACGGGGGTGGTACTGCAGTGCTGGCAGGAGGCGAATCGTTTCCTGGGGTGGGCTGGTGCTCTGACTCGGAGGACCCCTCTGTGGGTGGGGGATCACTTGCCAGAGGTTAAAGTACTCATGGGCTTTAAGGGCTGGAGGTTGATTGGAATAGTGTATCTAGGGGATGTCTGGAAAGGAGAGGCCCCCAGATCCTTTCAGTACTTCCAACGAGAATTCCAAATGCACGAGTCTCAGCGGTTTCATTACCTTCGCCTTATGCATGCCCTGTGGTCCCATGTGAGCCCGGACGCCTCCATCCCAGAGTATTTTCCCATGGAGGACAGGCTTTTGTTAGATCCCATCTTAGGCAGGCCTACGGCTACTATTTATCGTAAACTCATAAACAATATGCCTGATCCGTTGGAGTCCCTGCGGGAGAGGTGAGAGGTAGACATTGGTCGCCTCGAGAATGATGACTGGCAGGATGCTCTGCAAAGCCCGCACGAGGTGGCCATTCGGGTAAGATTCCGCCTCGTGCAGCTTAAAATCCTGCATCGGGTGTATTACCTGCGTACTCACCTTTTCGCATGGGGTAGGAGCTTGTCCCCTTTATGCGCGCGGGGATGTCAGGAGGAGGGGCCATTTTATCATATCCTCTGGGACTGCCCGAACATAGTACCCTTTTGGACGAAGCTAGCTCGGACGATGTCGGACGTGGTGGGTTCGCAGGTCCTGGTGGAGCCTAAATGGCTTCTTCTCATGATTAAAGGCCCCACAGACTGGTCCAGATATCACGAAATTTGGCTTGCGCTGGCGGCCGGAGTAGCGAAACGTAACATTGCCAGTTGCTGGGGGGCGCAGGAGCCGCCGCAGTGGGATCAATGGCTCAGGGACTTGGATTGGTGTCAGAGGGCTGAAGAAACCATATATAAGGCATGGGGCTGTGCAAAAAAGGGGCAAAGGGTGTGGGGACCATGGAAGAGGTTTCGGGGTGTTCGGGGGGGGCGAAGGGGGGTCAATTATGAGCATGTCCTTGGTTTATTATGTGGACTTGTATGGGTTCCATGCACGGGAATTAGTCATTATGCATTGTACGCTGGCTGTATTCTGTTGGTGACCGTGAGCAAAGTTAATAAAAAGATCTTACAAAATAAAAGTTTGACCATAGTTATTGTTTCTCATGGTATAGTTAATCATGGTTTAAGTGTGTACATGTTTAGCCATGAATTTTTGTCCGCTGCGATTCGTTCACTCTTTCTTTTGTTCAGAACTACAGTAGCTTGAATTAAAGAGATTGTTACCACTTTTATTTTTGTGAAAGCTGTTTATCTTAGAGAGTTTCACTGAAAAGCTGATTCATGATCTTTCTACACCTGTGCCTGGAACAAGTTGACTATAATGTGCCATACTTTTGTGAGATATCTTTTTAAGGCTGTGCAGCTGTAAGATTGCTTTATGTGAAGCCTGGGAAGAAGTGCGTAGCCACGTTATCAGGAAATACTGGATCATGATTGTTCCCCGCTTCTTGTGAACCGTAGGGAGTTGTCCTTCACTGCAGAAAAGTGTATGTTTTAATTGTGCGTTGCTGGGCTAGTTAGGTTCAGATATACTTTACCACTTGCTTGAAAGCAGAGGACCCTTTGAACACTCTTGAGACTTCTTCCTTGCTGTTGTTCTTGCTCAAAGAGTTAGACTTGTGAGCAAATCCACTCTCTCTGACCTGATTAAATCTTTATTGGATTCTGCCTTTAGCGGCTTCATTTGCTGTCACCTGCTGCTTAACGTCCCCCAACCTCATTTGAATCCTTAGCTTAGTATTCTCTTCAGGGGAAACTGAATCTTAATTGATTTACATATGACAATCTTTAAATAGTTGCAGTAGTATTTACTATTTTGACTCACTTTGGATTATAAAGAACAACACTCTTATAACGTCATTTTTGATTTATGAATAATTTCAATGATTTAGGTTTGCAACTTAGCTTATCTGCTTACTAGCTTTCATGGTTTGCAAATCTACTACTCTCTGTCGCCCTGGTGGGCCCACATGTGTTTCACTGTTGTTGATACATTGCAGGTTTGTTGATGTGAAGCCTTAATTCGAGATAAAGGTCCATCCACTCGAGTGCAGCTTGTACTTGAATTTGTGCCAATGATTTGCATGGTGCAAACCCCATCCCGTGTTGCTTTCAAACATCACACCACTATGGGCAGCACCCCAAGATCCGGCGCAGCCGGCACAGGTAAGAGTGGTAGGGGAGTGGGATGGGGCGTGGTGGTGGGGGGAAGTTGACAGATGATGGGATAGGTAAAATGAAATAAAACCACTTACCTTGTGCTTGCTGCATCGCAGAGTCGTCGATGCAGCAAAAACAAGGTAAGTGGCTTTATTTTTTTTTTTATTTATTTAGTTTTTTAGGTCTCGCCTGACCAGCGCTTTAGCGCTGCTCTGGCGAGACTTATAGTAAGCGCGTTTTGGAAGTGCAAACAGTGGCTTTGCAGGCCTCCAACTACAGTGCATGTGACCCGTCCGGGCGCGCGCACCATTTGGAGTCCTGCAACCACTTGTTTGCTTTCACTTTAGCCGTGATTCATCGCACCATTTGGCAGCCTGCGTGCCCGCCCCCACTCCCCCTCCCACTCCGTCAGCTTCAGTGCGCGCTTGTTTTTTAATGGCTCTGCTCCTGTCTCTGCTTCTGGGCCCCCACCACTTTCCAGCTTTCAATCAGCTGCTTTCCCCCAGCGGCTATTGATCTCCGCCTGTCTCTCGATCTGTTTCCAGCTCCCTGCTCTATGTAATCCGCATCCCTCTGTCCGCGCTTGTTTGTTTGGATGATGGCTTGTTTACCACACCCCCACCCCTCCCCAGCGGGTGAAGGTAACATTTCCCTGCTAGATTACTGTTTCGTGACTTCGTCCGTAGTGGATGTTAAAAACTGTGCGATTTTAGACTTGAACGCTCATGTTTTCATTTTTTATTTTAAACGTGTTCACCGACCTGTTTATTTTCAAACACAGCGTTTCCCTCCCCCCAACCATACCCTGTGCATCGAGTGAGGCAGCACAAGCCCCGGGCACCCTCAGCAGCGTTTATTCTTTATTTCGGTGATGGCTTGTTTAACCCGACTTGCTCCAACAGCGCCGTTGTTAACAGCGCTGTTCTTATCTGGACTGTTACTGCACCATACACAGCAGGCATTGGAGGCTTCAGGGGGAGAGCGGGCAAGTACATCGGCCTGCTCTGGCGCAATGCTTGCCTCCCTCCTGCTGCCCATACTCTGTTCCGCAGCTGCTAGCATTCCCACGAACTGACCAGCCGCAGCCCTTCATGTTATATGCGCCGTAGATAGCAGGCATGGGAAGTCGCCTAACGCCATCTGGTGTAGTGTGTGAAATGTGAGACGGCCGCCTTACTGTTTCTAACACTGCTTGGAGAACTGTCCATGAGGAGGGGGGGTGAACTGCGCTTGCCATTTGCGTTGTGTGTAAAAGTAATACGGTGGACAAGCAACTTTTTTTTCTATTTATTCACTTTTGTAACAATGGCAGCACGCCTCACTGCGTGCCCCCATTACTACAAAAGTAAACAAAAGTTGTTTGCCCACCATATTACTTTACACATAACGGAAATGAATCTCGTTATAGCGGATCTATTAAACTGGCATTCTCCCACTTGGAAACCTCTTTTAAATCGTGATCCACACACATCATGCAAATAGCATTGATTAATTGGCAGGTAGCACTTCAATTGCTGAGCACTTGCACACATAATTAAATGTACTTGTTAAGCCCATCCACTTGTGACACAACAAAGATAGGTTCCATCTATACACGCCGTTGGTGCAACCCCCTGTTAGCCTGCCTAACACAGAGCACAGAAACCCTACAAATGGGGAGGACATGTTGTTTAAAGGCCAAAACTGCTACATGCCACACACTGATGCACGCCACACACTGCTGCACGCCACACACTGTTGCATGCCGCTGCACACCACACACTGCTGCACGCCACACACTGCTGCACGCGTAACACTGCTACACACCACACACTGCTGCACGACACACACTGCTGCACGCCACACACTACTGCATGCCACACACTGCTGCACGCCACACACTGCTGCACGCCACACACTGCTGCACGCCACACACTGCTGCACGCCACACACTGCTGCATGCCGCCACACACTGCTGCACGCAACACACTGCTGCACGCCACACACTGCTGCACGCCACACACTGCTGCACGCCACACACTACTGCATGCCACACACTGCTGCACGCCACACACTGCTGCACGCCACACACTGCTGCACGCCACACACTGCTGCACGCCACACACTGCTGCATGCCGCCACACACTGCTGCACGCCACACACTGCTGCACGCCACACACTGCTGCACACCGCACACTGCTGCAACCGTGACACTGCTACATGCCACACACTGATGCACGCCACACACTGCTGCACGCCATACTTTTTTTTTATTGTGCGTAACACAGAGGACATAAACTGTAATTTAATAGTGGCTTGGCTACAGCCACTTTCCCAGTGCTTAATTTGTAACAGAGGAGGTGCCGGGGCTCTGATTAGGTGGCAACTTTACACAGCATGTTGTTTTATTTAGCCTGCCTTACACAGAGCACACAAACCGGAAAAATGGGGAGGGGATGTTCTTTAAAGTCCACTACTGCTAACCTACGAGTTTTGAAACCAGGTTTTAATGTCTGAATATGCTTAATAGCCTGTGATTGTGGACAAATTAGTTGATATTTCTATAGACACAAACATAAATATGACCTAAAGTGGAGCTACGTTATTATTTTTATTTGTGTGTAGCTGCAAACACGTAGCTACAGCCACCCTCCTAGTGCTTAATTTGTAACAAAGGAAGTGCCGATGTTTTGATGAGGCAGCAGCTTTACACTGTATATGTCTTTATTTAGTTTGCGTAACACAGAGCATATAAACTAAAATTCAATAGTGTCTTGGCTACAGCCACTTTCCTAGTGCTTAATTTGTAACCAAAGAGGTGCCGGGGCTTTTATCATGTTGAAGCTTTACAGAGCAGGTTTGAATGGTTAGCCTGCCTAACACAGAGCACAGAAACCCTACAAATGGGGAGGACATGTTGTTTAAAGGCCAAAACTGCTACATGCCACACACTGATGCACGCCACACACTGCTGCATGCCGCTGCACACCACACACTGCTGCACGCCACACACTGATGCACGCGTAACACTGCTACACGCCACACACTGCTGCACGCCACACACTGCTGCACGCCACACACTGCTGCACGCCACACACTGCTGCACGCCACACACTGCTGCATGCCACACACTGCTGCATGCCGCCACACACTGCTGCATGCCGCCACACACTGCTGCATGCCACCACACACTGCTGCACGCCACACACTGCTGCACGCCACACACTGCTGCACGCCACACACTGCTGCATGCCACATACTGCTGCACGCCGCACACTGCTGCAACCGTGACACTGCTACATGCCACACACTGATGCACGCCACACACTGCTGCATGCCACACACTGCTGCACGCCACACACTGCTGCATGCCGCTGCACGCCACACACTGCTGCACGCCACACACTGCTGCACGCCACACACTGCTGCACGCCACACACTGCTGCACGCCACACACTGATGCACGCCACACACTTCTGCACGCCACACACTGCTGCATGCCGCTGCACGCCACACACTGCTGCACGCCACACACTGCTGCACGCCGCACACTGCTGCATGCCGCACAATGCTGCACACCGCACACTGCTACACGAAACACTGCTGCAGGCCACACACTGCAGCACGCCACACACTGCTGCACGCCACACACTGCTGCATGCCGCTGCACGTCTCACACTGCTGCACGTCTCACACTGCTGCACGCCGCACACTGCTGCACGCCGCACACTACTGCACGCCGCACACTGCTGCACGCCACACACTGCAGCACGCCACACACTGCAGCACGCCACACACTGCTGCAAGCCACACACTGCTGCATGACGCTGCACGCCACACACTGCTGCCCGCCGCACACTGCTGCCCGCCGCACACTGCTGCCCGCCGCACACTGCTGCACGCCGCACACTGCCCACATCTGCTGCACGCCGCACAATGCTGCACGCCGCACACTGCTGCACTCCCCACACTGCTTTTATGCGAGTTTATGCTACTGACATTGTAAATGACAATGCCTTTTGTTTGTTTTAAGACCAAAACATAAATAAAAGGAATTGTAATTTTACAATGCCAATAGCTCAAACTCTTATAATTGCGAGACCTATTGCATTGCAAATGCTTGTCCTATTCTGTCGTCTTACGACTCCCCCTCAACCGCCCCGGCCCACCTCTCTCACCAGTTCCAGCCGCGCCTGCCCAAGATAAGAACTTCTCTATGCTCACCCTCACAACACTAACACACTTCCCACATCGGCCCACTCTCAGTGACAACACCCTCACAATTCCAGTCACGCGAGGTGCAGATCTTGCCACCAGCCCGGGAAAGTGCTTCAGAGGCCCATACAGGGGCAGACGTGGATATAAATGTAGCAAAACAATGCGTCTTTCAGCTGAGGGACCATCCACATATATGCATGAACACTACTGAACAGATGTGAATTCAATAAAAGCTGCGCATCAACTCTCCTGCCAATCATTGCCTCGACACAGCAGCCAGCCTAAGAGACTGGTGTCCAATCGCCTCCTGTTAACAGAGCCCGAACGCCTCTGTGCGTGAAACGTCTGCGCCATGACGTCCAGCGCTGGATTGGGAAGGAGCGTGGAACAAGGGACGCAGAGAGCCCTTTCCTAAACTGGAAGCCTTTGGTCACCGAACCAGCCTCGCAGGGTCAGCCCGGGCTGCGGCATCGCTTTGCCCGCTGGTTTCCAATCACTAATCCCCCATCCCTCCGCACCCTCCCGCTCTTTTGGTGGTTTAATTAATTTTTGGCACAGAAGAAGAGGGCGATTAGTTTACATAGCGGTCAGAAACATTACAAGGTGTTAATTACTGCCGGGACCCTGCAAGTGTCTCTTCAGATTTCCAGTGACACCTCCAGCTGCAGTCACAGCCCCCACTGCTGGAAACAAAGCCAGCAACTGAGCGCCGCTGAATGAGAGACACTTTAGGGACAGAGGCCCTCTGGTGAGGTGACCTTACAAGGGCAACAAAGAGACCCGGCAAGATACAGGCCACCATCGACCGCGGCTGGCCACAGCACCATACGAGGGTCACACCAGAGCCACTGCAATTACGCAGCGGTGGAGAATCAAATCATGCACAGGGGGTGTCTTTATTATGTGGGAATGAAACGCAAATCAAGCCGCAAGTAAACACACATTACGCGGCATATTATGTGGCATTATGTCTAGCTATTTCGAAAATGTTTTACAGACTAGTGCAAAGATTTCAGTGCTTTACAAATACATATATTGTTTTACCCTTTTGCTGCCAGAGTATTTGTGCACCTCTGTGCCGTAGTATTTAAAAAAAATGTTTTAATCGCCATTAAGTAGTTCAAGTGCATGTACCTCCTTGTGCAGTAAGTCTTTTTTAGCACATTCAGGGCCATGCATTGGTAGAACTTCTGTCTCAATAGCTCATTGCAGCCTGAAGATATAATGAAAGAGGCGCTCAATATTTTGTTGCCTTTCTGAAATGGGCCTGCATCCCAGAACACTAACCAAGGAAATGTTGCGCTCATTGTCTGGAATCCTAGATTGTTAAACATGTTTGTGTTTTCTGAGGGAATGTAGTCTGCACAATCTATTGTGGTTTGTTGGTGCAGAGCGTGAGTTTGCGGGAGAATCACTGTTTGTGGTGCTCTACTCATTTGATGACAGATACCAAACCCAAGACTATATGTAAAGTATGAAACCTGTATATTTCCTAATTCTACGTGACATAAGGATCCATAGGTGCCCCATGGGCTACTCGTAGAATATTCTGAACATGATGTTTGTCTAATATGTAGCAATTTGTTTCAAAACATGAGAATTCTCTCCAGTCTCCCTTGCCCAAGGATATATCCATACTATAGTTTGTCCTCCTACTTCCTCTGGGTCTTCATGGGCTCAGAGTGCACACAGGAAACAATCTGGGTGTGGTGAACATTGGAAATTTGGAAAGCAGCTGCAGGCAAAATCAGCATAGAATACCTGATTTTCGTGACAAATCCCAGGGCTATATGGAAACATAGCACGGCTATATATTTTTAACATCTGCATTTGCTAAGGTTTTTGTCTCTGGGTCTCAGACCTCCCTCATTGGCTAGCTGGGAGATTGAGGTGAACATGACGCTTGCCAAAGTTTTAGCATTTAGTTCCAAAACATGATATTTGTCTCCAGTCTCTCTCGCACAGGAAGATTTCCCTGCCAAGACTTGACCCACACCTTTTTTCCTTTGTGTTGCCTGAGAGTGGTATACCAAACATGTATGGGTTTTCTGTGGGCTTAGAGTGCCCACGGGCAGTAAACTGGATGCAGTACGTTTTGTAAATTTGGAACGCCACTGCTAGCAAAATGCCCATTTAAGGTACCTGTCCCTTGGTAACAGATATTACCCCAGGGCTGTATAGAAACATACTGCAACAATAAATGATTAGCATCGGCACATCATAAGGTTGCTATTAATGGGTGTCAGGCCTCCCTCATCCTGACTGCCTGGCCATGAGATTGAGCTGAACATGATATTTGTCAGATCAGTAGCATTTCCCCCCAAATCATGGTAACTCCCTCCAGTCTCTCTCATTCAGGAATATGTCCAAGCCAAGGATTGACCCCCCCCCTCCACACACACATACTTTGTTCTCCTTAGTCTCCTGATTGCCGGGGACGAGGAATGTGGGGGTTTTCTACAAGTCAACAGTGCACACATGCAATAAACTGTGTGTAATGCTTTTTTGCAAATTTGTAAAGCAGCTGCAAGGGATACCCTAGTTTAGAGTACCTTTTGTTTAGTCACAGATATAAAACCAGGTTTGTGTGGGAACAGATAAAAACCATATATTTTTACTATTTGTATGACATAAGATTTCTATCGCTGAGTTTCAGCCCTCCCTTACTTTGATTGACTGTTCACAAAATCATGCTGAACATGACCCCTTGTCAGATATTTAATATTTTTTCATAAAACATGGACTTCCCTACTGTCTTCATCATGCAAGAGTATATTCTTACCAAGGCATCGTCCCAAGATTTGATGCTCTAGATCTCCTGAGCTTGTGGGTACAAGACATGCATGGGTGGCCTGGGGGGTTTAAGAGTGCCCACAGGCGATAAACTGAATGCAGTGCATTTTGGAAATTTGGATATCAGTTGCAAGCTAAATCCTGGTGTTGGCTACTTTTGGTCAAAGATATCTTCCCTCTGCTGTGTGAAAACGTATCACAACCATCTATTTTTAACATCTGCCTATCCTAATGTTTATATTGGTTGGTGTCAGACCTCTGTCACCCTGATTGGCTACCCGGAATTTGCAGTGAATATTATGCTTGGGAGATTTTTAATACTTTTTCCAAAACATGGTGATTCCCTCAATACTCTCTTATGCAGGAACATATCCTTGCCAAGTTTGGCCCCCAAATGTTATTCTTCTGGATCTACAGAACATTGAGGGTACCCAGCATGCATGTTTTTTCCTGTGGATTTATCATGCCCGTAGGCAATAAACTAGGTTTTGAAATTTGGAAAGCAGATTTAAGCGATCTGCTGGTTTGGGGTACCTGTCTTTTAGTCACAGATATCATCAAGGGATTTTATGGAAGCATGCCGCGTGCATATACTTGTAATATCCACATGTTCTAAGGTTTCTATTACTAACTGCCAGTCTCTCCTTGCCCCATAAGCTGCCCGAGACAATGTGCTGAATGGAACATTTCTCCGATTTTATTTACCCCTGGGCGTAGTTCGCGAAGTAGCGCTACACGAAGCTACGCAAAGTGCACTTCGCACTACGCGAGCTACGCGTAGCACTTCGCGAACTGCGTAGTACCCTGTTCGCACTGTGCTAGATGCCGTTTTCAATGATTGCACAGTGCGGACAAGCATCCGGCACTGTGCAATCATTGAAAACGGCATCTTGCACAGTGCGAGCTGTAGTTTTTATGCCGCTCTAGTAGATTTTTACTCGAGCGGCAGCTTTCTCAACGCGGACTGGTAGTTTCGCGAGCATGCGCGACCACTCGCAATGAGAAACCTGACCTCCCCGCGTTGAGAATCTCACCGGGAGGTTTATTTTCCACGCTCGCGATCGCCAACTTGATGTTGCTGATCGCGAACGAGGAAAAAGTCTCACCGGGATGTCATTTTGCTTGCTCGCGGTCGCCAACTTGACGTTGAGGACCGCGAGCAAGCAAAAAATGACTGCTGCACTAAGCAACACTACGCTACGCGTGTTTGCACTGTGCTACGTGCAATTCGCGAAGTAGCGCAAACTTCGCAAACTACGCAAGCGTAGCGTAGTGCTTTGCCCAGGCTTAATTTTATCCCAAAACATGGCAGTTTCTTTCAGTCTTCCTCACACAGGAACATTGCCACCAAGGTTTAACCCAATCTGTGTAGGGTTACCAACATAAGTGGATTTTCCATAAAGTTGAGGAGGGATCTTCAAACCAGGGAATGTTTCTCATAGGAGAGAGTCCATTGGGGATGTCTGCAGGATTTGGGCGAATGTTCAAATGGCACATAGGGGAACCTACCAGTCCCAGATTTTTCAGAAAAGTAGAGGCACAGGAGAAAACAAGGTAATGTGGTTTGCATTAATCCCTACTGGTTTATTATACAGAATCCCCTGCAAATTTCAAAGTATGAATAAATACATCACACAATCCTTCACTTTTCTCTGCCCACACATGCATGGGTGAGCTTATTGCATGGAAAGGAATAGACCAAAATTGTGACCATGTGAAGGCCACATTGACACTATGTTGGCTTCACACCATTACACATTAGGCCTGTTCCTTTCAGTTACAGTGGGGCCAACCAGACACACGAGGTACTATTATTTTATTTATTGATGTGTGGGAACCTTTGCTCGTGTGAGTTTTGATGTTCTTCCCACATTCTCAAACTTTCTTTCACAGAAATATGAGTAAATTCTTTTTTAACCAATGCTTGCCTTGTGCATGGAATTCTGCGTAAAAACAAGTGATGGTATTCTCACAAGCGACGTGCCCAGCACTACTCCAGGTGTCTAGTGTTCAGAAATGTCTGGGGTTGGTAGGTTTCTAGTAGTGCTGGATGACCCCCGGCCCAGATGTGTGTTTCTGTGTACAGCAAGTGCCCAGGTGCTGTTTGAATGTTTTCAGAAGCTAAGAAAAAATCCAACCAGCATCCAGGCTCCTCACTGGAACTCAGTTTTGTGTGTGTCTGCATCCCAGTAAGAAGTCAGGTGCTGTTTGGATTTTTTCAGATGCTACAAAAATCCAACTAGCATCTTGGCTCCTTATTAGGGTGCAAAGGTGTGTGTGTTTGTCTTGATCCCAGCCAGGACCCAAACACTGCTTGAATTTTTTCTGAGGCTAAAAGAAAATTCAGACAACATCTAGCTTCCTTACAGGGCCACAGGCATGTGTGTGTTTGCACCCAATCAAGGAACCAAGCAATTTTGGGATATTTTCTCAGGCTAAGAAATGATCCAAACAGCGTCTGGGCTCCTTGCTGGCATGCAGACTTGTGTGTTTCTGTCTTTTTTGAGGCTAAGAAAAAAATATAAACAGCATGCAGGCTCCTCTCTGGCGTGCAGTTGTGTGTTTGCATCTCTCTGCCCCAGCAAGGAGCTAGGCGCTGTTTGGATTTTTCTGACGGTAAGAAAAAATCCTCACAACATCCGGACCTATTGCTGGTACGAGCCAAGGGTATAAGAAAGAAAACTATACACATTGAGCAAATCCTATTAAAAAAGGATCTGGCACCCACTGAGGGTAGTGCCACACTGGAAGTGGCTATAGTCAATAGCATAACTGACCATTGTGTCTTCCTGCTCCTCTAGTTTCGCGGTTTCCCACTCTGCCACCCCTAGTGACTGTATGACGTGGCACCTTTCTCGTCAGCTGCATACCCACCCAAGACAATAAGAGGAATCCAGGCTATTTCCTTCAGCAACCTAGTCCAGCAAGCAGAGGTGGATATGAATGACAGAACACTGTACTGAAGGTCAGGCTAGTTTTGTCCTTTTCTGTTTTGCCCTTTTTTTCTGTGCTGTTGCACTCATTTGCTTAATGCAAACTCTGCACCCCATTATATTAATTGTTTTTGTCTCATTCCAGGATTTCCCCAGCCTAAAGTCCCAATGTTGGCATGCAGGCACTGCCTATTGCACAGCTTTCTCGCTGGTGACACATAGGGAACATAGACCTGAAGCCGCAGTTCTCCTACAGTAGACAAATGTGGTCAGACCAGTGCCATATATAAGGCATGGATGGAGGCCTGGTGGTGTTTTACCCTTGATACATGGCAAGTCTGAATGTTCTTATCCTGTTCCTGGTCCTTTATTGCACCTACCAGCTTGCTGCCAGTTTTGTCTTTGGTCTTTCCAGCCTTATTGTTCTTGATAGGTAGGGGGGAAGGGCAAGTTGCATGTGAAGGAGATACTCTCTGAAGTATGCAATATTCATTTTATTACATGACCAGAGGCTCAATTGTTGCAATTATTACTTCTTTACTTGAAAACTTTAGAAGAAAAGAAAATATATAAATAAAGCCAACATCCAACATAGATGCCTAAATGCGCATAGAACAAAAACAATAAATGGCCTAGGGGACATGACTGTATGACGTCTTCCTGAGTGCACCAATCACCATTCACTCTATCCCTTACGAACTGCTACCTACCCTGTGATGCCATCGTTATTGCTGCTCTAGCAGAAGAACAGTCTGGCATTGTTTCTCACTTTCACCTTATATCGTGTTATTTCTTAATTATTGTCTACTTTGCCTTTGTTACACTACTTGCGTGCTGTAATGCAGTTTCTGACCTTTATTAGGTCTACTACTAGTCAAGCAGCTGTGTTCATCATTGACTGAGATTAGCGTCAGTGGGGCAGATCACCCAAGGCCCGCCCATGTCTCTCGAGTACTGCTCAGGCAGAGATGCTGATATTGACTTTAAGAAAACAAGCACGTGCTTCATGCTCACGCTGCTCCGCCTGTCCTTCTCATTTGTTTCACCTGTGTGTATTGTTGTGCATGCACAACCGCCTCTTCATTGATCGCTCTCGGCCTCTGAGGAGAACAGGAAACATTGTGTCCTCTGTAGCCCAGTTCGCTTTTCTGGGGCTTGCCTGTTGCCTTTTCTTGTGAGCTATGAGGCGTTTCCCCCAGGTTCTTTCAGTTATTTAGTAGCAAAAAACGGAGAGGATTTACATCAGTGAATTCCTTCCTCAGTTTTCACTTAACTGCTGACTGAGGTGGCTTTGGGTAATTTACTCACTTTCGTGGAGACCAGTCTGGAGGTGGGTAGGGGTAAAGGAAGGTTAGGAGTATTTTTTTTTTTTTAAAGGGGGAGCTAGGAGATTTCTTCCACACAAAAAATGCATTTAAATAAATATGACCTAATAAAGGAAACAGCAATAATGTGATGAGACAGATGAGATACCTCATTACACCCATGGGGGGGGGGGGGGAGGGGTATAATAAAATTACGAACACTAGATAGTAGGAAAGGTTCCCGGAACTCAATCAATAACAACAATTAGCCACAGGAGGGCTATAGGATGTATTCATTTATAAATACGAATCAATGCACATTTGCATGGTCTGTGTAATGTAAAATCAGCCCACTGGAGGGCAATCATGTAAAAACACCAAAATAACAATGATGGATGTTGCAATTCATGACGGAGGCATATACACTAAAAAGGTAAAAACTGTGGGCATGGGCACCATTCACCACAAAGACGAAACCACAAATACCAGAGTGCAGTGCGAATCATAGAGGTCATGAGAAAGAAAACAGACTCAGCTCATTTGGGTGAATGCTGTATAAATGAGTAATGGAGGTACATGCACGAAGACAAGTACATTTTATGGACAGTAGATGTTGTGAATAAATGGAAGATTGAGTGATCACTAATTAAGACGAGCGCATTAACTAAAACGTTTGAGAAAAGAATACCACGTTGTTGCAAAAGAGGACTTATTTCCCCTTATAATGTTTTTGTATTAACTTTTTTGAATGGGTTTTTGTTTCTTCACTTTTTGGCTATTGCTTGCACAATTTTACACTAGTAAGCACATCTTTGTAAATCATGGACTACAACTCCCAGGAAATGGAAATGAGGAGAATTATGGGAAAGGATATAAAAAACGATGCAGGACTAAGTCAATTACCCATGAACAATGAGGGGGGACAGAAACTCGTAGGGTTACGTGTGCAACTCCCCTTTTCTCAATAAAATAAAATATAATCTCCACTCATGAGTGTGACTCTCTTTGTTGAAAGGAGCAACAATTTTGGAGACATTACAATGGTGTGGTCCTGCCATTCGAGCAGCACCACCAACAATGAAGAGTGCCGTAATCGTCCATTACAATTGGGACCGCGACTTGGAACACAAACACACACACACACACTTCAAATCTTCCAAAAAAGCATGATGGTGCACTCACAAGATGACTTCAGTTTCGTTTATTGCATTGGCAGTGATGTGTTTCGGCAAATCGCCTTTTTCAAATTCAAGTAATAAACTTAGATGCTGTTCGTAACCCATTTTTAACAAGTTAGTCTTCATAGACATAGAGAATATCATAATGTGATCATATCAGTAAGCATAAAGAAACCACATATTTTTCTCAGATCCCATTTCAGTGTACTGGTATATATGGCGCTCATATTTCTAATGTTATCAAGACATTACGGGGAGAAACTCATTCACTTAGTGTTACTCTTTTAGCAACATTGCATAAGTAAATGAAAACAATAAATTGTAATACCCCACATAAAAAGGCTTTTTAATGTTTCATCTTGCTATCTTGCCCTGAACGGGATAAAATACACTGTGCATACACTGTACCTTGCTTTTGGCGGCCGTCTCATCTCCTTATCGTAACCCTTGTAATACATTGGTAAATATGGCGGCCATATTAATAGTATTACCCAAGCTTGTCGGGGAAAGTAGACATCATTCATTTATGTTCATAACAGTTTTACAGATCTGGTGGCCTGAGTCAAAATAATAAATTATCAAACCACAAACCATGAAATTGCATTCACAAGTTTTGTCTTAGTATTTCTCCCCGAGTGGGCTGAGACCCAGAGGATATACTTACAACATTCTTTGCTTTTTAAACATTTTTGGCGCCCATAATATGATATCCCCAAAATGCTTGCTCACATTTATCCTCTTTATGTTGTGTGTTAAAAAGACTTACTCTTAACAAATATAAGTAATAATTAACAAGTTGATAACTTCATATTTTCATGATCTCAAGTGGTAAAACAAAATCAATCTGAATTAATGAATCTCCACGTTGCTGCTCAGTATCTTTCTTAGTGAGAACACTGCTCCAGTAGGAATCCAGGTTTACTAGTAGACATTAGGCACCTAAGTGACTGGCCAGTTCTTTGTCACTATTCATGCCTCCAGGTGCCTTTGTGTGTAAATAAGGGGGGCGTGGCTTTGCGCCCAAGGATCATGGGGGCATCCGTGTGAGGCTCTGGGCTCACCTCGGCGAAACCGCATATCAAGTTAATCCCCGTGAAGCCTTTCATCACCCAAAGACGTCGGAAGGTATGAAGTCAGCGTTGCGCACTAAACCGTTCGTGTGCGCACGCTGAATAGGAACATTTTCCATTCTTTTTGGCTTCTCTCATGCAACATAGCTCCGTAGCGACCGCCATTTTCTTTTTTTGCCGCGTACGGAGCTCAGGAATAATGCAGCTCTCTTTGAATCCATAGAGCATAATTGGTTATGGAATGTAAGGAAGAAAATGAGCCTCATTTGATAAAATGATATTCTAAGTAGATGTCTTGCTTGCACTGCCACCGAATCCAGAGACCTTCTGTGCCTGTCAGATTTCATGCCATTCTTGGACTTTATTTCTGTCATTATTAAAATAGTCTCTCACTGAAGACAACAATCGAATTACAATACAGTAGAGGGAACGGCAAGGCCTGCGCTTTGTACATCTGGTCTGAGGGAAAATGAGGCATTGCTCGAACTGCACCAATCACTGGAACACACAAACAGTAAGCGTTTCATCACAATCGTAGCCTCTGCAGGTATATGTAAATGGTTGAACGTGCCGCGATGTGAACAGATTTGGCGAATTTCACACCATAGTTGCTATGCCATCATCTGGAACCAGAGAAGTTTCAGGAAATGCGGAGGTGTTGATGCATTCTTCTAAATTGCTCAAGAAAACGCATTCCTGTCAGCTACGAAAGAATGACTTTGGCAGCCATTTTATGATCTCTATTTTAATGGAGTACTTCAAGTATTATTGTGCTTTTATGCTGCCATACAAAGCTTGAACCCCTGTGACTCATTAGCCCAATTAAACATTATTCACCCACGTTTTGAGCACTACTAACTTTTTTTATTAACTGTTTGGAGAAAAACACAGCTAATTTAGTTCATTCTCTTTGTCACATCTTAAACATCGCCTTCCTTTAACGTAACCACGCTTTTTCATGTTTTTCATTCTTGATATGTTTAATGGGCAGAACTAAGACATTCTCCTCTACGTTTCCAAAAGCGAAGCAATCTTTTATTAAAAATTCAAAAGTCTTCACAGAATTTTCTAAACTGGAGTACTCTCTATTGTCTTTGTTGCAGTTTTTGGAGTCTACAATGGATCCTCCCTCTACAGCTTCAGGAAAATCTGTCACAAAACACTTGAAAAAGGATCCCGCTTCTCCGCCCAAATCAGTCTCGCCGGTCTCTATGGAGCTACTGTTGGAAGAAATCAGAGCTCTCCAACCTTTTATGGAAGAGACTCATGTTAAATTGCAAATCCTTACGGATAATTGGTCCCAGCTAGACACGAGGGTCTCAGCAGTTGAGCAAAGTGTCTCATCACTCAAGGATTCATTTGCTAGCGTCTCACAACTTCATTCCCAGGTCTCTGTGCTTCAACGTCAAGTCGAGGACCTTGAAAACCGGAGTCAGCGGAATAACCTTCGAACTTACGGCCTGGCGGAAGGACTTGAAGGATCAGGTGCTCTCACCTTTTTTAAATTCTTCCTCCCTAAGCTACTTCACATGCCAGACGGTACTGTACTTAATATTCAACTAGCACATAGATTGGGTCATGCTCCTTCCGATGCTTCACCTTCGCAACGACCAAGAGGCGTGATCTTATATTTCTTAGAGTACACAGATTTGTTAAAAGTTTTATCAGCGGCCAAATCCATTCAAAAAATCACATGGTCTGGTTCTACTTTATTTTTTGCACAGGACTACGCCAAAGCCACTGCTTACAGGCGCAAAGCTTTCCTCAATATGCGATCTGATCTTCGGTCATTGGGAGCTCGCTATGGACTTTTCCATCCTTGTCTCTTTAAGGTTACCTACAATAATAGAAACACTACGTACGAAGATCCGATGAGACTACAGAGCTTCATAAACTCTTGCAAGCCAGTTAACATGGATTCCTCCACTCCTTCATCGTCATTCAACACTTAACGTTATAACCCCACTTAATGTTATAATATCACCTCCAAAGTTCTGTATAAGTTCTGTATCCTTCCGGTAAAATGATCTACATCAGAATGGATACTTGTTGGTTTAAATAAAGAACTGTTTCGTATTGGACTCAAATATGTCTAGCCTCATAGATGCGTTTTCAATGTTTTTTATGGTTTGAGGTATGTCTTGTTATTTACCTTCCAAATTGTTATTTTCTGCTTCCACAGATCCCTCTTCCTCATGGCGAGGTCTTCCCCTGGTTTCCTGTGTGTCTGCGCTCGGATGTTCCGTCTGTCCATGTAGCCTCACCTTCCCCCCTCCATATCTCCCCTTTGTAGGTATGTTTCTTGTTTTGTCTCTTTTTCTCTGTGTCGCAATTCCCTTCTTTCCTCAGTATACTCCACAATTTGCGTTAATTTGCTTTCTTGGTGTTCTCAGTATTTCTCTCTGTTGTTCTTTTTTCTACTGCTTCCCTACACTCATCATTGCATGGCCATTTTCTGTCACTTCGTTACATTCTTTTTTATCAATTATAACACTTATCTTCTACGTTGTTGATATAACTTGTTCATCTCTTGCTCTCCAACTTTTTTCTTGGTTCTTGTTATATGATTCTTACATCCTTTTTTATTTTGAGACTGACTCTTTCCTTATTTTACTTTTTTCTTGTACTCTTTTTTGTTCTTTGATTGAATTGGGCTTTTATTTGACAATTGTAGGTCAACTTGTTTTCATTAATCTATGTCATTAAAATTGATTACTTGGAACGTAAGGGGCTTGAACTCTCCTATTAATAGGCAACGGGTCTTGACCCATTTAGCCAAATTAAATGCCGATATTGCTTTTCTGCAAGAAACTCACCTTTCAGAGGTCGAATCATCCAAGTTAAAGAAGGGTTGGGTAGGGGAGGTTTTCTTTTCTCCAGGGGACGGCAAACGCAATGGAGTGATGATACTATGTCACAAATCCCTTTCGCTTTCACTCTTATCTCAAGAGTCAGACGCCTTTGGTAGATGGTTTAATCAATCAATCATAGGCATTTGTATAGCGCACTGCTCACCCGGAGGGTCTCAAGGCGCTGGGGGGGGGGGGGGAGGGGGAACGCTACTGCTCGAACAGCCAGGTCTTGAGTTGCTTCCTGAAGGCGAGATGGTCTTGCGTTGTCCGGAGGTGGATGGGGAGGGAGTTTCATGTCTTGGCTGCCAGGTAGGAGAAGGATCTTCCTCCGGCGGTGGCTCTGCGGATGCGGGGGACGGTGGCGAGAGCGAGGCTGGCGGAGCGGAGCTGGCGGGTGGGCTTATGGAAGGTCAGGCGGCTGTTGAGGAACTTGGGGCCCAGGTCATGGAGGGCCTTGTGTGCGTGGGTGAGGAGTCGGAACGTGATTCTTTTGTTGACGGGGAGCCAGTGCAGGTCTCTCAGGTGTCTGGAGATGTGGCTGTGTCGGGGGATGTCCAGGATGAGTCGTGCTGAGGCGTTCTGGATCCGTTGGAGTTTCTTCTGGAGTTTGGCGGCGGTGCCGGCGTAGAGGGCGTTCCCGTAGTCCAGCCGACTGGTGACGAGGGCCTGGGTGACCATCTTCCTGGTCTCGGTGGGGATCCACCGGAAGATCTTTCGAAGCATGCGCAGGGTGTTAAAGCATGAAGACGAGACGGCGTTGACTTGTCTGGTCATCGAGAGGGAGGAGTCCAGGATGAAGCCTAGGTTGCGTGCGTGGTCCGTTGGCTTGGGGGTGGCTCCCAGGGTGGCTGTTCTTCATCCATTCGGCGACGCCTTTCATCCCTTCGTGTAGGCTGGCTCTGGCGGCGTCCGGGTCACTGGTGAGGGAGAGGATCAGCTGGGTGTCGTCGGCGTAGGTGATGATCTTGAGGTTGTGCTGACGTGAGATGGTTGCGAGGGGGCTCATGTAGACGTTGAAGAGGGTGGGGCTGAGCGATGACCCTTGTGGAACGCCGCAGATGACTTCGGTGGCCGCTGACCGGAACGGGGGGAGGCAGACTCTCTGGGTTCTTCCGGCGAGGAATGAGGTGATCCACTCCAGGGCCTTCTCCTGGATGCCGGTGTTGTTCAGGCGCTGTACCAGGGTGCAGTGGCAGACAGTGTCGAACGCTGCGGAGAGGTCCAGGAGGATGAGGGCCGCAGTTTCCCCGTTGTCCATTAGGGATCTGATGTCGTCTGTGGCTGCGATGAGGGCGGTCTCCGTGCTGTGGAAGCCGGATTGCGAGTGGTCGAGGGATCCGTTGTTCTCGAGGAAGGCGGCTAGCTGTCTGTTGACGGTCTTCTCGATGACTTTGGCAGGAAACTGGAGGAGCGAGATGGGGCGGTAGTTCTTGACGTCGGAGGGGTCTGCAGTTGGTTTCTTCAGCAGGGCACTGATCTCGGCGTGTTTCCAGCACTCCGGGAAGGTGGCGGTGTTGAAGGAGGCGTTGATGATGTCGCGGAGGTGGGGTGCGATGATGAGGTCGGCCGTGTTGAAGATGTGGTGTGGGCAGGGGTCCGTAGGGGATCCGGAGTGGATGGTGTTCATTGTGCGCGTTGTGTCTTCGGTGCTGACTGGGGTCCAGGTGCGGAGGGTGGCGGTGGGGGGCATCGGTTCGGTGGTGGGGTTCGTGGTTGGTGGGCCGAAGCTGTTGTGAATGTTGGCGATCTTGTCGTGGAAGAAGGCTGCGAGGGAGTCGCAGAGGTCTTGCGAGGGAGTGATGTCATTGTTTCCGGCGTCGGGGTTGGAGAGCTCTTTGACGATGCTGAAGAGTTCCTTGCTGTTGTGGGTGTTGTTGTCCAGTCGTTCCTTGAAGGCTGTCTTCTTTGTGGCGCGGATCAGTTGGTGGTGTTTGCGGGTGGCGTGTTTGAGGGCCGTCATGTTGTCTGTGGTCTGGTTGGTGCGCCAGGTGTTCTCCAGGGAGCGGCAGTTCTTCTTGGAGGTGATGAGCTCGTCGGTGAACCAGGAGGCTTTCTTGCTGCCGCGTCTGCTGGGGGGGTTCTTCTTCAGTGGTGCGAGGGCGTCTGCGCAGTTGGTGATCCACTGTGTGAGGTTGTTGGCGGCTTCGATGGGGTCCGTTGAGCCGGTGGGGGGGTTCTGGCTGAGGAAGGTGGTGAGCTGGTCGCCGGTGATCTTGTTCCAGCTCCTGCGGGGGCTTGTTGAGGGTGGTGGTGGGTCGTCGTTTTACTGAAGCTGAAGTGGACGCAGCTGTGGTGAGTCCACTGGAGATTGGTGGAGTGGCTGAAGGTGACGTATTTGCTGGACGAGAAGACTGGGTCAAGCGTGTGGCTGGCGTAGTGGGTGGGGGTGGTTACCAGTTGCTTGAGTCCGAGGTTGGCCAGGTTGTCCAGCAGAGCAGTGGTGTTGCGGTCCTTCTTGTCCTCCAGGTGGAAGTTGAGGTCCCCCAGGAGGATGTAGTCGGTGGAATTGATGGCGTGCGGGCTGACGAAGTCTGTGATGTCTTCGCTGAACTGTGTGCGTGGTCCCGGTGGTCTGTAGACGAGGGTGCCTCTGAGCGTGGTCTTGGGGTCGGTGTGTATCTGGAAGTGGAGGTGTTCGGCGGAGGTGAAGGTGTCATCGGTGTTGGTCGTGATGCGGATGGTGTTCTTGTGGATGATGACGATGCCTCCTCCTGTCTGGTTGACGCGGTCCTTCCTGGTGATTTTGTAGCCTTCTGGGACGGCGATGGCGACGTCGGGCGCTGAGGAGGCATTCATCCAGGTTTCCGTCAGGAAGGCAATGTCTGGTGCTGTCGAGTCGAGGAGGTTCCAGAGTTCGACGGCATGTCTGTGAACGGAGCGGGTGTTGAGCAGGATGCACATCAGGTGTTTGTTGCTGGGGCTCGGTTTACCAGGTGCGGTGTTGGGTCGGAGGCCGGTGAAGCGGCAGGTCAGGCAGGTGAAGGGTCCGTGGGTGCGTCTCGGGGTGGCTCGGTAGCAGGCAGTGTTTCGGCCGGCGTTGAGTGCGTGGAGGGTTTTGGCGTCGTAGATGTGCAGTGTGTGCTGGCGAGGGCGAGGACCAGGGGGTCTGGCGCTGGGCGCGGTCCAGGCGCGGACGGGCGCAGACGGGCTTACCTTTGGCGCACCTTCGGCGCTCAATCGGCGCTCCCGCTGCACGCGTCCGCTGCGCGGTCGCTCTGGCGGCGTCATAAGTAAGGAGCCGGGAGGGAGGAGCAGCTGGGTGGTGGGAGCGGGGCGGCGAATGGAATCACAGGGGGGCGGGGCTGCAGGGAGGCAGCGGCGGGAAATTCCAAGAAGCAGCGGGCAGCGGGAAATTCCCAGGAGCAGGGGGAAATACCCAGGAGCAGCGGGCAGCGAGCGAAGGAATCTGCAGGCAGGAGGCGGCAAAGGCAGGCAGGAGCGGCATGAGGCAAACTCTCACTCATGCGGAAATTGGTCCTATTTTGTTATCAGATCACACTCCAGTTTCTATTGGCCTTGATATCCTACCTAAAATCACAGGTCCCAGGAGGTGGCGTTTTAATAACGCCCTTCTTTTAGACCCAAAATGTACTGCCTCCTTTACCACCTTCTTTGGTTGAATGTTAAATTGTCTTTAAAGGGTGTTCCAGTCTCTCTTCTAAATGTCTATGCCCCTACATGTGGTGAACCCTCCTTCTGGCCCACATTCGCCAAGCAAATTTCTCATTGCATAGAGAATAACTTTATTCTGGCTGGCAATTGCAATCAGATCTTTGATCCATTTATTGACAGGAATGCCACGTTCTCCTTTAACCACATGGGTGCTCAGGACGGCTCCCGGCCGTCATGAGTCACGGTAGTCGCGTGCTCATGACGGCCGGAAGCCGTCCAACCGTTGCCGCTCCGCCCACGCGTGGCAAATTCCCTGCCTGTGCAGGTGAAATAATTAGTGGGCGGAGTTCGGACGGCTCCCGGCCGTCATGAGCACACGCCCACCGTGATTTATGACGGCTGGGAGCCGTCCTGGGTACCTGAGCGCCACACCCAGCCCCGCCCCCCCCTCGCACCGCGGCAGAATTTGCCGGACGGCGAAGGGGTTATACCCAATAAGCCTCACAAATCTTTTGTGCACGCCATTAATCAGCATAAACTCCTTGATGCGTGCGACTCTGTAATCCAACCACCAGAGAACTTACTTTTTACTCCCCATCTCATCACTCTCAATCAAGGATCGATTATATTTTTGTTTTTTGTTTCCCATAATATTTCGCAAACTCTCACTCATGCGGAAATTGGTCCTATTTGTTTATCAGATCACACTCCAGTTTCTATTGGCCTTGATATCCTACCTAAAATCACAGGTCCCAGGAGGTGGCGTTTTAATAACGCCCTTCTTTTAGACCCAAAATGTACTGCCTCCTTTACCACCTTCTTTGATGAGTTTTATATGATAAATCAAACTGAATCCATGCCCTTTTCTACTGTATGCGATGCATTCAAAGCCTCAGCAAGAAATTTCATACTAACCTTTGTTGCAAAGAAACGAAAAAATGCCCGTAAACAGACTATGGACCTCCTTCAAGACATTAGGAGACTGGAGCACTCTTACTATACCTCACACTCAAAAGATTGTCTAACAGCCCTCATCAATGCCAAAATGCAATTTAATAAAAAATCCACGGAGGATGCCTCACTGTATTTGTTAAAATATAGTGCCAAATTTTATGGTGGCAAGAATAAAGCTGGGAAAATTGTAGCTAATTATTCGAAAGTCAAGCATAATAAATTGAATATTGAATCAATATATGATGCAAATTTAGTCCTAAAGTTTAAGGATGATGACATTTTAAATGAATTTTCGCTTTTTTACAAAACATTATATACTTCTGAAACACAACCCACCAAACATTTCTTATTACATTTTTTCTCTAACATTCAACAACCTCAAAACAACCCTCCAGATTTATCCTCATTGGAATTGGATTTAACACAGCAAGAGTTGCTAAAAGCCCTTCAATCTCTTAAACATGACAAAGCACCAGGACCTGATGGTTTCACTGTCAAATTTTATTCACACTTTTCCAAACCCTTATTGCCTAAACTGCATTCTCTAATAAACTCCTTCAGCACGTTAGGACACTCTGGTTCTTTCTCAGATGCTCATATCTGCCTCATTCCCAAAGAAGGTAAAGACTCTAAACATTGTAAGAACTACAGGTCTATATCTTTGGTAAACATCGATTATAAGTTCTTTTCTAAAGCATTAGCCATACGATTGGATTCTTATTTACCAGACCTGTTAGGGATAGAACAATCTGGATTTGTTAAAGGTCGTTACATAACCGATAATACACGGCTCCTGTTTAACGTCTTGTCAAAATCCTCACGTTTTAAGGAATCCCTAGCAGCAATAGCGTTGGATGCTGAGAAGGCGTTCGATAGAGTTGAGCGGACATACCTGTTCTACACCCTTAAATGGTTTGGATTTGGTCCCAATTTTATATCCCTGATTTCTTTATTCCAATCCTAGAGCGGCTGTTTGTGCTAATGGATTGGTATCTCCATTTTTTGATTTAGGAAGAGGTGTACGTCTAGGATGCCCTTTCTCCCTTCCTTTTTAGGTCTCGCCTGGCTATCACGTAAGCGATCGCTCAGCGAGACTTATGTAGGGGGCTTCAGAAAATGCTCCCAAAGGCTTCCCAGGCGGATCGGGTGGCTGTTACGCGCACAACCACGCGCATTCCATTTGCCACCAGCTACTTCCTGCGCGTGCGCAGACTCACGCATTCAGAGAGATTTAGTAAGGGGCACAAGACCTTAGGAATGCGGTTTATGGCCAGTGCATGTGAGGCATTCAAGCGCGAAGCTGGCATCTGGCATCGGACTTGAAAGCAGCAGACTGCTTTTGCCAGCGTGCGCTCGGCCTCACTTCCTGCATCCCCTCTTACAACAATTAACTTTCGTTATAACTCACACCCCATATGCTCGTTCCCTCCCACCCTTCCTTTGATGTTCGCTTTTCTTGTTGTTTACAAACCACGCCACACTGCTGCACGCCACACACTGCTGCACGCCGCACACTGCTGCACGCCTCACACTGCTGCACGCCTCACACTGCTGCATGCCACACACTGCTGCACGCCACACACTGCTGCACGCCACACACTGCTGCACGCCTCACACTGCTGCACGCCTCACACTGCTGCACGCCGCACACTGCTGCATGCCACACACTGCTGCACGCCGCACACTGCTGCATGCCACACACTGCTGCACGCCACACACTGCTGCACGCCACACACTGCTGCACGCAGCACACTGCTGCACACCGCACACTGCTGCACGCCGCACACTGCTGCACACCGCTACACGAAACACTGCTGCACGCCTCACACTGCTACACGAAACACTGCTGCACGCCTCACACTGCTGCATGCCTCACACTGCTGCACGCCACACACTGCTGCACGCCACACACTGCTGCGCACCACACACTGCTGCACGCCTCACACTGCTGCACGCCTCACACTGCTGCACGCCACACACTGCTGCGCGCCACACACTGCTGCGCGCCACACACTGCTGCATGCCTCACACTGCTGCACGCCTCACACTGCTGCATGCCACACACTGCTGCACGCCACACACTGCTGCACGCCACACACTACTGCATGCCACACACTGCTGCACGCCGCACACGGCTGCACGCCACACACTGCTGCACACTGCTGCATTACTTACTGCTGCATGCTGCACAACACTGCTGCATGCAGCACACTGCTGCATGCAGCACACTGCTGCACGCCGCACACTGCTGCACACCACACACTGCTGCACGCCTCGATCTGCTGCATGCCGCACACTGCTGCACGCCTCACACTGCTGCACGCCACACACTGCTGCACACCGCACACTGCTGCACGCCGCACACTGCTACACGCCACACACTGCTGCATGCCACACACTGCTGCACGCCACACACTGCTGCACGCCACACACTGCTGCATGCCGCTGCACGCCACACACTGCTGCACGCCACACACTGCTGCACGCAGCACACTGCTGCATGCCGCACACTGCTTTATGCCGCACATTGCTGCATGCCGCACACTGCTGCACGCCGCACATTGCTACACGAAACACCGCTGCACGCCACACACTGCTGCACGCCGCTGCACGCCACACACTGCTGCACGCCGCTGCACGCCACACAGTGCTGCATTCCTCACACTGCTACACGAAACACTGCTGCACGCCACACACTGCTGCATGCCACACACTGCTGCACACCACACACTGCTGCACGCCTCACACTGCTGCACGCCGCACACTGCTGCACGCCGCACACTGCTACATGCCGCCCACTGCTGTATGCTGCACACTGCTACACGCCACACACTGCTACACGCCACACACTGCTGCACGCCACACACTGCTGCATGCCACACACTGCTGCAAGCCGCTGCACACCACACACTGCTGCACGCCACACACTGCTGCACGCCACACACTGCTGCACGCAGCACACTACTGCACGCCGCACACTGCTGCACGCCACACACTGCTGCATGCCACACACTGCTGCACGCCACACACTGCTGCACGCCGCACAATGCTACATGAAACACTGCTGCACGCCACACACTGCTGCACGGCACACGCTGCTGCATGCCGCACACTGCTGCATGCCACACACTGCTGCACACTGCTGCATTACTCACTGCTGCACGCCACACACTGCTGCATGCCACACACTGCTGCACGCCACACACTGCTGCACGCCGCACAATGCTACATGAAACACTGCTGCACGCCACACACTGCTGCACGGCACACGCTGCTGCACGCCGCACACTGCTGCATGCCACACACTGCTGCACACTGCTGCATTACTCACTGCTGCATGCTGCACGACAATGCTGCATGCAGCACACTGCTGCACACTGCTGCACGCCACACACTGCTGCACGCCACACACTGCTGCACGCCACACACTGCTGCACGCCGCACACTGCTGCACGCCGCTGCACGCCACACAGTGCTGCATGCCTCACACTGCTACACGAAACACTGCTGCACGCCACACACTGCTGCATGCTGCACACTGCTGCACACCACACACTGCTGCACGCCACACACTGCTGCATGCCGCACACTGCTGCACGCCGCACACTGCTGCACGCCTCACACTGCTGCACGCCTCACACTGCTGCATGCCGCACACTGCTGCACGCCGCACACTGCTGCACTCCACACACTGCTTTTATGCGAGTTTATGCTACTAACATTGTAAATGACAATGCCTTTTATTTGTTTTAAAACCAAAACATAAATAAAAGGCATTGTAATTTTACAATGCCAATAGCTCAAACTCTTATAAATGCGAGACCTATTGCATTGCAAATGCTTGTTAATTTGGCTTTGGAACCATTTCTTTCCAAATTAAGTCAGAATCCAAATCTGCATGGCTTCCAAACATTGCATTTCCATATTAAACTTGCAGCGTACGCGGATGATATTTTGCTTTTTATTTCTCAACCGAATGACTCAATCCCTGCCTTCTTATCAGAAGTACAAGCTTACTCCAACATCTCTGGTTACAAATTAAACAATGATAAATGCGAGATTCTACCTTTAACAAAGTACACTTTTAAACCTGATTTTAGTGCCTCTAATTTTACTTGGAGTTTTAACCACATTAAATATTTAGGTTTACATGTCACCTCTTCAATTTCGGACACAGTAACATTGTGCATTAATAAATGTATACAAAAGACCTCAGATCTGACTACCAAATGGCACCCTCTCTATCTATCATGGTGGGGCCGTTTGGACACTATAAAGATGATGCTATCACCCATAATTATATATACTATCTCCAATATCCCAGTTCTCATTCCAACTAAATTCTTTAGGAAAATTAACTCCATTCTCTCTTCCTTCCTTTGGAATAATAAGAAACCCGGAATGTCTATACTTAGATTAATTTGTCTCAAAACTGACGATGGAGTCAACTTTCCCGACTGTCCAACATACCAAAAAGCATTCCTTCTACGTCAAGCCTCTTTGTGGTTACGCGGTCCAAAAGAACACTGCCCCTTATGGACCACAATTGAACGTCTTTTTTTATCCCCCTTCTCCTTTGATGAATACCTTTCTTTTTCACGTAAACCACAAGCCCTATCTACTCCCATTATTAAATTGACCTCTAAGCTTCTATTACCTTTATTCTCTTCTCCTAATTCCACTATAGATTCCTTCCTCAACTCCACAATTTGGCACAATAAAAACCTGCTTATTCGAAATAAACCCTTTTATTGAAAACTTGGCATCAGCGAGGTCTAATCTGGATTTATCAGCTTTTCTCGCACTCAAACTTTTTATCTTTTTCCTCACTTAGTCATTCATTCAACTTACTTGCTTCATTCTTTCACAAGTACCTTCTACTCAAAACAGCTGTGATGGATACACGTACCAAATTGATAGCGGCACTTAGTGCTTCCACTATTCCAGACTTGTTATCACAACTACAAACCTTGTTAAAAACAACACCCAAAGCTTCCACAATATACAACTTTCTACATAGCACTGGAAAGGTTCGGCAGAAATCCAAAACTGAAGAGGCATGGGAACGAGACTTTGTATTGTCTTGGGCAGTATCTCTATGGAATAAAGTATGGGCCAAGATTCGTAAGACCTGTATAGCCGGGGGCACAACGCAAACATTGTTTTTTTCTTATAACAGACTCTTGCTGTCGCCCAGTGCTTTAAGCAAAAATTATACTACTGTACCTGAAATTTGTTGGTCATGTTCCTCCCCAAAAGCCAATTTATTCGATATGTTATTTTCTTGTCCTATTGTGTATAACTTTTGGAAACAAGTTTGGTCTCAAATCAATTTGATTTTCGATACTACATTTCCTTTCTCCTACACTCATGTTTTTCTAGGAAGTCTATCATCCTGCTGGGAGAATGTTATGCTTAATGTTAAAATTGTTGATTTATTATTAGCAGTTGCATTTCAGCAAATCACAGAAAAATTGGAAAGATTTCTCAAAAATTTCTTACGGGACATGCTGGTATGCTGCTTGCCATAATCACAGGTTAGACACTTCTTTTGTATATCCTATCCATATGGCGTCGAAAAGGTTGGATTTATGGTCGCCTATCACAATTTATTTAGATGTTTGTGCTAGTCGCGCTTTTCAATTACATCCAATTCAACAAGAAGTCTCAAAATCCCCGTGAAGCGCCCTAACTGTTCCTAAAAATATTTGATTTTTTGAGCATTATACAGGATTGTTTCTGATGTTTTATAACTTTTAATTCTATCCTTAAGCCCGATTCATTAATTACAATGTAGCTCTTTCTTCTGTATGACATGCATTCAATATGATGAACCATGTTGTGACACCTTGTATTCTTTATTAATAAAATCTTTTTGAACTTGTGTGTAAATAATTATATACTATGACTGTAGTCTTCTCAAAGTTAAAATTCTGTTGCCACCCTTTTCTCCATTGGGTACTTGGTCTAGGCAAAAGAATTTCAATAGATCCCTGGTACTCTGATGCTCTTATACAAAGTGTCTGGCAACTTCTGCGTCTCTATCATAGACTTCATCGCCCCACTTGCCATACGGTCCAAGCGCTATATCTTCCTAGGAGACCTCAACTTCATCCTGGACGACTTCAGAGACACTAACTCCACCAACCTCCTGGAGCGAATGAACAACATCAACTTCACCCAGCTGGTTACAAACCCCACACATAGAGTAGGACACACACTAGACCCTATCTTCATATCCAGCAACAGAGTCAAATACAGCCATGCCATAGAACTCACCTGGACTGACCACTCCATCGTCCACTTCATCATTGCAGGACCACCGCCTCCAAACCCCCCCAACACCTCCTCCCAGCAAAGTGACATAGACCCAATGGATGGACGCCCTCAACATCACCCAGCCCAACGCCGCAACCAACCTGGAACAAGCAGTCAAGAACTTCAACACCTGAATCACCAATTCCTTTGACCTAGTCTTCCCCATCAAAACATCCAAAACCCGCACATCCACCAAACAAGCCAGCTCATACACACTAGAACTCAGTAGAATGATAAACAGCTACAAACAACTAGAGAGAAGAAGGTGCATCAGCAGAGATGCCCCAGACCGAGACACTTTCAAGTCAGCCCTCTAGGAATACCACCAACGACTCAAAGACGCAAAAAAGGACGCCCTTCCAGACCGCATCGAGGCAAGTGTCAACCACACTAAGGAACTCTTTAGCATCGTCAGAGAGTTCTCCTGCCCAACAGTCACAGAGAACTCGATTCCTCCTTCACAGGAACTCTGCAATACTCTAGCGAATTTCTTCCAGAGCAAAATATGCACCATCTACAGGAGGTTCGAACCCCAACCCACAGGCATCCTCAGCCTCCTCACCCCAAAAGCAGCCTCCCCGGCCAGCAACTCACAGCATGGGAACAGATCACCACACTGACCACCCACCATCTTAAACTACATCCACTTGGGAGCACCCATGGAACCCTGCCCCCACCGACTCTTCAACCTAGGAAGCAACGAGATCAGCCACAAACTCATCACCATCCTCGATGCATCCATTGCCACAGCCACCTTTCCTGAAGCATGGAAACATGCAGAAGTCAGACCTCTCCTCAAGAAACTCTCCGCTAACTTGAGCTAACTCCAGCACTACTGCCCCACCTCACTGCTCCTTTTCTCCGCCAAAGTCCTGGAGAAGGCCATCAACTGGCAGCTCACTGAGCACCTGCATAATAAAAACCTGCTAGATGCCTCACAATCTGGTTTCCTCGCCAGCCACAGCACCGAGACCACCCTGATCACTCCCACATCCATGCTCTACTCAATGGGGGAGAATCGACGGCACTGATCCTCTTCGACCTCTCTACAGCCTTCACCACCGTATCCCCACTGGCGTAACAAAACTGCAAGGGGCCCCCTGAAGAGTACATGGAGGGGCCCCCTCTGTACTCACTCAAGAGCTCTCAGGCCATGGTAATGTGCTGAGAGTAACCCCTAAAGCTCAGGGCCCCCGCACTGCGGGGGCTGCAGGGGCCTTTATTACGCCGCTGCATTTCCGCGTAGAATCCACCTACCGCTTTCACCTCAGAATCCATCAGCACCATCCACGGCGTCCCTCAAAGTTCATCCCTCAGCCTCACCCTCTACAACACATACTTGACGCCTCTACCCGACATCTTTAGAACCCACAATCTCAACATCAGTGCTTACACGGACGATACTCAACTCACCCTCTCGCTCTCAGCAGACCCTACCACCACTAAGACCAACTTCCACAAACTACATCAAGAATGTTGCAGATTGGACAACTATCTGAAACTCAACACTGACAAGACCGAAGTGCTGACCTTTAGCAACCACCACTTCCTCTAGAACGACACCTGGTTGCCCGCCAAAATCGGACCCCCTCCCACACAAAAAGACCACACCCATTATCTCAGCATCATGCTTGACAGTAAACTCACCATGAAATGACAGATCAACACAGTCTCCTCTGCATACTTCCACACTCTCCGCTTGCTCAGAATAATCTTCAAATGGCTCCCCATCAGCACAAGCAAAACAGTTATGCAAGCCTTAATCACCCGCAGGCTAGACTACAGCAATGCACTGTACACAGGAACCACCACCAGACTCATGATAAGGCCCCAATCTGATCCTGAACCTGCCCAAATTGACCCACATCACCCAACACCTGAGAAACCTCCACTGGCTCCCTGTCCAGAAAAGATTCCAATTCAAGGTACTGACACATGTCTACAAAGCCCTTCACAACCAAGGAACAGCCTACATGAACTACTGCCTGAACGTCCACCAACCATCCAGAAACCTTCGTTCCACCTCCTTCACCCTCGCACAGACACTGCACATCCACCGTAACTACAGCAGAGACCGCTTCTTCTCCCACCTCGCCGCAAAGTCCTGGAATGCCCTCCCCATCCATCTGCGAACTTCACCCTGCTGACGGGCTTCAGGAAGGGACTCAAGACCTGACTCTTCAACTAAACCCAGCGCCTTGATACCCTCACAGGTGATAAGCCTTACTTTACAAGCTTTGATTAATTGATTGATTGATTGATTGATTGATTGATTGATTGATTGATTGATTGATTGATAGCAGGAGTTCCCTGTTGGGTATACCCTATTTCAAACTTACTCCCATGTAATAGAGAGTTTCCAGCTGTGGGTTTTCTGTAGAGTGTGGTGAACAGTTTCTGCTCTTGTACAAATACTTTTAATCTTGAAAAGTAACCTCATCTGAACTGATTTAACTGGTGAAGCGTAGGTTGAGAGAGTTCTGATTGAGATGGGCAATATATTCCTCAGCTGATTCGTTAGTGCCCTTCCAAATTATAAAGAGGTCATCTATAAATCTGAACCAAAGGATTACTTTATCAACCCAAAATTCATTGTCATCTGCCCAGGCCACTTGCTTCTCCCACCAGCCAATGAATACATTTGCATAGCTGGAGGTCAAGCGGGTTCCCATAGCAGACCCGTACTTGTCTGTAGTATTTTCCTGCAAATATCAAAATTTTATTGTGAGTCAGAATTCAACAAACTGAACCAATCTCATATTATGTACAAAATACGTGAGTGACCTACTTCGTAGGAAGAATTCTGCTGCTTTTATCCCCTTATTGTATGCAATGCAAGTGTAAAGACTTGTCCCATCAAGAGTTAGCATTAAAAGGTTTTCTTCCCAGGCTATCCCTTCAATACGCCGTAAGAAGTCTTTAGTGTCCCTGATATATAACGTTAAGCCTTTTATGAAAGGAAAAAGGTAATAATCAACATAAATCAATGCATGTTCCATTAAACTTGATTTTGATGGAGGATGTAGGGGATTTTTGGGTAACATTCCTTTATCTCTCCAATTATTCAATAGATTGTAAAATCTCTGTATGCTGTCAATGTAGCTCATTCTTTCTATGGGTTTATCCAATGATATGAAGGAGGATTGCAATGGAAGGGGGTAACATGGGGCAAGGGTGCACTTCTGGAAATTTGGCCTTGAAGCACTCAAAGAGGTCTACGCAGTGTTGATAGCATGAGCAGTAATAACATTTTAGGATCAGGCATGTCCTGCTAGATATGTAATATTTCCATGATCTGATTGGGTACCTCCAGGAAATGTCCTACTTAGAAGGTTTTTTTTCTTTATTGAAGGTTTTGTGGTTTCTGTATATCTTATTACTGCTTTTGACCTCTTTGGTCAGCGACATACACCATTGTCATTCCAGTTGATGGTTGTTGCCCTTCAGCTCACCTAGTTGCTAATTGAACCATATCTTGGTTGCTTTCTGAGTTTGGCAGGAACCAGAATGTTTTGAGCAAATGATCTGTTGTGGTAGAGATTGACGAGCAGGGCTTCATGTAAGATGAAGCACGATAATTGTTTTTGATTGTGCTAAACATTGACTCAAAGAGCCCTGTGCTTCTGCTACTAAAGTGTTTGATGTGGATGGAGGAGTCTGATTGTGGTGGTCTGGACAGGGATTTTAGGGTAGGTTTGAGAAGTTGATGGAGACTTGAGCTCTGACCTGCCTGGGTATACATTGTTAGGTTGGAGGTTTCAAGTTTGTACCTGAACATGCAGTCTAGTGTGTACATACATGGGTGAGAGACTGATTGCAACCATGTTATGAAGCTAACATCCTGCATGTTACTAAGAACGGGAAGAGCATATTTCGCATCAAGTCTTCGTATCCACAAATTAAAGTCTCCCGTAATCAGGATTTTATTGCTTTTGGCCTGTAGATGAAGAGCACGCTCACATATTTGATCTAGGAAGGATGGATTATATCCAAGGGGCAGTAGACACCTGAAGCGACGAAATAACTATTGGAGCTCATAGTGGAGCTATTCAAGGCACTATGCACTCGAAAAATGAGAATGTGATGTCCTACACTGTGGAGCAGGGTAATTCATACATGTAGGTTGAAGTTCCCCTCATTTCTTTTTCTTTTCTTCGTTATGATTTTGTGACCAGCGGGGGTAGATGGTGACCGTGCTATCTTCAAATCTTGTTTCAGTTCAATCAGTTAAGTGGCATTTAGATTCAGACAGAAGGTCATGGATTTCCTGTGTGGTCTTCATAACTAATTGATGTTCTTTAGGCCAAATTTAAGATAAGGAAGTGGAACTTATGCTGTGTCTTCAAAGTATTTATTGGTCATGCCTATGGGTGCTGGGAGAAGTGGTGGGAAGAAGTGACTTTTAGTGTCTTCTGAAACATACTGCATCCACTTCAAGCCAGATAAACTGAGGGTGCTGAATGGGACACAGGCTGGGAACTTTGGGTTCTGAATTCGATACAGGCATGGGTGGGTGAGAGGGATCCAGAGCAGATCACCATGGGGCGGCGAGTTTCCTGAATAGGAAACTACATTATGAGTAACTACTACTGCATCTTTTCTTTTACGTGGAGAAGTGGGTGCAGTTCTATGATGACAAAGAGACCATGTATATGAAGGTCAAAATCATACCAACGTTACACCCAAAGGTTTATTGTATATGCATATTCATTGAAGCACTTGGCAAACATAGGACAGTGTTTAAGTTGTCCTGGTGCTTGCAAGTGGTGGGCACTGCATTCATTTTTGTCATACAGGACTTATTTTTTTATCACCAGAATGTGACCCAGAGCAAAAGAGAGAACTGCAGAAAATAAAGAAAGGGACAGGAAAACTGTAAGAAAGGAGAAAGCAGAAATGAAAAATGCCTGCAAATAAAGAGATAGGAAGTGTAGGTGGCGGTAGAAAGAGATATAACTAGGCAGTCTTGGTATTTGGCAAACCCAGCACTCAACAGCTCCAACAGCAATAAACGTCCATGAATCCCAGCATCTATTTTTTGGACAAATTAAGCAATGTGCCCATCTTCTTTTTCCATGTAATACATTTCTTATAACATCGCTCCGGTAGTTCTCGACACTACACATGCAAGGAAGAGAGAAGAAAAATAAATTCCTCTTCCACCAAACATGAAAAGAGAATAATATTACGCTACGTCAGTATATTTCTACCACAATGGTCACAGAAAACTCTTTGTCAGTGAGATTTTTTAGCACACAATTAAAGTAACCCCTTTCAAGTTCTATGCATCAGAATTTCCAGCAGACTCACCTCCAGCAAACCTCATTGAGTACCTGTAGCCAATATGCATTTTCTGCATGGTCACACCACATTTTTTGCCTGGACTCTTATTGTTGCTGATATTAAGACACACTGCCCTGTGACACTGCTAATTAGTCTCACAGTAGGTGTGCTCCACACCTAAAAATGGTGGTGGTAAAATTGGTTTAACCCAACTGGTTTATTTACCTACTCAGTAAGACCATTGTAGATGGTGTAGAAATTGCACATGTGGCCTGGAAGTTAAATGTCATATGTTAGCTGTAATGCGTATGTACACCACCCACATATAGGTGTCACCCCACTGCTCTTGGAGCAGTGTAAAAGAAACAATAAAATGATAATAACAGAGTTATTTGGGCGAGGCAGGGCGGGTCTGGGCTCCTGTGAAATCCGGGAGGAGGTGTGGTTGCTGCACTCCAAAGTGGGCATGATTGCTTGGCCGGCCCTCTTGGGCAGTCCAAACAGTCATGTGCACTTTACATGTTTCCCAACAGGCTGCATAATACAGCCTGGTGGGCAACACAGCCTCCCATTACCCATCTGAGGTGCCGAGCCACTGCGCTCAGACCAATCACAACGCTGCATTGCAGAGTTGTGATTGGCTAAGGGGACGGAGCCTGTGTGCTTCCTGGTTCTCCACAGAGAGACGACAAGAGACAATGACAGCGGCAAGGAGGTAAGTGTGTTTTCTTTTTTACCCCACCATCAGCCCCCTCTACTCTCGTTCCCTGCCAGCCACTACTGCATATCGGGCAAAAATATATGTCTGCCGGGAACACCACTTTGCTCTGGTCTGGCTGTAGTTTCAATGCACTGGAGTAACATGGCAGAAAAAAATGGCCTTTGACATGTAGCAAAAGCCTATTTTTATACACCCATGAGTTACCCATAAATTGTGCCTTGTAAGGCAAGTCCACGTGGCAGGGGCTAATACAAAAAATAGTGCACACTACATATTGTCGTTAGGCTGCTCACACAGTAAAATAAAACTTAAAAGTGATTTCACATTATGTGCCCTTTTAGACTTTCTCCCTTTATAGCCCTAGAAGTGAATACAATCTAGTATTACCTGTGGCTGCTTGTGTCTGCTAGAAAAATGCTTAAAAAATTATTTCTACTCATTTTGAAAATATGATTTAAAGGTGAAATCAGATTTTTTGCTAACTTGGAAAAGTGACTTTGCAGAATTGTACTGGTTCTGTCACTCATCCCTCCTTCAGGGTTCGAATACACATCCTTTGCTGTGAGAGTTAACAACTCTGGCTCGGAGAACAATAGCCTGCCTCTGAGCCCAAGAACAGCAAATGGCTATTACCCGCTGACCACTTAGCATTGATTAGCCATCTGTTAGCGGCAAGGAACAGTTGGCAGATTAAAGATCAGCTGTAGAAGTGCATTTTTTTACTTCCAGGACACTTCAAATAGTCTGGCTCCACTCACAGCAGGGGAGAGACACAATATTGACCCAGTCAAATGGAAGATCTCTTCTAAATTTGGGAGTGGCTAAGGAGCTGAAGACAGGCTTCCCTGTGGCACCTGGGTCCTGCCATCTTGGATTAGGGGCTCCTGGGTAATTTTACAAGAAGGAAAAGAGGCTGTGGTGTAAAAGGAGGGACTTTCAGATTCAGAAAATAAAACTGCGTGGTAGGATTTCTCCAGTCGCTAGTGTACAGGATAAAGTACATTCCTAACCTGGGAAAACTTCATCTGAAGAAGAAGGCCCTGCTGGGAGAAGACTCCTGCTGGAAGACGAAAACTCACACAAGGACACAAGGAGTACTAACTCCTGTCAGCTCCCAGGCACTGGAACTGCCCTGTAAGTGTTGAATAGTTTTCCTCATCTCTGCCTGCTTCAGGGGCTTTGAAAGCAGAAGGACTCCTGATTCCAAGACGGCCCAGCTGACCACAGAGGACTTGTCACTGCAGGAGGTTTGGCTGGAGAAAGACTTGGTGCCCAGGAGCTAGGGGCTGCAAGACTGGCTAGAAGGAACATTTTTGGCAGCTGGAAACTAAAGGCCTGATTTAGAGTTTGGTAGATAGGGTACACTATTGCAAACGCGATGGAGCACCCGGTCCACCAAACCCTCAGTCCACTTGGCTCATTTAGAGCTGGGACCAGCAGGCTCGATCGCATGGGTGAGCGCCTGGACCGTGATACTACCAGGCTAGACAACGCTGAGGGGCACATTTCGAAGCTGAAAGATGGCGCTGCAAAACTCTAGAATGGCTAGAGAATATTGAAAGGCTGCTCAAGGTTACTATCGCAAAAAACAAAGACCTAGAAGTGTGGGTGTGGCTGAGACTACAGATATGGGCTGACTGGACCTGTTCATAGAGCGCCTTCTTGCGGAATTATTTGAGCCCCTGAGCTTTTTGGATGCATTTGTTATGGAACGAGCCCACAGATCCCTTGACCCTCACCCACTGCCCCTACACGCCCGCTCATCATGAGCCTGCTCAACTACAGGAAAAGGGATACAACATTGCCCCTGGCATGAGCCCATTGCAATTCCAGGGCTCCCCCATATCCCTATTCCCCGACCTTACTGTGGCGGCGCAGGAAGCGAGATGCAAATTTGCAGAGTCAAGAACATTCTTCGCAAGTAAGGACTCAAGTATGGCGTGCTATACCTGGCCCAATTGTTAGTTGAGGTCAACAGAAAAAACTAGATCTCTGTCACCCAGGTGGAGGTTATAGACTTCTGCAAACAGTACAACAGGGAAGGACTCAACACACCGCAAATCACTGGAACGCACCCCTTCAGTGGCACCTGTGGGGACCATGTCATTACACACTAAGACAATGTCCATTTTGGAGATGCCACACACATGAATCACTTCATACTCCAATGCGTACATGTTACACTACGTACTAGCTTGCCCTCATACCAGCTGGGGCCGGATGAATTTCCACCACTGACACTAGTTATCACTGCCAGGGGGGGGGAGTGCATCTGGTCTCCTGAATGTGCCAGGAAGGCATTACCTTAAAACTGGAGTATGACGGGTCGGGAACGGCAGTGTGGGAGCACGATCTGGAGCATCCACTGCCTGATAAGACCTGCCACTTTTGCTGGACCGAAAGAAAGCTTCTTTCCTCTAAACATTGGCATAAACTGTTTGCACTACATCTCGCTAGAATCGAGACTACATCTGGCTAGAATCGATCACACGCAGTCCTCTGAATGCCCTAAATGCAGAGCAGATGATGTCACTTTCATTCATCTGGCCTGAACCCGCCTTGGACAAAAATACTCTCTCTGCTATCTACCATGATTGGAATCGACCCTGCACCTAACCCCTTGGTGGCAATTCTAGGCCACACTAAAAATATCCCGCCAGGCTTACGCAGATTCACTGCCATTGCGCTCCTGCTTGCAAAACGAGGGGTGGCGATTTACAGGGGCAGCAAGGACACCCTCACTGAAACACAAAGTCTAACAACTATGATATACTGCGATACTATCCGGGGACCCCCACTGATTCAATATTGGAAGCCAGGGAACTTCGGACTAATCAATTGCTATGATTTGAACCTCAAAACAATACACAAAAATGTAAAAACAAGTAAACACCAAACAAATCTCCAGTTATTAAAATATTTTGTTTCATTCACAATGAAAAATAGAAAAAGTTTTCAAATGTGCTTCTTTATTCATACACACTATTAATTTTAATTTATTAATTTGAATATTATTACATTTTGCGAACTGTTCACGGACTCCGTAAGTAGGTCTCGCAGACGCCCAGGTGTCCTCGGACCACAGGTTAACAACCACTGGTCCGAGTGTCCAAACTACTTAACGCTGAAGTCTATGAAAGGGCCTTGGGTGTGGCAGATGGAAGACACATGTATCAAATTCAGACTCAATACTGAGCATATCCTAAAAACATGGAAATCTCTCAACTGTTTTCAATGAAATTTCCAAATCAAATAGTCAGATAATAGAGGGGAAAACATCTGCCTGTCCCAATTACTGATAGCAGAAGCCACTTGACAGTGGACCACGAACCCCAGTACCCTCGGTTCTGGTGCCCTTTTTGACCAAATTCATTGCATGCTTGAATTGCTGCTCTGTATTAGTGACTTCAAGCTGTGTTGTTTGTAGGATAAACACTGTCATTCTTCTTTATTGATAATGTACATTTTAACAAAAATACCTTTGTGCATGGAGGGACGGTGGAAGAGTGGATGGGATCAGTGAGTCAGCACTATAAGAACCGCCATTTTGGGTGCATGGCTAGAGAGCAGAAGCATGCATCGCTTTTTTTAAGGATGTAGCATTTCTTGCACATTTTATACATTGAATGTGATGCTGTACATCTTTTGTTTGCAGGATTGCTAATTTTGAGCTTTTCATTGGTAAACACTCCAATGCCAATTAGAGTTGGAGGTGGGGACTTTCTTTGCTTCTGAAATGTTCCTCGAGTCTGAGGGGTGGAGGGTGTTCGCCATTCATTCATCATCCATTCACTGTTCACAGTCTATTCACCACTCACGGTTCTGTATCCATTCACTAGGCCTTCCCTGTCCTTCAACATTTGCCATCTATTCACCACTCATCAACACTTACCGTTTACTATCTAATCCCCATTGATCCATAATTCAGCTTTCACTATCTAGTCACAATTCTCTATCCATTCATCATCTATTCGATTTTCATTCACTATCCAAAACCTGCAAAATTAACACCCACCATCCAGCCATTCACAACTCTAAACATGGTTTCTGGAGCTTGACACAATGCTCCAGATGACTCCTCCATTCAACCTACCAGAGCTAGACACAATATGGCGGGTGTTTCCCCGGTGGGCGGAAGCCCTTGGAGGCCACTTTTTGAAAGCCCAGGTTTGGGGCCTCTGTCACTTTTCCCTCGCTCCCACATGATAACTGCAGAAAGGCAAAGGGGGTTTCAAATAAGAGAGAAAGAGAGGAGAGTGGTAGGGAGGAATGGAGAGATCAAAGAGGGAGAAGAGATAGTAGAGAAGGCAGAAAGCGAGGAGAGGAAGTGAGTATTACCAGTTTGAGCATTTTTGTCATAGTTACTTTTTGCTCCTCAGTCCAGTCCTGACTGCACACATTACACCAGAGGTGGCACCAAGAACTGGACACAATAATACTCCAGAAAAGATCGCCTATACCAGATAGAGTACAAAATAATGACCTTCGGATCGAGGGACTCAGTGGCAAAGGTGCATTTTACAGGTAGGCGGAAGTGTCCAGGTGAGATATTGAGAAGTGGGCAAAAGACTCCAGAAGATGCTACAAGCACTCAGCATAATGCTCCAGAAGATCTCTCTAGAGGTGAACCCAGCACTCCAGCTACGTCATTGCAAGGTTCCAGATGAGTCCTTCAGACCCATGCACTGTGACCCAGTTGTGGCCATTACTAGTGTGTGTACACCATGCACGTATTACACAACCTCCCTTTTATGCTGCTTTTATTTTCTCCTTTGCACCCCAATGTTACTTTTACTCTGTGCACAGCCTTGCTGTCTATGCTGGACCTATTCTCTGTGTGTGAGGGAAGCTTGCACTGTCTTTTCACATGCTGTACCTATTCAATGCATGGGAGGGATGTGTGCACTGTTTTTTCACATGCTCTACCTGTTCATTGCATGTGATGGAACCTTGCACTACTTATTCACATGTTATTCCTAGGGTTACTACCTTGTTGGTCATATATTGGCATGACCAGTGTGGCTATGGGAAGGGTGGCAACCCTAGCTCTACCTTTTCGGTGCCTGTGAGAGGAGTTTGCATTGCTTCTTCACGTGCTCTGCCGGTTCAATTGAATGCGAGGGAAGCTTGCACTTCTTCACATGCTCTGCCTGTTCGGTGTATGTGAAAGGACTTTGCATTTTCTCTTCACATTCTCTGCCTGTTCGGTGCATGTGAAATGAGTGTGCATTTCTTCTTCACATGTTCTGCCTTTTCGGTTGCATGTGAGGAAAGGTTGCAATGCTTCTTCACATGCTCTGCCTGTTCAGTTGAATGCGAGGGAAGCTTGCACGGCTGCCGGCCACAAGTGGGTATCTGCTCTTTTAGTTAGTGCAGTTTGCACTGCTGCTGTTTATGTTGTACGTGGGTTGTGTCTATTAGTGAAATTTAGTAAAAAGTCTTTCATTCTACAGAAGCCACGATGTTTAGTTTTGTCAGTGCTTGTCTTCATTTGCTTTCAATAAAACCAATAATTAGTTTGGGAACTTTCCAGTTTCCTTCTGCATTCGTTGGAAAGTGTGTTTTTCACCTAAATTGAAAACTCTGAGAGGCCGTTAGTGTTTATTTAGTCTGGCTACCCGGCTGTGAAATGGCATTGTTATTTAATTTCTGGGAGGGGAAGACTTTCAAGGCCTTTTAGGTCAATTGGATTTTCGTCGATGATCTGCGTTGGGCTCTGGCCCCTCCTGTCTTCTTTCTCCTCACACCCCGAGCCCCAGCTTCCATCTTCGACCCTGCCTCGCTCTCGCACTCTTCTGCCATTTTACCTTACGGACTACGAGGAACCGCGCAAGAGGGGGGATGTCTCTCCCTTTTACCCCCAGGCTTCTCCAGCACGATGTCCTGTTCATGTGAGTGTTAAATAGGGCTGCATTCCTTTTCAAACTCTATAGGGCACAAAAAGTGCACCTGCCGAGTGGTCGAAAGAAGGGAATAATTAGGTCAGTGTTTGTGAGTCACCGGCCAGCAAACGAATGTTCTAGAGCATAAACTTGTGGAGTCCCAACAATGAAATGGGTAAGAATATCGATGTAAAAATATCGACTTGCACAAATAGCGAGGTAAAAATTTTGTGGGTCAGAAATATCATCAGATGTTAAAATGATGGATTTTTCTGTTAATGTTATGTATTTTAGTATATATTTTATGTGTGTGATGTTTGTTTTTTGTATAAGAATTGTTTGTATTTTTATTATATGTGTTAAAATGTTAGTAGTTATTAATTTTTTTTAATTGAATTTTGTGTTTTTAGTTGCAAAGCGGGTTGTGGGTGTATAGGGGAATAGGGTGGGAAGTAATTTAATTACATAAAATGTATTGATTATTTATAATAGTTATTAATTTTATTTTATTTGAAATTTGTGTTTTTAGTTTCGTAGCGGGTTGTGGGTTTATAGAGGAAAAGGTTGGGAAGTAATTTAATTATATAAAATGTATTGATTATTTATAGTAGTTATAAAAAAAATTATTAGAAATTTGCAATTTTACTTCCATAACAGGTTGTGGGTTTATAGGGGAATAGGGTGGGAAATAATTTAATTATATAAAATGTATTGAATCATTTTTATTTATTAATATTTGTTTAATTGTAATGTTATAGTGTTAAATGTGTACATTTATTTATTAATAATTGTTTAATAATTGGTTGTGAATTAATTTAAATTAATTAATTAGTAATTAATTGTGGTAATTGTGTAATTAATTGTAGGTGTGTGTTGTGGTGTTTATAGGTGTAAATTGTGTGAAAGGTGGGAAGCAATTTAGATCTTATTGCTGAATTATTAATTATTTGTTAATACATTTTAATTAATTAATTAGTAATTAATCATGGTAATTGCGTAATTCATTTTAGGTGTCTGTTGTGGATTTTATAGTGTTAACGAATGTGTACTCCATGTAAGTTTATAATTTTTTTTTCATTCATAATATATTTTAAATTCCTTATAATTATGTTATTTATGGAAATAATTTTAAATAAAAACGTTGATGTCTTTTATTATTGGTGTGGTGCTATAAGGTAGGGAAAAAAATACATTTATGTTTGAAAGAATTTGTTTTGTGAATATTTACTCCTTTTAAATATATATTGTTTATAAATATATTTATTTATGTTTTTTAAAATAATATTTGTACCTTTTTGTTATACGTAATTAACATTATAATATGTGTACTTTTTATATGTTTATCTTTGATTGTATATCATTTTAAATATTGTTTATTTAATTTTAAGATTTTTTTTTTTAAATAATTGTTTAAATGTTAATAGTAATTTTTGTTTCTCTGCTAGCCAATAGTTTCCCTACTGTTAAACTCATTGGAGTGGGAATAGTAATTTTTACCCCTCCGCTATCCAATACTTTACCTACTGTTGCACTCACCAAAGTGGGAATAGTAATTTTTACCCTTCCACTATCCAGGACTTTCCCTACTGTTGCTCTCACTGGACTGGGAATAGTGATTTTTACCCCTCCGCTATCCAGCACTTTCCCTACTGTTCCACTCACTGGAGTGGGAATAGTAATTTTTACTCTTTCGCTATCCAGCACTTTCCCTACTGTTGCACTCACTGGAGTGGGAATAGTAAATTTTACCCCTCCGCTATCCAGCACTTTCCCTACTGTTACACACTCTGGTGTGGGAATAGTTATATTTACCGCTCCGCTATCCAGAATGATTCTTACTGTGGAAATTTAGCTTGCAAACTGAACATTATCTGCGCCATCTTGCCTCTCCCCAGCGCCACGCACAGCGAATGCACGGCCGCCATTTTAGGCACCCCACTCCCTCCCCGCTCATTCTCGATCGCCAGCGCTTTCCCCTGGCGCTGCGAACACCCCCCGCGCGCCGGCCACCCCCGCTCTCTCATACACGGGCCATAAACCCTCTCCTTCAGCGCGACCCTGCTACGGAACCACATCCGACCGACATCCCATACATGGTCATGCCTCTCCTTTGATAACCCCCTTCCTCTGCGCCCCATTGTCCGAACTGGTCCCAGGCCATCACCTAGCCCTGCGGATGCAGTTTATTGCCCCTACTGTAAGGGAAACACCCCACATCAAAGGGATTACAGTAGATCAAAGCCCCTACCCTCTGAGACCCGGCCGGTTGCACACACCCCCGGGAATTGGCGGAATTCCCTGCTGCGCGATAGCCATCTCCTACTGCGGGAACTCCTACTGTAGCTATGTGTGGGATCGGATCTGAGCCGGGGCTTCAGGGGATGTTCTCTCATGCATCAAGGGAATCTCAAGGATGTACTATGTGTAATAAAGCAATAAACCGGTGTATAAGAGACCAGGTCTCAGAGATGCAGTTAGAGCACCTCGTGACGATACCTTGCTGTCTGATCTGATGTGTTCTGCTCCGACGGAATAAAACTTTGTTTCCTGCCTTCCAGTCTCCGGCGCCTGCCTCTTTCATTGGTAAATTATCGAGTGGTATGAGAGGCGATTACCGCCGGGCAAATACTTGAAAGGTTATCGACTGAAACTGCCGCTACCATTTAACAATTGGCGTCCCAAACGTGGGGCCCATCAGCGACACGTGGATCCAGTGGGAGAGGTCCCGACGACAGAGTGAACGACTGCAACGATCGGGAGAGCTCCTGCCCAATAGACCCTCGTCTGGCAGCCGATCATCCGAACTTCACTGGTTCCGAGCAGACCTCTCTCGAGTGATCTACGGTCCTGACTGGGAACCATCAGGAGTGCCGCGGCAAATACGGAGAGTAGTGGACGATCGGGCGCTGGAGGCGGAAGACGAGAAACTGTCCACGCGGTCCGGGTAAGGTCGTGATACACGACAAATTGCGAAATAATTGATTGATTGTCTGAAGCTTTGGAATACTAGTATTGCTCATTGATTGTGCTCATTGATTGTTCTCTTTGAGATATTCGCTGTCTACAAACGGGGAGGAGTAGAAATACTCTCTCTCTCTCCCTTTGCAGATAGTGAAGGGTAGGTAACGCAGACTTTTGTCCCCGTTGAAACCCGTCGTGCCTATCTTTATCTCCCCACTGATTGATTGTCCGAACATTGATTGTTTTGAAGAATAGTGCACTTTGAGATATTCTCTGTTTGCAAATAACGTAGAATAGAAATATTCTGTCTAGTCTTTGCAAATAGTGAAGGGTAGGTAATGCTGACTTTTGTCCCCGTTGAAACCCGTCATGCCTATCTTTATCTCCCATTGATTGATTGATTGATTGATTGATTGTCCGAACACTAGTTGTTCGATATTGGTTCTTTGGAGGTATTCTCTGCTTACAAATAACGAAGAATAGAGATATTCTGTCTAGTCTTTGCAAGCAGTGAAAAGATAGGTAGTGCTGACTTTTGTCCCCGTTGAAACCCGTCATGCCTATCTTCTCCCCACTGATTGGTAGTTGGTTCTGCCCGGACCGCTTATTAGAGGTGAACCATCCGGCTCCACTGGAAGGCACCCCTAATAAGGACATGTTCACTAAATATGGACTAGTCGCCGTAGCTTATACCAAGCTATGGCATAAATATACAAAGAAGGACCCCGAGAGTCAGTGGCCACTGATGGGATCCTTCGACGACCATAAGATAGAAGTGCTAGAAATAGCTCTGCGTAGCAATAAGACAACGCCTACTATGCTTGACAGTATTGGCATGTGGCGCAAAGAAGCAACGCAACGGATAAAGAGGGAAGAAGTAAAAGCAGAAAAGGAATTACGAAAGGCAGCTCACCTTGCCGCTAGAAAGTTGGAAGAAGAAATAAAGGAGAGAAGGGAAACTAAACTAAGACAGGAGCCCGAAACATCAGGCCAGTACGCTGTTAGGACCCCTTCTTTGCTCTACCCTGAGTTATCCTCTAAGCAGCGAACGAATGACGAATTACTGTTAGGTCCCCCGATCATTTACATGCCCCCTCCATATGCACCCTCCCAGTCAGTAGTGCAACACCCACCACCCCCAAACACGAGCGAAAGCAGTACAGGGGCCTCGGTCCTCACGGCCTACACGCCGGCTGAGCCTCTTGTACTGAACCCAACGTCGGCTATAACGTTAGACGACCCAGAGATGAGAAAGAAAGAGTCCACCAGAATGAATCGACTAACGAAGGATGAACGAACAGGAATCGACAAAATAGTAAAGGCACTGGTAGGATCCTTTTTGACCTTACAAAAACTAAAGTGACGCTAGGAGTTAGCCCTTTGTGGGACATATGAAACCAAGGGAAGGAGCCAAGCTCACGGTCGAGACGGCCACGAGGTAGCCCGACTCCATTACTCTCGCCTACCTAAACATGTCTGCCCTACTGCCCACCCCGCCCAATAAGTATGACAAAATCCTGCACAAACGGAAGCCTGCTGGCACCCACCATCGACGTCACCAAACTAGGGCTAGATCGCGCGCAATTGGTCTATGTTATTTTTCCGATTGCACAGTAACCTCCTTGTGCTCGTCATCAGATTGCAAATAGGTACAAACACTCCAACGAAGTAGTATAGTTATAACATTTTAATAACTTATAAGATATAACGAACACACCAACAGGGTAAACAGGTTAAAACACGTTTTAAAACAACTATTTACATGACAGTCTGCTGCAACCTCCATCCCAAAGCCTTAACGTCCACGTGACACCGTCCTCGCCTCTCCTTCCTCGAAATTGCAACATTGGCCTGTTTTGGGCGGTTCTTTTAGTCGGCTTTGGGCTATAAAAGCCATGCAAAAATCCATTGACATCAGTGGCGGACGACTGTGCGAATAGGCCGGAGGCTATACGAAGCGCCGAAGTTCTGGCAACACCAAGGCGGAGTCCGCCACGCTGTGCGGATCTTCCCGCTTTCTTTCTTCTTTCTTCAATAAGGGCTGATGCCCTGGCGGGGGGAGGCGACGCGGACGGGCCTCCCCCACCTCCCCAAGTGGAGGCTCACTAGCAGATGAGGGCACCCCAGCCATCTTTTTCATCGGCCTGCTGAATTTCACCCTAGCACGCTGTGCGGATCTTCCCATTCTCTTCTTCCTTCAATAACGGAGGGTGCCCTGGCGGGGGGAAGCGACGCGGACGGGCCTCCCCCACCTCCCCAGGTGGAGGCTCGCCAGCAGATGAGGGCACCCCAACCGTCTTTGACTCACCGGCCAGCTGAGCTGCACCCTGCCGCTGCACGCGACCACCGGACAACCGCCCAAGCACGGGTTCACCAGGATCGCCACTAGCTCCCGACGCGAGGAGTGGGCCCCCGCAGCCAAGAAATCGGGGACCCACCCCGGTGGTGATACCATCCAAATTGCTGTCGTCACTGCTACTGGAATCACCCCGGTGGCAGTACCATCCGAACTGCCGCTGTTACTGCTGCTGGCTCCTCTCCGGTGGCTGTACCGAAGAGCTGCTGCTACTGCTGCCCTTGAACTCCGGCGGTCGACTCCTCCGGATCCAGGCCTAAAGCCCACCGTGAGACAATTCTGGACTCGAAAGCTTGTCTGCTTGGGCGTGGGCCCCACCCTTAACAAAATGCTCCCCTCAGCCTTGCAGAATCGGCTGGAGTCATTTGACACTCGACTCCCGCGGACTTCCGGTAAGGACAAAACCGCCGCCATTGCTCTTTGCCCCGGACGGCAGCCACCTTGCCTCCGCTTGGTGCAGTGAGAAAGACTGGTTCGAAGCGTCGGCGGAAGAACCCGCCTGCTGCCCCGCCCCAAGAACGAACCATGGCATTTCTACGGGGTCGCAGTGACGCCATGCTGACGCAAAGTTGACGCTAACGAAAGTTCTCGAACTACTGAAAGGGATTCTGGTCCAACAGCTAATTCATGGAAAGACTTAGACTGTACTCTGGCCCGACCTCGCCCCAAGATGGCGCCGATGTAGGAGAGGCCTACAAACCCTTGTGGCGTCCCAGTCACGTGACATTTGTGTTAAAAAGAGATATATATATATATATATGCGATGCTTCCACACATGATGGTCGGGGAGGGGCGGGAAGGGAACCGATTTTATGCCGTAGTAGCGTTGCTCATGACACTCGACGCCTCCCACCACGTGGCCGGCCTGAACGGTTGTAGGCCCGTATCTTGTATGCTGACATTGTTTTAAATAAAGGGTCTCTTGAAAGAATTACGGAATCAGTGCCATAACTAATCACATAGGTTGATAAAGATTTCTTCATTTGAATAAATGATTGTTACTCCCAAGCAATAGAAAACAGATAATGCAGTCCCCATTTACCTGAATCTTTTTGATTAACGGAATTTGTACCCATCACATCTATCTTTTCCAAGAGTTGTTAAACAATGGTCAACCATAGCTCAGGGTATATGCCGAACGCAAGGTATGGTATCTTGCACCTTAATACACGACCGATTGAGAAATGCATGTATGACAAGGGAACGCGAATTTAGGAAATGAAATAAATTAGAGCATCTTTGTCTCGGACAAAAAGAATAATAGGTCTGTGGTATCACCCATTCCTGCGACTAGCCTGGTACGTGGTAAGTAGAACTTTTTCGTGTCTGCGCGCGCTGGGGTACTTTGAATGCTGCACATCCCCTCCCCTCTTTTTCCCCTCTATAGGTCACGACGAAGCTCCGACTGAAGAATGAAGTGGACATGGAACGTACCGAGTTCGATATCAGGGAAAATTTAGACAAACGTTGTGAGATAGTGCGTGAAGTGCAGACCACCATTGAGAACATGAGAAACTGTATGGCATGATTGTGCGTGTGTGCTATGATTACACGGTATGAATGTGTGTGCATCTCATGCTTAGGTCACTTGAAGAAGGCGTCACTGTATGATTGAAGTGCTCGCCCGTCGATCAAAGGGAGGAGAATAAAAGGGTCCGACACCCCCTAGGACAAACTACAAAATACTGAAAGTACGCAGCATGCATAGGAAAGGAGGACAGGAAAGGAGAGGTCCCGATGCTCAACGTAGCCCTGAGTCTCCATCTTAAGTTTCTGCGCTTGATGCATGTACTGTCACACCCTATCTGGCATTTGTGTGTACGTGATCACCGAATTTATGTCTTTTCCCCGCTTGTGTTTTCTTACATGGAACAGACCCATGCTACTCCATGTTGTGTGTGCACCAAGTGGCCTATTATCTTACCCATGTCTCTCTCTCTCGTTTTGTGTCGTATGTATGCCAAATAGCCTACTTGATGCACACCTCTCTCTCTCTCTCTCTCTCTCTCTCTCTTCTCTCTCTCTCTCTCTCTCTCTCTCTCTCTCTCTCTCTCTCACTCCCTCCCTCACTAAAAAGCCTTCTTACCCTCTTTTCTGTTTGAATAAATTAACGACACATACCTCCTCGGTAAGTGTATAATTGGCCTGGAGCACGGTGGTGTTCGAACAAATTGACTGAAACAAAACGACCGTACTTTGCCACGTTACTACCTCTCCTTTCTACAAATATTGAGCTTGATTGGCTGAGAAAAGAAAGGACAGGTAAGACGACTGATGTCTCCCAATTTGGCCCTCATCACGGGGACTATATGTCAGTGGTTTCCGTTTTTCAGAGCTTTAACAACACCATCTCCACCGCCCAGAATTACCCCCGCCCAATTACCCCGAAATAGAATGTCTAAAGCACCCCGTTCTCCCAAGATAACCCCAGCCCTATACTAGCCGCCTCAGAGTATTTCGAACGAAACAGCAGATGACCTCATTCACTAATAATGCATCGCCTAAACTGATAAAGGGTTATCTATTGTCGCCAGCAAAAATAATGCTTAGCTTATGTTCCTCCCCGAAATGGATACTCGTGAACAAGTGACAGTAGCACCTCGCACTTTCTTTTTATAAACTTAGCAGTCCTCGGAAGGAAATATGTAATAACAAAACTTGTGTTGAGACGAACGAGCCTCTGCCGGAGAAGCCGGTTCGAATTTTTAATAGACTAGAAGGTTGACAGATGTCAGGCTTCCTGCAACCAGTATCGGGCACAGGAATCGGCACCTAGGGGGCCAGACGATGGACAGGGACACCCACAGAAACTTGCACCACAGCAATAATTAATAGATTAGTAACGCACACACTAACATCAGAGTTAAAAGACACCAATCATGCAGCAACCGATAAAAACATGTCCACAACTACTCGGTGGTTGGGAGAGAGGATGAAGTATGTAAATGTCTTCCCTGCCAACTCTCTAAGATTTTTTGTTTCTTGTACCCATTTAAAGATAACGTGCTGCCATCGGAAGGGAGGGGTCGGACGTGACGCACAGCCTGGCTGCAGACCATGGAACATCTATGACATCGACCAAGGGGGAGGCTACGAAGCAAAAAGGGCGTGAGACGAGACACCATTTTCAGGATGATAAGCGCGAAGGGCTACATCGAGGCCCCCTGCTCACCGACCAGCGTGCCTGAAGTCTCAACCCGTCGGGCCCGATTGATGGGCCCAGTGCTGGAAGATTCTGCTCCCCTTGGTCCACATTTTTGATCCGATCCCACTCCACCCCCTCTTCCCTCGGCGTCCCGAAGCACGTCACACCCTTCTCTCTCTCACCATCTTTTATATGGATTATGAATCTGACCTACCCACAGAAGAACAAAAAGCAGGTACCCTGTCTCAAAGTACCTATGGTGAACTGTGTTAAGGAACAGGGCTGTGATCGGAGAACAGTGAATGATCACACCCTGCAACGTGAGAAATTGGATTTGAGCTGGACCTTAGCTCCACCGCCGGTGCTCAACAGTGCCAACGAAAGAAGAACAACAATGAGAGCTTACCAGTGATAGCTCTTTATAAAAAAGGACACTGGAAAGAAGAACCCATGTCAAAGTTGAAAATCCTCTCCCAACCACCTTTTTATATTAACTATCTTCTTATCAAGTTTTCATGATGTTGCATCAATCACTTCCGACTGTACACTGAGAAGTTAAGAAAATGTAACTTTGTATAGTAACATTCATACAACACCAGCCATGTACACGACTATACTGTAACTCTGTATGTACTACCTCCTCGCCTACTTTATCACCTGTAAGTAACTATAAGCAAATGTGTCAGATTACTCCTGCCTGCCCTAAAAACTCTGTATCTTTAAGGAATGTACGAAAGACATTAACGATATTATAGCTGAAGGTTAACGAAGATAAATGACGGCCAGGCAAGCTGGCGAGATATGTTAAAAGGGAAGACTGTGGAAATTTAGCTTGCAAACTGAACATTATCTGCGCCATCTTGCCTCTCCCCAGCGCCACGCACAGCGAATGCACGGCCGCCATTTTAGGCACCCCACTCCCTCCCCGCTCATTCTCGATCGCCAGCGCTTTCCCCTGGCGCTGCGAACACCCCCCCGCGCGCCGGCCACCCCCGCTCTCTCATACACGGGCCATAAACCCTCTCCTTCAGCGCGACCCTGCTACGGAACCACATCCGACCGACATCCCATACATGGTCATGCCTCTCCTTTGATAACCCCCTTCCTCTGCGCCCCATTGTCCGAACTGGTCCCAGGCCATCACCTAGCCCTGCGGATGCAGTTTATTGCCCCTACTGTAAGGGAAACACCCCACATCAAAGGGATTACAGTAGATCAAAGCCCCTACCCTCTGAGACCCGGCCGGTTGCACACACCCCCGGGAATTGGCGGAATTCCCTGCTGCGCGATAGCCATCTCCTACTGCGGGAACTCCTACTGTAGCTATGTGTGGGATCGGATCTGAGCCGGGGCTTCAGGGGATGTTCTCTCATGCATCAAGGGAATCTCAAGGATGTACTATGTGTAATAAAGCAATAAACCGGTGTATAAGAGACCAGGTCTCAGAGATGCAGTTAGAGCACCTCGTGACGATACCTTGCTGTCTGATCTGATGTGTTCTGCTCCGACGGAATAAAACTTTGTTTCCTGCCTTCTAGTCTCCGGCGCCTGCCTCTTTCATTGGTAAATTATCGAGTGGTATGAGAGGCGATTACCGCCGGGCAAATACTTGAAAGGTTATCGACTGAAACTGCCGCTACCATTTAACATTACTATTGCACTCATTGGAGTGGGAATAGTAATTTTTACCCCTCCACTATCCAATACTTTCCCTACTGTTGCACTCACTGGAGTGGGAATGGTAATTTTTACACTTCCGCTATCCAGCACTTTCTCTATTGTTGCACTCATTGGAGTGGGAATAGTAAGTTTTACTCTTTCGCTATCCAGCACTTTCCCTACTGTTGCAGTCACTGGAGTGGGAATAGTAATTTTTACACTTCCGCTATCCAGCACTTTCTCTATTGTTGCACTCACTGGAGTGGGAATAGTAATTTTTACCCTTTTGCTATCCAGCACTTTCCCTACTGGTGCACTCACTGCAGTGGAAATAGTAATTTTTACCCCTTTGCTATCCAGCACTTTCCCTACTGTTGCACTCACTGGAGTGGGAATAGTAAATTTTACCCCTCCGCTGTCCAACACTTTCCCTACTGTTGCACTCTTTGGAGTGGGAATGGTAATGTTTACCCCTCCGCTATGCAACACTTTCCCTGCTGTTGCACTCATTGCAGTTGGAATAGTAAATTTAATTATTTCGCCATCCAACATTTTCCCTTCTGTTGTATTTATTGTATTGCAAAATGTATGTTTTCATTTTGTTTTAATAGTTTAATGTTTTAATTAATTATAGAATGGGTTTTTTACATTTTAAATTATTGATATATCTATATATTTTATTTTTATATAATTTAAAAGTTTAGAATTTAAATAAAGATAATAGTCAATACATTATTTTAAAGTAAATATATTTATATGTATAAATTATTATGCTTGCGTGTTTATATATTTTTAAATTAAGTTTAATTTTTATATTTAGTTAACATGTAGATTAAATTTAAATCATTTTGTTGAAGATAATATTAATATTTTATATATTTTATATATTTAATATATATTATTTTATTTTATTTATAATTTTAAATCAATATTTTTTACATCTATATTTTTAACTTCGATATTTTCGATTCGATATTTTTGTACTTTACTGTTTAAGGATAGGGAGTAAATATTTTTACTATCTATATATTTTTTCCGATATTTTTACCATCAATGTTTTTACCATTGATATTCTATCAGTGGACCATGAAATGCTAGTTGAAATAGGACAGCATTCAGGTCATTATGGACTCTGAGGTGAACTTCCTGTTCTATGAAGAATGATTGTTGGGCAAGGGCGGCTCCTCCACGTGGGCAGAGGAGTGTCGTCTCACTGCTTTCTCGCAGTGCAAAAAGCATAAACATAAAATGGTATAATGAATACCATTTTATGTTTCTGCTTCTTGCATTGCGAGAAAGCAGAAGGGTTTGATTGGCGGCGTGCTGGTGGGTGGTCCTGCTGCAGGGCAGGGGAGGAGTGGCTTGCCCACTATTGTTGGCGCTTACTGTTTGGTCAGCCCCAGGACTAACCAAACCAGTCATACGCACTCTCCCGTTTTCTCCATGTAGGCTGCATACAGCCTGGATGGAGAAAACGGCCTCCCCATAGACGCCTGTGTGGTCGGCATACCAGCCAATCACAACGCTGCCATTGCAGCATTGTGATTGGCTTAAGGGGGGAGAGGGAGGCTGTCTGCTTCCTGGGACTCGGAGCAGAGAGAGAAGGAGACGAGATCGGGGACCGGAGGCAAAGGTAAGTTTTAAATTATTTTTTAATTTAAATTAACCCCCCTACCCTTCTCGCACGACCCCCCACTGGCCACGATTGTTGTAGGGTGCCGGGGCCACTGACCTGAAGGAGTCCACCACCAGTGCAGGATGGTCTGCAGGTACCACACAAAAGAGTACTTCTCTCTCGTTCTCATTTACTTCTTGGATGCTGGCGCTGTTCCCTATTTCTGTACTGTGTTGTCCTGTCTCCTGTGTGCTCCTAGCCATTCTCAATTCCAATGGTGCTGGAACAATTTTCAGAATGGGAGTGCTGTCATCAATGTTACGTCACTGAAGTCATAGGGATGATGAAAAATCCAAGCATTACACCCATAAGAAGTGTAGCAAATAAGCCATGCCCATTCAGCAGGAGTATGGTTGCGGGCTGTCTGTATCCAGTGGTACTTTTTTGAGCACGATATCCTACAACTAAATCACTGGGTGGTAAGGTACTGCCATTTACAAGCAGCATATTTTTAACTGCATTTTAGTCCTAAAAAGGCCACTAAATAAGCATCAGAAATGCAGTTTTTTTGATAAACCCATAAGGCACGTAAAGCATAATGGGTGGATATCGGTTCCTGAGCATGTTTATTATTTGTTCACCGTACAAGTAAAGTGTATTTGTATGTTTGGATCCTATTAAAATCTGTGCTTCCATCACACTTTAGAAGAAGTACGTGGTTTGTGCTTTCCTTCTTGCTGTGGTTTGAAATAATTGTTAAGTCAACTTTGAAGTATTTCAATGTAGTTGTGTGTTAGAAAAACATTTGCTGTTTCGTGATCTCTGAACTTCTGCAAGATTGCCACTTACTTTTCTTTACAAAATTCCCTTCCGTTGTGCAGTCAGAGAAAGGAAAAGGAAACACCAATATCCAGGATACAAAAATAAGCTGCAATTTGTCAGAAGACATTGTCTAACATTTGACCTGTCTGAGCAAAAATCAAATGCAACAAGATAAACAAGTATTTGCAATGCAATAGGTCTTGCATTTGCGAGAGTTTGAGCTATTAAATGACAATGTCTTTCATTCATGTGTTGGTTTTCAAAACAGGTAAATAAAAGGCATTATCATGTATAATGCCAATAGCTTAATATCTCGCAAATGCGAGACCTATTGCATTGCAAATGGTTGTAAAAGTGCCCCACGACCTACGTCTAAAGAAAGGTGCGCGACCGCCATTAAAGTGAAAGTGGGGTATGGGGCGTTTTTACAAAAAAAAGCATTTGTTTGTCAAGTTGGTCCTATTGGTAGTAAAAATGTGAAACCGTAGCGTGGCGCCCAGAGGCAAAGTGGGCACCCTGCAGGAAAGCACTTTGTGCCTGCAATAGGGGACAATCTTAATAGAAAATAGCTGTAGATAAAACAGACTGTGTAACAACACACGTAAAAAGTCCAGTCCTCATGGGAGGTTAAAAATGCAGACAAGGTGGTACTAAGGAGGGACTACTAAGTCTATTCATGAATCAAAAGCAACCATTTAGAAATAACAGTAACAGGAGCCAATTGAAAAGATGGGCATATAATGGGCGGAGTTTCAAGTCCATACCTGAATACAGCATGCCTCGCAGAGCAGCACATGCGCTGCCCAGGCTCAACCTAAAAAGGCTCATTCTTGCTCCCTCTCAACATCTGCAATTTTATTTTTGAAGGTGCTGCAGCACCTCCTGCACCCCTACTCCGAGTGCCCCTGCTAGATCCTGCCATTCCTTTCAATGTGTAGTCAGTGTTTGAGTCCTAATGCAAGAAGTGAAATGCAACCCCCGTACCCCGCTCCGTTTCCCCCTTGGTCCTCTGGGACCCTGCACCTGCTGCACCATTGGAAGACACACCCTTGCTGCCCTTCCCTCTCCCTTTCTCTCTCACACACCCACACATAATCACTGATTCATACCATTTATACTTGAGTCTTTTCCTAAATGTTCTTGATAGGCCCACATATTGGTTGCTACCATGGTCTTTTTAAGATAGCACCCGCTCTTATGGACTTTATAAACATAGGGGGCATCACACTGAGACCATACCAGCACCCATAGTCCAGGCACTCATTCACTTATTGATTCATATCGCTCTCTGCATGTCACCAAAAGCCGCCCTGCAGCTCCAGGAGAATAGAGACAGACTCGTCATCTGCCCACGAGATTTAGTGATGGAATAACAGCAAAAAGTCAAACATCTGCATAAAAAACCTTAGTATGCGGGAACATGATGTATGAGGTAAGGTGAAGGGTCCTGCTCACTGAAGGAAGGTAGGGTCCCCACAGAAACCGATCATTAGTTGAACGTCTGTGGAAAAGGTTACATTTCAGTGCCTTTTAGGTCTCGCCTGACCCAGCGCATGCGCTGATCTGGCGAGACATTTAGTATGTGGGTTTAGAAAGTGCTACCCACTTTTTGTGCTGGCGACAAGCTACAGTGCACAATGGCGTGCACGCGCACAGTTGTTCCCCGCATTCCCCCCTCCCTTCTCGCCCAGCCATCTCCTGCGCCAGCCTTCAGCACCATACCCCTCCCCCCGCTGCTGCGCGCGCATCCCTAGCGTGTGTCATCGCGATCTCGAAGACTTTCGCTTTTAGAGTGATCGCGATTGCGATGAGGGATTGTCAGTGTAAGTGACTTATCTTGCGTGACTTTTCTACACAGCCCTCTCATTGAAATCTCACACCAGGTCGTAGCCAGCGTTTCGTCTAAGCACATATTTTGTTGTAGGTTTTGTGAGGGAACAATTTTGCACACTCCTACTGCTTGCTGAAGTACGAAAACTAATGCCTTTCCATCTAGGCTATGTCAGGTTGCACAATCTCCAGAGAGTCACCTCTCAGTCCACTCCCATCCTTGTGAAGGTAAGGCAGTGACCAGGGTGCCTCTGGCTATCTCCTGCGCCAGCCTTCAGCACCATACCCCTCCCTCCGCTGCTGCGCACGCATCCCTAGTGTGCGTCATCGCGATCGCGATCACTTTCGCTTTTAGAGTGATCGCGATGAGGGATTGTCAGTGTAAGTGACTTTTCTACACAGCCCTCTCATTGAAATCTCACACCAGGTCGTAGCCAGCGTTTCGTCTAAGCACATATTTTGTTGTAGGTTTTGCAGCCGCGGTCGGTAGCAGGAGTAACTGCAGGGCGGTGACATGGGGAGGGGGGTAGTAAACTATGGATTACGGAGGTTTACAGGTAAGTTAACATATAAATTAATAAAACGAATTTCGTTGCGTACACTGCATCGCATTTGGGGATGCAGTGCACGCAACGAAATTCGTTTTATTAATTTATATGTTAATTTACCTGTAAACCTCCGTAATCCATAGTTTACTACCCCCCACCCTGCCCCTTCCCCTCCCCACGTCACCGCCCTGCAGCTACACCTACTACCGACCGCGGCTGAGGTTTTGTGAGGGAACAATTTTGCACACTCCTACTGCTTGCTGAAGTACGAAAACGAATGCCTTTCCATCTAGGCTATGTGAGGTTGCGCAATCTCCAGAGAGTCACCTCTCAGTCCACTCCCATCCTTGTGAAGGTAAGGCAGTGACCAGGGTGCCTCTGGCTACTGTGTGCAGACCCTGACACCTCCAAGCTTCTGGTCAGAGGCCAAAGAAGGGACAGACTGGAAACAGGGCAATGCTCTCTGTTCTCTGTCTTACAACTGCTTACCTCCGACAATGGGCCTTCCTCTGTCGGAACAATGCTCTTCTTGGCACAGCTTCCAGCAGGGCATGCATCACGTCGCAGCAAACATGCACGATTGTTTCCCCTGTTTTATTAGTCATCTCTTTAAATGTTTATTCACCGGCTGCTCTGCCACATTGGGGATGTACCTTTTGTTTGCTTTGGCTTCGCCATAGGACTTCACCACGCACCTGTGCACTTAAAACAAGCATTGGCATAGCCAATAGGTCTCGCTTTTGGGACCTTATAAGTGTTTAGCCATGCAACACTTGGTGTTGTTGCACTAAGGATATTGTGCTGCACACCTAAGTACTTATAAGGTCCCAAAAGCGAGAACTATTGGCTATGCCAATGCTTGTTTCAATGATCCTATGGGAGTGTTCCCAGCAAAGGATGCAGGGCGAGCTCTACTGACATACATGCACACTGAGAATGTTTTTAAAATGCCGAAACTCTGGACGTTGTCTGCCAGCACAGGGGCCACGGAAACACACAAAAGAAACAAAAGAAAACGGGGTACATAAACAGCAGAGGCGCTAAGAAGCTCTTGTCCTGTGACAGATGCCAGCAGCCCCTCCACCCCGGGATCTGTTTTGGGGATTTCGGTGCCTCAGTGACACTGAAACTCCTGGCATTTTGAAAACTATCACCCCTTGCTGTGGAGCGTCTTTAAATGCACATTGATGTGAGCAGGGCTCAGTCAGTTTATAGTTTAAACATCACTGCTGATTAGAAAGACCAAGCCTTCTGGCATTTTCGTGACATAAGCACTAAGGAAAGGACCAATTCCATCCAGTAATAAATCTTCTCCAGCCCACAAAGGCGTACATGTGAACTATATTTAAGTATGTAAATTAGAAAACATACATGCAGAAGGGAAAGATGGTCTATGTTGTACCAGTTATGTACTGAAGCAGAAGAAGCGAATGAATGAAGGGATGGTTAGGGTTGGAGGTTGAGGAGTGGGTACTTATTACTGACTGAAGATCAGAGAACATAAAACACAAAACCAAGTTCGTTCAAGTTTCCTATAAATGTATTCCGAGTACTAGACATGGGTTCTGCTTCCTACATCGTTCCTACAGTATACTGGGGTATTTCCTCACGAAGTGGTATTTAATTCAAACTGCATGATCGCTCGCAGTTGGTTTGTGTTGTTCGGCACGTGGTTTGCTTGGACATTATACCTGGATTTGGTGCCCGTGAGAGGTGTGGATTAGAGAACACAAAAACCACACCCACCACTCTTCACACTGTCATCAGTATTAACTCTTCGTTGCCTGCCAGCTCCTCAAACGGTTTCTCTAAGTGATAGCTTCTTACAGTGTCTACCACGACCCTCTCACACCGATCACTGACAGCTGCTTCTGCTGCCCACGAGGGCTAGCCTTCCACACTACCACCACTCCCAACTCATACTTCCCACCATGGTATTGTCTCTGCTCACTACGAGTCCACCCATCGCCAAGCAACAATGCCTGCTCCATACACAGAATACCAGGCCCACCTCCCCCATGCCTAGCTCCTACCTATGTGGCAGTCCCCACTCTTCACATGGCGAATCAATGACAACCACCAGTTTTTTTGTTCTTTTTACTGTTGCAAGATGGTGGCCACCTCCTGAGTTGATTAATAATAATAAAAAAATGAATTAAATTCTGTGCAAAAACGCTTTAAACAATTGAGCGGCTCCGCAGCAAAATGGCAGATGCTGGACCCTCCCAAAAAAAAAATTGGAAAGAAAATGTAAAGGACTGTAATGGAAAGGGTGGGTAAAAACACAGGAGAAGGCAGGGGAGCAAATGGTGAGGATGTCAATGTGGGGGAGCACTAAGGAGTGGGCAGAGAGACGCAGAGGAGCATGAGGCAAGGGAAGAATACAAAAATAAATAGAAACCCCAAAAAACGGGGTGGGAAGCAGCGGATGAGCTGGAGATGGTGGAAGGAGGGAGCAACATTGAGCATTCAGGGTTGGTTTTGAGGGGAGATGAAGCACATGAGGGAGAGAGCAGGAAACCACAGGCATTCTCATGGAGCTCTGAAAGAAATAGAAAAAAAGTGGTTCCCTGAATGTGAGCACTGGAAGGACAGCAGTCATCCATTCATAAAGATTGTAAAGAAACTATTATTAGGGGAGGGATAAAATCCAGAAGACGAAAGAAAGACACTGAATGAGAATTAAGCAAATGCGAGTGACAAGAAAGCCAACCAATGGTAAGCAATGGTCTGTCCGTAAGACCACTGTAAATTTTGGTAAGGTCCACAAGTGGTCTTTTGACAACAGCTAAAAACAACATTAAATCATCCAAAACCTTACTGTGCAATAAGATCTACATATCTACAGAACTGCCTCAAGTCTCTATAGTGCATATTAACAACATCCACAGCAGAGACTTAACAATATTCAGAAACACAGTTCAATTGTGCGGAGAGTAGCTGTACAACAAGGTTTACAGGTGCAAATGTTGCCAAGAGCCACCATTGTTCCTCTACACAACAGCCAGTATATGTTTCTTGGTACCACATCCGTGCTTCTTTGGGGCCTTAAAGTGCTGTTGGCATCAGTGCAAAAAGATCCCCATCACTATTAAATATCGACAAAAAGATACCAAACAACCCACAGGGATGAAAATACTAAAGGACAATTGAAGAAAAAGCTTAATAGATTACAATCTTCACAGCAATTGCTCCAATGTGCACCACAGATCAACTTCAAATTCAAATGAAGCAAATATCTTATACTTCACATGATAGGGCTGATAGAGCATAACAAGAAGTGCCAATAGGTCTGACTTATGAATGCACCGTCAAGCTGGACCTAAATATTCATGTATCTTAATTATGACTCTCTTCTTATCTTTGCTGTTGCCAGAGAGAAATGCCATAACTTTTCTAGTTATCCAAGAAACTTTATTAGCACTGCAATGGCATGGGTGTGTCCCTAAAAGGTCAAGCTAAGGCAGCTGGATAAATAAACAGAATGATCACAGATGTGTGGAGGGCAAGAACTTTTTTTGTGGAAGCACACAAATTCTTCCCAATCAAAACATGTACTCCTGGCTTCCAACATGTGGGCGGAGTCAAAGCCCCTCTCTAGTGATACTCACATAAATGTCTGGTGACAGCTGAGCTGTCAAGCCAGACCATAAAAAGGAGCTATTGCCAATTTGTCTTTAGTATCCTTTATTATAGCTTAGAAAAGCTGAACAACTCTGTACATACTCGGAAATAGAACTGCCTCCTACATATGTGCATAGAAATGAACTCATTATTTGTACACATGCTTGAAAACAGGCTTGACTCCTGCATATTTACTTAGATTTACTGATTAGCATAGTGCCAGTGCTACTGACGTAACAAGCTACTTCTGTGGTGTGGACACAGTGCGGGGCAGCGGAGTCCAGGAGCAGCTGTAATTGGGCAGCAGGTCCATAGTCATGAGGTGATGGTCTCATTAATCACGGCTGGTGCTGGCTCGCATGAACTGCCTGGCTGTCCTCTCCCATGGATGAAACTTTGATTTAACGAAGACTGCCCCCAGATGTATTCCTGGCTGCATCAGTAATCAATACTGATGATTAATGATGTGTCGGATGAACCACCCAATCTGTAATATTGCTTTACATAATGCAACACGCCAACTAATTAACCAACAAGGCATTAAGGGATTGCGTGCCGGTGGGCCCGCCATTTTATTCAGGTTCAGCCTACAGGAGAATTCCGGTCACATTTTAGGCACACATTTACTCCCTCCCTTGGTCCGTTACTGACTCTTTATCTGACTTTGTCACTCCTTCGTCCCTTCCTCTGGTTGAGCCTACTAGACAGCGCAAGTTGCCTGGTTGCAAAAGTCCTAATATGGGATTACCAAGCATTTACGGGGATCACAGGTCACATATTGCTTAGAATTGGCTGGCCTTTTTGTCACTCTCATTTGCTTGCTTCTGATTCAATGGCTCTCCTTGTCCCAGCTTGTGCATCTTGTGTTTGTCACTCCCCTGGCGCATAGCCTCTTTACCATCATTCTGACTGGCGAACTTCTTTCCTTCCACTACTCACTTTTAGTTAACAACTTTTTTTTTGCTTAAGCACTCCATGAGAGTGCACGCGTTTTCCAGCTCTCTCCCTTGTGAGCTTCTCTCCCTCCTCCGCTCTCTGTTACTAGCTCTCTTGTGTTGTAAGCTGTCTTTTGTCTGCTTCTCCCGGCCAAACTTCCTGTCTTCATCGTTTTTCGTGCTGTGTTCTCACTCATATTCTTTTCCTCCCCATGTTGCTCTCACCTCATGTGCTGCTTTCCCCTTCCCTGCTCGTTCCCCACCGCCATCCCCACCTATTCTTCTTTTGCCCCCATACCCATCATCTTTTTCTTTCTTTTTTCTTTTCTTTTTTGCTTTTCCAAGAAAACCAGGAAGCAAATTACTGCCGGTTCCCCTGCCTTAAAAAAGCACCTTCACACTACTTCTTTTTCATTTTTTTAATGATCTATTTTGGCTCTGGAAATTAAAGAAAATGGTACCTGTGTTGTTTTGTCTTGCAGTCGTAATGAGAGGTCTGCACACACATCATCACACGTGTGCTCGCCTACAAAATGATGCAGCCGCGTCACCGCTCCTTTGTGTGTATTTTTTTGGGCCTTGCTACATGGCACCGCTAAAAGGCATAGGAAAAAGCAAAAGCCCCAAAGGTAAAACCAATTGGCTTTGCCAATGCTTGCTTTCTCCTGCTTGTTCCCTCTACCTCTCCTCCCCCTTACAATCTACCAATGTCTATCACTCATGGCTATTAGATGAACCCGAACGTATCCTCATACGATAGTTTGTGGATGTTCTGGGATGCCTGTCACCTGTTTGTTGCCTCTCAGTTACTTTTACGACTGGTAAAAATATTCCCCAAAAAATATTCTGAAAAATAAATACGGCAATAGGTAAATGTGCGGACAGAGGCGCACTAGTACAGGCTACTTCATACAAGCACCAAAAGAGGCTTGTGTATGCGAGAAGAAGAGATTGGTGTAGCTTGCCTTCTGCCGCTAAGAATACCCTCAAAGTGCTCTGGAAGTTTGAGGAGCTTCACACAATAATATTGATGTTTCTGTTTCAGACCTCAGTCCCATTTTCTTGTTGCTTGGGCTGAATTATCAATGTTGAAGGTGTGGTTGCTGGGTGCCTGCTTCAATCCAATGTGTGTTATTTTGTGTAGCAGTGTTGCCTATCTTCATTATTTCAGGTAGGTGTAGTCTTGATAGGATGGTAGGTACCCAACTAGGAGTATGCTCTTGGGGTGGCTGGAACTGTGGCATCCCTCTACCATGCTAACTGTGTGGAGTTGGCTCAGTACATCTGGGTTTCATTTGGGCATTCCTGTATTATGTGTTGTTTTGGAATGATGTCTATGGGGTGTTCGGTGACATCCATATTTATGGTACCTCTAAGATGGTTGCATGAATGCACAGTCTTCTGTTGGGTGCTGTGGGTGTTGAATATCAAGATTATTACTGTTGGGAGCTCAGTGATACCCATGAGGAATCCAGTGAAATATAGTACATCTAAAGTGCTTTCTAATGGAGAGTAATGAGGTGCATTGAATAACATGAAGCAAACAGCTCTAATGCCCCCAAAGCATGGATGGATCAGAAGGGACAAGGCTCATGTCACAACCAACCGTAGAGGCCAGACCGCTGCTGCAGTGGGCACAGGACTAGGCCGGGATTTACCAGTGAGAAACATTTAAAGGGCAAAACTCTACAGCTACCTGTTGTGGCCCTTACCGCCTCAATTTGACTGATCCCCCTGAGAGCTCTCCTGTTCGTTTCACTTGGTAACTGTAATTCCAGACAGCACCCAGATGCCAGCGATAAAGAGCTAGGAGGCAGCGTTCTCAGGTCTGATTGACGAGTGCTGAAAGAGCATCTACTATGTTCTTCAAGTAGAAAAATCCCATCCCTCGTTGATGGGTGGATGCCATGCTTTCCCACTAGAGGACCAGACTGTAAAAATGGCCGTCCTCGCATCTTCAGTTCTGGTAAAAAGTAGTAACTCCACAGAAAGATTTTTCTTGGTCTTACAAGATGCCTGGCTTAGGAGTTGGGGTACACAGAGTCCGTATGTGTAGTTTCATGAAATGAATGAAATTTCCAAAATATCTTTTGAGTTCCTTTTTATCTCCTTGCAAAATAATTCCATATTTTAACTATTGTTGCTCTCTCATTGAGAATTAATTGACGCCAACGTGGTCATCTTGGCGCATAAGGAGTCCTTCAAAAGTGCTGCAGCAAAAGAAGGCATTCCTCCACATCGTGGTCCTATTACTCTGTTTTAAAAAGTATCCTGAATTAAAGCAAAATTAGTTAATGTTTTTATCATTTGGTGGAGATTGTCCATAATTTCAGACCCTTCACTGGACGGGATAATCCACCCCATTTTGCTCGCTTAACTAACGGAAGAGCTGAAAACAGATTGAGAAAAGAAGAACAAGGTCCAAGATCAAGCTTATGTTTACAACATTGCTCTCCAGCTAAGGAGACTCTGAGGACCTGAAGATCCCATGCATAATTCAAAGCTGAAACTGGAATGTATTGGCAACCAATGTAGTGCTTTTGTCATCCTAGAGAATGGATTCCTTTCCAAAGGTCAGCACTAACAACATGGCACAATCTCTGCATATTTTTGAATGAAAGAGCCACGGAAGAGGATTTGCAGTAATTAACACATGAGTGAATGTAGACATTGATTTCCACAATCATAAGTGCAAAAGGCCGGGAAGATAAAAATTTGTGAAGTAGTCACAACTGGACACAAATTCAATTTGTTGGGCCAGGGAAAGATTAGCAGCAACCCTTACCCCTACAAGTCATAGAACTGAACCTGGTTAGGGCGCAAGCTCTTTCAAATTACAACAACCCGCTGTCCCAGACGTTAGGAGAGTTTTGAGTGAGCAGGATTTCGGTCATCGACTGGTTCCACTTCAGCAGGTCGCCCTCCTCCACCACCAACTCGCATCCAGGGATAGGTTTCAGCCTCACACTTAACCCCACCCCTTTATTCAACAAAATCTGCATATTGTCTGAATATATGTAAAAAAAATCTGTTCAATGCAGCAGCCCTGTTAGGAGATGCAGATATAAAGTGAACAATAGGGAACCTTGAGGCCACCCCGTAGAACAGGTCTCAGCGTGATCTGGCAAAATCTGGTGCTCGGCGGTGTTCAATGCAGCTGCGAGATCTCATAGAATCCTGACCCAACACCATCACCGCCTACAGTCATCCTCAATTCATCACAGTCAACAAGATGACCACTTGTTCTGTGCTGGTTCAAGGCTGACAGAAAACAAGCACATAATGTCTTCACAAACCTACATGGTGGCGCTCCCTAATAGTTTCAAGACCCATCAGAGAAGGGAGCAGATCCTCTAAGTTTAACTGTGATAACTCTTGGAATATATCAAAACTTACTGCAAGGTAGACTTTATAGTCACTCTCAACATGATTCACAAATGCAGCGATACATTCCTTTCCAATATCAATAAAAAATAAGAGAGACTCAAGTAACTGCAGATGGGATCACTTCATTTGTAGTTACTCCGCAAGTAATGAGATATTGGATACTTTTCAGTAATTCCTTAAGCAAATTTTCTGGCAGTGCGATCTGTGAGGAAAAAGAGTTCCTTTTAGCTGCTGTGGTGAGGTGGTTTTACTTACGTAGTTGATGGTGATAAAGCGCCCCCTCCATAACGCCGTGGGATCTCCCCCAATTAAATTCCAACTGGCAAAGGCACATTATTTATTGTTTAAGAGAAAGAGAGAAATACTTGCAACTATTAAACTTCTGTTTCAAGATTAACTTTACAAAGGGGATCCATTTAAACAATACGTTACACAAGAGGAACCTTCTGTTGCCTCAACGCTATAGGTTCATAAATTGCTATCGATAAGTGGCCTACAGTCCCAGGGAGAGATAGTTCCATGATTTAGGAAACACCTCCAGGCTTGGGGCAGTACTCTGCGGGGGGAGGGTAGGAGGGTTCTCAAACCCCTTATTAAAGCAAAGCAATTGAATGGTAATCAGACCATATTAGTAGGAATGGGGACAGCCACCCGAGGGCTCCTTCATTATTGAAAATGGCATCAAAACAATGGGTAACTCACAGGCCTTCATATTTTGCAAAACAGACATAACGAGGGCAGGTCAAAACATCTGTCCAAACAAAATTATTGCGAAGGGTGACCGGCCCCTTTAAACAAGGTGGCTTAATGGAGAATTGATGCGAGTGGGGCAGATAAGGATAACATTCAGGATGTCGAGGCCTAAACCCCCGCCACACACGGGTCCTGTGTCTACCTCACGGTCTGCGAAGATGACCCGAGTTTAAGGGGGGAAGTAGGTATGGAGAGGGAGAAAGCGAGACACTCTCTTGCAGGTTGGTTGATGGGAAAACCCGGACTGGCCGGTTGTGGCACTGTGTCTGTAACTAATATTCAAGGGGTCGGCAACACTCCGCCTTGGGAAGAGGAAGAACAGTCAGGGAAGGGAATCACACGAAAGGGATATACATATAGGAGTGGGTTCTGGAGGAAGCCAAACTAACAAGGACAAGGTGCCAGCAAGTCATAGGTTCAACAAAGGTTTAGGACACAGAGGAGGACCAAGAAGGGGAAAACAGCAAAGGCGAGGGGACAGATAGGCTGAGTGCGAACTGAAGCAGAAGCGAAATTGTCTTAACAGCAGCTACTCCCACACAGCATTCGTCTCCATACGGTAGGTGTCTGTACTGCCTCTGCCCCGCTGACATGGAATATGCTCCATTTACTGGGATTTGGCGGGACACGTGGCGAATACCCCGTCCAGGGTAAGGATGGGGCTGCCTCACCAAATGTGGCCATCCTTCAGTGCGGCCGAGCGTGTCCGACCTGTCGTTCCCTATTGGTCAGTCCAGTGTTCTTAGGGTGCAGGGTTACTCACCTCAGAATGTCTCAATTACTCCCTGGGGTACCGCCTTGTGGCGCCTGCGATGTATATGGTCAGCGAAGTTGGAGGTACAGCTTCTCACCTCACGCTGCAGAGGTGTTCATGCCCAGGCCTGTGGTAGCGTGGCGGAGGGAGAGAGGGTAAGTCTCAGATGCCTTGTAGGCTTTGAAGCAGAAAGAGTGGAGGTCGAGGCGCGAGAACGAGCGGTGCTGAGGCGCCTATTTTAAGGAGCCACAGAGCATCGACGCGCTCGTCATAAATAACTCTGAAAGAGCCCACTCCGGCGCATTAGCAGTTTCTGGGGTACGATGAGAGGTCGGGCGAGAGTGGGACAGTAAATTTCCACTCTGAACCGACGTGAACGGCGCAAGTCACTTTTTAAAGACAATGCACTCTGGACGGTGACGTCTGCCTGGTAATTATTTTGCTGATGAATGGTGGGGCCTGGATCTGTCCCGGATAATCTATTGCTGTTCAGGATAAGGATAGGACTAATTAACCTACTTTAAAAACACACAAGCACACGCAAAACGCCACAACACGGGCGCCGCACACGGGGCCGGGATGGAGTCGCGTGCTCCTGGGCGCAGAAAGAACAAGCGCCGAGGCACGTGCATGATACCTCCGCGAACAAACCACGCGCTGCTGAGATGTGTTTGCGTGTGTGCAGGCGTGCACTCGTATAGTGCCAGGTTTCAATGTCGATCGGGGCAGCCCAATCATTCATTCTTCCAAGTCGAAAAAATGAATCCCAATTATTTAGGTTTATTATATCTCCTGTTACGTATAGTAGAGCAAAACTGTGTAATCAAACGCCCATATAAAAGAATGCAGACATATACCTTGAGGGCGAGAGGGGTATCTTCACATCCAAAGCAGACACCTCACCCCTTTATTTAAAATGAATGGACCCGTCGCTGAAGGGGGCAGTGGTCTGGAACATTTTTTATGTGATATCCAGTTGAAGAATAAAGGTAGAGCAGCACCGATGGTCCTGTTGCTCAGTCAGGAGATTGCCCCACAAGTCCCAGTATCTGCCATGTGTCGTCTGATACACATCTCAAATGACGCCAGTTAGTAGTCACAAGAGGTATCAGCAGGGCAGGATTGGGTACCCAAAGGAGGCCTGGCAAATTTTGTCACATTAGCCCCTGTGTGCCCCATAGCGAGCAAGGCAGTTGCGGCTGACATGACTAGCGGGTGGGGAGGGGGGGGGAGGTAATTTTAAATTAAAACTTGTGATTGGCTGGGATGCCGACCGCACAGGCATCTATGGGGAGGCCGTTATCAGGAGAGTGTGCATGACTTGATTTGGTCAGGCTTGGAGCTGACCAAACAGTCAGCGCCCACAACATTGGGCTGGCCACACCTCCCCGACCCGCCCACCCGCCCGCCCCCAACCAAACCCTTCTTCTTCTTTCTTGCAGTGCGAGAAGTAGAAACATAAAATGGTATATGTTTTATGTTTCTGCTTGTGGCACTGCGAGAAAGCAGAGGGACGATGCTCCTGCGCCCACATGGAGAAGCCGCCCCTCCTACAAGGGGAGTTGGTGGGGGTGACCGGGGTTTGAGTTTGCCCAAAAGAAAATGTGGGAAAAAATGGTGCATTCTACAACACATTTTTCATTATACATTCAATTGTATTTACTTTTAAAGCATAGTAAATGGTGACCTTATAGTGCACCAGGATACAACAATCTTTATTAGGGCCTTTCAATGATTCCCTCCTATCACCCTCAAAGAGTGCCCCTCATCTCGCCATAGCCCCTCTCACATGTATATAATTTTTTTTATAGTGCCTCTCATACCCTTTTAGGATGTTGGAGCACTTTACATCACACACACATAGAGACAATGACTAAAATGTGTGTAAGTCAGTGTATATGAAACAATGGCGTGACAATAGCTCCTTCAGCCGCTCCGGTGCTGGGAGCCCCGAGCTGCAGGGGGCCCACTCTGGCACTGTGCACGGGCGGCTGTCCCCAGAGCTCCTGCCTCGGTCCGAGCATGAGGGGCCCCCTCCATGATCTTTGCAGGGGGGCCCCATCAAGTTTCACTGCGCCACTGATAGGGAATGTTCCACAAGACAAAGGGTACTACAAAGGGTAGGATTCACGTCACCCATCCTGGTAGGCATTCCTTAAGGGTGCTTGGTCTCAAGAAGCACAAACTCAGGTTTCAGAATGAAACACAGTAGTCAGCGTTGGCTTTACTAATATGATATATCCACCCAAACAAACCCTTTTAAGCAACATTAGGAAAATGAAAGACTGGGGAAAAAACGCTACATTTCTAAACTCTACCATGCAGTTTGCGTGCAGCTCTTTGATGGTAGTTCATAGCTCATTGTGCTAGATTATGATTGTAACTTATGAACTGCCCAGTAACAAAAGGATCTCTGTGACAAAAACAGTAACCCACTGAGCTATGCAAATATAGTACAGTTCTGTGATTGGAGTGCTGCATGTTCTTTGCAGCAGGCATATTAACCGTCTGCGCAAACTTAGATGAGTCAAAACTGCCACTAGACAAAACTCCATCTCTCTACAGCAGGAAGATTAACCACTAAAGATATCGGGACACTTTTATTGTTGCCTCAAAACTGCTGAATATACAAGGAAGTCTCCAGCGGATGCTTTTAGAACCATAACATATTTCAAAACACAGGGGGGCTGAAACATGAGTGCTGAGTGGATTATGCTGGCCAGCTGATTTTGTTATTGGGGGCCGATATTGCAGCAGTGCTGCATAACCAGCCCCCAATAACAAATCCAACCCGCAAGTAACAAAACCGGACCACCCACCCTTCCAGCCTACAAGGAAACGCCCAATGCCCAGTACGGCTAGTCCAGCCGTGGGTATCAGCAGCTACCCCAGGCTTGCTGTTTGGTTCACCTGCCACAGTCCTTGCTACTCCTGCCCTCAGGGATCTTGAAGGCTTCAGCAAGAATGGGACCAAACCTGGACTCCAATGACCCTCTTTATTAGGTGGTTTATTCAGGCTAGGTGGCCACTTTCAGAGCGGGGTGGGCTGCCATGACCCAATGATGCCCCCAAGGTGCCATTCCTGGTACAGCCTTGTGCAGTGTGGGGCTTGTTTGAACATTTTTCCCAGGACAGATTTCGGTTTCCAGTCCAGTCCTTAAATATACGGAAACACGTCTTTTTCTTCTTGGGCTGACAAATCTGTCAAGTCGGCATCTGGGTGTGCCCCAAAATACAAAAGAATAGATGTGTGTCTCAAACTTTCAGGCAAAGCAGCTGTATGCCTCCAACTAAGACAGACCCTCAAATTAAGAGGCAGAGAAGAGAAAGAATATGTGCCACAAACGAGAAGGGTAGGAGATGTGGGTAATCCAAACTAAGATATGTAAGGTTCCTCTGCTCCCTTAACCTTTTTGGGGATTCAGGAGAGGTATGTGTCTCAAGCCATCGACAGAGAAGAGATATGAGTCTGAAGATAACAAGTGCATTTTTACAACTGGTATCTCAGAATGGGCGTGCCGACAAGCATAGGCCAGATTGTCATATCCCTCCTGAGGAATGGGTTTTACACTTTGGGGGTCTTTACAAGACAAATACGCCAATAGTCCACAAGGAATTTAGTCTTTAGGAAACCACCCTAGCTATACTAGTGCAGAAATCAGGGAAAGCTCCAGGCTTAGACAAAATCCTGGTTGACCTCTATTGAAGTGAACCACAGATTTGGGCCCCATATATACATTCTGTGTCCAATGCCCTAATGGGAGGAGGCCAGGTTCCAGACTCTTGGAAAGGTGCTATAATAATACTGATCCTCAAGAAAGGAGACAGAGCTACCAGAGCAATTAGAGACCCATAAGCTTAATTGATAACACCCAGAAAGTTTTTACTCCCCATACATAACAGATTATGGGATTGGATTGCATAAAATAAGGTATTATCCCACTTACAAGCGGAGTTTAGGCAAAAAAACAGTGCAGTGGACCAAATCAAAAACTTCTTAGCCATTACGTAGAAGACTGTAGACCTCGAGAACACGAGATTATTTTTGACCTTTGTCGATCTTCAATCTGGGTTTGATCTTGTCCCAAGGCCCAAACTATAGGAGACTTTGTGTAGGATAGGCGTTCCAAGAGGGCTGTTGACCCTAATCCAGGCACTTTATACAGATAATTATGCTAGGGTGAGGTGGGGACCCATGGGACAGCTGACAGATGAAATACTAATTCTAAGAGGAGTGCACCAGGGGTGGGTACTGGCTCCCATTCTCTTCCTCTTATACATCAATGAGTGCTAATTGTATCATTTTAATTGTGAGAATGACTCCCCCAAGATTAAAGATATGAAGACACCATGTCTATTATTTTCTGACAACACCCTGTTACTCTCTAAAAGTCCCTCTGGCTTATTCATGTTGCTTGAGAAGTTCTCCCTATACCGTAGAGATTATGAGTTAGAAATTAATAACAACAAAACAAAGTATATGGTGTTCGGAGATCGCAAGGGCAATATAAGAAGGAAAATATTATTAGATGGGGAGGCCACAGAGAGGGTCTCTGAGTTTGATTATTTGCACGTTCAATTAGAAGACTCACACAGGTGGGCAGGACAGCTGAGGAAGAGCACTCTGTCCCTCAATGTGCTGGATCCATTATAAGGTTTGTGAATAGGGCACATTCTTTTCCCATTTCTCCCCCTTTGGAAATCTACGGAAGTCAAGCATGTGGGGCGGCCCTTTATGAAGCTGATTTTTGGGGCCATTGCTAATTTGGAGATGTTGGAGAGTGCAGTGAATATTTTTCTCAAAACACTATTGAAAATTCCCCTGAGCACCACTACACTTCCCATCCATTTGGATCTAAATTTGAGATCCATCTCCGATATTGCAGCTGTGAGACTGAGCAGTATACTGGTTAAGAGAGTGGGGCAAAGAAGAGCTAAAGACCTATAGGGAATGGCTTCAAGGTTTGCTAGAGGGTTCGTGTACCCCGGGTGTGCTTATATACAGACTTGGTCACATAAGCTAGGCTTAGGGGACTTGTGGTTCAAACCCCCTAGATCGACCCCATAATGCTATTGAAAAACTTAAATTGGCTTATTGGAATTTTGTGCTGGGAGAGAAAATTTCTAAGATATCATCAGGTAGCTTGACTGATGTTTTTCTTTCATTCAAATGTGCTTTTGAGTTTGATATGTATTTAGACATGGTTACCGAACCTTTTGCAAGGGCACTTTTTGTCAGGTTTAGATTGGGTTCATTACCATTAGCTACTTTTACTTGTCTTTGGAAGAAAGAGTCAGACAGATCGAATATATGACCAGTGGGATGTAAGGCTCCAGAGTCCATTGAGCATGTTCATTTTTTCTGCACAGGTCAAACAAAGCAACGCACCCATTGGATTAAACCACTGTGTAAATTGATGGGTTTCAGGGATCGCACCACAGCACTAAGAGTATGTAGAAGAAACACCAGTGGCCCAGTTGTCTTTTCAATTGGCACATTTTTAACAGCAATATGGAATGTGAGGTCCAAGAAAATATAAGCCTAAGTAAGGACAACTGTCTCTCCCAGGGATGTCCCAAACAATGTATACATTAGTGTTGAGATGGCTGTAATTTGTTCTTACTATTTTTATGTTAGTATGAACCGAAATAAACGAAATTAATAAATGATATTGGTCTGGATGGACCCATGTCAAATAGCGACCAAACATTGGTACTAATATGAATGTAAGCTCAAATTATCTTATCAGTCAGAGTTGTAACACATCTTCCACCTTAACAAAGAAGCATAAGAAATCACAGCATGCATATCATGTATATTTGTGAGATGGTTTCCTACATCTGTCATGTTATGGCACCCTCTGAGCTACAGTGTTTACAACGATACCTTCTTGTAAAGTATCTTCAGGAACACTCTCCCTAGTAACATCACTGGAGAGGTGAGGGTAATCTTTATGCATATCAGACTAGACGTTTTCTCTATTATTACAGGTTTCACAATTGATTCAGTTCAACCCTTGATTTACCTCATAGATGACATTGTTTTGGCTCTCATTTTCATCTGATAAGCTATCAATCTGTTGTTCCTCTTAGTCCCACCAAGTTCATAGGATGGAAACACCTAGCAACGCTCCACATGTTCCAGCATCTACCATCAGCTGTGTGTCCTATGCACAGAGGCAGCAGAGTGGAGTGTGCTCTAAACATAAAGACAGAAAAGTGAGAGGAGTACTTGATGTCGAGACAGAGACGTGAGGTGTGTCATGAAAGTAGGAATATATGAGAGCTATGAGCCCTCAACTCTGAGGAGAGATGTGTGACCCAATTTCAAAGAGCACTTGGGTGTACACTAACCTCAACCCAACCAAGAAAGAATTTTAGTTATTTGCAAAAAACTAGAAACAAGAAACAGTACAAACCTGGCTAAAAGACATGGAGCTTGATGGTTTTGAATGCCAACTTTCACTGAATCTCAAGCTCTATGGATTCAACCTGGACACCAACTTCACCCTCAAGGAACACATTGCCCAAAAAAAACAAAGACGACCTGGTGCTAACTGTCTACCCTAAAGAAAGTGAAACCATTTCTTCCAGAAAGTGAATTCACAACTGCTGTTCAAGCCTTCATAATCTTGTATCTGGATGATGGTAAAGCCTTGCTGTATGGCCTCCCAAACTCCACACTGACACCCTTCAAGAGCATCCTATACTCTGCAGCATGTCTCATTCAAGGCCTGAGGGAATATGATCACATCACCCCATCCTGCTGGAACTCCATTGGCTCCCGTTTCTGGTCTCCATCATCTTCAAAACCAGCTGTATTGTTCACAAAGCCATAACAACCAGCAACCTCATTTATCTTGCAGACAAGCTTAATATCTCTCGTGGGTCTGGACATGACCCACATCCAGGACACTATCAGACTGCATACTAAGTAGTATAAAAAAGAAAAAAAAGTCAGCAGGTCTTTTCCATCTATGCATCCAAGATCTGGAATAACAGCCTTGTATCCATTGGTACCGCCTTAACGCTGCTCCTCTATATAAAAGATTTGAAGGCTCACTTGCCTCACAATGCATTAACCATCCAAAACCCACCTACTTCTCCTACCTCTTGTTGACTTCATGCTTGTCTTTGACCCGTACAGCGGTCCACTGCCTTTAGGCTAGGTTCTCGCTTTAGAAATACCACATACATGCACAGATACTCAGAAGATATAAAAGACCAGGAACAGAAAATATACCATGTTGGATAGGAAAATAGAACTGAAGACGAACAGGAGGCAGTCATATTGAACTAGGCTCAAAGACCCTGGAAATGGGTTTCACCTTGGCACCTCTTCATTCCAGAAAGTTCTTGTGCTGAACAAGGAGCCTGGCATTGCTTGACCAGCAAATCACTCCACTGGGTGCTTCAACCCTAGTGATCGCACAGAGGTTACAGTCGACTGCAGTTAAGATCGGGCAAAGCATTGCGACTTCCGCAGCACCCAGATCAATGGTGCTCTGTCTTTAACACCTAAACTCAAAGACAGGAACAAAGAGATGAGACTGCATTACATTAATTAAGGTAATAGGTAGCCTGTAGCGAAGGCAGAGAATAGATGTGTGGATCAAATTATGAGACAGACGAGAAATGGTACTAATGACAGATGAAGGGTGTGAGGCTTAAAGTTAGAGACAGCAGATGGATGCTTCCCCTAAACCGAGGGGCAGGAAATAGGTGTGTACCACAAACCAAGACAGAGGCGTCCTTCAAAGTCAAGATATATAGAGATTTGTATCACAAACACAGAGGCAGTTGAGTGACATGCAAAACCACAGAGAAGCATTAACTGTGTTCTCTGAAGGTAAAGGGACACATTTCTTCAGGATGTATAGAGGCATGTATGTAGTAGTTGTAGGGTTGTAAGTCAGAATGTCAAGGACAGAAGTATCCTAAAAATATATCATTGCATAAATATTGAGAAACAAAATATTATGAAGGTGAGTATGTGTAGGTAAGTATAGAGCTACCATTCTTAACTCCACACACACGTACCTTGAAGATACATATATATCGTCAAGATACTCTGAGGAATTCTAAGTGGGTAGAAGGAGAGTACAGCCTATAAAATTTCTTGGTATTAAATATTTTGATTAATGATAAGATTAACACTCTCATTAAGGTTTCCAGTTTTAGTCTTTCCTCTTCCCTCTCTCTTTCATCTGGTCTTTTGGAGTTCATAGTCAAACTCTTCTTTTCAGTGGCGTAGCTACTCTTGGGTCCCAGAAGTGGTGGTGCCCTCAACAAACAAAGCAGGTAAGTAACACAACAACAAACAAAAAGATAAGTAACACAAAAGAAACAAACAGGTAAGTAACACAAAAGAAACTATGGGTGTCTTGTCTGCTGTATCTGTCTTCTGCTCTCGATACTTTTTTTTTCTTTCGTGGATCCCTCTCCAGTCTGGCTGGCTGTCCTTCTGTCGGTTTCATTATTTCGCCTTTCCCCTTTGATTTTGCCTATCCCTCTTCCATTCTTTTCTTCTGTTTCAAACTCTGATTAGGTCAGTCTACTTTGTATAGTGACTGCGTTGCCTGGAAACATCCCAATACTGTAGGAACTCAAATGAAGAACAATTATCTTTTCCTAAGAGGATTCAAACAAATGGAAAAATACCTCTTCTTAAAGAGGTATGAGGAAAATAAACTTAACAGACTTATGTATGTACCTCAAGTTCCTTTAATGTCATTACAAGGACAGGACCTCCCTGTGGTTTTCTTTTCACTTTGCCCTTCGTCTTAAAGAAAATTAGGACAGATGCTGGCCTTGTGTCTTTGTTACCCTTAAAAGGAAAAAAAAGAGACTACACGTTGCTTTTGTGCCTATTGTCCCCTCTCCCTGTGCAGATATCTCTTTCCACTCACTATCCTTCTGAAAAGAGAGACTGCTATAAGGGATCCCATCATAGATATATATATGTGGTGTTAAGTGTGGTAAACCTATAGTTATATTCTTATACTTACATTCACTATGTTTTTGTAGGGTTCTTAAACATTTATTTTATTATTTTAATGCGTAACACAACATGGGCACACATCATGAGTAAGTAGAGCAGTATTCTATTATCATCATAATACGGTATCCCCTATTCGGCCTCCAAAGTGCCATACAAACAACAACATAAACAGTGGAGTCGACAAGGGTCCCTAGTTACATTCTCCTCACAAGGAGGCAACCAAGTACATGATATTGGAAGGTTTAAGAATGATACAGTCTATCTCATGCGAGGGCTGGTTCTGGCTCATAAGAATCGCTTTCCTGCCCTTTGTTCGCGAATAGACCTTTTAGTAGAATGGTCCTATGTATTAGTCGGATTGTCACTGCTGATATATATGAACGATTTCTCTTGAGTAACCCCGCTGCGAGATTCCCCAATCAGTGCCGTACCTCCATACATAATGTTGATCATACACCTTGTACTGATAACTTCTTATCCCATCTGCCAGTAGTATTGTTATTGAATTGTATAAAAATAAAAAATAAAGTTAAAAAAAAAAATGAATGATACAGTCATGCCTAAGGAAGGATAAATAGAGTGTGCTGAAATTACGATTGAACAGCCGGCAATGTTGTCTAGATGTTCCCTCGCACTAACTCAGTGTAGGCCTCAAGGGAGCCAAGTCAGGTGTGGGGAGACAAGCAGCTCAATGGGGGGAAACAGTTCTGGGTCTCCTTTCATAGCACTCTATATGCCCCATGCCCTCCCATGACCACTGGAGGAACCCCAAGTATTCACAATGCCCAGCCAGACCACAAGAACCAGGGCAAGACCTGACCCACCTCACAGTGCACCAGAGAAACAATCAGTGGGGTTCTCGATATCAATCAGGGCAGGCAATTATCATTTCTCGCTTCAATGTTCCTAATGTAAAGTTCCCAACACCCCCTATCAGCAGTGTCCCCTTCCCTGATTCGCACCATCATGGGCACCTCTGACTCAGCACGTGCCCATTTCAACAGGGTATTCAGCCAGCACTTAATATCTGTTGCCGTGGGTGCCTTCCGTGAAATAGCAACTTGGTGTTTAAAAAGGATCAAAGCGAGCTCAATCAGTCTGTGTAAGAGTCTGTGACAGAGATACTGTCAAACAGAACTACTATTAGCAATATCCATATGGTGGTCTGTGCATCAGCCCCTTTCAACCATTGCCTTTCTTCAACCAGACTCCTTCAATCATTTGCCTGTTTATTTATCATTAACATTTTGACTCAGCCCAGTAAAGTATTTACCTCTTGCCTAAGGGTGTAACCTTCCACCTCTACTCAATTGCTTGCATTGGACCGCAAGAGGGAAGGCTACATAAGTATCATCCTATCTGCTGGCTCCCACACGTCTCACTCGTATGTGCTAATTCTGTTGTTTTTTTTTACATATCTTCATTGATTTTCTGTTTACATGAATCTCACACCCAACCCTGGCCGTCAACCCCACCCCCCGCCCCATCACATTTCCCCCCCCCCCCGAATTGAAACAAAGACACAATTTGTATGATATCAAAAGATGTAGGGATGAGGAGCATTTGAAATCATATTTGATATAATGTAGAACAATCTAGAATGTCCCCGTTCTTATTGGATTGAATTCACCACTCATTTCAATTTTTTCCCTCTTCTATGTATAATTGCACATCCATTGCAACAGTGGGTCCCATATCAACATGCCTCTATTGCGTTTATTGCGCCCTTTTCTTTTATATATAGCCACCTCCAGGCTACAAGTTGCTAACAGCCGAGCCCTCCATTGCTGGAATGTCGGTGGATTCGGGTCTAACCAGGCTGAGGCTATGCATAGCCTTCAGATGGCCATAGCCACAAATATGAGGCCAAGCATATATTGTGGACGCATGCCGTCTGCTGTGCCCAACAATATTTCCTCTGTTGAAATATGAACATCTGTTCCAAAAATTTCTGATAGAAAATCAGAGATTGCCACTATTAAATTTGATGGCACTTTACAGGAGGCAAATATATGTACACTATCAGCCTTGAATAATGAACATCGTGGGCATGTTGTACCTTTTCCAGTCCCCCATTTCGCTATTTTCTTCGGGGTATAATACAATGAAAAAAACGTTTTATAGTACTGAGCTTGTAATTTAACTGACATAAAACTAAGCCCGGGCATAGTGCTTCGCTCCGCCCACGGAGTGTACGTAGCGCTGCCTGCTTTGCGGTTTACGAAGTAGGCGTAGCAGGCAGCGCTACGCACATGCCGCGGCGAAGCAGAGCTGCCCGCCACCCGCCGCCCGCCCGCCCGCCCTCATTTTAAAAGAATTTAAAGAATTTAAAAGTAAATAAAATGCCTTACCTGCGGTGCGGCATCCCAGGGCTCCCTCTTCCTGCTTGACGGCAACTTCTTCTCACAAATGCGCATGCGCGGACACCGCGCATGCGAGAGCGGAGCGCGCGATTGTGCGTAGATTTGGCCACACTACGCGATGCTCCACGTAGCCCCACGACGCCCACTACGCCCAGGGTTACATAAAACAAGTTTGTGACATTTCGAAGGATCGAAGAGGGGTTTGTGGCAAAACACCCAGCTTAGTCTGCCACATATCTATCTGTTTCTCCACATCATCGGTACCAAAAAAGTTCAGATATTCGTATATCTCCCCAATGGTTAAGCTAGATTTTTTACATATACTATCTATAATTTGTATTGTGTGAAATTTTTCCCTGCCCCCCCCCCCCCCTTCTTTAGCAGAGAATCTCTCACCTGTAGATATTTGAAGAAATCCCTATGACTAAGGTCCTATTCATTACGCAATTCCTCAAAGGTCTTCAATCGATTTCTCGTGAAGAAACAGCCGAGCTGTGATATCCCTCCCTGTATCCAACGATCCATACAAATGTCATCAAATATCTCTGGAAGATCATTATTTTTGAATAACGGGATATAATGTGAGTATCGTCCAAACCCCAATAATTTACGAGCACAACCCCAAACCGTATATATACCATAGATACTCTTGAATTTCACCTTCTTAAAATAACTGTCGTTGTTGTGTCGCCAGAGACAACCTTCAGAGCCCCTTCCCAATATAAGTGTTTGTGGGGTAGGTGTGTTATTACTATTGGGCCCTGACGATATAAGTACTGAACAATATCTTAATACCGTAGCCCAGTAATACAATTTGAAGTTAGGCATTGCCATTCCCCCTCTATCCTTTGGGAGTGTGATATACCTTAGAGCCCGGTGTAGTTTCTTATATCCCCAGATGAATCTAGAGAACATAGATTCTATAGCTCTAAACAGTTGAGGGGGAAGTTCTAAACAAATGGTCCTAAAAAAATTAAGAAATCTGGGAAGGTATAACATTTTAATCGTATTACTACTCCCACCAATCGTTAAATGTAGGTTATTAAGACTTACCAGTTCTTTTTTTGTTAGTTGAATCAAAGGTCCCACATTATTGTTAACTATGTTATCCACCTCTGCCGATATGCTCACCCTGAGATACTTGGCTTTATCTATAACTCTAACATCTCTCATCGTAATCTTGTCGTTAAGAATGATCTGTGTTTTACTCTGATTTAGCTTGTAGCCAGATACTGCTCCGAAGATCAGCACTTCCTCTTCTATCACCGCAACTGCTTTATTAGGATTGCTAGTGACTAAAGCAATATCATCTGCATAGGCTAGTGTTTTGGTCTCATATTCTTGTACCCAAATTGGTGAGATTAATGTGTTTTGATCCAACCTACGGATGAACGGGTCGATGTAAATCGCAAAAAGAAGAGGAGAGCACGGGCACCCCTGCCTTGTCCCCCTAGAAATGGTTATTTTTTCAGATAATACCCCATTTATCAATACCCTAGCAATGGGTTCCACATAAAGCATTTGTACTGCTTTGATAAATCTCTTGTTGATTCCGCTATATGACATTGTGGCCCAAAGGTATTCCCAGGAGACCCTATCAAAAGCTTTTTCGGCGTCGAGTAGAATAAGCGCCATAGAGTCTCCTGTCACCTTAGTAAAATCAAAGAGAGAAATTACCCTTTGGACGTGATCGATTGTGGATCTACTGGGAATAAACCCATGCTGACGTTCCGATACAATCTTGTGGATGATCGGTGCTAATCGGCTTGCTAATAGTTTAGAGTACATTTTTGAATCTCCATGTATTAATGTAATAGGGCGATAAGACCCGGGTTCTAAAGGATCTTTATTTTTATTGTAAAAAACTACAATTTTGGCAGATGACCATGAAGCTGGTGGCCTTCCTCCCTCAAAAATATGAATAAACAATTCCTGCATTATTTCTTTTAGTTGTGCTGAGAATTTAACATAAAATTCTGTTGGGATACCGTCCATACCAGCAGCTTTCCCTGTAGCAAGAATATTCATAGATAATAACATTTCCTCCCAGAATGGAGTATTATCTAAGCTTTCCTGATCCGCTTTCTCGAATCTTATTGGGGTATTTAGATTTAGGTATGTTTCTGATCTTCCGAGTTGATTCTCTGTAATTTCATAAAGATTCTGGTAAAATCTTTGAAATGCCATTCTGATCTCAGAGGGTTCAGTCTTAAGGCCAGTCACTGGATCTCTAATTTCTTTAACCAAATTGGCCGAATATTCTTCTCTAGTGCGTATCGCCAACTGGTGGCCCACCTGTTCACTCCATTCATAAATCTTTTCTTTATGGGCTGTTGCTTTCGCAACTGCTTTTTCAGTTAAAATATCTATTATCTGGTTTTTAGCCACCGCTACCCGATTTAATTCATTCCCAGGTGTACGGCCCTCCTGAATTACCTTAATCAAATCTCCCTCGGCCCTACCCAGATTACCCTGGAGTGTTGCCATCTTTATTTTAGCCTCTTTATTGGAGCAGAGGGAGAACTGCATCGTCTCCCCTCTAATACCAGCCTTTAAGGCATCCCAGACCACATCTATTGTAGCACTACCAAGATTATCCTCCAAAAAGCCCGGAATCCATTTAGTCATATGCTGACAAAATTTCTCGTTCCCCAAAAATGCTCTTTCAAATGTCCATGTCCTAATTTTGGAGTTATTTAACCCACATCCCAGACTTAATACTAAAGGCTTATGGTCCGATAAGATCCTTGATGTTCTTTCTATTATACAAGCGGACCTCAAAGTACTAGATATGAGTATATAATCCAGTTGCACAAGCCGGGAGTGTGGATATGAGTAATATGTGAATTCCGGATCCCCAGGATGCCCTAAATGCCAACCATCAATTAGGCCATGCATCACACACATATTTTTTAATGCCTGGAAAACTTTTGGTTTCCGGCCCGAATACTTAAAACCTGGATCTGAAAGCCACTCCCCTGGTAGATGTATATTAAGATCCCCACACACAATTAATGGGAGAGGCCAATGGGATAATTCATTAGCCATGCCTGACAGAACATCTGGATCGTCGCTAATATTTTCATATATAGTAGAAAGAGTCATTTTACTCTCCCCGGAATCATAATGACATTCTACGATGGCCCAACGACCAAATTTATCAGCTGATGTGCGTGTGAATTGGAGATCTCCCCTTTTTGCCAAAATTGCTACACCTCTCGCGCACACCCCCTGTGTTGAGGCTATAATCAGTCGATATCCTAATGTTTTCAGCAGATATTGTTGTGGTCCCTCAACATGTGTCTCTTGCAGACATATGATATTGGCTCCGATCAACTGTAACCCTGCCGCAACTGTCTGTCTTTTCTTACTATCGTTAAGACCGCAAATATTAATAGTGACAATTTTCAATTTAGGCATGATAATATTTGTTCAAATGGTCCGTGCTTAACAGAAGTAATCTCCCTCATTATACACCACACTTACCCAGTACTGGTGTTACTGTTCTCATATTGGCCCCTCTTCCCTCCACTTGTCGCATACATTTTGTGTCTAGAAATTCCCCTGACCCCCACCATTAATTAGGCAATCAGGCTCAATCCTGAGCCTGTGTGATAGCGTCTGATCCGACAACGCCCACTCTCCACATCCCCCCATCGCCCACCATCCATACTGTTTTTTCCTTCTTTTCTTCCCCTTTCTCTTCCTATCTCTTTCTTTTTCTTTCCTTCTTTCCTTCTCCCTGATTCTTCCCCCGCTCCCCTTCCTTCCTTTTCCTTTCCTCCCCCGTTCTCTCGACCTATCTCCCTACCCCAAAAAGGAAAGAAAGAGAAACAAAGAACAGAAGAATCGAAGCACCCTTATGTCAGATCGGAAGGGAGCCACCCGCATAATCCAGTTGGGTAGCCACAAATATGAAACAGGAGGAGAGAAAGTGATTAATTGTTCTAGACAAGTCCGGATTTCCCAGTAGTTATCTCCTTAAGTTTTTGCTCCGCTTGGATTTCTGAAGTAAAAAACCAAGTCTGTCCTTGCGAGATTACTTTCAGTTTAGCGGGATTTTGAAGAAAAGCGGCGGCACCAGCTTTTGTGTAGCGTCTCTCCACTTGTAGCGTGTGCAAAATCTGGTTTAGCGAAAAATGAGAAACTATCCCAGTTCCGCTTTTTATTGGGTCTGGCCAGGTCATACACTGTTTGACGGAGCAAAACGTTCCTGAAATAAATCAAAATCACTCTGGGATATGCTTGGTTATTTTACGGGCGTTTAGACATTGACATCGGGAATCTATGCACCCTTTGAATCTCCTTGTCCCAATCCCAATGCGCTAGTTCTGGAAACGCATTTTTAAACAAATTGATAGAGAATGCACGAATGTCACTTCCTTCACTGTTCTCTGGGATCCCGCTGTTCTCTGGGATCCCAGTATGTGCTAATTCTGCATGCTATAGCACATTCAACCCAGATACCTTGGCTTTGCCAATGCTTGTTATTTCTGCATGTGTTCATCTTCAGTCTGATGGTGTCCTAGCTGCAGGTGTGCCAAGAGCCACCACTGGTAATTACTTTGCCACACCAATAGAAAGAGTGCAAATCATGATAGCTTTGTAGATGATGCAGCTAGCTTTGAAGATGGTGCTGGATGGCAAGTGGAGCCTGTGGAGTTCTAACAGGGTGGGGTGATGTGGTCATATTCCTTCAGGTCCTTGAGGAGGCATGCTTTGGTGTGTAAAATGCTCTTAAGTATGGTTGTTGTGGAGTGTGAGAGACTGAGGAGAATGACATTGTCACCATATGAATGCAGGAATGCAAGGGCTTGGACAGCAGTTTTGAAATTGCTTCATGAGAGGCACAGTTTTGCTTTCTTCAGTAAAGGGAGATGGCACTAGGCCATTACTCCCTCATGGGTCCTCCTCGTCCCGTCCTGACATAGTGAGGCAATCATGCCTCCCGACAGCCAATAAGAATGCTTATAATATTTTCAAAGGATATATAAGCCCCTCCAACACACCGCCATTCCTGTTTTTTTTTTGCCGTCCGATGTCGGTCGGAACCCTCGTGTGCTCCGTGTTTCCTCCTTGCCGGTTCCCGGGTTTGTTGGGCTGGGTTTGCTGTGCCTTGAGTTTTTTCTTTTCTTTTCTGTTGAAGTGTTTGTTTTACTTCTTTTGCTGCGCGCAGCCGGACTGGTGTTTCGGTCAGCCGCATTCCTGCTCCTTGGACAGAACGCGCTCCTTGCACATGTGCTGGTCTGGGCTGGGGAGCTTTCTCTTGCGTTCTGGCCTCAGGTTGTTCCGGTGCTGGGAACTTCTAACGGCATCCGGGTCCCGCTGCCATAATGTTTGTTGTGTGGTTGTGGGGGAGACTGTAGGGCTGTCCCTTTTTCTTTCCCAGATCTTGTGTTGCTATGACTTGGTTGTTTGGGTACAGTTTTTTGGGGTAGTTGATGGGCACTTCCTGGTGTGTGCTGTGGCTTCCTGATGCTGCTGCAAGTGGCCAGGGGTGTTGAGGTTTCCGCTCCATTGCCTGCAGGATCTTTGTTTACGCATCATCATGTTCCGGGAGCTGCAGGTGGTTGACTTGTTGCAGATTACCGGGTCTAGCCTGCAGAATTTGGTTCATTCTGCTGTGATGCCTTCCCATGCGGGCTGCGCTGCTTGAGCCTTCTGCTTCCTCCTCTCCAGAGGGTGGGAGTATGTGGTCATTCTCCCTGCCGGGAGTATTTCCCGTGACAGCTTTACACCTGTTTCATTGTCTGTGGAGGGGTGACTCCCTGTATTGTTGCTCGGTGGTGCATGACCTGCCTTTCCATTCTGTCGTCTGGGAGGTTCTGGCTGTCACATGGCTTGAGGTCGACATGCGGGGGATTCCTCGTTTTCTGCGGGAAACGGTATCACCTGACGGTGTTTGATGCTGATTTTCCTTTGGTTGATAGGGTCTGTCTTTTACACCTCCATGTCTCTTTCCTCTTCTTTGTCTTCGGAGGAGTCTGCTCTCATGCGATCTTCTGCTGCTTCTCGTTTTGGGGTTCATGCTTGCACTTCCTCAGTCTATGCTTTGCGGATCCCTTCTAGGGGTTTAGGTACCTGTTAGTCTATCTTTGGCATCGGGGGATCTCACTCCTTTCTTGACTCAGATGGTGGTCTTGGCTCAGTTTCTGTCTGTTGTGTTTTGTTGCTCTGAGGGTCCTCTCCTCGGCTGCTGGGGTGGCGGTGGCTGGTAGGAGGTCTTTCTGGATCATGCTTTGGTGCCATGGCGCTGCGCAGACACCATGGTCCATTGCCTGCCTTTTGTGGTTCTCAGGCTTTTTGGCTTCCTGCAAAGTCAGTCTGTGCGGAAGGGCTTGTTTTTTTTCCTTCTTCTGGAGTTTCCGGATTCTCTGTCTTCTTCTCGGCCCTTTTGTGATCGGGCCCGTGGTTGGGGGGCTGCGTTCCATTTGGTTCCTGGCCTCTGCAGCGCCTGCTGCTGCCCGTGGGTGTTGGTCAGATATTGTTTTTCCCAGGAGGATTTACCGTGGCCTGGTGGTTCCAATTGCGGTCTCTTCCTCAAAGAGTTGTTTTCCGCTCCTGGTGTTTCACTGGTTGTGAGTTCCTTGTCTACATTGTTGGCAATGTTGCAATTTTGGGGTCTTGGCTCGGTTGTTCCTGGATTGTTGGTCCGTTCTGATTTCCGCCTGGTGGGTCTTGTCAGTCATCAATCTTGGTTACCGGATTCCCTTTCCGTGGCCATCCCCCTTTTGGACTGTTTTCGGGGTACCCCGTTGTCCCCGTGGTGTGCTCTGCCTTCTTCTCTGGCGTCGGTCTGTTTTTGTCCTAGGGCACTGTTGTGCTGGCTCTGGTGGCGGAGCTGGGCATGGGGTTCTTTTTTTCTTTGTTCCTGGTCACGGCGCCTGATGGTTTCTTCTGCTCGGTTTCTGTATTCCCGGGCTTTGTACGGTTTGGTGCGGCTGGGTAATTTTTTGATGATTCCCTTGCTGTCTGTCGTCCCCCTCATCCTGGTGGGCGATTTTTTGGCTTCCCTGAGTTTGGAAGTCGCCTGTTTTCACGTTCCCGTCTATCCGGCAGGTCTGCGGTTCCTGCGGTTTGCTGTGGACGGGTTCCATTACCAGCTTCAGGTGTTGCCTTTCGGCCTCTCTACTGCTCCCCGGTTTTTCCGCTGTGTTGGCTCCTGCCATGGGGGTTTTGCTGAGTCTGTGTTTCCCTATGTTGCTTTTGTCTGGTTTCTGCTTCCACCCTCCTTGTGGCTCTGCTGGCTGTGCTGGCGTTGTTGGCCTTGTTCCAGGATCTGGGGTTCATGATGGATCTGGCCTTTTCTCATCTGGTTCCTGTTCTGGGGCTTCAGTTTCTCGGAGGCCTGTTTGACGTTTTGCAGGGGGCTGTTTTCTCGCTCCGGCTCGGTTCATTGCCCTTTTGACTCTTCTGCGGGTCCTGCTGTGTCGCCCTTCTGCTCCTGCTCTGGGTTGGTTGTGGGTCTGGGGGTTGGTAGCTGCCTCCACAGCTGTGGTTCCTTGAGCTCGTCTGTGCCTCAGGTCCTTGGTGATTCTTCTGTTGGCTCCTTGGGTCCCTTCCCATGCCAGTTGTGTGGCTCTGGCTCCTCTCTCCCCTGTTCTGGTTCCTAATTTGGTATGGTGGCTTTGCTCTACTGCTCTGGTTTGGGGGTCCATTTTCTGCTTCCTTCTCTCCTTTTGTTGGCCTCGGATGCCTGTCATTGGGGTTGGGGGGAAGTGTTGAGATCCTTGATGGCTGACAAGTCTCTTGGTTCTTCCAGTCATTCTGGTGGCTTGTTGTTGCTTGCGCCTTCTTGGGGGGTCCAGGTGCGCGTCTCTGTGTCTGCTGCCTTCCGTGATTTGTGTCTGGGTGACATCTCATCTGTTGGCATTGAGGGCTGTTTACGTTCAGAGCCTTCTATATTTTGTAGGAGTTGCTTTGGCCACTTCCTCCCGTCCTCTGTTTTGTGCCGTCTGTCTGTTCCTCTGTTCTGGGACCTTTGTCTTCCAATCGGGACTCTCTGGATCAGTCTTTTTGCTTCCCCTAACGACGCTCTTCTTCCCCGGTTTTGTTCCACGGTGCTCTATCCTCAGGCTTGGGGGTTGCTCTCTCGTTTCCTTGGCCTTCAATCAATCAATCAATCAATCATAGTATTTATAAAGCGCACTACATACCCGTGAGGGTCTCAAGGTGCTGGAGGGGGGGGGACGCTGCTACTGTTCGAAGAGCCAGGTCTTGAGAAGTCTCCTGAAGGTTAGGAGGTCTTCAGTCTGCCGCAGGTGGATGGGGAGGGTGTTCCATGTCTTGGCGGCGAGGTGGGAGAATGATCTGCTGCCCACGGTCACTCTTCAGATGCGGGGGACGGTGGCGAGGGCGCGGTCTGTGGAGCGGAGCTGGCGGGTGGTGGTGTAGAGGCTGTCGGCTGTTGAGGTACGCTGGTCCGGTGTTGTGGAGTGCCTTGTGTGCGTGGGTGATGAGCTTGAAGGTTATCCTCTTTTTCATGGGGAGCCAGTGCAGGTCTCTCAGGTGGCATGTGATGTGGCTGCGGCGGGGGATGTTGAGGATCAGGTGGGCGGAGGCGTTCTGGATGCGTTGGAGCTGTTTCAGGAGTTTGGCCGGGGCTCCTGCGTAGAGTGCGTTGCCGTAGTCCAGTCTACTGCTGACAAGGGCCTGGGTGACTGTCCTTCTCGTTTCGGTGAGGATCCACTTGAAGATCCTGCAAAGCATGCGGAAGGTGTTGAAGCAGGAGGAGGAGACGGCGTTGACCTGCTTCGTCATGGAGAGGGTGGAGTCGAGGATGACCCCTAGGTTGCTTGTGTGGTTGGTGTGTGTGGGGGGTGCTCCTAGTGCAGTCAACCACCAGGAGTCGTCCCAGGCTGAGGGGGTGGGTCCGAGGATGAGGACCTCTGTCTTGTCCGAGTTCAGCTTCAGTCGGCTGTTTCTCATCCAGTCGGCGGTGGCCTGCATTCCTTCGTAGAGGTTGGTTTTGGTGGTGTGGGGGTCTTTGGTGAGGGAGGGGATCAGCTGGGTGTCGTCAGTGTAGGAGATGATGTTGAGGTCGTGTCGTCGTGCTACGTGGGCGAGTGGTGCCATGTAGACGTTGAACAGCGTTGGGCTGAGGGTTGAGCCTTGGGGACGCCCCAGATGATCTCGGTGGCTTCGAAGTGGAAGGGGGGGAGGCGGACGCTCTGAGTTCTGCCAGAGAGGAAGGAGGTGGTCCAGTCCAAGGCATTCTCTTGGATTCCGGCGTCGTGGAAGCGTGTTCTTAGTGTGCAGTGGCAGACCATGTCGAAGGCTGCTGACAGGTCCAGGAGGATGAGGGCCACGGTTTCTCCGTTATCAAGCAGGGTTCTGATGTCATCGGTGGCGGCGATCAGGGCAGTTTCGGTGCTGTGGTTGCTGCGGAAACCGGACTGGGATGGGTCCAGGATGTTGTCTTCTTCGAGGAAGCTGGTCAGTTGTTTGTTGACGGCCTTTTCGATGACCTTCGCTGGAAACGGGAGCAGGGAGATGGGTCGGAAGTTCTTAAGGTCCTTGGGGTCCGCCTTGAGTTTCTTGAGTAAGGCGTTGATCTCTGCGTGCTTCCAGCTCTCCGGGAAAGTCGCTGTCTCGAAGGAGATGTTGATGGTTTTCCGGAGGTGGGGTGCGATGGTGCTGCTGTATTTGTTGAAGATGTGGTGTGGGCAGGGGTCTTCCGGGGATCCGGAGTGGACGGTGTTCATGAACTTGATGGTGTCCTCGTCGTTGATGTTGGTCCAGGTAAGCAGGCGGTTGGTGCGGGTGGTGGTCGTGGGAGCGGCGGTCTTGGCGGTTGCTGGGGTGGTGATGGCGTTGAAGCTGTCGTGTATGTCTGCAATCTTGCGATGGAAGAAGGTGGCCAGCGAGTCGCACAGGTCTTGAGATGATGGGATGTCGTTGGTGTTGGAGCTGGGGTTGAAGAGTTCCTTCACGATGCTGAAGAGCTCTTTGCTGTTGTGTGCATTGTTGTCGAGGCGGTCTTTGAAGGAGGTCCTTTTGGCGGGTCTGATGAGGTGGTGGTGCCTGCGAGTGGCGTTCTTGTGAGCTGTGTAGCTTTCGGTGTTTGTTCACGGGTCCAGTTCTTTTTGAGTTTTTGGCAGGTTCACTTGGAGGCCTGGAGGTCTTCGGTGAACCAGCTGGCTCTCTTGCTGGTGCGGGTGTTGGGGGGTTTCTTGAGCGGGGCAAGGGTGTTGGCGCAGTCGTCGATCCACTGTCTGAGGCTGCGTGCTGCGGTGTCTGGGTCGGTCGGGTCTGCGGGTGGGCTCTGGGCGAGGGCGGTGGTAAGCTAGTCCTCGGTGACCTTGCTCCAGTTGCGGCGAGGCATCTGTTGGGTGTGGTGGTGTGTGGTGGGTTTCCGGAAGGTGAAGTGGATGCAGCGGTGGTCAGTCCAGTGGAGTTCGGTGGTGTGGTTGAAGGAGACGTGGGTGCTTGCTGAGAAGATGGGGTCAAGCGTATGGCCGGCGTAGTGGGTGGGTGTTGTGACGAGTTGTCTGAGTCCGAGGTTGGCGAGGTTGGCGATCAGGGTGGAAGAGTTGGAGTCGTTGTTGTTCTCGAGGTGGAAGTTTAGGTCCCCGAGAAGGATGTAGTCTGTTGAGGCGAGGGCGTGTGTGCTGATGAAATCGGCGATGGAGTCGCTGAACTGCGGTCGGGGTCCGGGGGGTCTGTAGATGAGGGTGCCTCTGAGGGTGGTGTTGGGGCCGGTGTGGATCTGAAAGTGCAGGTGTTCGGCGGTGCTGAGGGTGTCGTCGGTGTTGGTTGAGACTTTGAGAGTGTTCCTGTGGACGATGGCGATTCCTCCTCCTACTCCGTTGGTGCGGTCCTTGCGGGTGATCTTATAGCCTTCTGGGATGGCTATGGCGATGTCGGGTGCCGAGGAGGGGTTAAGCCAGGTCTCTGTCAGGAAGGCGACGTCTGGGGCGTTGGTGTCGAGTAGGTCCCAGAGTTCGACGGCGTGTTTGCGGGTGGAGCGGGTGTTGAGCAGGATGCATCTGAGGAAGTTGGGTTCTTCGGTGGGCGGGTTGGAGGGTCGGATGCTGGTGAAGCAGCAGTTTCGGCAGGAGAAGGGTCCTTGGGTGCGCCTCGGGGCGGCCAGGCAGCAGGTGCGTGATCGTCCGTCGTTGAGTGCGTGGAGGGTGTGGGAGTCGTAGCGGAGGCGGGTGATGTGGTGTTTGCGGGGGCCAGGGATCCTGGCGCTGAGCGCAGTCCAGGCGCGGACGGGCGCCGAAGGGCACGCCTTCGGCTTGCCAGCGGCGCTGCCGCGGAGCGGCAGGCATATATGGGGAGGTGGGAGGGAGGAGCAGCTGGGAGGTGGGGGCAGCGAATGTGCAGTCAGGGGGGCGGGGCCGCAGGGGAAGCAGCAGCGGGAGCGGTGCGGGACAAAAAACAAAGGGCACAGAGGCAAAAGGCACAAAATTAGAGGGGCAGCGAGGGTTACAGAAGGCAAAAAGGCACAAAATTAGAGGGGCAGCGAGGGTTACAGAAGGCAAAAGGCACAAAATTAGAGGGGCAGCGAGGGTTACAGAAGGCAAAAAAGGTTACAGAGATGCGGGGGCAGCGAGGGAACAGAAAGTAAAACGGGCAGAGGGACACGGGGGCAGCGAGGGGAACAGAGGAAAAACCGGGCAGAGAGCAACTGCAGGCAGCAGGGGAGGACAGAGAACAGCAGTTACGGACACAACAATGTCGGAAAAGGCAGTACAGGCAATGCAGTGAGAACAACCTACCTATGGCAGCTGGAGCAGACACACAGGCGGAGCTGCGTGGAGGGGGAGCGACCTACAGGCTTTCTGTGGGCCTATTTCCCTCTTCCCGGGGGTGCTGCAGAGGATTCGGGGGTATGACGGTGTCTGTGCTGTTGGTTGCTCCTTTTTGTCCTCGCTGCCTTTGGTTTCCGCTCCTGCTGGAGGGGGGCAGGTATAGCAGGCTTCCCTTGACTCCGGCTCTGCTTCTGTGTCCGCAGCTGTCTTTGCCCTATCTTCGTCACCTGCATCTGTCGGCCTGGCTTTTGAGCAGCTGTCATTGGCGTCTTTGGGCTATTCTTCTGTGGTGACATGTGGCATTCAGTGTACGCGTCGGCCTTCTTCACTTACAGACCATGGCGCACATTGAGACTCTTTTGTCTCTTGTACTCTTCTCTTGGTTTGGATCCATGGTTGGTAGCCCGGCTTCTCTTCTTGTCTTTCTCTAAGATGGGTTTTTGATGGACCTTTCCCCTTCTGCCTTGTCTGCTCGTTGGACTGTGGTTCAGGCATTGTCGGGGTCTCGGGGCCTCTTTTGGTAGTTGTTGCTCCTTGAGTGTGTCGGATTCTGTGTTGTTTTCGGCTTTCACATCCGATCTCTCCTGTGATTGTGTCTCCTTGGGTTTGCCTACTGTTTTGCTGGGTCTGCAGTTGCACCCTTTTGTGCCTTTTTTGGAGGCTGTTTGTTTTGGTTGTCTGCAACTGTGGCTTTTTTGTTGTCCGTCTCCTCCGCGTGGCGGTTGGGTGAGTTGGGTGCTTTGTTTCTCTCCTTCCCTTATTTGCAGTTTCTGCTGGATGGGGCTGTTTTGCAGCTAGGCCCGGTTTGTTTCCCTGGGCTTCCTCCGGGTTTCATTTGCTGCTGGAGGTGATTCTTTCCTATTTTGCCTGAGGTTGGGGATTCCTTTGTTCCTTCATTCTTGGTTGTTCGCACCCTTTGTTTTTTCTTTCTCCGTTCCTTTGGGTTTCGTCTTTCGCATGCCCTGTTTTTCTCGTGTGGGGGTGTGGCTCAGGGAGGTTTGGTTTCTCCTTCCACCTTCAATCGCAATGTGCGTTTGGCAATCTGCCTATCCTGTGGGTCTGCCTCCTCCGTCTCTGGTGCTGGGTCGTTCGGCACGTTCTGTGTCCGCTTCCTAGGCTGCGGAGGGGGGGGTCTCTGTCCAGGTGTTTTGTGGCGTGGCCACTTGGCTGTCCCTTCACACATTTGTTCGGCATTGTCACTTTGCTGTTTTCCTTGCCTCTGTGGTCTGTTTTGCTGTTGGCATTTTGCACGCTGCTGTTGCTTAATCCTTTGTTTGATTAAGTTTTGTACTTTTGCAAGGATCCCTGGTGTCCTGTGTTTTTTCTTCTTGGGTCTGTGCTTGTGAGTTCCTCACTATGTTAGGACTGGGACGAGGAGGACCCATGAGAGGGTAATGTCTTGTTACTTACCGGTAATCTTCATTACCCAGATTAGGGTCCTCCTTGTCCCAGTCCTGTTCCCTCCCTCCCTCCCTCCCGCTGTGTTTGTGCCTGGACTTGTTGATAAAAGGCATGGCGGTGGGTGGGAGGGGCTTATATGTCCTTTGAAAATATTATAAGCATTCTGATTGGCTGTCAGGAGGCAGCATTGCCTCACTATGTCAGGACTGGGACAAGGAGGACCCTAATCGGGGTAATGAAGATTACCTGTAAGTAACAAGACATTTTTGTTTTCTCAACTAGGTGTGCCTTGAAAGCAAGTTCAGTGTTCAGGGTGATCCTGAGTGATTAGGCATTCAGTGGAAATTGGTGTTCAAACCCGTTCAGGTTCACACTATTGTGCCTGGTTTGGACTAGTTGCTGCATGTTGTTCTTGGTGAATAGCCAGAATTACGTTTTGGTGGGGTTGAACTTCAGGTAGCTGCTGGACATCCAGGTCCGAATGAGCTGCAGGAAGTTCTTGAACATTGAAAGCCTGGAGCAGAGCAGGTTTTCAAGCAGAGATGTTGTCAGCATATTATTTTGAGCTTTTATTCATGGGTGGAGTCTAAAAGGGGTTCTGGGTGGTTGTATCAAAAGTGACTGAAAGGGTCAACAGTATCTAGAGGCAGGGGTTACATTTATCTGTGGTTAGGAAGGTGTTATCTGATTTTGTAAGCCTACTCGTACATGTGTTTCTGCAAAAAACATAATTTTAGATCAATTAACAAAGCAGCACAATTTGGTAGCCCCACATCACTACTTTATGGCCAAGAAAATGCTACTTGTGGTTATTATGCTTGTATGATCAAAGGTCTTGACTATAAGGAATGCAAGGAACCCGCTAGCAATAACTCAGAAGCAGGTTAGCAGAGAGTAGTGCGCCTCGAATTTGGAGACAGTCTAAAGGAAAGAGATATGTCTCAGAGTCAGTAGCCATTTAGAGGGAGAGCTGTGCTCCAAACTCAGAAGCAGGCTGCAGGAGATGACTGTGCCCAGAAGCAGAGACTGACTAGAGGAGAGAGGTTTGACCCAGAGCGAGATAGAATAGAGCATGCCTCAAACTCAGAGGAAGTCTAAACAGTGTGCCCCAAGCTCAGAGACAGTGTGGAGGAGTAAGGTCTGCACCAAACCAAGAGGTAGACTAAATGAAACATGCATGTCCCAAACTCAGAAGCAGGCAGGAGAAGCAACGTGTACTTCAAAGTTATAGGAAGGTTAGAGGAGGGGAGTGGCATGTACCCCAAACTAAGTGACAGACTTGAGGAGGGTCAAGGGGAGAGAGTTGTGCTCCCAACTGAGGCACAGGCCAGAGGAGAGATGTGTACCTCAAACTCATGGAGATGCTAAAGGAGAAGGGTGTATACCAAACTCAGGAGCAGGCCAGCTAGAGGAGAAAAGTGTGCCCCAAACCCAACAGCATGCCAGACGGAGGAGGGAGAGGCTTTATAGGATCATGGAACTCTCTTCCTCCAGATCCCTTGGGATCTTGTTCGCGCTATATAAAACTTTATAAATAAATAAAATAAATAAATAAACTGCTTAGAGCTCCACGGTTACAGCAGCTCTTGGGGAACTTTTACCTTTCACAAAGGTTAAAGTCAAGCCTAAATATTAATCTCACAGGTGAATTACTCCAACCCTAAATGAGGAGAGATTCCTCCTTCAGCCGTTGGAAATTAAATGGAGGTAGTCATTAAAAACCAGCATAAAAGACCGTTTAGGAAATGCTAGCATATTAAGCAACAAGCAAAAAATGAATTTCTCTGAAAAAGTGCACTGCAAACAATTAGGCTGATGAAGTTTCTATACCCTAGAACTCTTGGCCTTCTCAGGCACCGCCACAGTGGAGGTGGAACGTCCGCAGAATCTAGGTGACACACTGGCATAATGTGCCTCATATAATGTTCGTGGATTTCAGGAAGTAATGGCGTCTGGAGGTGTATTCAAGTCTTCTTTTGTGGCCCCTTCATGGCTCAGTTCATGGTCATCTTCGACCACTCTCTTATCCAGTCTTGCGCGTTTCTCCGTCGAAGCCTTTAATACATTGTTATTCCTAAGTTAGCCCCCCAGATGTCATATTGATCCCTGCCCTGACAAAATATTGCTTACAGTAAAAGAAGCCGTGGCCTTGCGTTGCATACACTTGTTAATTCCTCTCTTGCTGCGGGGAGTGTACCGAACCATTTGTAATCCGCTATCACCTGTACATTGTTGAAGAAAAGCACTCTAGACCCGAAAGAGCCATCCAAGTCAGCCTGCATGCCTGGTGACGTTTGCAGCTACAGGCTTAAAACCAGCAGTGATGGCTCAACCAACCCCGGGGCTCCATTGAGAGCATTTGATGCTACAGCTCCTAAAGGCCAGCTCACTTCTGGCTGCGACTGGGTCATTGCCCCATTCTCAGACGACCTACGGTGTATTATGGATGGCAGTGTTGTCACTGCCCTGATATTCTTAGACTTTCATTTTTAACGTCAGATCTTACAACACCGACTAGCTGATATTCATGAGGTGTGCCCCAAACTCAGACGCAGTCTAAAGGAGAGAGGTGTGCTTCAAAATTAGAGACGGACTAGCGGAAGAGAGAGTTGCCCAGAGGCAGGCTAGTGGAGCGAAGTACACCTCAAACTCGCAGACAGGCTAGAGGAGTTTTGTGCCCCAAAATATGAGGCAATCTTAAAGGGAGGGGTGTGACCCAAACTCAGAAGCAGGCTAGACAAGAGGGAGGTTTTCCAACCTCAGAGACAGACCACAGGAGACGAGAGCGCTCCAAGCTCATTGACAGGCTAGAGGGCACATTTGATCCAAAGTCCAGAGAGAGGCTACAGGAAAGAGGCGTGCCTCACTCTCACGCTGGCGGAAGGAAAAGAGTGCGCTCCAAAATCAGAGACAGAGTAAAGGCGAGGAGAGAGGTGCGCCCCATTTTCGAAGCAACCGAGAGAGAGACTTAACATAAGAGGGCTCCCTTGTATAAATAGGGAGTGTCTGAGGCACAGAGATTAGATGTCTAATAAATCTTAGAAATTGCAATAAAAGTTTAATTTATTTCCTGCGTTGATGTTGACTTAATTGTGTTTCCTAGCACCCACAAAATAATTACAATAGCAAGAAATGATGTGCTTCTGAGAACGCCTCCTTCGGCACGCGGCCAGGCGCCGTGAGGGCATGTGGTAGGAGAAAGGGGACATTATTAAAACAGAGACGGCTGATCTGTGCTGTTTGCAGCTATGCAGCTTCGTGCTGCACCAGCACGTGCCAGAGGAGGGGCGTCATTGAGGAACTTAGGACCTCCGAGCCGAGGGTAGGAGCGGCGTCGGACCGGTGCAGTGCATAAGCATGGAGGTGACGCATGGCTGCGAGAAAGCAGCGATGCGTCACTTCTCAATGCGCCGTCCTTGCGACATGAAGGATGCGTCATATTTACTGTATGATGCATCTTGTCGCAAGGAGTTACAGATACGTCAGTATTTCTGAAGTATCTGTAGGCGCAAAAGTGACGCATTGCTGGAGTGTGTCAAAAAAGTGACACAACTCCAGCAATGTGTCCTTTCACATGGGGCAAGCCCCACGTGAAAGGGCCTGCGTCAGTCTTACGCCTGCCAGATTTTGACGCATTTGCATCCTAGAAGTGGCGCAGTGAAATCTCATAGATTTCACTGCGTCACTTCTGCGAGGCTTACTTACGTGGGAACGCCCACCTTGCATACATTATACCTGACACAGGTACAATGTAGCGCAGAGGTTTACAAAGGGACGCATCTGCTTAGATACGTCACTTTGTAAATAGGGCGCAACAGGATGCATGTTTTACGCTGCCGATGCGTCACAAAAAGTGACGCAACGGAAGCGCAAAACTGTCACAAGGCCTCATAAATAAGACCCGGAGACTGTAAGGATAGGCGCAGTCATGCATGAGGGTAGTTCTTTTGTGCATGGACAGTTTTAGGGCAGGATAATCGTTGATGACGTCTCTAGAGTAGGGTGACCAGATATTGAGAAGCAAAAATCCGGGACAGGCCGGACATAAAAGTAGGACTAAAGCCTTTAGTCTTACTTCTTATATCTGACCTGTGCTGTGTTTTTTGGCATAGCCTTCTAAGTATGTGAACAGCACATATATACAATTAAACATACACCCAATAGGCTTGTAAATGTATGTGCGTGTTTGTGTGTGTATATTAATTACCTACTGACGGGTGTGATTTTCTACTGTACTTTTAGATGTGCTGAAGGCTGGCAGGAGTCTACAGGCCACTTAAACATGTGCACTTGGAATATAAATGAGAACGTCATTGGGGGCCTCATGCATGCTGTGGGTTTGGAAAGGGATCTTGGGAGATGGTTTTTGCCGAATAGAACACATTTTATGGATTTCATGAGCCGCCCGGTGTTCTTCATGAACAGAATCTAGATTCAAGATTGAATGGACGCCTTCCTTTTGGGGGACAGGCTTGTGTATCACCCTCTGGGTCCTTGCTCACGCTGCGGCTACTCACAGAGTTGAGATAGTTTAAGAAGCTTTTGACCAGTTCACCCAGAGTTCATAGTAACCTGCAGCCAAGATGGCGCCTGACACTGGATCCCGATTAGACATAGTGATTAAACGTGGTTACTAATGAACAGGAAGGATCTCTCAGTGGAAGAATGTAGACTGACTTCAGACAAACAGTAAAACGCTGGATTTTTAAGACTCTCTATATAATCCAATTTATTTACTTCAGGTAAGTAAGTTAAAAGTAATTATTTTACTCTTCCTTAAAAGTCATTAATTTTATGACAATTATGATGCATCGTGGACTTTGTGATGAAGTTTGATCTACAAAAGATCCAAGTTGTTTGATTTTTATTCTTAGACTATTGCATTTTATTTGTGTACAAGTATCAATGTATAAGTCTGTTCGTCATTTTATGAACCAGCAGATTGCAAAGGTTATAATTAACTACTCAATAAAATGTTTACTTTAGTAAATGTTCTGTGCAGGGTTTTAAAATGCTTGGAGTGTAGTCAGCGCAATGCCAGCCATGTCTAATCTTCCAGGAAGATGGAATAATAATTGAGAAACAAAAACACGAGGACTGAAATGGAGGACTCTCTTGTGCCGAAATGTAACGTGTGCTCCTCTGCATGTGTTTATGTCCATGTATATGTGCGTGCCTTTATGTGTGTTTATATGTGCAAGTGTGTGTTTGTATGCTTGTGGGCGTGGAATGTGAGTCTGCACTTTTTTTTTATCAGTCAGTGAATTGATAATTTCATGATTGTATTTCAGAGCCACACTGACATTAATTAGGAGTCCCAGGCACAAATAAAAATAGGATATAGAGTTCAGAAGCCTTCCTGTTCACATGTGGTGTTCACAATAGGAGTTAAAACGAGTCCTGGCAAAACGAATCAGTCTCAACTTTAAAATTCCAAGCTATTGTCTTTGACAGTGTTTGTTTGCATTTGCATTATCAAAAGAATAATTCAAAATTGACTGCTGGTGAATCACAACGGAGGCTCCTGAATGTGCACACATGGGTGGCCATCTTGGAATAGCTTTTCTTCAGAAGAAAAACCATTACATGTTGGCCGCCCATGGCTGCACATGCATATGCCAGTGTTATGATGCACTAGTGCCCATCTAGCCATATTTTTTAAAACTTTAATGTGTTTTGTCCAGGGCCGGACTGGGAACAGAAACTGTTCCTGGCAAACTGCTCAGCTGGCCCCACCCCCCGTGGTGAGGGAGAGTGCATCCGAGCAGTTTGCGAGGGCCGGTTTTGGCCGATTTTGTTACAGGAAGGGCCGGACTGGGAACAGAAACCGGCCCTGGCAAACTGCTCAGCTGGCCCCCCCTGGGGTGAGGGGGAGTGCAGCCGAGCAGTCTGCGAGGGCCGGTTTCGGCCAATTTTGTTACGGGGGGGGCGATTTTGCCGACCCCCGTAACAAAAACGGCCCCCCAGGGGTTCATAACCGCCCCCCACCCTAGCGGCCTACCGGGGAAACGCCCGGTGCCCGCTATGGCCAGTCTGGCCCTGGTTACAGGGGGCCGATTTTGCCGACCCCCATAACAAAAATGGCCCCCCAGGGGCCCAAAACCGGCCCCCAACCTAGCGGCCTACCGGGGAAACGACCGGTGCCTGCAATGGCCAGTCCGGCCCTGGTTTTGTCGCACAAAGCAAAGGAAGTGAGTGGCTTGGTAGCAGTCAGCTGCTGCGGGGTCCTCGCTGAAATAATTAAAAAATAATAATAATACAGTGCGAAAGGTAGATAAAGTGCAGTGACGTAAGCAGTCTCGTAGTAGTGTGAAGCTTCTAGCTCTTGCATGATGAATTATGAAAAAAAATTAAAAAGTATTTTTTAGAAATGAGACAGGGATGTGAAGATATGAGAGCAACCTACGAGCGGGGAAAGGCAAGCAGTGGTGGTGAGCATAAGGTGAAAGAAAGGTGAAAGCCTCGCAATCCTGTGGAGCACTCAAGACCAAAGGAAAAAAGCCTAAAACCTTACTTCCGTGCCAGAAATAGTTGTGCTCCACTGCACTAGTGTGTATTTAAAGTTTTTAACCAGGTGTTTTGTCCCTGGGGTTCATCTGCCCTACAACCCCCTTAAAAGCACATAAGTGAAACTAAACTAATGGGAAACACTCTGGATAATTAGAGTCCAATATCCAACTATTCACAAATCCAATTCAGTCAAATTTCCAAGATTTAACATGCTGAGACAATGTTAAAAGAAATAGGCCCAGGTGTATACAATAACTCAGCTCATTTGTATTCTTCGATCTTCATCAAAACAAGAAAGTGTCAGCCATATATATATATATATACACTAAAAAAACAAGGTTACAGGAACATTATAATTAGGTTCATATATTTTACACATGTAAAACCATAGAAATTCAGCAGTTATAGTTATCTCATTTAACTATAACTTGTGCCCCGAGGTAACTAAAACTCACACCCCCCCATGCACAGCTTTCTCATCAATAATTTTACAGCAAATGTTGCAGTGATATTATCAATGATGTCATAGTGGATGTCATGAGTGATGTAATATGTCTGATAATTAGCAGTGCACGGTGAGTGCGCATGTTATAGTTACCTTACGGCATGAGTTATAGTCGCTTGAGATAATTCTAACTATAAATCTTGAATTCTATGGTTTTGTGTGTGTAAAATCTGAACATAACTATAACGTACCTGTAACCTTTGTTTTTTTGGTGAATTTCTAAGGTTTTTTAAAAACTATATTTCCTAACTATAAAGTCCCTGTACCTTTGTTTTTTTTTTTTCAATGAATTTCTGAGGCTTGTTATCATAAAGTAATAGTTAATTATCATACGTTAATCTAAATGCCACGGCGCACGGGCTCCGGCCAGGCCCTGCAGCCAACCCCCCGTTGTGGCCAACCTGGCCTTTTCTGGATGTGGCATGAGGTTGGCCATAAAGCCTGTGGTCAACACGCCAAAGGCAGCCAACCCTGGAGGGAGGCATGTACCCTCCCATCCTGGACTGATTTCGACCTCCTGTATTCCATCCTCCGGAGCCTGGCACATTTTATAGGGGAGAGGGGCTTGTGTTTCCCTCCCAGGGCCAATTTTGGGACTGGGACCCCATCCCCTGCTTCCCATCACCATAATTATGGGAGAGGGGGTGCTCAGCCCCCCTCCCCAGGCCGATTTTGGCTCCGGGGACCCCATCATCCTGGACCCAGACAACTAAAGGTGGGTGCCCTGGTGCCCACTCGGGCACCCACCGTCTCCTTGTTGGGGGCTGTGGGTGGAACCCCAAGGCCCATGCAGACCCAGCTGGCTCCCCGTATCCAGCAGGAGCTGGCATTGCTTCCGCTCGCAGGGAACAGCTAAAAGTGCTGCTCCTTTTGGGCGGGAGCGGTATTCAGATCTGTTTCTCTGCCCGCACCATTGCGACAGGGAAACAGATCTGAACTCCGCTCCCAGCTGGCGGAAGGATTTTTACAGCTCCCACCAGCTGGGAGCAGACTTTATGTTTGTTCTTGCTTGGCAGGAGCTTTGAAATTGCTCCCGCCAAGCAGAATCAAACACAGGTTTCTTTGCCCAAGACAGTGCGGGCACTAGAACTGCTTTGTCCTGGGGAGTGCACCCTGGGACATAGGTGGAGCCAGCCCTGGGGGACTGGGTCCCAAGGGCCATTAATGGCTCCAGGAGAGAGGCCGCATGGCCCCCCTCACCTTTGCTTTTGCAGCCAGGCCCAAGGGAATGGGGTCCCCGGGGCTTAAATCAGCCTGGGAGGCGGGTGGCATGCCCCTCTCCCAATTAATTTGTAAGGCTGAGCCCTGGGGGATGAGGCCCCCGGGCCGAAATCAGCCTGGGAGGGACTTGCGCACGCCCACTCCGCCAATTATATTTATAAATTCACCCCCAGGGTCCTGGCCCACCCGGGGGGCATAATGAAAACAAGTATGAAAACCCACGCTTGTGTTTTTTACAAATATTACTGAAGAATCTCCAATCCTCTGCGAATTTGCGGTACATTTTTGAAAAAACGTTATTGGCCACAGGCGGGGTCCCTACTTTTTTCTGCATTTTTGGGGAATTCAGGCTGAACCCGAGTCCTATCATGGCTGCCACCACTAGTTGGTTGAAGTGATGGCATCCAATCAGATCTCATCCTGGGATCTGTAGGATCTGTGGAGGATCCGCGTCCCTAGATATGGATAAATATTTTTTCTTTAAATAAATCCAAAAGTGCTTAATGGATTTACACCAAACTACAAAAAGCACTCTTTCTGGACCAAGATCTGTCTTTCTGCCAAATTTGGTGTCATTCAGTGTGGCGGTTCGGGCTGTAGATGTGTTCAAAATCCCTAAAGGAATTTGCATTGGGAAAACACATTTTGGGACCCACCCTCTTCTCAAACCCCTGCTTGATGAATCACTCCTAAAGTTTCCAAACAACAGCTGAAGTGAGTGGCACACTAGCTTTGAAAATTTCGCAAACATTCATCAAGCAGCGCAAAAGTTATTAGCAAAACAAAAAACTCATTTCCTATGGAAATTAGGTCAAAACTATACCTATCTGTTGGTGACTACCACAGTAGAGAATTTATATACGTATATCAATGGCGGAATTGGCTAAATAAAGAAATTTTGCACAAGAATCTCAGGGTCCACGCTCGTTTGTTCTCAAAAGGAGGAGTGAAGGCGAGTTGCATCATATATATATACATATATATATTTATTCTTGAAGAATAACAATCCAATATATCGGATAGAATCAAGCCCACACCATCAGTTTCTGCAGGTAAGTTCTTTATTCAGTTTGCAGACAAGGACGACGCGTTTCAACCACGTCCGTGGTCTTGGTCACATGACCTCCGCCTCCAGTCACACATTATTTAAAGGTGCAGTTAGCATTTGTCATCATGATAGACATAAAAGAAATAAATGTTACAGTCACATTACCAAACAATAATTTGTGCCAAACTGTGTTACAAATAGTAAAAATGAGGCTAGCAGTTCTAGGTCCTTGAAGTGCATTATGAGTGTGGTGTTTAATGAAGGTTTATTATTGCTTCCTATCACCACCGTGTTTTTACGCCAGCATCAATAATACTGTATTGGTGATAATCATTGTATACTCGGTCTAGTACCCGTCTTACATTGGAAACCATCAGCCATGTTAGTTCTAAAGATGGTCATAGTTTTGTTGGGGTTGATTACTCTATGTTAATAATACAGAGAGAGAAAGGCTCAATATTGCATGCAACAGAGTTATAGTTTCTTTTGTTTTCAGAAACATGGCAATATAAACTGGTGAGATTACTCATTCAAACAACTGTGAGGGTTTAGTACCCTATTTTTATTGCTGAAACTATAAGGTGACTTGGAGTAAATAAGGGGGTGGTAGACCCGTCACTCCAGTGCTCATATCTCTAACACGAACGTGCAGGTCAGATGGTTTGCAGAAGCTCTCTCCTGAAAAAAACACAATAAATCCACATGATTAATATCCCTTCAGTGTCCATCGATAGAACAAATTACACATGACAATTTCAGGTCAAAATCACCATCACTTTTTCTCAATGATGTGCACAACTCTAGACACTGCTACACTGTTATTAAAAACATAAAGGGTGTGAAAAGAGGAGAAGGAAGAAAGGAGCAAGTGTTCAGTCAAGGCAAGATTAAAAATGTGTATTCATGAGTTTACATATGGCTGTACAGTTCCTCATCCTGATTCAGGACATTGGGAAATTTGGTGCCTGCTAGAAGAATAAGGCATGATTCCCGTTTGCGTAATGCAGCTATTCGATTTCCTCCCCTTGGATTTGGGTTGACTGTATCCAGTCCAAAAAATCTGGCTTTGGTCCAGTCAATCCTGTGTTCTTTGGAAAAGTGTCTCGCTGTGCTATAGCTCTGGTCATTGTTTGTAATTGCACGCCAATGTTCTAAGATTCGTTTTTTCACTGCGAATGTCATAGACCCTATGTACCAAAGGCCACAAGCACAGACAATGGCATACACTAATACTCAGTGTTGCAATTTATTGCACTGGGTATTTTCCATTTGATCTTAGTCCTTTAAAGAACAGTTTCAGTGACATTGCTGCTATGTTTGCAGGCTTTGCATTTACCGCATCTGCGGAAGCCTTTACTTTTCATGAGCCAGTTGTTGTCCTTGGGCCGAAGGTGACTGTGTACTAAAATATCTCTGAGTGATGCACTCCTTCTAAAAGTAATCGATGGGGAAGTGGTTATTTCGTTACGCAGAATGGGATCCTGTCTAAGGATATACCATCTGTTCCTTAAGATCCTGCGTATTTGGTTAGATTGGCTGCAGTATCTGGTAATGAACCTCGTTGGTTCCTTAGTTTTTATTTGTTTTCTTTTCCTGGTTCTACTCTTTTCTAGAATTTCTTCCCTACATTGCGTTTCTACTCGTTTTTCTGCTTGATGTAATGCCTTTCTCGAGTAACCTCTTTCCTTAAACCTTGCTTTCATCTCCTGTTCGGTTCTTGTGTATGCTGCCTCAGTACTGCAATTCCGTTTGGCTATTAGGAACTCACTGTAGGGGATTCACCATCTAAAGCTAGGTGGATGTGAGCTGGAGGAGTGTAAAATGGAATTTCCTGCTGTTATTTTTCTAAAGGGATTAGTACTGACTTTCCCATTCTCAACAGTCAACTTTAGGTCTAGGAATTCAATGTGGCTTTGACTGTAGTGTCTTGTGAATCTTAGATTAACATCACTTTGGTTTAAGCAATCAATAAAAAGATTAAGATCACTTTCAGACCCACTCCAAACAAAAAAGACGTCGTCAATATACCTCAACCACTTCGAAACATTGCAATACCATTGTTCAGTGAGGTCATTCCAGAGCACCTGATTCTCCCAACAGCCCACCAAAAGATTGGTGTAGCTTGGGGCGAAGCAGGTGCCCATAGAAGTTCCCTGCAATTGTCTGTAATGTACATTCTCAAACATAAAAACATTTTCTTTAAGGCACATTGCAATAATTTCCAACAACATGTGTGTGTGTTGTAGGGATTCAGCTTTGCGTTTCCTAAGAAAGAACTTGCATGCTTTCAGACCATCTTCATGCCGTATGCTCATATACAGAGCTTCGACATCTAGACCGACCAACCACTCATTCTCCCCTAATATGATGTTTTGTTTTCTGTGGAGAAAATCAGTTGTATCCCGTAAATAAGACATAAGGTCTCTAACAAATGGAAATAGGAAATAGTCCACCTAAATACTGGTATTCTCCATTAGGCTATTTTTAGAGGACACTATGGGTCTGCCAGGTGGACTACTACTGTTCTTATGTATCTATGGCAGCAGATATAGTGTGGGAGTAGTGGGGGTATCATTTTTTAGGAATTGTTTTTCATCCCATGTAAGTAGATTTTGTTCATGCCATGTCCCAAGCTTATCATGGTATTGAATTTTCAAGTCGTTGGGATATTTTTTGTCTACTTTACCGTAGCAAGTATTGTCGTCGAGCTGGCGGTGCGCCTCTTTGATATACATGGTCCGTGTCATAAGGACCACGTTACCTCCTTTATCAGAGGGTTTAATGACCAATTCTTGGTCTTTTTGTAAATTATTTACCGCCTCCCATTGAGATTTCGTCAGGTTGGTATTCTCCTTTGTTTTATTAATAAGTTTGAGTAGAACTTGAGCCACAAGATCACTAAAAACGTCAATGTTGTCTCTGGCAAGTATGGGTACATACTTCGATATGGCTCTGAACTGTGTGAGGGATGCCTTGCCGGTATCTATGCCTAGGAGATTCGAAATCTCGGTAGTGTGAGTGGGATTGAAGGGGTCCAGGGGAACAATGTGTGATTCTTGGGATATCTGTTGTTCTAGATTTGTCATGATTTGTAGGGTTGGGATATCAGCAATAGTTAAAACAGAGTCACAATCTATATTGGGTGCTGTACATTGTTGGTTACTTTTCTTTTTTAGAGCATGCATTTTACATAGTTTTAATTTTCGTTCAAATTTGTACAGATCAACCCTAGCCTGTGCGTAGTCAAACCCTGTCTCAGGACAAAAAGACAAACCAAGTTCTAGTACACTCATTTCATCATCAGTTAGAATCTTATTGGTTAGATTCATTACCGTTAACTTTGGTGCAGTGTTCTCCATTATGGGTTCTTTGCTTTCTGGCCTCTTGTTCCCATACCAGTTGTTCTTGGATTCTCGGCGCCTGATGTTTCTTTTCTGATTTTGCCTGCGTTTTCTTGTCTTTTTCTTTCTGCCTTCCTCTGTTCGAATGTTCTTTTGCTCTCTGTACGAGCAGAAGTTCCCAGGAAAAAGACTGTTGTTCCAAACTTCCTGATGTTGCGCTATCTAGTGATTCCTGGTCAGAGCTGAAATCGGTGGTGGACCCCTCTTTGCTTGTTTCCAGGAGTTCCAGGGCTCTGTCTTTCTTCAATTCTGTTCTCATTTTGTCTTTTTTTTTGCAAAAGTGAGTATGCGTCCTGAGGCATAGTCAATTTCATCACGTATGAATTTACGCTGTTTTCGAGCAACAACATCATTTTCAAATGCTCTCATTTTGTCATCCACCAGTTTGATAGTTTTTTCCACCTCCTGTTGGTCTTTCTCTTTTTCCAAATCATCCAAAATGTCCTGTATTTGTACTAGCAAGTTCTTTTGTTCCTCTCAGGCATTGGCTATCAAGATTTCTAGCATTCGTCTTGAGCATGCAGTTGTATTTTCGACCCAATCTTGTAATACTTTGAGTTTGGGTACTGACAGAGTGGGGGTGATAAAAATCCGGAGCCCTCTTGGTATCCGGTTGACCTCTAGATAACTCTGCAATGAGGTCGCCTCCCACCATCTGCTTATTTCTTTACGCCGCAGACGCTCAAGTGTATTGCCCTTTTGTCGTATGTTAATTGGTAATTCATTGTTTACTGTGTTTCCCGAGGGTTGTGCATCCCGCTGTGTTCTGAGAAAGATTGCCTTGGCTGATGCCTCGCATCCCTTTAACAACTCATCTGCCATTTTATTGCTGTGTTCGTTGGGTGCTTGATGCGCACCCCTGCTTGTGACACTGATCTCACGCTTGGAGCCGTCTGGCTCGCGTGGACTCTGGTTTAGCCGCGCAGTCGGCTGGGATTGGGTGTCAGGGCAAAGTCAGGCGGAAGTACAGCTGCACACCGTGCCTCACACCGCGCCTCTCTCCGTTGTTTTCAGCCAGCCAGCTTGGGATCGGGGTTTGGGAATCGTACACCTCAGCGCGCGTTTACCTCACCTCTCTTCCCATCCGATTGCTGGTTCCGCGTTTAGAGTCCGGATGAAGTTCCGTTTCGTCACTTTGATGTCGTATGCGCTTGTGGTTAACCGGTGGGTACTCCTCACAAAAGGGCTCCAATCGAGTGGTGGACGGACATGGAGTACCCTTCCTTACTAGTCGGGGCTTCGTTGGCGGGCGCCGCCACCGCAGTATTCTTGAAGAATCACTATCCAATATATCGGATAGAATCGAGCCCACACCATCAGTTTCTGCAGGTAAGTTCTTTATTCAGATTGCAGACAAGGACGACGCGTTTCGACCACGTCCGTGGTCTTGGTCACATGACCTCCGCCTCCAGTCACACATTATTTAAAGGTGCAGTTAGCATTTGTCATCATGATAGACATAAAATAAATAAATGTTACTTTCACATTACAAAACAGTAATTTGTGCCAAACTGTGTTACAAATAGTAAAAATGAAGCTAGCAGTTCTAGGTCTTTGAAGTGCATTATGAGTGTGGTATTTAATGAAGGTTTGTTATTGCTTCCTATCACCACCGTGTTTTTACGCCAGCATCAATAATACTGTATTGGTGATAATCATTGTATACTCGGTCTAGTACCCGTTTTACGTTGGAAACCATCAGCCATGTTAGTTCTAAAGATGGTCATAGTTTTGTTGGGGTTGATTACTCTATGTTAATAATACGATATATATAGATAATGATATAGATAGATATAGATATAGATATATAGTTATATATATGTATATTCCATACATGATCACCGCCCAAAAGGTTACCGCTTTCAACACAGTGGGTGTCGCAGCTCACGGGGGCGGTCCCGTGCAGCAAATCGCACCAGCAGTCCAAGAACAACGCTGCACACTCAGGCTCTGTAGTTTCTTGCAAAATGTATTGTTCCATGCCATTCGAAATAAAGAAGCACTGACAAACGCGTTTCAGCCACCTGGCCTTCGTCTGTGTCAGTGACGGCCCGCAACCTCAGGCTTTTTAACAGCAATTACACTCTTTGGCTCGCACCAGTTAATGAAAATAATAAAAGGACCAAATGCAACTTATACGTATGTCATTCAGATATCGGCCATCTTAGACTGCCTTAAAGATAGCACAGTTTGTGTAGTTCCTGGATATAACATTGTAAAATGTATGCAAAGACCTGTATATCCGGAAGTTCACCACACCAAATGTAATGACGTTGATGATAGAGCAATAAATATGCATTTTCATAAATTGCTTGAATATTTCAATATATCCATAATTACTGGAAGAAAGAATATAATAATTCATGATCATAAAGTGCAGTATAATACAAATGGAAGTCATCCTGCAATCATGCCCTATTGGGCCTGCCATTGTATATTACAGTACCATATCATATGCCCTGTTGGTATGTTTTCTTTTATGATCTGTGTATCAATCAAGCCCTTAATAGGCTATTTCATTAAAAACAATTCACGTCCTACAATGATATCAACAAAAATATATACAGACATAGTTTGATAGGCATTATTTTACAGTCTATGTATCAAACAAGCCCATAGTGGGCTATTTCATTATCCAGATTTAAATCCTACACTAATATCGACATAAATATATACAGATATATATACACAATGAAAGGTTTTAACCCACGAAAGACCAAAATTCTTCCTCACTGTTGAGGTCCCAAGGTGTACTTGTTCTTATTTCAACTATGTACTATGTACCTTGCCTCTAGTTCTCTGAGGAGTTTCACTTTATCTCCCCCTCTTTCTGTTTAGGAGAATCTGGTCAAGACAAAAATAACGTAGTTTGTCACTTCTAGCATTATGCAATTCAGAGAAGTGTCTGGCTACGGGGTAGGAGGTATTTCTATTGGTAATTGCCCGTGCGTGCTCCAGCACTCGTTTTTTGGCTGGATGGATCGTACTACCAATGTACTGGAGACCACACGGACACACCAAGCAGTATACCACAAAGCTGGAATTACAATTCAACGGCTTGTTGATACCTCGCTTGAACCTTCTTTCCCGGGACTGTGTGATCCTTCACCTTTGAGCTGTTTCTACAAGCCTTGCAACTTGTACATGGAAAGAAACCAGTGATTGGAGTTTTCTTGATCATTGGTCTTTCCATAAAATGACTTTGCACTAGTATATCTTTTAGTGTCGCATTATTTTTATACGTTATATCTGGTCTAGCTGTTAATAGACGTCCGATAACATTATCAGTTTGCAGAATTCCCCAATTCTTTTGGACCAGCTCCCTGATCCTAGGTGATTCCGCAGAGAAGCCTAAAATCAACCTGACTGTCCCTGTTTCTTCTCCTATACCCTGATTGTCGACTGCTTTCTTGGTCAATAGGTCCTGTCTACTTCTAACAAGGGCCTTCTCCCTGGCACCCTGTAGGATTTTAGGTTGGTACCCTCTCATTCTAAACCTTCCAAGGGATTCTCTTTCAGCCATTTCATAATCTTCGGGAAGTGAGCAGTTTCGTTTTAGCCTCAACAGTTCCCCATAGGGGATACTGTTGATCAGGCTTCGAGGGTGCTGACTTTGTGCATGATATACAGTATTTCCTGAAGTTGGTTTTCTGTTAAGTACAGATTGTATCCTCAGATCTGAACACTAGTAAGTCTAAAAAAGCAATTTCTTTGTTATTAATGCTGCTTGTAAATTTTAGATTTAGATAATTTTGGTTGAAATGTTGGATGTACTCTTTGGCTTCGGCGAGTGTTCCTTTCCAAATAATGAAAAGATCATCGATGTACCTCGCCCACAGCGCTACAGTCTCTACCCACTGGCTGTTGTCATCCGCCCAGGCATCGTGCTTCTCCCACCAGCCAACGACAAGATTCGCATAGCGGGGGCGAAGCCCGTGCCCATGGCAGTTCCACGTATCTGCCGGTACAGTTGACCAGCAAATAGGAAAATATTATTATTCAGGCAGAACTCCGCAATCTGGAGTATCATTTTACTGTGTCTTGCAAATTTCAAAGGCCTCATTTTTAAAAACGATTCAAGTGCAGATAGTCCCTGGGAATGTGATATACAGGTGTATAAACTGGTGATATCAAGAGTAATTAAAAGAAAAGTCTCTTTCCAACGGATGTTTTGGATCAACCGTATAAAATCTGTAGAACCCTGAATGAAGAAACTTAAATCCTTCACCATTGGGAAAAGAAAAAAGTCTATATAGACAGAAGCTTTTTCAAGTAGGCTACCTTTACTGGACACTATCGGACGGCACGGAGGCCTCCTCATATCCTTGTGTATCTAAGGAAGATGGTAGAACGTTGGAAGGACCGGATGGTCCGCTTTCGTAAACTTATACTCATCTTCCTGCAGGATACCTTTGCCTCTCCAAATGTCAAGTAGCTTGTAGAAAGCTAGAACACTGCTATTATATTCTTCTCTACTTATTTTCTCATAGCTACATGTGTCACCTATGAGGCGCAATGCTTCTTCTTTATAAAATCTCTTGATAAAACAACAACATTTCCCACTTTGTCTGATTGTTTAATAACAATCGAATTATCTTCTTTAAGGGACTTTACTGCAGTCCATTGAGCTCTTGAAAGATTATATTTTCTCTTTGCAGATGGTTGAATGGACGCAGTTCGTAAAGTATCCAGGTCCTTGATCATTGCCTCATGAAAACAGTCGATTGCATCAAAGTGGGTCTTTGGGATAAATTTCGATGTATCATGCCATTACAAGCTGCTAATTAGAGAACTCCCGCCAAGCTCCCCGCTGTGTCCTCTTGCTTCTTCATTGGAGGGGTAGACTTTGGATATTTTACGCACTTGCCAGTGCGCGTTCAGAGGACCCGTTCTACAAGAGTCTCGCGACTTACTGGCATTGTGGCAAATAAATCCTCTGAGGTATCGGATGTTGCGGGACCACCTCGGGATCAGGCCTGGCACATGGCCGCAGTGAGCTACAGCCCGTGACTTCACGGGGAAGAGGGATCATTGTATCGCCGCTTCACGGCCCGGCTCGACTGTGCATTTTGAGGCAGAACGTTGGGGACTTGAGGGAGTTCAGGACTTTAGCGTATGGGGTTCGACCTCACCATTAAACCCCCTCCCTTACCTGGCATTTTAGCAACCATTGAAGGACATCATCGTGGCTCCGCATTTGGTACTTACCGGGGAGTTGGATTCTGCGAGCTGTAGTCTTCAACATCGGACTGCAGCTGTGGCCAATTCAGCAGAGCCAGCTGACCTCACGATATTGGAAGGGCCTTAGAAATATAAGGGAGGGAGTTGTTTTTACCTTGTTTAAGCTGCGGCATCTGAGGAAGGCTCACACGAGCCGAAATGCATCATGCCATTACAAGCTGCTAATTAAAGAACTCCCGCCAAGCTCCCCGCTGTGTCCTCTTGCTTCTTCATTGGAGGGGTAGACTTTGTATGTATGTAGATATATATATATATATATATATATATACACACATACATATATGTATACATATATATATTTATAAAACGATCTAGCTGCCTCACAGTATGAGTATACACACTTATTTGGTTGCTGAATTCCGAATTTATTTGTGCCTTTTCACATCATATAACATATCCATCTGAAAAGTCACATTTAAAAATATTAAATATTCCTCGTTTATAAATTACATCAAATTTACTTATTTGATGTACGTTTTTAAAAGTAAAATTAGTATAAAAATAAATCTTTGTAAGTAACAATATATATGTATATATACTCCGAGCTATATACAGTGGCAGCTCCTCCACTGAGGCGGAGGAGAGTCCCCCCCACAGTTTTTCAGCAGTGCAAAGAAGGAAAAATAAAATGATAACATCATGATGTTGTTATAATTTTATTTACCGTGCTGAGGCAGGTTTTGGGGCGGGGCTTGGCTTTCATCACAGATAAATATATTCGTGTGTGTTTGTGTGTATATACATATCTACACATATTGTGTTACTGAAGACAATACAAAAGTAACTTATCTGTGAAGTAAAGACCTGTGAAGTAAAAGGTTGAAACTTACCTGAGACGTACTTCAGATAAATTGACCAATAGGAAGTCTCCCAATTGTCTCCTTTCTCTCTATTATCGTGTGACTGATGGAGAATTCGGCGTCCTCTTCCGTAAGTTCATCTTGTTTGAATTGTAGACAGGTGTCGCCACCTACCTGCACTCGGTTGAACTGCTGTTCTCTCACAGTGGTCAGCGTCGTCCTGTTTCCTGTGGATCTCCAGAGATGATCCTACATCCAGGTCTTGAGATCTTTGTTTTCCATTGATGTTCATGTCGCCCTGGCCTGTTTAGGGACAGCAAGGGGTGCAAATGGTATTTAACGGACAGATGAGTGGGTACTAGGGACTAATGGCCCACTTAGAGCAAGCCCGCTGAGACTCATCCCTTTAGGGGAGGGGATGTGGTCCGTCGGCTAGACTGCCGACTTTGGTGCTGGAAACAGGGTTCGAGCCTCAGGGTCGCGTCCACATCCTGTGTTTCTGGGCAAATCACTTAATCTTCCCCTGCCTGAATGTGTAATGTAAATACGGTGCTCGTGTAAAGCGCTCCAATACCTTCGGGTCGAGTTCGCGCTATATAAATATGCAAATAAATAAATAAATAGACAGGGCACAAGTCCTAAAAAAAAGAAGTGGAGGAACACTGACTTCACGACAGGAAGTGACGTCAGGAAAGGTGGCTTGCACCATCAGGCTCATTGCCTCCCCTCGCTCACCCCTTAGATGCGATTGCATCAGAGAAGCCAGCACGTGAGCAGCGTTCTGAATGAGCTCTGACCTCGCCCCAGAGAGGCCAAAGAGTGACTGAATGTGTGGCTCCATTTGCTCCAGTTATCGCGCCCCCGGTAAAATAAGTGGGGGGACGCTGTCCACCCGCGTGGTACCCCGACTCGAGCCCTGCCTTTAGAGTGCCTTCAGGCAGTTCTATAGTGCCTCGGTGCTGCCCTGCAGCGTGATAGCGCTGCTTTAAAGTACATCGAGGATGCACTGTATTGTCACCGTGCCGCTTTATAGTGCCTCGTTACTGCTCTATAGGGCCTCATTGTCGTTTTATATTGCATTAGTGATGCTTTATAGTGAATTAGTGATTATGTATAGGGCACGAGGACTGCCCGGTGGTACTTCAAGGGTTCTCTGAAGTGCCTCTGTGTTGCTGTACAGGGCCTCAGGCCGCCCTCTTATGCCTCAATTGTGGGTTATTGTACCTCAAGGCTACAGTGAATGAGGGCAGCTCCTACATGCCCCGGAGCTGCTTCGTAGCACATTAAGACTAGAAGTCGAAGTGGGCAGGAACGACTGGGATAGACCTGTGCTCAACTAGTAAAAGGATACCAGCACAGAGGACTGGGTATTTGCAGACACACTGCAGGTCCTTCTGACATTATCCCAGGATGGTGGGGCTGCAGGGGGGCCTTATCCTAAAGCTAAAGATCCTGAATGGGTGAACGATTTGTAAAGCGCTAAGGTTGTCGAATCAGGGTATCCTGGCGCTATGTAATTAGAACTACAATCAGAAGAAATCAGAGCACAGAGTCAAATACAAGTTTCAGAAGAAATGACACGGGGGGTAATTGGAAGCTTATTCCACATCTTGGCAGCATGAAAAGAGAAGGCGCCCCTTCCTTTCCTGTTCCTGTAGTCCCCCCCCCCTCCCCCCCGCCCCCCGGGTGGCTAGAGCCCAACCAACTTAGAAGACTTAAGAGGCCAGTCTGGGTGACAATTAATAAATCTGTCCATCAGATATTTGGGGCCTTTATTGTAGGATTCTCTGTGTGCCATCATCACGCGTTTGAAACAGAACCTCTTATGCACATAAAGCCTGGGCAGCCGTTGCAGATGAGGGGTGAGTGACGGCTGACGAGGGGTCTTAAGTAAAAGCCTGGCTGCTGCATTTTATACCACCCGGGGCCAAAAACGAAATAATGAGGCAGTGCCAGGCACAGAGCATTAGCATAGTCCAGCCTGGCAGTCATAATGAGTGAGCAATGGTCTTACCTCTATTATCTGATAAAATGCCTAGAATGTTGCCATGTCAAGAATTTTGACATCTTGGGGGCCCTCATGGTGCTGGTCAATATGGCTTGTTGGCAAGTCGGTTTCTTCCAGGTGAATGCAAATCTTTGAGCATGTGAATTTTGATGCACACTTCTGTGCAGGGAAGGCCATCTCTGCTGTAGTGACTGAACCTCACAGGGAACGCCCTGGATGCACAGACATTATTACATTGGATACCCGATCTCCTTATTCCTCCACTGTAGAAGTATGAAATCTTCAAAGTACTCCTAAAAGGTATCTTGCTGTGAGTGCAGCGTGGTGTGGGCGCTCTCCTTGGCCAGGATCAGTGCTTCTTGCGACCAACTTTGGGCTGTATTTACTACCTCCACCTGACAGTGCCTTCCCCTCCCTTCCGGGGTGCAGAGGCTCAGTCAGTCTGAGGCTCCTGTGAAGGGATTTGCATTTTGACCTCAGCATGACACCTCTGCCTGCTTCCCTTTTACTTGTCTTACCCCGTGCCTTCTCCCGTTGATGTGCTCCTCTTGCTCCTTCTTGGATTTGGAGCTTGTGGTTACTGACCACGTTCCTCGCTGCTGCTTGCTGACCCTATTCCTGTTTTTTTTTGCTGCTTTCTCTGCGTTGGTGGAGTTGGGATACTGTGGCCTCACTGGTTTATCATTGATTCTTGCTGTGGGGCGTCTGGTTTTTTCTTACTGGATTTTGTCCCCATCCTGCTTGTTTGGCATGTGTTTTTGATGTGAGCGGCCCATATGCTCCGTTGTTGGGACTTGACCTTATCTGTGGGAAGGAGGCTTTTGTCCTTTTGGGGGTGCTCCCCTCACTCGTTGGAAGGCTTGCCAGCCATGAGTTCCCAGGCAGGTTTGTTGCTGTGGGTTTATTCCCTGCCCTCGCGGCCACACTATGGGCATTGATTGCAGGCTTCTTGTGTGGCCATAACTTTCTTACTGTGCTCTCTCTGGGTCTCTGCTGTAGGGTTTGTGTCTAGTCTCTCTCCTTGCTCCCTGCGGGCCTACGGATGGGAGTCCTTATTCTTCGAGCTGGATGCTTGTCTCCTTTGTCTGTAGATGCTTGTTCCTTTTGTGATTTATGCCCTTGCCCCATGCTGATCTTGAAGTTTGAGTCTATAATCCTGTGGGGGTTTCCTGACTGGTTCTTGCCTCTTGCTTGCCTCCTTCCTTCTCCTGCTGCTGTTTGCCTCTGGGTGGGTGAGATGATGTGGACAGTCTTGTTTTAATCTTTTTCCACTTGCTCCTTTGGCACGCCCGCACTTTCAGTGTTGAGGGTCTTTTGAAAGGGGTGTATTGTTCCGGCTTTGTGGACCCACCCCCCTCCCCCTCCAGTTTGCTGGGGTTGTGGTGTTGCTTCCGTTTTTGATGGCCCTGCCCTTCCACGTCCGAGGCACTTGCTTGGTCTTTGCTACAAGGTGTGACTCCCGTGACTTTTCTGATGATACCTTTATTCAGTACTCTTGTGGGTTTCTAGGGTTTATTGGTCCTGGCTGCCTGTTCATGCCTAGGACACAAGATACCTTAGAAGTGCTATTTCTGTTGGCAGCACCCTTTCTTGTTGGTCACATTACCTCTAGATTCTATTTTTTTTTTCTCCTGTGCTCCTTATTGAGGTGGTAGTTTGCCCTTCCCTAAGCCTTTCTTACCTCCTGTTGCATGTTTTCTTGTAGAGGTCTTGGGATTCTTCCCCCTTTTTGGGTGGAATGAGATTGAGTCATGCACTTTGCCAGTGCTCCCAGTTGGGTCCTGTGCAAGGGTTGCATTTTGTTCTTCACTGTGTGTTTAGTTTCTTGCTTCAGGTTCTCCAGGGTTTCTCAACCCAGTTTTCTTGTAATCTGGAGGCCTGTGCTTGCCTGGTTTCACCTGTGCTCTGGTGTGGGTAGGCATACAGTGGTGCGTGGTAGGCTTGTCACCTTCAGCGGCATGCTGTATTCTGGCCTGTGTATAGACTGTTCTTCTGTTGGGGCCTTCGTTTAATTTTCATGGCGCGGCTATTCCTCTGAGCTGGGCCTTTTGTGATGGATACTGATCAGCTGCCTTCTTGGTGACTGCTGACGCTGCTTCTGGCACCTCCTCTGGTTTTCATTTGTTACCTTGTTTGGGTCAATATGTTCTTTTGATTTGTTTAGGGCGGGATGTAGTGCCTGTGTGTGACTTTCCATCTGCAAACTCAAAGGTGCTTGTGGTTGGGTTTGTTTTGAGGCTCCATCTTCTGTTTCATAACTAGGCCTTCTCATTTGGATTTACTGTTACTGCCAACTCCCTTACTTCCTCCCCACCACCCAACCTCCATTAATGGAGACTAGTGACATTATTTTCTGTGGCTTTCATTTTTTGCTAGAGCTGGGGATTGCCTGCTTTGCTGGAGGGACTGTTGACTGCTGATGCCTTTTAGACCCTCCTGCCTTCTTTACTGCATCTCTAGCTGTGGATTGGTGCTCCTGCCTTTTTCTTCCTTGAATCTCTTGTCGCTTCTTGTGGGTTGCTACAGCAGGTGTCTCCTAATTCTAGGCCCCTGCTCCTCTTAGCACACTGGTTGTGCCCACTACCTTCTGAGCTTCAAGTGCTTTTGGCTTGCCTTGGCCCTGGCACTGGGCTTCGTTGATCTTCTGGGTTTGTTGTTCCTTCCTCTGTTGTGTCTGGAATTTACCGTTTCTGGCTCGCTACCTTGGTGGAGGACGACTGTCGGCCCCGCCTGGTTTGGTGTATCCTCATAATGTAAGGACTGCGATAAGTAAGTGATGAGGAGGTAATGATTTTGTTACTTAGTTTAACTCTACTCTAATCCTACTTCTTAGGGCCAGTCCTTACGGATTGCCCACTCTCCCTGCTGTTCTCAGACTCAGTCGCAGACTGATGGTCTGCTTCGGTAGTCATTTAAGGAGGCTTCGGGGTAGAGGTAGTCCTCAATTGGCACAGCTAGAGGAGAGGGGTCAGTGGGATGCCTATCTCCAGGGTGTGGACACAACTCTTGATGAAAGGACTGGAGTGAGTAAGTGAGAGGGAGGTAATAGAGGTTCTGAAATACGATTCTGAAAATCATAACTGGTCCAAGAGCCCAAAAGTAAATTTTCTTCATGGCACCTTGCAGGGCGCTCCCACTCTCTTTCAAAGACACATAGACAGTGTGCAGCATACACTCTGGTACACAGCACTGCATCTTCAATGCTCCTTCTGATAGTGTCAGTAATACATGTTCAACCCCACTGACCTCCTGGCACTGAAGCAGGGCAGCCGGTGGTCAGATGGCACCTCCCAGGTAGCCTCAAGCAGGCAGCCCCTCAGCAGGACTGCATTCAGACTCTCTGGTGCAGGAGGGTTAGCTGGACTTTCACAAGCAGTGGTGGGCAGGGAAGGCAGGCATGCGTCAGTCCATGATCTGAAACTGAAATAACCCCACTGTTCATGTCAAGGAGGTGGCATCAACGTGGACCAACTGTGGAATCCTTAGGAGGATCTCTGAGGAGGCTGCCGGTCCGAACTGCAGCCCATGAGCGGTCATGCAATGGACCCCAATGGACAGCAAGAAATGTCAGGCATTCAGATGCACCAATCAGAAGTCGGTGACTCTTGCATGCAAACCTCTGACTGCCTCTATATTTGGAAGAGGACAATGGTGAGGGAAGAGAGGAGAAGGATTATGTTATGTTATGTTAATTTATTTTATAATGCGCACAGCTACCCAAAAAGGGTCTCCCAGCGCAAGCCTGGAAGGAGCCATTAACGGCCTCCGTAAGGTAAGACTGTGGCTTATATCTGAAAGCGAACCCCACATATCCACGACGTTCTACACTAAGTATGCTCTTTCATTCATTTCACATTTTGTTAGACACACAGATCTCCACTGTTTCTCCCTGTAAGGGCCTTATGCAGGCAACGCTGGGCTTGAAGTTAAACTGCACTGCCCCTCGGGTTACAGCGCATACATAGGGACTTATTTACAAGCCAGTTGCGCCGCCAGTGCGTCACTTTTTATCAAGTAAAAAGTGACGCACCAGCGGCGCAAGGGGCTTGTAAATAAGCACCACAGTGAATCCCCAAAAAATATGCGCCATAAAAATGCCTTTATGTGATTCTGGAGTGAAAGTTACTCTGGAAAGCCCTTTCTGAAGCATGCTGTCCACCAGCCTGGTTCATTCATATTTTCCAATTTACGGGCACTTCCCAGGAAGACAAACTTGTCCTGTTGAATGACCTTCAGGGAGTTGTTTACAAAGGTTTTGCATGAGCAGTCAGTCGCGTGGCGCAAAGTGAAGCTATGTACTGCGTGGATTTTCTTATCTTTATAAAAGTGTGGGGAGCAGTGCAAAACTTCACAGCATCATGCACGCACTAGCCTAGACCTTTGACCCTGCCAGCAGGTAGGTCGCCCCCCCAGCCGCCACATGGTCCTCCTATGCTGCTGCCTGCCAGTGACATCGCCGTCGCCGAGTAAGCCCTTCTGTGCCTGTTGTCCCCCGTTATTGCATGCGCCCCCGTTTTCTCTTCTGTAACCCTTCCTTGGTGCCCCTCGCTGCCTGTGCCCCCGTTTTCTCTTCTGTACCCCTTCCTTGGTGCCCCTCGCTGCCTGTGCCCCCTTTTATCTTCTGTACCCCCTCCTTGGTGCCCCTCGCTGCCTGTGCCCCCGTTTTATCTTCTGTACCCCTTCCTTGGTGCCCCTTGCTGCCTGTGCCCCCGTTTTATCTTCTGTAACCCTTCCTTGGTGCCCCTCGCTTGCCGGTGCCCCAGTGACCCCCTCCCCCGTTTTTCCCCGGTCCACCTTCCTGCCGCTGCGTCCCGCGGCCCCGCCCCCCGCTGTCCCATTCGCCACCCCGCTCCCGCCTCCCAGCTGCGCCTCCCTCCCACTACCCCTTTAAATGGAGGCAGCGCAGCGGCCGCGCCGCTGGCGCACCGAAGGCACGCCTAAGGCAAGCCCGTCTGCGCCCGTCCGCGCCTGGACCGCGCCCAGTGCCAGGACCCCTGGCCCTCGCCGGAACCAACCCACCCGAACACGATACGACACCACCGCCCTCCACGCACTCAACTCCGACCCACAGCCAGCCTGCTACCGAGCCACCCCGAAACGCACCCATGGAGCCTTCACCTGCCATGCCTGCAAGTACACCTGCCTCCGGACCGGCACCGAGCCCGCCAGAACAGGCACCAACAACAACCACCTCAAGTGCATCCTGCTCAACACCCGCTCCGTCCACAAGCACGCCGTCGAACTCTGGGACCTCCTCAACACAACAGCACCGGACGTCGCCTTCCTCACGGAAACCTGGATGAACACATCCTCATCCCCCGACGTCGCCATAGCCATCCCGGACGGCTATAAGATCGCCCGGAGGAACCGCGTCAACCAAGCCGGAGGTGGCATCTCCATTGTCTACAGAAACACCATCAGCATCACGACCAACACCGACGACACCCTCACCACTGCCGAGCTCCTTCACTTCCAGATACACACCGACCCCAAGACCACCCTCAGAGGTACTCTCATCTACAGACCCCCGGGACCACGCACACAATTCAGCGAAGCCATCGCAGACTTCATCAGCCCGCACGCCCTCGCCTCCCCCGACTACATCCTCCTAGGGGACCTCAACTTCCACCTGGAGAACAGCAAGGACAACAACACCACCACCCTGCTAGACAACCTCGCCAACCTCGGACTCAAGCAACTGGTCAGCACCCCCACCCACTACGCCGGCCACACGCTTGACCCCATCTTCTCCTCCAGCAACCACATCTCCTTCAGCCACTCCACCGGACTCCACTGGACCGATCACAGCTGCGTCCACTTCCACTTCAGGAAACCCACGACTCACCTCCGCCCGCAACAAGCCCCCCGTAGATACTGGAGCAAGATCACCACCGACCAGCTCACCACCTCCCTGGGCCAAAACCAACCCACCAACACTACGGACCCCAACGAAGCAGCCCGCAACCTCACACAGTGGATCACCAACTGCGCCAATGCCCTTGCACCACTGAAGAACCCCCCTAGCAATCCCCACAGCAAGAAAGCCTCATGGTTCACCAATGATCTCAAAGACTCCAAGAAAACCTGCCGCACCCTCGAAAAAGCCTGGCGCCACGACCAGTCTACAGAAAACATGACAGCCCTCAAGAACGCCATCAGCAAACACCACCAGCTGATCCGCACCACCAAAAGGACATCATTCCGAGACCGACTGGACAACAACACCCACAGCAGCAGGAACTCTTCAGCATCATCAAAGAGCTCTCCAACCCCAGCGCCAGCAACAACGACATCACGCCATCACAAGACCTCTGCGACTCACTCGCCACGTTCTTCCACCGCAAGATCACCGATATACACGACAGCTTCGGCGCTCAGCCTACGTACCCAGCCACCGAACCAACGCCCCCCACCACCACCCTATGCACCTGGAACCCCGTCAGCACGGAAGACACCACCCACATGATGAACACCATCCACTCCGGCTCCCCAGCCGACCCCTGTACACACCACATCTTCAACTGAGCCGACACCATCATCGCACCCCAACTCCGGGACATCATTAACAGCTCCTTCACGTCCGCCACATTCCCGGAGAGCTGGAAGCATGCAGAGATCAGCGCCCTCCTGAAGAAACCCACCGCGGACCCCACAGACCTCAAGAACTTCCGTCCCATCTCGCTCCTCCCCTTCCCCGCAAAAGTTATCGAGAAAACCGTCAACAAACAGCTGACCACCTTCCTCGAGACGAACAGCTCCCTCGACCCATCGCAGTCCGGATTCCGAGCGAACCACAGCACCGAGACCGCCCTCATCGCAGCCACCGACGACAAGGAAAAGCCCTGGAATGGATCACCTCCTTCCTCTCGGACAGAACTCAGAGTGTCCGTCTCCCGCCCTTCCGCGCAGCAGCCACCAAGATCATCTGCGGTGTACCCCAAGGATCCTGGCTCAGCCCTACCCTCTTCAATGTCTACATGAGCCCCCTCGCAGCCATCGCACGCAAACACAACCTCAACATCATCTCCCACGCCGACGACACCCAATTGATCCTCTCCCTCACCAATGACCCCGCCACCGCCAGAGCCAGCTTCCAGGAAGGAATGAAGGACGTCGCGGAAAGGATGAAGCTCAGCCGTCTGAAGCTGAACTCAGACAAGACAGAAGTCCTCATCCTCGGACCATCCCCCTCCGCCTGGGACGACTCCTGGTGGCCCCCTGCCCTGGGCACCGCCCCCAAGCCCACAGACCACGCACACAACCTGGGATTCATCCTTGACTCCTCCCTCACGATGCCCAAGCAAGTCAACGCCGTTACATCTTCTTGCTTCAACACCCTCCGCATGCTCCGAAAGATCTTCCGGTGGATCCCCACTGGAACCAGGAAGACAGTCACCCAGGCCCTCGTCACCAGCCGACTGGACTACGGGAATGCCCTCTACGCTGGGACCACCGCCAAACTACAGAAAAGACTCCAGCGCATTCAGAACGCAGCTGCACGACTCATCCTGGACATTCCCCGACACAGCCACATCTCTGCACACCTGAGAGACCTGCACTGGCTCCCCATCAGCAAGAGGATCACCTTCAGACTCCTCACCCACGCCCACAAGGCTCTCCACGACATGGGCCCCGAATACCTCAATACCCGCCTCACGTTCTACACACCTACCCGCCAGCTCCGCTCCGCCAGCCTCGCCCTCGCCACCGTCCCACGGATTCGCAGAACCACAGACGGAGGAAGATCCTTCTCCTACCTGGCGGCCAAGACGTGGAACTCCTTCCCCACCCCCCTACGACTGACCCAGGACCATCTCTCCTTCAGGAAGCACCTCAAGACCTGGCTTTTCGAGCAGTAGCAGCACCCCCCCCCCCCTCCCAGAGCCTTGAGACCCTCGCGGGTGAGTAGCACGCTCTACAAATGTTCCTGATTGATTGATTGATTGACTAGCTCAACCCTTAATAAATAACCCACTCATGACAAAAATTCCCTTCAGTTTCATTTGTTCCAGGATCACACAGATCTCACAATTATTATGTACACTGTTTCCATCAGTTGTGAAAAACGACAATTCTTATACAGTATTTTTTACAGCTTCAGTACACAATGATACGGGCTGGGTAATGGTCTGTTCTTTTTTACTTGTCTGGACACAACTGATGGAAACCGTGTACATAATAATTCACTTTGTATATTCACTTATTGGTTCCATTTCTTCACTTGGGGACACAATGCACAAACAGTACTACTTTTGACTGAAAGAAGTGTACCTATTGTTTATTTATTTATTCATAAAATATGTTATACCGAGCAAACTGTGTAGAAAGTTTTTCTTGCCCTCTGACATTAGATGGTCCTTTTATTGCGAATGTGCACAAGTATTTCAAATATTAGTTCTATTTATCCACAGGAACCATTGTTTTCTTATATATAAAAAGAACACAGGGCCAGCTCAGTATTCCTTATTTCCAGTAGGTTTTTCTTTATACAAATAGTGATTAATGTTCTATTTTTCACTATTTGTGTAATATAAAATGCAGTACACTTACCTGGAATGGAACCTTTGGTGGCAGCTGTGGTAAGTAAACATTTTTAAAATGTGTGTGCTTGCGGGTGAAAGTGTGTTTATGTGAGATAATAGTGTGTGTACATGTAAGCATGTATCTGTATATGTAAGCATGTATGTGTGAGTGAAAATGAGTGAGAGTCATTGACTGGTAGTGAGTGAGATTGCGTGAGACTGACACCCAAATTTACTATTCTTTAACGCAAGGCAATGCTACCTTGCATCAACGGGAGAGAGGAAAAACTGCACCAAATCTCCTAAAGTATGGTGCATTGTTTCTCTCCCTGTGTGCTGGTGCACTTTTGGCAGCCACATGTCAATATACACACTGTGCACCATAGTGCAAGGGCGTGTGTATTCTCTACAACATAGGTTTTGTACTGGAAGAGGTATCGTATGTGTGTTTGTGTGCTGTATGATGCAGTAAAATACAAGGTTAGAAAAACAAATAGAAATGGTAAAATTTTTCCTCGTTATGTCTGCCTCGAGGAGTCGCAAGATTTTGGTGAAAACTCCTTCCAATGTTTGTACATAGGGATTTGCGTCAAAACCAGTGGGTGATTAAATTGTAACACCCATGCACCAGCCATGGAATGCCCATGTGACACCAAATAAACATAAAGCAGTACATTGTGCAATTTTGCGGTACTCTGGTACACTATGCAATGCAAATCACTATTTGATTTGGATAGTAAATCCTGACCTAACATTTTGCACAGGGTTTACATCACAAAAGTGATTTAAACCCAGTGCAAAGTGTTAGTAAACCCAGGCCTGAGTGTAAGTAAGTATGCATGAGTATGAGTGAGATTAAAAGCAAATGCAAGTGAGTGAGAATGAAAAACAATGAGTGTAAGGGGGTGTAAGAGAGTGTGAGTGTGAAGTTAGAGTCATGTGACATGCCTTCCTGGAAAAAATCTGTCTCAAGGATCATATGATGTCACTTCCTGTGATGTCATTAAGGTCAAAGAGTTTGTGATGACACTTCCACTACCCCTGGCATTTTGGTGAATTGACACCGATGGCCAGGCCCCTAGTGGACAAAAGACTTCTGGTGTCCGAAGCAGACGCTGGGATAGCTCCTTCACCTGTCTGTGAGTTTACGTAGTAAGGGCCCTCTTTCTGTTTCCTGCCCTTTCTGTTTCCTGCCATCTCTTCTCCGGTTAGGGAGAGGGGGGTCCGGTCTTGGGGGGGGGCGGGAGGGGGTGGGGCGGTCGCCTGGTCTCGTGGTGCGCCTGCTCCAAGGCAGTGGTCTCGCCTCCCCGAATAGGGGACCCTTTCTCTCCCAGTATATGGCCCTACCTTCTCTGCCGCCCCCCCCCCCCATTCACCCCCGCATCCCGAAGATGCATGGCAAGTTCATAACTTTATGAATTAATCATACAAAATGAGTTCTAAGGCAAAGCTAACCAGCTCGTGTCTGAGGTTTCTAATTTCATATAGAAGTTTAAACATTCACTTGAGCAGCACACCAGCCTCCCCTGGGCCTGAAAGCCTCCCCCCCCCTCCACCTGATACCCCGCACCAACACCCCTTCTCATTCCTAAACCCCGAGGTGAAAGAAAGCTGCTCGCGCTCTTCCTCCTGTCTCACTCCCACCTCATCCCAGCAGCAGAAAACTCTGCGTTTCCTTATACGCTGATAATAAAAAATATATCTCGGGCATTAATAATGTATTGCTGCCTTTGCTTTCCTGCTGATTGTGTTAGAATATTGCAGGAAAACACCAACACATGAAGCTGGAAGCGGCCATGCCTCTGATACCTGGGAGCACAGAGGCGGGGGGTGTGAGGGCTGGATGGGCTGAGGAAAGGGTGCAGTGGCAAGTAGCCTTTTAGAGCTTGATGACCAGGGGTTGGCAGAGGGGTACAGGGCCTGTCACCTCGGGGCTGGACGGCTCGTGTTATTGATGCTGTGATAGGGAGTCTGTCAAGAATTGTTGGACTGCAAGCTTGAGACGCTTTGACAGAACCTTTCACTGCTAGGAGTGGATGGACTCGGGTTACTGGTGCAGTGACAGAGAGGCTGTCACATCTAAGGCTCAAAGCACTGGGGGTCCGGTGCACTCTTACAGAACCTTTCACCGCTAGGAGTGGATGGACTCAGGTTACTGGTGCAGTGGCAGAGAGCCTGTCACATCTAAGGCTCAAAGCACTGGAGGTCCGTGCACTTTGACAGAACCTTCCACCGCTAGGAGTGGATGGACTCAGGTTACTAGTGCAGTGGCAGAGAGCCTGTCACATCTAAAGCTCAAATCACTGGGGGTCCAGTGCACTCTTACAGAACCTTTCACCTCTAGGAGTGGATGGGCTCAGGTTACTGGTGCAGTGGCAGAGAGCCTGTCACATCTAAGGCTCAAAACACTGGGGGTCCGTGCACTTTGATAGAACCTTTCACCGCTAGGAGTGGGTGGACTCAGGTTACTGGTGCAGTGGCAGAGAGCCTGTCACATCTAAGGCTCAAAGCACTGGGGGTCCGGTGCACTTTGACAGAACCTTTCACCGCTAGGAGTGGATGGACTCAGGTTACTGGTGCAGTGACAGAGAGCCTGTCACATCTAAGGCTCAAAGCACTGGGGGTCCGGTGCACTCTTACAGAACCTTTCACCTCTAGGAGTGGATGGGCTCAGGTTATTGGTGCAGTGGCAGAGAGCCTGTCACATCTAAGGCTCAAAACACTGGGGGTCCGTGCACTTTGACAGAACCTTTCACTGCTAGGAGTGGATGGACTCAGGTTACTGGTGCAGTGACAGAGAGCCTGTCACATCTAAGGCTCAAAGCACTGGGGGTCCGGTGCACTCTTACAGAACCTTTCACCGCTAGGAGTGGATGGACTCAGGTTATTGGTGCAGTGGCAGAGAGCCTGTCACATCTAAGGCTCAAAACACTGGGGGTCCGTGCACTTTGACAGAACCTTTCACCGCTAGGAGTGGATGGACTCAGGTTACTGGTGCAGTGGCAGAGAGCCTTTCACATCTAAGGCTCAAAGCACTGGGGGTCCGTGCACTTTGACAGAACCTTCCACCGCTAGGAGTGGATGGACTCAGGTTACTAGTGCAGTGGCAGAGAGCCTGTCACATCTAAAGCTCAAATCACTGGGGGTCCAGTGCACTCTTACAGAACCTTTCACCTCTAGGAGTGGATGGGCTCAGGTTACTGGTGCAGTGGCAGAGAGCCTGTCACATCTAAGGCTCAAAACACTGGGGGTCCGTGCACTTTGACAGAACCTTTCACCGCTAGGAGTGGGTGGACTCAGGTTACTGGTGCAGTGGCAGAGAGCCTGTCACATCTAAGGCTCAAAGCACTGGGGGTCCGGTGCACTTTGACAGAACCTTTCACCGCTAGGAGTGGATGGACTCAGGTTACTGGTGCAGTGACAGAAAGCCTGTCACATCTAAGGCTCAAAGCACTGGGGGTCCGGTGCACTCTTACAGAACCTTTCACCTCTAGGAGTGGATGGGCTCAGGTTATTGGTGCAGTGGCAGAGAGCCTGTCACATCTAAGGCTCAAAACACTGGGGGTCCGTGCACTTTGACAGAACCTTTCACTGCTAGGAGTGGATGGACTCAGGTTACTGGTGCAGTGACAGAGAGCCTGTCACATCTAAGGCTCAAAGCACTGGGGGTCCGGTGCACTCTTACAGAACCTTTCACCTCTAGGAGTGGATGGGCTCAGGTTATTGGTGCAGTGGCAGAGAGCCTGTCACATCTAAGGCTCAAAACACTGGGGGTCCGTGCACTTTGACAGAACCTTTCACCACTAGGAGTGGATGGACTCAGGCTCCTGGTGCAGTGACAGAGAGCCTGTCACATCTAAGGCTCAAAGCACTGGGGGTCCGGTGCACTCTTACAGAACCTTTCACCGCTAGGAGGGGATGGACTCAGGTTACTGGTGCAGTGGCAGAGAGCCTGTCACATCTAAGGCTCAAAGCACTGGGGGTCCGGTGTACTCTTACAGAACCTTTCACCGCTAGGAGTGGATGGACTCAGGTTACTGGTGCAGTGGCAGAGAGCCTGTCACATCTGAGGCTCAAAGCACTGGGGGTCCGGTGCACTTTGACAGAACCTTTCACCGCTAGGAGTGGATGCACTCAGGTTACTGGTGCAGTGGCAGAGAGCCTGTCACATCTAAGGCTCAAAGCACTGGGGGGGGGGCTTTCACCTCTAGGACTGAGTGGGCTCCTGTTATCGGTGCTGTAATAGGGAGCCTGTCAAGACCTGTCGGACTGCGGGTTTGAAACACTCTTACAGACCCTTTCACCTCCAGGTGTGGATGGGCTCAGGTCCTTGAGGGGTGATGGGGAACCTGGTATCTCTAAGGGCCATATGTAGGAAGCCAAATACCGGTCGGTAACGGCCGATTTTCGGTAAATATCCCGTTACCGACCGGTATTTAGGCATTTGCTATGTAGGGGGCATATTTCAGGATTAAAATTACCGATTTGGTAATTTTACCGATTCGGTAAATACCGAATCCTGAAATGAGATGTAGGAAACACTCTAATGAGTGTTGTGTAGGAATGAGAATTCGGTATTTACCACCAAATATAGGTTGGTGATAAATACCGAATACATTGCAAAAAGCAATATTTTGCTGAAATAAGAGTGCCATGTGGCAGACATACATGCCCTTAGGGCATGTATGTCCGCCACATGTGCACACATGCAGGAATCAGGGGTGCAACAGGGTGTCAATGTGACACCCTGCCACCCTTGAATGTGCTCCCCCCATTACCAAATCGGTTTTTACCGATTCGGTAATGAGGCATACCTTCCCATTGATTCCTATGGGCCTCCAGGCCCATAGGAATCAATGGGAAGGTATGCCTCATTACCGAATCGGTAAATACCGATTCGGTAATTATCGAATTTCTCCAAATCGGTAACATTTACTGAATTATTACCTACATACAATTTACCGATTCATAAATACCGAATCGGTAAAATTCGGTATTTAAGAATCGGTAAATTGTATGCCACCTACATATGGCCCACCGTCTTGATGGCCTGGGGAGTGGCATAGGGATACAGGGCCTGTCACCTCCGGGAGTGGAGGAGCTCAGGATACCGCAGCATTGATAGAAAAAATGTCGCCCCCAAGACATGAGGACACGGAGATAATAGTGGGGTGTCTGTATTTATCTAATTTACTAAATGTTTAAACAGCGGATACAGACATCTGCCTGAGGTGGGCATGTTTTCCAGAAAAGCCTCTGCACATGAGCTTGTAGATAGTGGAGACCTGGTGATCACGATGGCTTGTGACACTTCCAGCACCCTGGGCTGAATAGTAGGCTAGGACTGGATGGTACCTGGTGGAGAAGTGTGGCTCAATGATTAGACCGGCAGACCCTGATGCAGAGGTCTAGCCCGGGACCAGGGTTCAATTCCCCGCCTCGGCGGGTCTTGGGCTCAAAAATTCCATGGACCTGATAATTCTTGCCTCGGTGCCTATTCCAATCATGGAATCCCACTCTGCGCAATAGCTTGCTTAATCTCCACAACGGCCCCCACAATGCTAAGGATACCTTGGCTCCACCTTGGGGGTGCCCAGGAGTGGACGCCTCACAGGGAAAGCCAGGATGGGTTCCACAGCGGTATTCGTACAAGCGCCTTTAGACCCTTGCAGGTGAGTAGTGCGCTATACAAGTATCAATTTACATTTACATTTTACCTGGCCAGCCTTGCACACTATGGACATGCCCTGTGCAGAGTTTACATTGACACGGTGAAAAGGGAGGATGAGTATGGCTTACTTTAAAATCATTTTATGCCTAATTACTGCACACTTGATTTAGTTGATCTCTGATTCTTAATGAGTTTACTTTTTTAGATTTCCATTTTAACTTTGCCTCGTCAGCTGTGTGTTGTTGAAACACCTGTTGTGTACAATATTTACAGTGTGCTTTGAGTAGCCCATTGCCTGTCATTTCATTTGCATGATTCTCCTTCAGTGTCTTTTCTTCCTCTTCTTGTCTTTGTTCATCTTCTGGGGCATGTCTTCTTTACCCTCCTTTGCTTGGATGACGTGTATCCTTCCACTGCTTACACTCATGGAACTACCTTCTTTTTGTACCTTCATTGCAACTCAGCTCCTCTCTGCTCACCGTTGATACTTCCTTAGCATTGGCAGCATTGACTGGCTTGCTGTTCAGCATCAGCAACAACCATTTTTCATCTTTTTGCTGTATATAAAAAGCATTCGCAAAGCCAAAAGGTTGGTTTACACCTTTCAAAGGCTATACCTTTTGGCTTTGCCAATTCTTGTTATTATAAAACAACTAGTGGCCAACACAAAAATAGAAAACATCACAGCAGAACCCACAATCTTAGAAGGATGCCCAGAAAACAGAACTCAAATTATTAATTCAAAAAAACAATTTTAATTAGATTGGTGATGTTGATTTAGATCAGGGATCGCCAACCTTTTCTGTAATAAGAGCTGCTTGTGTTCAATGGAACTCATTGAGAGCTATTAATATTATGAGGCCCGATTTACAACGGTAAAGTGAGATGAAAGTCGAACTTTACAACTTTCAGTATTCACAAAAGTCATTTATGAGTAGGTAATGCCCTTTGTGAATACCGAAAGTCTTAACGTTAGACAACCATCTCACTTTACCTTTGTGAATCGGCCCCTTAGTGTTGTAATAGTGACTACCGCAGACAAGATAACGTTAGGAGCTAAAATGTGCATGATTACTACCAGCGATCGCCTCATTGCATCAGGCATGTTCGCAAACAGTAATGTATAAGCGCATTGGTCAATATGGAATGCCTCTGCATGGGTAATACATAACAACCATAGCTTCCGTGCCTCTGTCACCAAGGTAATAACATTTGTAAAAGTCTTTCATAAGCCACATTATTTATCACTCAAATATCAGCTTTAAATATATTTTAGAAATTCAGTTATTTCTCTCCAAATATCAACTTCTGAGTTCTGAAAATAAAACGTTTGTCTCAACTATACACTCACAATTTTGGTATACATACATTATTCAACCATTTAGTAGTCTGGGCTGCACACAGGGGAGCTACTTACAGATATCTGGAGAGCTACTAGTAGGTGACGAGCCACTCGTCGGAGAAGCCTGATTTAGAGGTTGCGGCACGAGCCACAGGTGCAGATGCCCAAAGCTTCATAAGTATGACACAGGTTATTGCATGACTTGGTGAAGTGACAGTGAGCACCATAATGGCAGTACGCCCCTGACACTGGAACATTCAGGAAAGAACTGCGTGTTTCCTGGTACGAGGGTACAGAGGGCAGATGGGCCGCAGTGGTCGGCGCTTATAAGGACTGTGGATAAGGAGGCAACGAGTGCCACGGGAGCAGAAGCCAAGGGAGTGGAAGAAGCAGCACAGTTGGATCCTAGGGTGCTTGGTTGGTACATGGGCGTCGTGCACACTGTGAGCAAACTGGTAGCGGCCATCATACCTACAAGTGCTACTCTGGTATGAGGCTCAGGTGGAGCACCCCTTAAGACCAAGGAATACCTGGCTATGGAGGCAGTGTACCGATGCAGAGGAGCAGGCACAGGCATACACCAGGAAAGAACAGACACAGTGTGATGGACAGGAATGGGGCAGGGCAGTCAAGGCAACCCTAATGCAAACACACAGGGAAAGGAACCAATAATGGACAAATCACACTGGGTACCACACGGTTTGTGCACAGGTAAGTCTCAGAACTTCCAACGGCAACAGGGAAAGCCAACATCTCTATGCAGATTACTCCTACAGATAGTCACCCTGCGAACCCCATAGAAAGGAGGCACATGACGTGATTCTGTATCTGGACTCTAAGGCAGAAACAAGGATTGTACTCTCATGCATGAGACAAGCCCTCCTGTATCCAGCTGGAGGCGGAGATTCCTATGAAAATAGCTGTTCAGTTCAAAGACCTTTCTTTCGGCTCAGTGGCCATAAAAGTGAATAGAAAAACAGTCAAATATAGATAATACATAATGGATAAATGCTGCAGAAAACATAGTGCTAAAACTCACGGATTAAAACCGCCTTTGGAAAACAGTCTTTTATACATCCTAAAAACTTGAAAACATGTTTATTTTTAATCAGTATACTTGAGACAATTCAAGGATAACGGAAGTCAGTCAAATTCTGAGTATTCTAAAATTTGGCTAGGATTGTTGTACATTGTGTGAATTTGTGTCTCACGTAGCAAGGCAGGAGCGCTGGTTGATTCTCAGCAGAAGCAGGTATCTTTGCCCTCTCTCTCCACATGACCAACAAATAACAGCTAAGTGCAAAAATCAGTGGCTTGCTGGAGCCTGCTCTGAACATCCTTAATGGAACGTTATAGTCTCTAATGCCCAAAGTCCGACATAACGGAAGTATCCAGCGGCGCCTACTATTCTTATAGGTGGGCACAGAAACAATGCATGTTCTAGCCCTCTTTGAGGGCGCCACAAGCCGGGCACCGCCAGTCACCCGCTCTCTGGGGTTTGGTCCTCTTTGCAGTGAACGAATGGAGGGGTAGAGACCCAAAGCGAAACAGCAAAAATAAGCACCTAGCTGGGGGCAGCTGGGGAAGGAGGTTAATGGGATTTCTATCTTGTCCAGGAAATCTTCTCTATTAAAAGAGTCTTTGACTGTGAGAAAGGCATCAGTCAGGGTACCTCGATGCCAGCCTTGCCTCTCCCATTGTATTCCGCAAAGTTGCCAGCCCGATCCCTTCCAGGGTAGCTTACACATCCTTGATCTGAGGTATGGTGCAGGAGCCCGCAAGGCTGAGTATTTCTTCTAGGCTTTCGCGATAGGGATGGAGCTCTGGGGTGGCCCAGATCCTCCTCCTATAAAGGATTGGGCATTTACCTGTCTTATCTGATAGGCTCTCACCCCTAGATCTAGTCTAAGGGGGAGTAGGAGAGTACTAATGAGGACGCTGGCCAGTAGAGGCATGAATCCATTTTCCACTGACTCTAAAGCAGAAACATCCAGATGACCCCAGGGCGCTGCTCCGTAGGTGGCTGCCCCCAGGGCTTGGTGTTGGTGTGCCTGCAGGGCCGGCTGTGCGGGTCGAACCTGTGAGCTATGTATCAGCTTAGTTATGCCTCCTACAACATCCTCATGTATTAACCTGCATCGCGTAATGTGTGCCTGTTCTGTTAATGTAATGCCCAGATAAGAGAAGGTGTGCACTCTACCTAGGGGGTCCCTGCTAATGTCGAATGCCCCAGGTTCAGTGTCATATACATAGTTTTGCTCACATTCATTTCTAGACACAATTTCTCAAAGCGTTCCAGGAGCTTTTGGAGGCCGATAGCAGTATCACACTGTCACAATTAAGGCACTTAAAACTACATGTAACACAAGACAATGGGTGGGACAGGAACTGCCTCCTGGAATCCAAGAGCCATCACCTGTACACACAGAAAGCACGCATACACAGGGGAGGACAACTGAGCACCCTTACCAGACACATAGAGCTCAAGAGGAGTACACAGCACAAGCACTAGAAAGGAACCTAAAGACTAGAGCAAATATTCAGGAGCAAGGCTGGAAGAAAAATGGAGAAGAAACAGGACAAGGCAAACGCAAGGATACTAGGAACTGTAGCGAGCAAGAGACTGGATTTGCAAGGGAACTAGAGACTCAAAGACAGACAGAGAAACCGCACATAAACAAGTGGCAAATCTAAGAGACTGGGAAGAAAATATTAAATCTATGACATAAACCAAATGAATAAGCCCACGGAAACAATAGCAGGAAATGAAACTAGGAACAATGAGAAAGAATGCAACCTAGGGGCTGCATCTGACTGTAGACAAAAGGCAAACAAGGGAGTAAAGCACAAAGCAATGCAGGGCTGGGATAAATCTGTAGCAAGCTGCACTGGAACAGGACACAGTCTGTAGCAAAAGCTAGGCAGGAATTTGTCAGAAAAACAGGTAACAAGAGTTCTGGGATACAGAGGTTTAGACTTCAATGCAAGAACAAGGAGCTTCAGGCAGTGCCAGCTTATATGCAGGTCTTCACATGTGTCCAAGACTGAAATGGAAAGCACACAGAAGTCATACAGGAACTTTGGATGAGTCTTAGTGGTGATTTCCAGGTCGCAGTTGGTCAACATGCACTTTTTTTGCCACATGTTTGTTGTACACGTGGATCAAGCAGATTATATCTACATATTAAGTCAGATGACATTTGAAGCAAACAGGTTTTAAAAATGTGTGAAATAAGGTGTCCTATCCATGATAATATTGGTCTCATAAACTAGCTTAAAGAAAAACAAATCTTTTCAACTATGAAATTCTTGATCAATATTTACCAATGTTCACATCGAAAATGTATCTTAATAGGCTATTCAAAATGTGGTGAACATCACAGAAACAAGTTTGTTTTCAGCCATTTAAAAGCACCGTAAATCACTGCAAATCCCAAATGTTGATCATACCCATTTTAACTTTCTGAGTTTATCAAGCTCGGAAGCGCGGAAGGATGGAAGGCTAAGTTGGCCGTGGAAGGATTCAAACTCATGGCCTTCAGATCACAGCAGACGTCAGCAATAACCATTTGTCTAGGAAAATCGATTCACCTAAATTCCAGGGGCAGTGGAAGTGACATGATGTGCACTAAGCCCTTTCAATGGCATTACAGGAAGTGATATCATGTGATGCGCACTAAGCCCTTCTAATGGCATTACAGGAAGTGATATCATGTGACCTTTGACGTTGATATCATTCCAAGATGTTATGTTGTTAGAAATGGGATTTTGGTAGGCTAGGGCATGTGCCAAAGCCAGGCAGAAACCACCACTCTAGTCAGGATAAGGGAGTTACAATCCTAAAATAACCCCTGCTCACCCTCTTGGTAGCTTGGCATGAGCAGTCAGGCTTATCTTAGAGGCAGTGTGTAAAGCATTTGCACATAACCAACAGTAATACAGTGTAAGCACTACAAAAGGACACCATACCAGTTTAGAAAAATATCCAATATTTTTATAATACTAAAGACAAGACCAACAACTATAAAAATCCACAATATAGTACTTAAAAATCTGCAGTTATCAAAATATGCTTGAAAAACAGTTCCTGGATGTTGACAGCTCCGTCCAGGGCTATCACGGCATCGTGAGCAAACAAATCCAAACAGTTCTGGCTGACCGCGGCATCACGGCCCAGCTACGGTGTCGGGAAGACCCGCAAATAGTACCTTTTAGAAATGCAAGGCGTCGCCGACCTTTCGTTGAGCTTCCGAAAGAACAGCATCCGCAGGCATCAGTACCGGAGGTCGGTGCAGGAGTCGTCGGGGCCCTCAAAGTCACACGCGTTGCAGATCGAACTCCTCTCTGTTGAAGTTAGGAGCGCTGGCACCGGCAGGCGTCGGGTGCTGTGGTGCGAAGTGCAGCGGTGCGGTGCCCTAAGGTCGCGTTGCGAGCAGCAGCTCGGTGGCAGCGTCAGATGGCGTCGTCGGTGAGACCAGGGTCGCGGTGCGAAGTGAATGCGGTGCTCGTCGTGATTCTGGCAGGTCACGCAACCAGCGGCGTTGTTGTTGCTGAAGCGCTGTTGCCGGCTGACGAACTGGAGTCGATGGCGCCGGCTTCGGTAGGCCAAGGCTGCGGTGAGGGATGAGGGCGGTGCGTTGTGTAACCTTACGAGCGGTGCCCTCAAACCACGTTGCAGGCAACGGCGTCGATTTCGGCATGGATCGGCGTCGGGGATACCAAGGCGTCATCAGGAAGCAAGGCAGTACGGAGTGCGGGGCTCACAGGTTGCGGTGCGAGCAGCGGCTCAGTGGCGGCAGCAGCAGACATTGTCGGAGCACAAAACACACAGTTCCCAGTGCTGAGGGCAGAAGAGCTTGACGTCTTTGTTGTTCCTGAGACTTCTTGAACAGGGGGCAAGCTCTACCTCAATCCCTTGGAGAAACTCACAAAAGGAGACTGCAGAAAGTTCAGTCCAGTCCTTTCACTGCCCAAGACAGAAGCAGCCACTGCAGACTACCACAGCAAAGCACACAGCAAAGTGGTAGTTCCTCCTCACAGCTTCTCAAGCTCTTTTTCTTGGCAGTCTTCTTGGTCCAAAAGAGTTCTAAAGTTCAGGGGTCTGGGCCCCAATATTTATATCCCAAAATCCTTTGATCTCTTAGGCAGAGAGTGTCTGTGCCCAGCCAGAACCAGTTCTGCCTCCTCTGGTGTGTCTTCCTGGCAGGAGTTGGAGACGGCATTGTCAGAGACAGACCAGGTCCTTTGAGGTGCAAGAAAATCTCCTTCCCCTTGCCCAATTGCAGCCCAGGTCTATTCAGTCCTTTCCCGACCCACCTAGACTATCTGGAGCCACTCCTGCTCCCCAGCATTCCGTCATCCAAAACCCAGAGAGGCAATCCACATTCCAGCAGAGGCACACGGGATGACTGAGCAAGAAAATACCTACTTTCTAACAGTGGTATTTTCAAACACAGAATGTAAAAATCACCTTCACTAAAAGATGCATCTTTAGATTCTGAGTTCAGGCATACTAAACTATATTTTCCTACCTAATTCCTCGGGCCAGTTATGTTTATAAGATGTTATAAACAGACTCCCCATTCTGTCCTATGGGGAACAGGTAGCCTTGCAATAGCGAAAAACGAAATTGGCTGTAATTCGTTATAAGGACATGCCACACACACCAGCGCATGTCCTACCTCTAATGTACACTGCACCCGGCCCACAGGGGTACCTTGGGCCTACCTTAGGGGTGGCTGACATGTAAGAAAAGCGCAGGTGAGGGACTGGCAAGTGTGTGCACTGGCCAAGTCGACGTGGCAGTTACAAACTGCGCCCAGACTCCGCAATGGCGGGTCTGAGATACCGTTCAGGGCTACTCACATGGGTGGCACACATGCAGGCCCACTAGTAGCATTTGATTCACAGGCCCTGGCACACTCAGTGCACATTACTAGGGACTAACCAGTAAATCAAATATCCAATTATGGAAACACAAATCCATAACACAATTTACCAAAGGAGCACTTGCACTTTACCAGTGATCAGCAGTGAGAAAAGTGAGCAGAAACACTACTCCAGCAAAAACAGAGTCAAAACCGGGCGGTCAGAAAGCAAAATCTCTGGGGAAACACGCCAAAAGAAGCCAAGTCTAACATGTCATATCACATTTGGCCATAATACTTACACAACACTTGACTTTACATGACATTTGAAAAAGCATCTAGTAGGGAGTCTTCCTCACAGCCACACAACTTCAGGATTACTAAAGGGACTTGTTGGAGGGTTTGCTAGTGATATTTTTTGTCAGAGGACAGATTTGAGCTATGACCAATCAATTCCCAGGCATTTGGCACTGGACAATATAGCCTTGTACCACTGGTGAAATAGTGGCTAAGAGGTAGAAGTTCAATACAATTTAACAAACAATGCCTTCTGTGAGAACAACATGTAAGATTGGCCTAGCCATGACTTTAGTGGAATGTGTTGCACAGTTACAGTGAGGAGGCACTTTGTTTAAGCTAAAAAAAGTCTATCCGTGACTGTATCTATTTGTGGTGCAGGGGTGGTAGGAAAGAACATTGTTTAGTAAATTAATACAATTAAAGACACAGGCAGATATTCCCTTGCTGGTCTGCAGCTGAATGCCTTATCCTTTCACAACCTTTTAGATTATACAGTGTTTTTTACCTTGATGTAGGGCCATAAGCACTTTAAACTAATGGTCATAATGTATCATAGAAGTGCCATTGTATTGCATCTACTTGAGGAAAAGGAGGAGTCCTAAAATGTTACACCGTTTAATAGATTACACATGTGCGTGGCGCTCATTTCCAAATGTGGATGTTCCTAACTTGAATACAAGCCCACAAGCTGTAATGCACTCTCAACAAAACAAAACCGAGGACAATTCTCCCCAACTTGTATAAGATATGCTTTTATTAAACAAAATAGTATACGTCCAGATTTAAATAGCATTATGTTTGTTTTAGCCATGATAAAGAAAAATGATAGATTTTCAATGCAACGTTTTGCTGCACAATGTGGGTGCCTCACAACATGCCACCTCTTTTCAAATATACTTGGGAGTGCAGCAGTGCCATGGGCACCAAAGGACAAACCAGGGATTGCAGATCATACCTATTGTAACTCCCAACATCCACACCTTTACCTCATTCTATCATCTTTGGCCAGAGATGTAAACAAGCATTGGCACAGCCAATAGATCTTGCCTATGTAAGAGCCATTGGCTTTGCCAATATGTGTTAGCTATGTTGTATACCTGCATGGCTGCTGTTCATCATGGCTAAAAGTTAGTGGGGTAAAGTAAAGTGGCGTGAAGTGGAGTTTTGTAAAGTGGAGTGTCATGGAGTGGCGTGAAGTGATGTAAAATGTTGTTGATTGTTATGCAGGGAGTAGTGTCATAGAGTGGAAGGGCGTAGAGTTGAGTGGAATAGAGTGGCAGAGTGGCATACAGTAGAGTGGCATAGATTGTCGTGGAGTGGTGTAGAACAGAGTGGAGTGACAGAGAGGGTGTTGCGATGAGTGGAGTAGAATGTTGTAGATTAGAAGGGCATAGATCAGAGTAGATTGTTATAGAGTGGAGTAACATTGAGTGGAGTAATGTAGGAGAGTGGAATGGCAAAGAGTGGAGTAGAGTGTTGCAGAGTCAAGTGGCTTAGAGTAGAGTGAGTATCATAGAGTGGAGAGGCATAGAGTAGAGTGGAGTGGCAAAGAGTGGTGTAGTGGAGTATAGAAGAGTAATGTGTTGTAGAATAGAGTGGAGGAAAGTGGCATGTAGTGGTATAGTGGGAGTTTCATAGGCATTATAGAGTGGAGTAATATTGTAGAGTGTAGTGACATAGAGTAGATTAGAGTGGAGAAGAGTTCAATACCATAGAGAGCATCATAGAGTAGAGTATCATAGAGTGGAGTGTCATAGAGTGGAGTGTTGTAGAGTGGAGTGTCATTGAGTGGAGTGTTGTAGAGTGGCCTAGAGGGAAGTGGTGTAAAGTACAGTAGTGCACAGTATATTGGCATACAGTGCAGTGGCGTAGAGTGCATTGATTTTGAGGAAATTGATGTAGAGTGCATTGGCATAGAGTGCAGTGACATGGAGTAGAGTTGTGTAGAGTGCAGTGGAGTCAAGCACAGTGGTGCAGAGTAGCTTGCTGTGGCATAGACTGCAGGAGTGTAGAGTGCAGTTGCATTGAGTAGATTGTTTCAGAGCTGAGTGAAGTGGCGTAGTTTGGAGTGGTGTAGGGTAGAGTGTAGAGGTGTAACATAGAGTGGCATAGAGTGAAGTGGCATAGAGCAGACTGGTGTAGAGTGCAGTTACATGGAGCGCAGCGGTGAAGAATAGGTTACAGTGACATGGAATAATGCAGTGTGTAGTGGCTTAGGGTGCATTTTACATAGAGTACACTAAAGTGGCATAGAGTTGAGTGGTGCAGAGTAGAATGCAGTGGCATAGAGTGTAGTTGCGCAGAGTACAGCAGCATTGAGTGCATTGGCACAGTAGAATGGAGTGGTGTAGAGCACAATGGTATAGAGTGGCATAGCTTGCAGTTGCGTAGCGTGCAGTGGTGTAGATTGCAGTGGTGTAGAGTGGTGTTGAGTTCAGCTGCAGAGAGTGCAGTCTTGCAGAGAAGAGTGTTATAGAGTAGAATGGTGCAGAGTAGAGTGGTGCAGAGTGCATTGGTTATGAGTAAAGTGGTATTGAGTGCACTGGTGTAGAGTGCAGTGGCTTAGAGTACAGTGGTGGAGAGTGCAGTGGTGTTGAGTAGAGTGGTGCAGAATAGAGTAGAGTGGCATAAAGTGGTGCAACATAGAGTGCAGTAGTGTAGAGTGGAGTGACACATAATGGAGTAGAGTAGAGTGGACATAAAGTAAAGTGGCATAGGGTGGAGTGGTGCAGGGTAGAGTGCAATGGCACAACGTAGGGGTGGAGAGCATAGTAGCACAGAGTAGAGTGATTCAGAGTAGAGTAAATTTTAGTGGTGCAGAGAGGAGTGGAGTAATGTAAAGTGCAGTGGTATTAAGTAGATTGTTTCAGAGTAGAGTGAAGTGGCATAGAATGGACTGGTGCAGATTAGAGTAGAGTGGTAAAGGGTACAGTGCAGTGGCGTAGAGTGCAGTGGCATAGAGTGGCGAAACATAGAGTGTTGTGATACAGAGTAGAGTAGAATGGCATAGAGTGCAGTGGCATAGAATGAAGTGGCATAGAGTGGAGTGGTGCAGGGTAGAGTGCAGTGGCGCCGAGTAGTGGTGTAGAGCACAGTAGCTTAGAGTAGAGTGGAGTGCGCAGAGTGGTGTAGAGTGCAGTGGCGTAAAGTGGATTGTTTCAGAGTAGAGTAAAGTGGCATAGAGTGTACTGGTGCAGGGTAGAGTGTAGTGGTGCATGGGAGAATGGAGTAGTGCAGGGTACAATGCAGTGGCATAGAGTAGTGGTGCAGAGTGCATTGGCGTAGAGTGCAGTGGCATAGAGTGCATTATTGCAGAGTAGGGTGACATAGAGTGGAGTGGTGTGGAGTGGTGCAGAGTAGAATGGAGGGGCCTAGGCTATAGTGGTGTAGAGTGCACTGGTGAAAAGTGCAGAGGTACATGGTAGAGTTAGGTAGAGTGCACTGACATAGAGTAGAGTGGTGCAGAGTTGAGTAGAGAGGCATAGAGTAAAGTGCCCCAGACTGCAGTGTCATAGAGTATAGTGGTACTCAATAGATTAGAGCGGCGCAGGGTAGAGTGGTGAAGAGTACAGTGGCAGAGAGTTCAGTGGCAGAGAGTACAGTGTTGCAGAGTAGAGTGTTGTAGAGTGCAGTGGTGTAGAATAGAGTGGTGTACAGTGCTCTGGGGTAGAGTGCAGTGGCACAGTGTAGTGCAGAGTAAAGTGACATAGCATGCAATGGTGTACAGTAGAGTAGAGTGGTATAGAGTGCAGTGTCATAGAGTAGAGTGTTTCAGAGTAGATTATAGTTGCGTATTGTACCGTGCAGTGGTGCAGAGTAGATTGGTGTAGAGTGCAGTGGTATGGAGTGTATTGGTTTTGAGTAAAGTGGTGTAGAATGCACTGGTGTTGAGTGCAGTAGCATAGAATAGAGTTGTCTGGAGTGGAGAGGCGCAGGCTAGATTTCAGTGGCGTAGAGTGGAGTGGCACGGAGTGGAATGGTGCAGACTGAAATAGAGTGGTGTAGCGTAGATTGTTTCAGTGTATAGTGTAGTGGCATAGAATGCAGTGGTGCAGAGTAGATTAGAGTGGCTTAGAGTGGATTGGTGAAGAGTGCAGTGGCATGGAGTGGAGTGACGCAGAGTGTAGTGGAGTAGAGTGTAGTGGTGTACAGTGCATTGGCGTAGAGTGGTGTAAAGTAGAATGCAGTGGCACAGAGTAGAGTGGCACAGAGTTCAGTGGCAGAGAAGGCAGCGTTGCAAAGTAAATATAGTGGCATAGAGTATAGTGGTGAAGAGTCAATCAATCAATCAATCATTTATAAAGCACACTACATACCCGCGAGGGTATCAAGGCGCGGGGGGCTGCTACTGATCGAATAGCCAGGTCTTGAGTGTTCTCCTGAAGGTCAGCAGGTCTTGGGTCTGTTGTAGGCTCAGTGGGATGGTGTTCCATGTTTTGGCGGCGAGGTGGGAGAAGGATCTCCCGCCGGTGGTAGTTCTTTGGATGCGCGGGACGGTGGCTAGTGAGAGGTCGGCGGAGCGTAGCTGGCGGTTGGGAATGTAGAAGGAGAGACGTCTGTTGAGGTAGGCAGGGCCGGTCTTGTGGAGTGCCTTAGGTGCGTGGATGAGGAGCTTGAAGGATATCCTCTTGTTGACGGGGAGCCAGTGCAGGTTTCTCAGGTGGGGGAAGATGTGGCTGTGGCGTGGTACGTCGAGGATCAGTCGTGCCGAGGCGTTTTGGATGCGTTGTAGTTGTTTGATGAGCTTGGTCGAGGCTCCCGCGTAGAGGGCGTTTCCGTAGTCGAGTCTGCTGCTGACGAGGGCCTGGGTGACTGTCTTTCTTGTATCTGTTGGGATCCATTTGTAGATCTTGCGGAGCATGAAGAGGGTGTTGAAGCAGGAGGAGGAGACGGCATTGACTTGCTTGGTCATTGAGAGCGTTGAGTCTAGGATGATTCCTAGGTTGCGTGCGTGGTCTGTGGGTGTCGGGGCTGTTCCCTGTGCCGTCGGCCACCAGGAGTCGTCCCAGGCTGAAGGGTTGGAGCCGAGGATGAGGACCTCCGTCTTGTCCGAGTTCAGCTTCAGGCGGCTGATCTTCATCCAGTCGGCGATGGCCTTCACTCATTCGTGGAGGTTGGCTTTGGCGGTGATGGGGTCCTTGGTGAGGGAGAGGATCAGTTGAGTGTCATCGGCTTAGGAGATTATGTTGAGGTCGTGCTGTCAGGCGACGTGTGGAAGCGGGGTCATGTAGATGTTGAACAGTGTCGGGCTGAGGGAGGAACCCTGGGGTACGTCGCAGATGATCTCAGAGGCTTCGGATCGGAATGGGGGGAGGCGGACGCTCTGGGTTCTGCCTAAGAGGAAGGATGTGGTCCATTCCAGAGCCTTGTCTCGGATCCCTGTGGCGTGGAGGCGTGCGCATAGTGTGCGGTGGCAGACGGTGTCGAAGGCAGCGGAGAGGTCTAGGAGGATGAGTGCTGCGGTCTCACCATTGTCCAGCAGGGTCCTGATGTCATCGGTGGCGGCGATGAGGGCGGTCTCGGTGCTGTGGTTGCTGCAGAACCCTGACTGAGAAGGGTCCAGGATTCTGTTTTCTTCGAGGTATCGGGTTAGCTGTCTGTTGACGATCTTCTCAATAACCTTGGCCGGGAACGGGAGCAGAGAGATGGGCCGGAAGTTCTTGAGGTCTCTTTGGTCTGCCTTGGGTTTTGAGTAGAGCGTTGATCTCGGCGTGTTTCCAGCTCTCTGGGAAGGTCGCGGTCTCGAGGGAGAGGTTGATGACGTTACGCAGGTGGGGTGCGATGGAGCTGCTTGCTTTGTTGAAGACGTGATGCGGGAATGGGTCTGACGGAGAGCCGGAGTGGATTGTGCTCATGGTCTTGATGGTGTTATCGATGCTCACACTGGCCCAGGCTAGCAGGGGGTCGTAGTCGATGATGTGAGGAGAGTCTGTTGTGTTGCTGTCTGTTGGGGCTGTCTGGGTGTTGAAGCTGTCGTGGATGTCTGCTATCTTGCGGTGGAAGAAAGTGGTGAGGGAGTCGCACAGGGCTTGCGACGGCGGGATGTCGTTGGTGTTGGAGCTAGGGTTGGAGAGTTCCTTCACGATGTTGAAGAGCTCGTTGCTGTCATGTGCGTTGTTGTCGAGGCGGTCTTTGAAGAAGGTCCTCTTGGCAGCCTTGATGAGGTGGTGGTGGTGGTGATTTGGGCAGAATGCAGTAGTGTTGAGTGCATTGGCTTTGAATAAAGTTGTGTAGTGGCCCAGAGTGGAGTGAAGTGGCCCAGAGTGGAGTTGTGCAGAGTGGAGTGGTGCTGAGTGCAGTGGCCTAGAGTAGATTGTTTCAGAGTGGATTGGTGCACAGTAGAGTGCATTGGCGTAGAGTGCAGAGTAGATTAGAGTGTCATAGAGTGGAGTGTACTAGCGTAGAGTGGAGTGGTATAAAGTAGAGTGCATTGGCATATAGTGTTGTTGCATAGAGTGCAGTGTTGCAGAGTGGAGTGACATAGAGCGGAGTGGCGCAGAGAGAAGTGGTACAGATTGCAGTGGTGAAGATTGTTGTGTTGAATAGTAAAGTAGTGTGGGGTAGAGTGCATTGGCATAGAGAAGAGTATTGGAGAGATGTGTAGAGTGAAGTGGTGTAGAGTGGAGTGGTGCAGAGTAGAGTGCAGTGGCGCAGTGTGGATTGACATGAAGTGGATTAGCTTAGTGTGGAGTGGTGCAGAGTAGACTGTCGTGGTGTGGAGTGGTGCAAAATAGAGTGGAGTGGGGTGCAGCGAAGAGTGCATGGTGTGGTAGCATACTGCCATTACAGACAACACACCTTCAACTGAAATGACCATTACATTTGCACAGACATACAGTTTTACTGATAAAAGTATACAGCGCACAAACAATGTGTGGAAATGTCCTCACCTAGTGCATTGATTTGTTTTGATCACATTAAAATATTTGTTTTCACCACACTTCAGACTTACCAAAAAACCTGCTTCATTTGTGCTTTTCTAATGCTGCTATATCCTCAAATATCTTCAGAGTTCATTTGCAGATATTAAATATTTAAATCTAGGAAACAAAATACCAGTGTACTGCCTTTCTCAAGCACACCCCCAGGAACCAGCAGGATTTTCACATGAATCTTCTCACTTTGAATTCAGAGAAAGAAAAGTAAACACCAAGCTCCCTGGAAGATAGAGCATGACATTTGATCACTGTCTCTGAATGCACAGCAGATGTGCCAAGATAAGAACAAGATTTAAAAGCCTGTTTACAGAAATTGAGCACTGGTGGAAGAGAATAGTAAATAGGGTTTGGGCAACGGAAGGGACAAACTCAAGCTGGACAGCCTAGATGAAATAGAGCCAGGAAATATAAAGCAGGCAAATGTGAATTACAAACCCCAAAGCCAATGGCAAGCAATAGGTGGAATGCATTCCCACGGAAGCCTTCTGAATGTCCCCAAGATGTCGTTGGCAAACGGCACAGCTGCGCTGTCTGGAAGGCTCCGACCTAAAAATTACCACCAAAAACTAAGTGTATATTTCTTCTACAAAAAGTGTAAGATAACTTTAACCATAGGACTGCTGTTGCTTTATGGTATTGTTGCTCCACTATAATATGTAAGCGTCTGTATGGTCAGAGGATAAATAACAGGTAATTGTGTATTATTTAGGACCGTAAAATACCATAAAGGGATTCAGAAAGCAAAACTATCAACCGCGAGGCCAGTGGTTTGTAAATGTCACCGGGACTCCAAAGGTATTACTTGTGTATTTTTATATTCCATGTTTTTTTTTTAAACAGGTGTTGATAGCAGTGCTACGTAATACTTTTGTACATTGCTCTTTCGTAAATATTATCTTCTTTTAAGCTTCTCATTGTTTGAAATCAATAGTTTATGGCGATAATGTAACAGCAAATTCTGGAATAACAATATTTCATGTTACAAGTAGAAATTCATGCTGAAGAGATCATTATCATACCCCAAATGAATAAAACATAGATTTCAGCAAGCTATTGTTGACTTTGTTACTATAGCACCTTTTAATTTTCTGCTTATGCACTTCAGACGTGTCGATGGTAATCGCTGAGCATGGCTTGATTATATGTACCCAGTGTGTCACAGGGCCTAGTAGAGGAAGGACATGGCTCCTCGGCTGCTGTTTGAATATAAAATACTGAAATTATCAGGGTTCGGTGAGCCTCTCACGCCTCTGGGCCCCTGTTTCACTGCACCTGCTGCACCAACGGAAGCTACGCCCCTGCCAGTACCCCGACGCATCTCTGCCCGGTGTGCTGCTACAGTGTGGAAAATGTTTCAAGAGGACCCAGGCTGCACTGCTATACCAAAGACAGAGAATCTGCGGAGAAAACAGAGTAACATTGAAAATGCATGAAACTTTCTTTCTTTAGGACATCATGGTTCCTGAGGTGACAGCGCCACCTACAGGCCATAAAGTAGATCTCAGCCAGGCCTAGAGGCTCCGAGTCCTCTTCTTAACTATCTCTGCTATTATTACTCCAGCTGAGATTTGAGAGGGAAAGGCCCATTTTACCATGTTTCAATCTAAATATCATCAAATGATATTCCTGCAATCCTACTTCCCACGCTTTACCTGTGTGGGAAGCCTGCACTGCTGCTGACCTTGCTGCTGTACCTCTTTATCCTGCTATCCACTCTCTCCTCTTATTATGCATAGCTGCCAAGGTTTCAGATTGATATGTGTGACATTTTCATAATTTTAGTGTAATTATGAGAGATATTTCAACGACCATGAGTAACACTTTTTCCCTAGAAAAATCAAGCAATGAAGATGAGGGAAACATATAAATATCAGAAATTACACCCATTTGAGCAATGAGAAACTCTAAGATCATCTTAAAACTGCAGCAAAGCACCATAAATGGATGGGCAACAATCAGCCGACTCGCGGATTCAACCGCTGGCTTGCCACAGAGAGCACAGCATTGGGTAAGTGCATGCACAGGTGGGTGACATCAGACATCGCAGCAGTCCCTGAGTAAAGACTAGAAGGTGATGCATTTCAAAGACCCCGGGGGTGAAGGATTATATCCCGGATGGAATTGCTGCAAAATGAAACAACACGTAACACACTGAAAAGAGAGAACACGTGTTCACACTAGATTTAGTCACCGGCTTGGATCCCTCTAACCACCGGCAACCACTCCTTTAATCAATCATGCGCTAAATACTAGGCACTGGCAGGCTCAGAACACATTTTGCATGTAGAGCACATCGTCCGCCTGCACAGGAGAGGTCGACTGACTATGCTATCTCGGTTATAAGCTGCATGATCATCTCAGCACACCGGCCTGAGAAAGATGCCATGCCGTGCGTGGTACTAGTTGTCTGTGACTGGCTGCGCTATGTGCAAGATGTCTGTGAGTGCAGGTCGGGGTGTGCCTTCAAGAAGAAAAAAAAAGAGTGTGTGTGGAGCTTTTGGAGGAGGAAGCCGGCAAGCAGAGCATATATTTGGAACTTTAATATTACCTACAACTCACTGAATGGCCCTAACTGACTCCAGGGCTAGACACACACTTACTTGATGAAATGATTCAATTGCAGGGATGGGCCACGGACAGCCAGCTCGAGAGCAACTGCATTTATGATGCCGACCTGGCCACTTGACTCACCTCTCTGATGACCGGCCACCCGCTGCGCATCTGGCTCACTTGGGCCGGCACAGCTGCACAGAGTCGGTGGTCACGGTCACGGTGCTCTCTTGCACCATGAGCAAACCACTCCGGCCACTGCTGTGAGTTCGGGTGTTGTGACTCTCAGCCGTTGCCGCTCAGGACACCCGTGGAGGGCCCAGCTGGGTCAGGCCAGTCGCTTGCGACACTCCAGGCAACGGCATTCCTTGCCACGAGCAGAGCTCAGCATGGCAGCCACTTCTGAATTCATTAGTTAATTCAACTGAGTGCTGCCCACTCACACCACCAGAAGCAGCCTCAACCCCATGACTCGAGTCACCCTATAATTGTGAGTCTGAGAACTCACATGACTCCTGGCCTCACTCAATGTGTCTCGTAAGTACCCATTGGCAGGCACTCCTCTGATATAACCAATGGCGTGAAAGTATGCTGCGCGGTACTCCAATCCAGTACTCGTTACATTGTAGCAAGCCGGAGGCAGCTCAGAGAGCCCAGCCCTCAAGAAGTCTGCCGAGCAGACTGCACCTCGCGCTGCCTATCCGTGCCACTTGTGTTGTTATAATAACAGCCATGCGCAGGCCACAGCACTTGACAGCCACTGGCACTTATAATGCATGACTTTGCATTTCAGTGCGGTGATGCAGACCACCACACGGACATGCATCAGTCTAAGGCCTGATGCGTGGTACCTGGCAGGGCTGACTATGGGGGAAGGGAGCTGAATGGAGGAGGAGGAGGATGATTTGAACTGCTGCTAACTGCGCTATAGCTGATCTGTCCCTCAAAGAAGCTTAAACGTTTGCTGTTGTACCTGTTTTTTGCTGCTTCTGGTATTGAATGTTGAGGCGGGCACGGGCTTCGGCCTATAACTGTCTTCACTGTAACTATACCAGCCTGTCAGAGACAGGTAGGTACCCGTCTTTTGGCTAAAAGGCTGTTGTGCCTGTGGTAGTCAATCATAATATAATCTTGTGCCTTTGACTGCACTTTATATATGTAAAAGCATTTGTAGAGCACAATCTTTTCTACCACCGCCAGTAAATCCTGATCTTGTCTGCGGTGGATTAGGTCAATGCTACTGTCAGAGGGTGGACCACCAGAGTCCACTGCCCCAGCTATTCCTGACAAGCCCTCAGAATGCAGGATGGCCAAGACCTTCTCCTCCCAGGGAAAGAATTATAATGGGGCGCTGGGAGGGCCACCACCAGTCCTCTAGGCCTCCAGGTGGTGTTTGTTGCACCGATTACGCACCCTCAACCTGAGGTCGGCCCACCGCCTCCTAATTTCCAGCTTTGTACCAACAACATTCACTCTGTTGACTATCCTGTCCCACAATTCCATTTTCCTACTGAGAGGAGTATACTGGACTTGGGAACCAAATATGTGGGACTCTACTCTAATGATTTCATCCACCATGACTGTCAAGTCAGCCTCAGTGAACTGTGGGTTTTTGGGGCCAGGCATGATAAAAAAAAAGCTGAGTGACTATAGGAAAGGACAAACAAACAAGTAATATTGGTGAAAAAGTGCAAAATTAAAGTTACAGGTGATGAAGAGTGCTAAATGGTGAGATGAAAGAAAAAAGGGAGCTGACTTAGATCACAACAGTGTCTCCTATCTTCTGTGTTGTAGGTGAGAAGAAAATGATCCTGGTCAAGGATGAGGTGGGTTTTATAGTGTGATCTGCAGACATGTCCACTTAACAAAAGCACATCAGCTGTGTAGTTTTTCAAGTCAAGTCAAGAAAAACTTTATTTCGGAGAATCTCCATAAAAGTGCATAAAATGAATAAAAAACATTTAAGATCAGTAAAATAAGAATGGGTACAAGTTATTAATACAGCCGCAAGGCTAGATTCTCAGCAAATACATACAAACATGTACTTAAATAACAGAGAACAAGACAAATCATGTTTCCATATTTAGGTACCACTTCCGTTTGTGCCATAAAGCCCCCAGAAATTTTGCCACAGAAAACACAATGTGTGGAGTCATTTCACATTTAAGAACTCTAAAGGCTTCGTGGCATCTGGTAAAACCCAGATTTCTGCAAATGGGAATGATCCATTTTCTGCGCGCCTCAGTATAGCCCGGACAGAAGAATATTAAATGCAGCTCTGTTTCATCGTTTGCACTGCATGCCGGGCAAATACTGGATGTCGGCGCAGACCAGCGGCTAGTAAAAGCACGAATTGGTAAGGATCCATGCCTCCATTGCAAAAAGAGCTTCCTTATTATTGCAGGGTAAACATTATCAAGGACTAGTTCAAAACTATATGTGGTCTTCATGTCAAGGAATTGATATGTTAACGACCCAAGCAATTTTGAGGGTCGAAGTAAGGGAGCCTTGGAATCATAATACAATTTGATAAGAGCTTTTTTAGGAAGCTCGGAACAGGCATTCCCAGGGTCATTCCAATGTGCGTCAAGACCCAGGCTCACCAAACTATTCCTTACAAATTTAAGCCAAGGAATGTTTCCCGCATTTGGGAGGCTAAGAACTTCCTGGAGACCCTGTCTATAGTGAAGCAATTCAGGCACCGTCCATAATCTACGCCAATAGATCACGGGACGGAGCGCCAACTCTTCCTCCAAGGGTCTAATGCCCAAGTCAAGTCTTAAAGGCACTAGGGGTGTGCTCGGAGGGAGAGCTGTTAAACGCCTAAGAAATCTGTTCTCCTCCCTACCCATACTAACCAAGACTTTATGACCCCATAGTTCGCTGCCATATGTGACTGCTCCTCTGGCTTGTACTCTATAAATATGAAGGGGTGGGCCTATAGGTTTGAGGGTCGACCTGTTCCTCCCTATCATCCTTAATATTCCACTGGTATGTTGCACTAGTTTCATCCTGGCTTTCTCCTGGTGTGGACCCCACCCCAGTTCCTCGTTAAGGGTAACACCAAGATATTCAAAGGTGTTTACTCGTTCAAGTATGTTATTCCCTATACGTGGGATGCGGCAAAGCCTGGGTGGCGGATTAAAGGCCATAAATTTAGTCTTTAACGTATTGATCTCGAGTCCATGCTCCCTACAAAAGTCCCCAAATCCATCCAACACACGCTGGATGTTTTTGAATCCATCCACTAGTTACTGCTATGATTTGTTTTGAGCGTACTGTGATGGTCTACCGCTGTTGGGTAACAGTGGCTGAGAGACTGCCAGTATGACTGTGTAGTCGTAATAGGCTCAGCGGGTACACCACGGCCCATTTGGCGTGGGAAGATGCTTCACCAACATTGCAGACTGCTGCGGTCCTGGCGCGAACATGGCCGTATCATTGCTTAGGTTGTCATATAAAAGGAAAGGTTCCCCAATATATTTCACTGTTGAATGTTCAGGTATTTCTATGTCTTGGTATCTTCTAGGGGCAGGAGGAGTATTGCTGGTGGCTTTTTTAGTTCGTGCAATTAAACATTTTAAAGTGGGTATAGTTGGTGGTTGGCCTGTGATGTGTTCTGAGACTCTAGCAAGTATGTCTTTTAGGATTTTGGTTGTGGGTTCCTGGGAGCTAGTGATTGCCTCTCTTATATCCTGCAATACCTCCCTTACTTCTATTTCTGTCACATGTGGGGGATGGTCATCTTTTGTAGAAGCCCTCCCATAGCATGCATTAGAATAATATTTGGTAAATTTCCAATTCACATTTTTTATCAATGCACTTTCTTGGTTGTAGGTGTAACCCATGTGACTTAGTAATTGCTTTTCTTTCAGGGATGTTAAGTATTTTCACTCTCTATGTCATGGTATCTGAAAGTAGTGTAATAGTATAAATAATTACAGTTTTTAAAAGTGTATGCGTTTGTTATTTACATATAAAATGAGGCAACTATTTCTATTTTTTTATACTTACATGTATGTTCTTTTTGGATGTTTCACACTGTTTTTCAGCTTTTCCGTTGGAGGTATTCTAATGTGGAGCAGGGGCTTTCTTTTTAATGTTTATTTGTTGGTAGTTTGTAGAGGTTGAGATAGTTAGGTTTATTTTTACTCATTATTGGGGAATAATACTTTATGTATATTTACTTTGTTATGTCTTTTATTGGTTTGTGATAGGTATTTTTTTCTGGCAGCTTATCACATTTCGAAGTCATAGTGTTTTCTTTTAGGAAGAACATGTAAAGAGATAGATGTTGGAGAGTGTTTTGTTAATTATTTGCTACTTTACATTGTTAATTGTATTTACAAGTAAGTTTTAGTTTAAGTGTATGTTTTACTTACTTGGTTAGGCAGTTGTCGAGCTGTATATATATTTGTTTGAGGGTCTGGTTAGGAAATCTGGCAGACGTTCCTCTTCTTATAGTATTTGCAGTTTTTAAATCATTTAGTTGATAAAATTAGTGTGCCTTTTATATTGTTTATTTAATTATTTGTATGATTTTATTGGTTAAGGTTGTTCGTAGTTTGACTGTATTGGTTAGTTTAGTTTTAGTTTATTTATTTTTTTATCAGTTATGTCACTTCAACTACATTTGGCATTTTGCTGAATCGACATCCATGCATACGTGTTGGTGGTGTAGGTTGCAGAGGTATACGTGGTGTATCATATTAGTAATTATGTATCACATAGGTAGTGATATATGGTGAAGATGGCTGTGTTGGGTGTGCTTCTAATGCAGATTTAAAACACTTTTTTAAAAAGAAAATTGAACATGTAGTACTACTTACCACTAAAAGCCTAGTGGTGAATATAGGGGAAATCAATATAAACAGACAATCAAAATTAGTAATCATTTAACCATTTTACTAATCACATCAAAAGGTAACAACAGTTAAACTTATCACAAAAGTAGGTTGTAAAAAGTTTCATGTTCACCGTAGAACCACAGGAAGCCTTAAATTGGCAGAAAGGGCGGCAGAAGGGTCAGTTACAGCTAGAAGCTGAGGGCACTCAGAGCCTCCGTGATGAAGTTCTGTTTCCTTTCTAGAGCTCTGCATGTCATCATCTTGAGACGGGCCGGTGGGGTTGGGTCCACTTCAACTAGCAGCTAAAGCTGCAATAGCAAATGGTAGCTTTCGGGCACTTCAGGATTTGGGGTGATGAACTCAAATGCAATTCCAGATTTTTCATATCACTTCTTCGCTCACACATATACACGACAGTGGTGGACAGAGGCCAAGATACTCCGGGCATTTGTGAGGTAGCACCTTCGCAGATCTTGAGGCACTTCGGGTTATTTGCAGTCTTTGAGGTCTTATTGGTCAGGCACAGGGCCAAGGCATCTTGCTCCACGAGCTTGGAGGAGGCCAGTTTCCAGACTCAACCACTTTATCCCCCAAAAAGCTAACCTTATGAAATCAAAGAAAACAGTCTCCCAAGGGGGATTTTAAGGTCTAAAGGCAGCAAGAATAGCAATTTTGTCTGGAGAGCTGACTTACTTCACATGCCTGTAATGACCCCCAACATTATTGTGTTTTCATTATGATTCCACTTTATCCAGCATGGTTTTAGTTCTGTCTGCTCTCAGTACTTCTGCAGCCAAATGACAGCCTGTGCATGGCAAATGTCCTAACGTCACAATAACTTTATGATTCTACCTCTGCAAGTAAGCACTTTAATATACATCACTGCCAACGTCCAAGTGATTTTTGAATGCAGTACCTCAAAGACACTGCTCTATATTTCAGGAGCTCTTTTGCAGGTTTTCTCAAGAGATTCACTGCCCGAAATGCTGTCTCGCCAGTTTCCTCACAGATAGATGACTGAGCAAAACATGGCTACCAGACATCCCTTCTTCAGTACTTCCAGGCGCTGGTCTCACAGCAGGCCAGTGCCAGTGCTCCTACGCCAGAAGGGAGGCTCCACTGTTCACATGGAGAATGCCATAGGCCATAGGATCAGAATAGAAAGCTCTAAGGCATGCAAGACAAATCTTCAGATCCGCACAGAGGTAGGGATATTTGAAGCGATGTCTCATATTCTTGTAATATTTTAGGGGAAAGTGTGACTCTTGGTGGGGATTTTAAACCCTTGATTAATCCAATAAGATGTTTATAAGTGAGCATTATTCCACCATTTGCAGCACAAGGCCTAGAAACCATCATGGAAATAAGCCTTTGGCTTTCCAAAATATCACGATATATATCAAGAGATATTAAGATGCCTGGAGCCACCTTTTCTGGATAACTGCTCCCCGGCCCTTTCTTGCCTCGCTTGACTACTTCAAAGATTTCTGATATATGGCTTCTAAAATGGCAGGGAAGTCCTTTTACTGTGATGGCTTCAGGGTTAACCCTGTCACCCTTGGGGACAAAGGATTCCACCCATTCTGCATCATTCAGAAGTAACAAACTACCATGTGTAATAAATGGAGACTAGCAATATGTCCCAGAGAGTCACATCTGCATGTAAAATGATATTTTCAGATTGTTTGACACAAGCTAATACTACAAGATGTGGACACATTGCATATGTCTTATCTCCCTCGTAGGCTGGGGTGCCCCATTTGTGGGAGCACACAACTGAATCACACCCCAACCCTGAAAACATGTTGGTTTCTCCAGTGCATGGTTAAAAAGTTACGCAATGATTTGTTACAGCTCACTTCAGCTGCTGCTTCAGCCAGTGCCAGTAAGGCCAACTTTCTCAATTATTGTTAAATTAATTGAATGAAGAGTGCAGCCGCTGAAAAGCCTACCTACATAGTCCTTGCTCTGTATACTAATGTGGTTGGACTGTTCTGGGGAGCTGTCCTTACACATGAAGCACATGAGGGCTCAATTGTGCAATGCATATGGCTAGGTCTGGTAGTTAAGAGCAGACAGGCAAGGCAAGCTGGACTTATGATAAAATATAGACTTGTCTCCAACAGACATACTGCCAACAAAGGCGACTTCCACGAGCTTCAATCTTTCTTTTATCCAGGTTTCAGGAGGGCCAAGCTTCCCTTGACAACCACACAGACAAGACGCTCATGACGCCACTTGAGTCAAGCTTTTTATAGAACCAGGCAAACGTGCGATGAGCCATTTTTCGGGGATAGTCATCCTTCCAGGAGTGCCAAGCTTCCACAAACTCCAAGCTCACAAGAATTTCATGTATCCATGAGTTTTAGGTTTAACCAAGACAAGCTCCTGGGAGAGAGAGTTTCAAGTACAGTCAAGAATCCAAGAGCGTCTATGCTTCTAAAAAGCCTGGACTCAAGGAAAGCGACATTTACATGCAAGCCAAGCTTCAAGGGGAGCGAAGATTCGTAGAGAGACAGACTTTAAGAAAAGACGAGATTCAAAGACCCCATGCTGCCAGGAAAGCCAGAATGTTATGAATAGTAATATTTTCAAGAGTGAAAAGTTCCAAGACAGGCAAGCTTGTAAAAAGAGAAAAACTCACAGGAAGCAAACAGTCAAATTTATAGGGAAGTCAAGTCCTAGTGCAGACAGGAAATCGAGCACACAATTCAGATGGATAGTTATCACATGAGATTACCCTAAAAGAGGTGCAGTGGGGTCTCATTTAAAAGCAGCCCCCACCACCGAACATGGAACGCTGATTGCACCTTCTATTCCTTAAATAAAACACTTTTTCTTAAAACATAATTTATACAGCATGTAGATTACTATTCACTCGAAACCACCCTGAAAGTTCCCGAAACATCTCCCTAAGTCCTTTCCCAAAAAACAGTTTGGTGATTAGTCAAAATCAGCTCAGTATTTCGTAAAATTATCTGCATTTGCAAAAAGCAGTTTCGCGAAATCTAATTTTAGTCACCCCTTCTCCATCAATCTTCTGATCCAATATACACTTTACAAATATATACTGCAGCCTACAGAGGCACCAGGCTCCTTGACAAACATTTGTGGCAATGGTCAGCTGTTCATAAACGTGCAGGAAGTTAAGAGTGTTCTCCTCGCCCAGTCACAATCCTTGGCCAGTGGCTGGAGGGCGGCAGGGTATCCCAGTTCAGAGCAGAGAAATCAGGGGAACTTTTGGAGCATCCAGAGATTCTTCATGCGGTGGTGCCGGGAACCAAGCAGTTAGATATTACTGGTCCTAAATTTTCAAGAGCTAGCACAGCCTCCAGTCAGGCCCAAGACATTTCTGCCTCAATGCTGAGAGGACTGAAGTCTCTCACCGGCTTGTGAAGGTTCTGTCTTTTAAGCAAGGCTTTAAATGCCATCAGCAAGTACATTCTTCAGATCTTGCATCATCGTCAATAAAGACCACTGGTGGTTTTTAGGTCTCGGCTAGCGATGGCTGCGCTTGCGCAGTCTCGCTCGCGAGAGATAATGACTTGGGAGAAGAGGGGCTTGAACCCGCCCCTCTTCTCCCCTGTTCTCCATTGGCTGGCCTAGTAAATGCTGGCCAGCCATTGGAGAAGAGGTCCCGTCATTCCAATCATGCCCCGTCCTTTTCGGATCGGGGGGCGTGTTTTTTGCAAAAAGTCTCAGGGAGGAGACAACAGCAAAACACGCCCCCGAATCCGAAAAGGACGGTGCCTTTCTCCGAGGCATTTCTGCTCGGCCTCGGAGAAAGGCGGTGGTGTCTCCCGGTGCCCTCTTTACTTGTTAGGGCGATTTAGTAGTGTCTTCTGACAGCATATCGATTTAAACGTTCAGCATTCTCAGTAATATTTCGAGTATTGTATATGCAGATTTCAGATTTGTCCCAATTTTAATTAACTGGTATTTCCGTTAATTTGTAAACCGTTTTTGAAAACGTGGCCCTTTACGAGAAGAATTGATGCCTTGCCAATTTCAGAAATATTTTACGTTTTTAAAGAAGCAGAAAAACATTAAGCGAGGAGTTTCATGGTTTTGCAGAGCTACACAGTAACTGTAAACGGTCGCGGAGCGAAAGCGGACTACAGTTATGAGTGACATCGGAGTCGCTTTTACACCCCACCCGCTCGTTTCTGCGGGAGACGCTCTAGCCGTTGAGGCGACTCTCTATTTCACCGCTCTGTAGTTGCTGTAGTCCTGTAGACGCTCTATCTCCTGTTTGAACACGCCTCCCCTCTATTGTTTCCGCGGCCAGTCTACCCTCCTTGACTTGCTCTTCCGGTGCACTGTGGGAGCAGTCATGGCGTCGCGTGCCCTCTGGTGCTGTGTCCGTAGTGTGGGCGTCCTCCGCGTGCAACCGGCCGCTGCTTTCATCAGAGGCTCCGCGCTCCTCCGGCTCACCGAGCCCCGCAGAGAGGCCTCCAAAGCCAGCCTGTGTCGGGTCCGAACGCCTCTCACAGTCCAGGTGAGGCGGGTCCCCCACCGTACAAGGAGAGGTCAATGACAGGAGAGGTGTTCACTGGTGCCTATGAAACACAGGAGGGAGAAGGAGATGGTGGCTCTTCAGTATGGGATGCAGAAAAAGGATTGGCCCTTGGTGTCTGGGACAGCCCTGGGCAGAGAATAGGCTTCATTGGGCTGTGGAGAGAGCGCTGCTGCTGAGCTGCAGGTCCGGGCACTCGGGGGCAGGGCACGAGGAACAAGGGCAGAAACAGGGCAGAGGTAAAGGGCAGGCGGCGAGGACAGTGAGGGCAAACGGGGTGGAAAGTGATTAAAGGTAGCGGGCAGGCGTCAGAGAGGGGCAGAAACAGGAAGAGACAGAAGTGTAGAGGTGCAGGACAGGTAGTGAGGAGGAGGGGCAGAGAGGCGACAGGAGCAGGGTGGGCGAGTTATAAAGTGGGGACGATGTGGAGTAATCGGCCATTCTACACCCTGACGGCCTACTTTTTAATTCAGTTTGGCGCCCCTCCCCCCACAGTGCATGACTAGCTTTGGTGAGGCCTTATTGTGGAATATATCGGTGAACTCGCGCTGATGGGATTATTGTTGGCAGGACTCCCCCCGTCAAAGGCTGGTGGCTGGATGTACTGCAGGCGGGGGGGGGGGCCTGGAGGTTGTAGACTGTCTACCATAAGCCCCAAAACGCTGGAGAATACTGCACTGAAGATGCTGCCAGTGAACTGTGGGCCTGAAAGAAGGAATGCAAGTGTGGGTGAGTGTAGAATTTCGACCTTAGCACTTCAGCTCTCTTGCACGTTTTCTTACTACATTATAACGAGTGTCTTTTATGAGATTTTCCCTAAATTTCACAGTAGATGACGGCATGGGTTCTTTTGCATCAGTGTCGCTGTGATTCCTTCCTGCACTCGGTGTAATTGACACTGATTTCCAGCACCCATACTCGTAAAAACCATAGTCTGTGAAAATGTGTCCTCCTTTCTTGGCCCAGAAATAGCTTTCTCTTTGACTCTCTCTCCCTTCCTTTCTAAATTACCTTCCTTTTCCCATTTCTGTTTCTCCTTTCCCTTCTGGGTACTCCAGGCAGCCAACTGTGCTTCAGGGCCCTCCTCTCTTTGGGTAATGACGCTCTGGTGATTGTGCCAATCAGTGCCTTCAGGATGTCTTAAGGTCTAACAGTGTCCATTCCCCGCCTTGCAGGGGGATGACGGAAGCATTAGCCGCTGCTCTCAACTCCCCACTTGCTTGCCCAGTCCGAGAGGAATGAGAGAACTCCTTCAGCTCTGCATCATTTAGACTCGTAAAAACAGCTAGCCAGCAGGTCATAGTAACAAGCATTTACAATGCAACGGTCTCGGCATTGTTAAAGTTAGAGCTATTGGCATTGCTCATGACAATGCCGTGTCTTTAAATGTTTTAAAAACAAAAACATAAACAAAAATAATGTCATGAGCAATGCCAATAGCTCTAACTTTACCAATGCCGAGACCATTGCATTGTAAATGCTTGTTGCTATATGATCTGATGTCTGCTTTCAAGTCCTTGCGATGGCCAACATCTCCGCAGTGAATTCCAGCAAAGTGACTGCCGCAAAGATATGGTCCTCCATCCCACATGTTCAGTCACTTCAAGACTCTGCTGCATATTCAATTATGCTACTATAATACCAGCTAATATTTTCACCATTAATGTTTTTATCACATATTTTATTGATAATATAATGCAATCTATAGATTGCTCACTATTGACAATAATGCTGATTTAAAGAGAGACAGAGAGGAGACGAATATAAAGTAACAGATTGCAGGGTTGATGGGGGACCAGGGTTCAAGTGCCCCAAAATCCAATAGCAGCATCTGCTGACACAACAGCACTTCTGTGGCATTAGAAGGGGCACGTGCAATCTACTCAGAAGCTTCAGGGTGGCAGAGGACTGTTGAGGAGATGCAGGTTAGGGAGAATGGAATAAAAGAAGATGTATCTGCCAAAGCAGCGCACACCATTGGACGTCAACCAGGGACCCCATCGCAGCACCTCTATAAAGAGTTTGCAGTGTGGGAGGGACCTTTGACAACGTACTGTCACTCACCCCGCATATAAGCAGTGTGGTCATGCTGTCACTGTCATGTTGGCACCTGCTGATGGTGCCACATCAACAGCCCTGGCCCTGGCAGCTCTCCTCTCACCGACTCCTGCAAAGGCACCTTCATTGATCTTCTTGCCAGAGCTCTGAGAAAGGTACAAATTGTGCAAAACCGTCTGGCTGTGGCCTAGCTGGAAGGGAAGGCATCGCTTGTTTTTAATTATTGCTTGTCCTGCCTCATGCTGGTTTTTTATCTCTATCACCAAGCAGTCTCATTTCCCTTGCAGTGACGTTTTGCCCTATAACATTCATAAGACGACAAAGCCCTGCTTGCAGTTTTCATCCTAGATCAGTACCCAGGTATCCCTGTCCGTACTTCTACCGCTCTGAGTACTGTCAGGAGCAGTTGTAATATTTTGCCTAATTTAATGGATGTTTAATGCTAAACTCTATTTGTAGTCGGTTAACGGCTTAATCTTGAATGCGCAGTTTCTCAACTAATGCTGCACACAGGAGGCCCTGGAAATCTGCACTCCGGTCTGTATGGCCATCAGGGTGAAACTGCCTGGAGCATGCTAACACATCTTTAACATGCTTAAGACGTTCCAGGCCCAAAAGGTGGAACGGGTAACACACAGCAAATGGCTGCGTCTGATGCAATGGCAAACATTTGCAGGAAGTAAAGGTGAGAATCATTGTGAAACTTGCTTGAAACCTGAAAATTGCACCCGGATCGGATTGCACTGGGATGCGGTATGACAGTTCTGTTCCAGCTCTTGTGGAGGCCTCGAGGTGCTCTCCAGCTCGTCGAGTGGGTGGTTACTCGATCTTCTAGTGCAAGAATGAGGAGAGGTGCTTTGATGTTAAGTTTTGGTTCGGCATGTGGTGCCCTTGGGAAATCCTGCGTCTCTTCACATAGCTGCTACATGCGTCACAGATCTCAGGCTGCCTGCGGAAGAGCCTGCAGGAGCGTGTGTTTCTCTGTCCTCAATGTTGGAGATGAACTAACAGGTTTTCCGGAAGAGCTTAAACCCTGCTGCCCTTTGCTGTGGGAAAGCGACAGAATCCTCCGACCTGATGGGTTCTTGAATGAGTTGGAACCCGCGGTCCACTGTAGCTTGACCCCCTCTCACTCCCTTCAGACCCCAGATAAGATCTGACTGAACTTCCGTGAAAACCCAGGCCTCTGGCACTCCCCGGTGGCAGCAAAGAGTAGAACATCCGGTAGAAGGGTCGCGCGTGCTCTGCCTCATCGCCATGTCTCTTTATAGGCTGCGGATTGGTTGCTGTTTAGGACCCGGATCTTGTTTCATGTCTCTACAGTAGGGTCAGTCCTGAATGAGAGCTTGACACCTGGACTCACACTTCCCCCGCATGCTGGGTATTGTGCACTATAATTGGAGCGCTGCACAATTGGGTAGTGCGCGGTGTAGCTAGCGAGCCAATGCTGGGTAGTGCTCACTACAGCTGAAGAGCAGATGTTAAATAGTGCTTACTGTAACTAGAAAGCAGAGGTAGTGCACACAGTAACTGGAGGGCAGATGTCGGGTAGTGCTCACTGTAATTGAAGTGCAGGTGATAGGTTGTTTGCACTAACTCAACAGCAGCTGTTGAATAATGTGCACTGAAAGTAGACAGCAGATGCTGAGTGGTGCACACTTTAAGTGAAGCGTAGATGCTGGGCAGTGCACACAATTTATGGACAGCAGATACTGAATTGCGTGCTAAAATTAAAAAGCGGATGATGTTTCTGAAGGCCACCTGAAGGTCAAGAGGAATTTTAAACAAGCACTGACATAGCCAATAGGTCTCGCCTTTGGGACCTTATAAGTGTTTAACCATGCAACAGTTGCATAACTAAATACTTATAAGGTCCCAAAAGCGAGACCTATTGGCTATGCCAAGCGGCCGTGAGGCCGCGAAAGAAAAAGTAATCTAGGTAAAGTGCGGCGCCCGCGCACATGCACTGTAGCTCTAGCCTGGCAGCACTTTTTGGAGCCCTCTCAATAAGTCTCGCCAGACCAGCGCATGCGCTGGGTCAGGCGAGACCTAAAAAGAGTGAGCTTTGAAAGAGCAAGTATCCTCCTGTAGCCCTCCTCGACCTCAGAAGTAGCGTAAGGCGTTCCTGGGAGTCAGACTGTAGGTGTGTGGTCGCCCAGGTGGTATGGAACCAATGATTTACACCAGTGCTCTTGTGAACAGCTCTGCAGGGCCGGAGACAATGCAAAGGGTTTCATATTCAATCCACTGCTTAACTAGTAGCCAGTGAAGGTGATGCTGGTGGGAGCACACGCTTCTGCTGGGGGGGCTGGTATTAATACCCACTGAGACGTCACAGTAGCTGGAGAGATTGTTAAAATTGTCATATTTGTCTGTATGTTAGGCGAGTGGGACTCATGTTTAGACCCATCTCACAGCAGATGGCGATTGTGAGGACGAGGTTTGCCTCAGCAGATCTGATGGTGTGGAAGGGGTTTCCTAAGCAGATCTGACGGTGTGGAGGAGGTTTCCCTCAGCAGATCTGATGGTGTGGAGGAGGTTCCCATAAACAGATCTGATGGTGTGGAAGAGGTTCCCATAAACAGATCTGATGGTGTGGAGGAGGATCCCTCAGTGGATCTGATGGTGTGGAGGAGGTTCCCTAAGCAGATCTGACGGTGTGGAGGAGGTTCCCTAAACAGATCTGATGGTGTGGAGGGGGTTCCCTCAGCAGATCTGATGGTGTGGAGGAGGTTCCCTAAGCAGATCTGATGGTGTGGAGGGGGTTCCCTAAGCAGATCTGATGGTGTGGAGGAGGTTCCCATAAGCAGATCTGATGGTGTGGAGGGGGTTCCTTAAGCAGATCTGACGGTGTGGAGGAGGTTCCCTAAACAGATCTGATGGTGTGGATGGGGTTCCCTAAGCAGATCTGATGGTGTGGAGGAGGTTCCCTAAGCCGATCTGATGGTGTGGAGGGGGTTCCCTAAGCAGATCTGATGGTGTGGAGGAGGTTCCCAAAGCAGATCTGATGGTGTGGAGGAGGTTCCCTAAGCAGATCTGATGGTGTGGAGGAGGTTCCCTAAGCAGATCTGATGGTGTGGAGGGGGTTCCCTAAGCAGATCTGATGGTGTGGAGGAGGTTCCCTAAGCAGATCTGATGGTGTGGAGGGGGTTCCCTAAGCAGATCTGACGGTGTGGAGGAGGTTTCCCTCAGCAGATCTGATGGTGTGGAGGAGGTTCCCATAAACAGATCTGATGGTGTGGCAGCGGTTCCCATAAGCAGATCTGATGGTGTGGAGGGGGTTCCCTAAGCAGATCTGACGGTGTGGAGGGGGTTCCCTAAGCAGATCTGATGATGTGGAGGAGGTTCCCTAAGCCGATCCGATGGTGTGGAGGAGGTTCCCTAAGCAGATCTGACGGTGTGGAGGAGGTTCCCTAAGCCGATCTGATGGTGTGGAGGAGGTTCCCTAAGCAGATCTGATGGTGTGGAGGGGGTTCCCTAAGCAGATCTGACGGTGTGGAGGAGGTTCCCTAAGCAGATCTGATGGTGTGGAGGAGGTTCCCTATGCAGATCTGATGGTGTGGAGGAGGTTCCCTAAGCAGATCTGATGGTGTGGAGGGGGTTCCCTAAGCAGATCTGATGGTGTGGAAGGGGTTCCCTAAGCAGATCTGATGGTGTGGAAGGGGTTCCCTAAGCAGATCTGATGGTGTGGAGGAGGTTCCTTAAGCAGATCTGATGGTGTGGAGGAGGTTCCCATAAACAGATCTGATGGTGTGGAGGAGGTTCCCTAAGCAGATCTGATGGTGTGGAGGAGGTTCCCATAAACAGATCTGATGGTGTGGAGGAGGTTCCCATAAACAGATCTGATGATGTGGGGGAGGTTCCCTTAGCAGATCTGATGGTGTGGAGGAGGATCCCTCAGCGGATCTGATGGTGTGGAGGAGGTTCCCTCAGCAGATCTGATGGTGTGGAGGAGGCTCCCTAAGCAGATCTGAGCAGATCTGATGGTGTGGAGGAGGTTCCTTAGGAGGTTCCCTAAGCAGATCTGATGGTGTGGAGGAGGATCCCTCAGCGGATCTGATGGTGTGGAGGAGGTTCCCTAAGCAGATCTGATTGTGTGGAGGAGGTTCCCTCAGCAGATCTGATGGTGTGGAGGAGGTTCCCTAGGAGGTTCCCTAAGCAGATCTGATGGTGTGGAGGAGGATCCCTCAGCGGATCTGATGGCGTGGAGGAGGTTCCCTCAGCAGATCTGATGGTGTGGTGGAGGTTCCCATAAACAGATCTGATGGTGTGGAGGAGGTTCCCATAAACAGATCTGAGGATGTGGGGGAGGTTCCCTTAGCAGATCTGATGGTGTGGAGGAGGTTCCCTAGGAGGTTCCCTAAGCAGATCTGATGGTGTGGAGGAGGATCCCTCAGCGGATCTGATGGTGTGGAGGAGGTTCCCTCAGCAGATCTGATGGTGTGGAGGAGGCTCCCTAAGCAGATCTGAGCAGATCTGATGGTGTGGAGGAGGTTCCCTAAGCAGATCTGATGGTGTGGAGGGGGTTCCCTAAGCAGAGCTGATGGTGTGGAGGAGGTTCCCTAAGCAGATCTGATGATGTGGAGGAGGATCCCTCAGCGGATCTGATGGTGTGGAGGAGGTTCCCTCAGCAGATCTGATGGTGTGGAGGAGGTTCCCTAACCAGATCTGATGGTGTGGAGGAGGTTCCCATAAACAGATCTGATGGTGTGGAGGAGGTTCCTTAAGCAGATCTGATGGTGTGGAGGAGGTTCCTTAAGCAGATCTTGAGGTTCCTTAAGCAGATCTTGAGGTTCCTTAAGCAGATCTGATGGTGTAGAGGAGGTTCCCATAAACAGATCTGATGGTGTGGAGGGGGTTCCCTAACCAGATCTGATGGTGTGGAGGAGGTTCCCATAAACAGATCTGATGGTGTGGAGGAGGTTCCTGAAGCAGATCTGATGGTGTGGAGGAGGTTCCCTAAGCAGATCTCTACCAATGGTAGTTAGTATTCCTGGGAGTTCGCTCTTTACGAATAGTTTCTTTCTGCTTTCTTTACGTAAACAGAGGCACACCAACCCCTGGTATGAGTGCCCGCAGGGTGTTGCCTGTTGGGTTCTTGAATGAGTTGGAACCCACAGTCCACTGTAGCTCGACCCCATCTCACTCCCTTCAGACCCCAGATAAGGTCTGACTGAGCTTCCGTGAAAACCCAGGCCTCTGGCACTCCCCGGTGGCAGCAGAGAGTAGAACATCCGGTAGAAGGGTCACGCGTGCTCTGCCTCCTCACCATGTCTCTTTATAGGCTGCGGATTGGTTGATGTTTAGGACCCGGATCTTGTTTCATGTCTCTACAGTAGGGTCAGTCCTGAATGAGAGCTTGACACCTGGACTCACACTTCCCCCACATGCTAGGTATTGTGCACTATAATTGAAGCGCAATTGGGTAGTGCGCGGTGTAGCTGGCGAGCCAATGCTGGGTAGTGCTCACTACAGCTGAAGAGCAGATGTTCAATAGTGCTTACTGTAACTAGAAAGCAGAGGTAGTGCACACAGTAACTGGAGGGCAGATGTCGGGTAGTGTTCCTGTAATTGAAGAGCAGGTGATAGGTTGTGTGTACTAACTCAACAGCAGCTGTTGAATAATGTGCACTGAGAGTAGACAGCAGATGCTGAGTGGTGCACACTTTAATTGAAGCGTAGATGCTGGGCAGTGCACACAATTTATGGACAGCAGATACTGAATTGCGTGCTAAAATTAAAAAGCGGATGATGTTTCTGAAGGCCACCTGAAGGTCAAGAGGAATTTGAAAAAAGAGTGAGCTTTGAAAGAGCAAGTATCCTCCTGTAGCCCTCCTCGACCTCAGAAGTAGCGTAAGGCGTTCCTGGGAGTCAGACTGTAGGTGTGTGGTCGCCCGGGTGGTATGGAACCAATGATTTACACCAGTGCTCTGGTGCACTGCTCTGCAGGGCCGGAGACAATGCAAAGGGTTTCATATTCAATCCACTGCTTAACTAGTAGCCAGTGAAGGTGATGCTGGTGGGAGCACACGCTTCTCCTGGGGGGGCTGGTATTAATACCCACTGAGACGTCACAGTAGCTGGAGAGATTGTTAAAATTGTCATACTTGTCCGTATGTTAGGCGAGTGAGACTCATGTTTAGACCCATTTCACAGCAGATGGCGATTGTGAGGAGGAGGTTTGCCTCAGCAGATCTGATGGTGTGGAAGGGGTTTCCTAAGCAGATCTGACGGTGTGGAGGAGGTTTCCCTCAGCAGATCTGATGGTGTGGAGGAGGTTCCCATAAACAGATCTGATGGTGTGGAAGAGGTTCCCTAAGCAGATCTGATGGTGTGGAGGAGGATCCCTCAGCGGATCTGATGGTGTGGAGGAGATTCCCTCAGCAGATCTGATGGTGTGGAGGAGGTTCCCTAAGCAGATCTGAGCAGATCTGACGGTGTGGAGGAGGTTCCCTAAGCAGATCTGATGGTGTGGAGGAGGTTTCCCAAAGCAGATCTGATGGTGTGGAGGGGGTTCCCTAAGCAGATCTGATGGTGTGGAGGGGATTCCCTAAGCAGATCTGATGGTGTGGAGGAGGTTCCCATAAACAGATCTGATGGTGTGGAAGAGGTTCCCTAAGCAGATCTGATGGTGTGGAGGAAGATCCCTCAGCGGATCTGATGGTGTGGAGGAGGTTCCCTCAGCAGATCTGATGGTGTGGAGGAGGTTCCCAAAGCAGATCTGATGGTGTGGAGGAGGTTCCCTCAGCAGATCTGATGGTGTGGAGGAGGTTCCCTAAGCAGATCTGAGCAGATCTGACGGTGTGGAGGAGGTTCCCTAAGCAGATCTGATGGCGTGGAGGAGGTTCCCAAAGCCTATCTGATGGCGTGGAGGGGGTTCCCTAAGCCGATCTGATGGTGTGGAGAAGGTTCCCATAAACAGATCTGATGGTTAGGGGGAGGTTCCCTAATCAGATCTGATGGTGTGGAGGAGGTTCCCATAAACAGATCTGATGGTGTGGAGGAGGTTCCCTAAGCAGATCTGATGGTGTGGAGGAGGTTCCCTAAGCAGATCCGATGGTGTGGAAGGGGTTCCCATAAACAGATCTGATGGTGTGGAGGAGGTTCCCATAGACAGATCTGATGGTGTGGAGGAGGTTCCTTAAGCAGATCTGATAGTGTGGAGGAGGTTCCCTAAGCAGATCTGATGGTGTGGAGGAGGATCCCTCAGCGGATCTGATGGTGTGGAGGAGGTTCCCTCAGCAGATCTGATGGTGTGGAGGAGGTTCCCATAAACAGATCTGATGGTGTGGAGGAGGTTCCCTCAGCAGATCTGATGGTGTGGAGGAGGTTCCCATAAACAGATCTGATAGTGTGGAGGAGGTTCCCTAAGCAGATCTGATGGTGTGGAGGAGGATCCCTCAGCGGATCTGATGGTGTGGAGGAGGTTCCCTCAGCAGATCTGATGGTGTGGAGGAGGTTCCCTCAGCAGATCTGATGGTGTGGAGGAGGTTCCCATAAACAGATCTGATGGTGTGGAGGAGGTTCCCTAAGCAGATCTTTACCAATGGTAGTTAGTATTCCTGGGAGTTCGCTCTTTACAAATAGTTTCTTTCTGCTTTCTTTACGTAAACAGAGGCACACCAACCCCTGGTATGAGTGCCCGCAGGGTGTTGCCTGTGCTATTCATTGCAATGGATCAGAATCTATTGTTGTGATAAATAACACCTATTAAAAGTTTACCCCTAAGAATGGTGAATTAAATACAGAATTTGGTGCTTTCTACACCAAAATTCACATGTTCTGGCGAGTATATTCATTAAATGTTTGCAGGTTTGACCTGCTGAAATGTATGGGAGAACTCTAGGAGTGCAGACTTTATCATGCCCAATAATTCTGGGGTGTGGTAAACTTTGCACCTCTTGTAATTGTGATCCCTGCGCAAACAGAGGGTGGTGCAAGGATTGTAAATAATATGACACCCTTAATCAAGGCCTAAGAGACAACTGCAGGGAGTTCGCACATATAAATTCAGTTGACAAACATTGTAAGGCTGTATTTGAATGTTTCAGTGTAATTCTTGGAGAGCCTTTGATAAAGAAATCTGTGTGTAGATTGCAGGACATGGCACACAGGTGTAAGTGCTGTTTGCTGTCACAGATATCATGGTGCTGGGAATGGGGGCGAAGAGAGGGGCAAGAATCAGATTATGGAGGGCCTGGCACTTGCAATGAGTGCTCAACAATGATGCCCCGCATGAATCTTGAAGGAAGAGAAGGTGACCATGAAAGGCAGTTTGGGAGAAGGAAAGGGTGGACATTAGTTCGAGAGGATTTACGCTCCATCTCAGCTCTCATCTGACAAACACCTTCACTTCTCTCTTTTGATAACCAGCTAAAGAGCCTCCTTTTCAAGGGTCCCGGGGCCGGACCCTACCTACCTGTAAGCACGTCATACTTGCCTCCATTATTGCACTCCTCCTGCTTCGCATCCCCGAGGTCTTTTATGACCTGACACATCACAGATTCATGCTATTAATGGTGACGTACCTGGAAGGCCTAATTCTTAGGCAGGTAATATCAGTGCTAGGCAAGGTCCCTGCTCCTAAAACGTTATATTGCCGGCCTTAAAGGCTCCTGAAGGATAATGCTTTATAACCAGATACCAAAAGAGGTTTTTAAAGTCAATTGACGTTTATGAAAGATGGAAATCGGCCACAATCTCAGATAGTCGACGATGAGGAATCACGCCATCCCAGAACCGGGAGCATCGAGGGCGATAGGCCTGCCCTGAACTGTGGGATGCAATGTGCTGAGAAGTGTGTGGGGTGAATTGGGAATTGGACCAAGATCAATAGAGAAGACGAGAGGACTGCTCTAGTATTTTTAGAGTGCCTCCAGGGCATGTGCATAAAAATGTTCCTCCTGCCCAGAAATCTGATGGGCTGGCTGACTCCCTCTCCGGTGATGTGACCCGCCATGTCCAGTGACTCCTGGAATGGTGCTCCGAGTACCCGCGGCATTGAGAAGGATACACTTCACTGTCAACGAGTGAGAGCGAAAGGCAGGCTGAGATGAGGTTGGAGAAAGAAATCAAAACCGAAAAACACGCTTATTAAAAATTCATTGGGTGTATGACAAGCTCTTTCTGAAACATAACCCTTGACTGATTCATGGTCACTTAGCCTACAGCTTTCTATTTATAAATCCTTTATAATTTCTCTGTATTTGTATTGTAAATTATTAAATGACGGGCTTTTATTCTGATGGGAGGCTGTTTGATGAATGTGACAGAGTAATTACTTCCGATCCTGCTAGGAAAATATTTAATTTTATTTACTCTGATAAATAATTTAGGTTTGGATGTAAGTCTTCATCCTCCCAGCTTCAAACTTCTGCCGGCGACTCTCTAATTAAACCAGCCGTGTTTATAACCCCGGCCGCGGCACAGAAACAAAATGACTTGTGTGCAAACGCAGGGAGAAAAAAAAACCATTTTATTAACGTGAGAAAGTGTTAATGCACTCCCCCAGTACCTCTTTCAGCATCGCACAATCTGCACTCATGAGTCTTGTTCGCCATGTTGCTCGAGCTGCCCAAAGGTATATGGGTTATAGGTAGAATACAGTGGTACAGTGAGCCCGGGACCCACGTCTGGGCATACCCGGCGCACTTAGGGCGAGGAAGCAAAAAATACACAGTTGATGGATGGAATGCAGAACAAATCAAAACATTCATCCTCAGTCAAGAGATCTGGGTTAAATCCACCATTCTTTTGCTCATCATGCCACCCCAGTTTAGACCTGGCCATATGCAAATCAGTCTTGACCCTGTGCCTCATGGGAACAGTCCACCCCGAACTGCCAAGCCAGGTCCTCCCTCGACTGGAAACAAGCATCCTAGGACCTGTTTCGGGGTTTCACCCATGCTCTCCATGCCACTGGAGTCAAGCAATCCTGGCTGATGAGGGGTGAAACCCCGAAACCAGTCCTAGGATACTTGTTTCCAGTCCAGGGAGGACCTGGCCTAGCAGTTTGGGCTGGACTGTTTTCATTGAGCATAGGGTCAAGACTGATTTGCATTAGGCTGGGTTCAAACTGGAATGGCATAGGGAGCAAAAAAACGATGGATTTAGGCCCAGATCTCTGTACTGGGGTGAATGTATTACATTGTTCTGCATTCTGTCCATCAATTGTTCTTTTTTGCATTTGTCACTCTGAGTGGGGCAAGTATGCCCAGACGTGGGTCACATGCTCTCCATGCCAATGGAGTCAAGCTATCCTGGCTGATGAGGGGTGAAACCCCTACCGGTCCTAGGATGCTTATTTCCAGCCAGTCCAGGGAGGACTTGGCCTGGCAGTTCGGGCTGGACTTTTCCCATTGGGCACAGGGTCAAGACTGATTTGCATATGGCTGGTTCAAACTGGAATGGCACAGGGTGAAAAAAAACTGATGGATTTATGCCCAGATCTCTGTACTGGGGTGAATGTATGTTGGAAAACGAGGCAGCATCTGTGAGGTCTGCACAAATAACATGACTACATTTGTCCTTCACTGGGAACCAAACACCCAATTGTAGCGCCTGACTCTCAGAGGGTAGCGTTGCAGAGCAGTCTGAGGCTTACTCAAGGGAGGTGGTGTGGGCTAGTAATCGCCATTTGCAGGTGCACAAAAATAACACTCAATAATTGATTGTCCAGTCTGTACTTTGCTTTAGAAAAGTAAGAGTACATTTATTAAACACACACACCACTCAATACTATGCACCAATTTACAAATATACATAAGCTGTTGGAATTACTTTGTGACATTGCATAACATCTCCACCCCTCCCGCAGGTGGGGGTGGGGTCTAGTACCACCACTCCCATGTATGCACATCAACTTGCCCCCAATGCAGATAGTTGAACATAACCTGGAGCGAGGGCCCTGCGCACTGGCACCATCCCAGTGGCTGACCCACCCCATTACCTCAACAAGCATTAAAAAGGGGTAAACCTGCCTTGGTGACACATGACCCTGACTGAGCATCTCCTACTGACCATACAGTATGCACCTCTATATCTTAAGGGCTAGCAGTCTGAGGTCTTCACCTAAGCGCAGCAGCAAGAATCCATGTTTACGCACACTTTAGAATGACAGTACTCATCACCTTGGTTGATCATTTGAATGCATGGCAATTACAGCCCCTAAAGGCATCACAGATGAAATCACAGGATTGCGCATATACAGCCAGACACCCTAGCAGGACTGTCTGGCAACATAGCCCCACTTGGCTTATGACATCTTCTTACACATGTGACTTACAGTCCCTTCAAAAGAAGTACTCCTGGCAACTACACTTCTCCTGCAGTGTGCCTCTTCACTTTAAAAGGAATCACAGGTAAAAGCATGGGATTACATAAATACAGCCAGACCCCCTAGCAGGAAGGTCCAGCAACATAACTCCATTTAGCTTAACGTCACCTTACACAGGTACTTCACTTTACACATGTGACTTTCAGTCCACCTAAAAAGAAATAACCCATATTAAATGCATTCCGGTGCAATTACACCACTTCACCTCCAGGGGATGCCCTTCTCCAGACATCCCCCAACTCAGCCCTTCACTCCGTGATGCACTTCATAGTACACCCTCAGCTGTAGTACATAAGTTCCAGCCTAGAAGGTGTTAAAGGCTGGCTGAGCCCTTGAGAGGTTATTCTTTCAGATGCCCCGTGAAACTTAGGGGTGGACTGTTCTTCTTTATGCTGGGGGAGACTGCGGTGCTCCTGCAGCCCCCCTGCACCCCTTTTCACACGTGAGGGTGACCTCCTCCTCTGGGGGCCACCAGGCACCAAAATGGCAGATTTCTTCATGCTGGGGGGGGGGAGACTGGGCCTCTCCAACAGCTCCTCCAGCACCTTTTCACAAGTGAGGGTGACCCCCCTCCTCTGGGGGCCACAAAGCACCAAAACGGCAGATTTCCAAATGCCTGGCGACGCTATATGGGGCGCTTCATGCTCCTCTTTACCAGCCCCCGCCACTGGGAACACTCTCCTCTGCCCTCTGGGACTCTGAGAGTGTAGATTCAGCAGTGTGCTGTCTTCACTGGCTCCCTGCGCCAGCCTTTCGCCAGGCTCTCTTTCTGGGCCCCTCTTGTCCCTGCACAGAGGCCCCTGTTTCTGTGCACCAGTCCTGGGCTCTTCTTCGGGTGCTGATAGGGTCCTGGGGGCAGTCAGGGGGTCTCTCCTTCCAACTGCCCATTGCGCCAGGCTCCAGCACCTTCAGCCTCCGCCGAGCACACACCCCAGATAGACCTTCTCTTCCTGTGCAGGCACTTTTTAAAAGTTGAGTAGGGGGCTGGCAGGAAGTCTCTGTTGGTCCTATCAAACAGCGACACATCAAGTACCTGCCCCTGCTCCCTCCTTCTTGTCCAGCCTCTGGGTTTGTTAAAAATGGTGTCATCCAGTGTCTCTGAAGCCCCTTTCGCCCACGCTGCCTTCCCTCCTTGGTGCAGCTTGGTGCCTGGCACCCAGTGACAGCTGCTGATGGATGAGCCTGTAGCCCCTCCCATCTTCCTTTCATGGAGAGGAGGCCCTAGCTTGTGGAAGAAAGGTTATCAATCCATCCAGCTGAGGTCAGCCCTCAGCCTGGGTCTGGTCCTGGCTGGCTCACAGAAATATGACAGTTCTGGATGACCCAAAAGCAGTACAAACATGACTTTGGACTCTGCAGAATACTTATTTTCACCTCCAATACAATGGACTTTAGTGCATGTCTGGAAACTGTAGGCCTTGTGGAAGTTAATTTAGCCATGGGCCCCACATTCCCTTAGGGAAATAATGAAGTGAAAACACAGTAAAACACAATGACTTTCCCTGGCATGTTTCTTTCCAGCGTATAAAGCCTATTCCATATCACCATCCAATACTGCATAAGTCCTGCCACACCATTCACTTTGTAGCTGCTCCTGAACTGCGCACGCTAGGAATCTCCCCTGCGCAGCCCGTACACGTGTGCACACGCATGTACACATGAGTCTGCATGTAACCAGCCCGGTGTCCCTTACTCCAGCTGCTGCACAATGGCCTGGTCAAGCCAGGGGAACACCATTAAAATCCCCATGCAGTCTCTTACATCCTGAGTTCACTGTGGATGAGTCCCAACTTATGAGGCTCCCCCACAGTAAAAGCTCAACAATTAGGTGCTCAAAAATCAAAAAATCCGAGCGGCCATAATGTCAGAACCACCTTCTAACACACACCGTGCCCAGCTGATTCCTACAGGGAAGAAGTAGCCACTCTACATGGGTACACTTCCCGTAGTCAGCGATAACTAGTTATAAGGGGTTCTGACCAGACCCCCCTTACTGACCAGTTATCCGCTTAGACCACCTGCTCCTCCCATCCATGAAACCTCCACCCATGACAGGGATCCCAGACTACCCTAAGAACCCTCCGGGCTCTAGGTTAGATACCTCTAGGTCACTCATGGTCTACATGGACTCAGCCTAACTATGCTCACCTTTGCCCTTGGGCATGCAACACTATGCCTACCACTTCTCCGGACAAGGGTCCAGTGCCTCAGCATCGATGCGGTCTTCTGGGATAGGTCTAAATCCCATCACCTGGGTCACTAGCTGGTCTCCCTTCCAGAGTTTGTTCCAACCAGTACCCTCTCTCCGTTTGGTCCTTGCACCCCAAAGATGCAATCTCTCTGGACCCTCACCCTCAGCCTGCCGCTGAGGTCATTCTGCTGCCACCACCCTTTCGGGATGACTGTCTTCCCTAAAGAAAGCACAGCCACTTGTGCTTCCCCACACAGAAAAGCACCCTTTGGCCACTGGCCTGGCTCCCTGATAGGACCTCAGACCGGCCTCACCACCACACTGGCAGTGCCAGGGAGGAACACTGAGGGTGCCTCATCAGACATCCTACAGCTCATTCCCCCCGTCAGTAGCTCCACCCGGAAACTACCCCGGGAACCTAGACCCCTTCCTTGTTCTCCGCTGCGAGAACAGGGCCTATGTACCCTTCCCTCCGAGAGGTGCGCTCTCCTCCCGGAGTACCCTTAGAGAGCCTGTGGGTCCCTAGTTAGCTAGACCCAGGCCCACCTCTCATGGCTCTCCCCGGTCTCCCTGCAGCGCCTTGGGAGACCGCCCAGGGACCTACATGGTCCCTGGATGGCCTGCACCACCCCTTATGAAGAGCAGGGTCCCTTCACTTAAGATAGGCCCCACCTGCCTTCAGGGTAGTACTACCACTCTCAGCCAGGGACCCTAAAGATCCCGGCTAGGCCTGCACCACCCCTTCACGAAACACAGGGTCCCTTCACTTAAGATAGGCCCCACCTGGCTTCAGGGCGGTACTACCTCCATCAGCCAGGGACCCTAAAGATCCTGGCTAGGCCTGCACCACCCCTTCGTGAAACACAGGGTCCCTTCACTTAAGATAGGCCCCACCTGTGTTCAGGGTGGTACTACCTGACAGAAGTCCACCTCCTGCCTCCAGCTGGGGGAACACCCCCATGCTCTTGGTCCTTGGGTCCAAGTCCCACAGGACCTACCTGACTGGTTACCGGCTAGGCCTCGCCCCAGCCACCACTTCAGGTTCCCTCCACCAGCTCCTGGTCCTGGGGTTCAAGTCCCACCGGACCTACCGGACTGGACACCGGCCACCCGACCCGACACCTCAGGATCCACCACTAACCCTTCCCCTGGAAACTAGGGAGCACATCGCCCCACTCAGATCTCCACTGGGTCAGTTACCTAGCCCACCTAGGGTACCTAGGGGCTACCACTACACACCATCACTCAAGAACTCCCCTCCTTGGGGGCCACCCACTACCAGGGGCCACCCCTGGGTTGCTCACCTCCCCACCAGTTAACCTGGGGGACCTGCCTGACACTCAACTCTACCACACCCTCCTCCCACTGTGGGAAAAGTTTCTTGGGGTCCCCCACCATGGGAACCCTTGGGGCGCTACTACCAGGGTTAAAGAAACCTCCTGCCCCACCCTTCCAGTGGTTTTGGCCTGCGCCATTAGCAAGAAACTTCCAGTGGGGGAAGGATATCTGGGGCCCCTCCTGTGGAAACCCTCCCTGCCCTTAAAAAGCGCGGAAACCTCCCAGGACCCCTACTTCTCCTGTCCCCCTTGAAGGTCAATCCACCCCTACACCCCCACCTGGGATGTAGGTATCAGTTGCTGTCCCTATCTCTTGAGGAGACACCCTCCTCATGCAGGTGTAGTGTATGTAGTGTTAGGGTTCAAAGGTGTACAATATGGCTTAGAACATTTGTATGCAATCATTTCCTGGAAAGCACCATCCCGCTAGCACATTATAATCAACATAGCACGGTCATTTCAATACAGCTTACATTTAAACCATAATAACTTCACATGACACATATGGGCGCTGGGCTTTCCTTTCCCATACCTTTAGTTCATATAACCAAAACTTTGAACCCTTCTCAGAGCCTTGCGCTCTTCCATTTGCTCATTGCTGCATAGGTAACGTGTGGCAAAACTGGACTTATCAAATGCTATAAATGCACACCAGAATGGGATACTGTGTTTCCCGTCGCTAGACACCAATGTTGGAAAACGAGGCAGCATCTGTGAGGCCTGCACAAATAACATGACTACATTTGTCCTTCACTGGGAACCAAACACCCAATTGTAGCGCCTGACTCTCAGAGGGTAGCGTTGCAGAGCAGTCTGAGGCTTACTCAAGGGAGGTGGTGTGGGCTAGTAATCGCCATTTGCAGGTGCACAAAAATAACACTCAATAATTGATTGTCCAGTCTGTACTTTGCTTTATAAAAGTAAGAGTACATTTATTAAACACACACACCACTCAATACTATGCACCAATTTACAAATATACATAAGCTGTTGGAATTACTTTGTGACATTGCATAACATCTCCACCTCTCCCGCAGGTGGAACCACCTTCTAACAATGTATTACATTGTTCTGCATTCTGTCTATCAATTGTTAGTTTTTGCATTTGTCACCCGAGTGATACGGGTATACCCAGACGTGGGTCCCGTGCTCTTCATGCCACTGGAGTCAAGCTATCCTGGCTGATGAAGGGTGAAACTCCGAAGCCAGTCCTAGGATGCTTGTTTCCAGTCCAAGGAGGACCTGGCCTGGCAGTTCGTGCTGGAATGTTCCCATTGAGCACAGGGTCAAGACTGATTTGCATATGGCTGGGTTCAAACTGGAATGGCATGGGGAGCAAAACAACAATGGATTTAGGCCCAGATCTCTGCATTGGGGTGAATGTATGAAATTGTTCTGCATTCTGTCCATCAATTGTTCTTTTTGCATTTGTCACCACGAGTGAGACGAATATGCCCAGACTTGGGTCCCCTGCTCTCCATGCCACTGGAGTCAAGCTACCCTGACTGATGAGGGGTGACACCCCAAAACCGGTCCAAGGATGCTTGTTTCTATTCCATTGCATTTGTCATCCGAGTGATACGTGTATACCCAGACGTGGGTCCCGTGCTCTTCATGCCACTGGACTCAAGCTATCCTGGCTGATGAGGGGTGAAAACCCGATGCCAGTCCTAGGATGCTTGTTTCTATTCCATGGAGGACCTGGCCGGGCAGTTTGGGCTGAACTGTTCCCATTGGGCAAAGGGTCAAGACTGATTTGCATATGGCTGGGTTCAAACTGGAATGGCATGGGGAGCAAAAAAACGATGGATTTAGGCCCAGATCTCTGTACTGGGGTGAATGTATTACACTGTTCTGCATTCTGTCCATCAATTGTTATTTTTGCATTTGTCACCCGAGTGATACGGGTATACCCAGACGTGGGTCCCGTGCTCTTCATGCCACTGGAGTCAAGATATCCTGGCTGATGAGGCGTGAAACTCCAAAACCGGTCCTAGGATACCTGTTTCCAGTCCAGGGAGGACCTGGCCTGGCAGTTCAGGCTGGACTGTTTCCATGGGGTACAGGGTCAAGTCTGATTTGAATATGGCTGGGCTCATTCTGGAATGGCATGAGGAGCAAAAAAACAAAAAATGATGGATTTTGTCCCAGATCTCTGTACTGGGGTGAATGTATTACACTGTTCTGCATTCTGTCCATCAATTGTTCTTTTTCCACACTCACACTAAGGCAGCTCTTTGTTCAATTTCACTCTTTCCTCTTGCAAGAGGAAAAGTAGCGTATGGTTACCTTTCTATTTTAATTTAAATGGGTCCGTCCCCATGTCAAACAAAACTGCTGCTCAGAAAAGAGCCACCATGGGCACGAGGTATGAGCCAAAATACACCAACACCTAAATAAAGTGTTTCCACTGCCAGCCATGGATTAGAAGCTTGTTGATTCTGTTTGGAATACAAGTGATTATTTGTGTATCCTTTATGGTTAATCCAGCTGTTTTTAAAAATAACCAGACAACGTCACAAAATGGGCCATATATAGAATTTTGTGGACAGGATATTCTGTCAAAAAGTCGAAGATATCCATTCCGCTGTATTATAAGTGCATAGACTGTAATGCACTTGCAATACAGTGCACATGACATCCGACACGTTTGTGATAAAGTATCCTGTGGGCCAAACTCTGAATATGGCCAGGTCTTTTCCCATATCCTGATTTGCATTAGAGCAATGGCCCAGCTTCTGTTCAACAAAGCTATTTAATAAAGGCATTCCGAATAATCATTTAAAAATATGTTTACAGTATCAGCATGTTTTCTTGGGCTAGTGTGAAAGAGGTTGCAGATCAAAGTGCTCAATACTCGTATCTACTGCCTTTCCTAGGCTTTTCACAGTATGTTGGCAATAGGACCAGAGTGGGAACAGCTATTCAATAAATAATGAAAAAGTCTTTTAAGGTTGTCTCCCAGCGTGGGCCTGAGGTTGAGACCCTCGCCCAAGGGAAATGAGGGGGGAATATGTTACAGAATTATTCACGACAGCTCTGTGTCCCCAGCATCCACGAGACATTATCCAAGGCAATTTAAAAGCACTTAGCCCTGAAGGAGACCCAGCCAAAGCCTTCTCCTGTTTTATTAGGCGTCGAAAAGCACCACACTGATTATCAGGAAAAAAAACTGAACTGCAGAAGGAGCCATGGAAGGCGTATAATTTCACAGAGCAGGCATGGACATCGATTCACCAAAATGGCTTTGGTAGCGTAAGTGACTTTAAGTGCCTTTTGAACTACATGTTCACGGGGTGTGGCATCACATAAAGCGTAACATCAGAAGAAGTGACAAGATATGACATTTGAGCACAACAACATCACAGGAAAATATGCCATGAGAACATTGACCATAATGGCATCACAGAAAGTGACATCATTGAAGAAAAAAAAGCAATAGGTGCAAGGTTAATAAAAATAACACACTTACTAAAGCAAGGTCCATTTTAGTGATCAGCCATGTAGAAACTAGGTTGCTGTCAGAGATGCAGCCATGATATGAAGAGGGTGTCCTTTGCATCAGTCACACTTACATCATGCAGCCAACACATAGTTGGGCAGTCATTGTGCAGCCAGACTCACATGAGTAGAGTCAGCAGGGGCAGTCATCGTTTTCTGAGTCAGAGGCTGCAATGCCCAGATCAAGTGTCCAGGGTCAACTCCATATGCCCAGATACAGCTTTGAGTGCACAGCCATACCAGATATGTGTCTAGGTAAAGCATCAAATGTAGACAATGATCTAGAACCATGCCATGTATGGCACATTCAAACAGTGCTAGATTTCCATATCATTGCACTAAGTACTTTGGGATATTGAGACGTATTCCTGTAATAGTAAAGAATAAAACTGAGTCCCAAAATGTATAATTTTTGTAAATAACACTAACAGGTAAGAGCAGATATTTTTATTGCTCTACGCGCAACAGGCAAATCACAGCCACTGCCCAACTGCTCAAATTGAACTTAATACGTGTTACAAATAAAAATAAAATGTACAACACTCATCCCACCGAGCTGCAAACAGGGAGGAGAGAAGCATTCTAACACGCACATAAAGGAAATACAATGGTGAATTGTATAATAGCTATACAAATATCAGCATACAAAGTGCATATAACACATCTTCTGTGCCACGGGTACAAGACGGAGAGCAGGTCTAGTCTTCAATGTTCCTCTCAAGTGTCAAAAAGCATGCTCAGTCATCTTCTGGTCTTCCTCAGGTCCAGGTGTGTTCTGAAGTGACTGCCTGGAGATACTGCATTCATGCCTAGCATGAGCTAGTGGATAGGAATGACTAGAATGACTCATGGCGATACCCTAACAAATGAGATAAAGGTTTCTGCGTCTAACCCTACCCACTTTGGGCATTTTCAAGAGGTCTGCAGTCTTGGTCTGCTAAACTTGGGTTCTGAGAGCTGGGGGGTGCGTGGGGAGTGTATTATGGTAATCCCAATGTCCCCCACATATAACACTAAAATCCAGTTTTATCTAGTCCCTGCACACCCAACAAATTCAGAGACAGAAGTCTAGTAGAACAAAGCTGTGTTCTGAGCAACCAGATAGTGACAATACACAAAGTGTTTTGGCATTCTGTTTCCCTACTTTGAAGTGTGCCCCAAATGTTATAGTTACACCCTAGCAGACCTGTCAAGCAGGTTTTGGCACTTCAGCATGATCTAACACTGTGATGTCAACAAGAGCCCCACTGTTATGGGTTCTAGTCATGCTGTGGGGACCTAAGAAGGGTGCAGTCCAGGGTGTTAGCTACATCTGTTTGTGATAGGGTAGGCCTCCTTGAAGTTCACAGAGCAACTGGGCACAGCAACCAGGCAATCCTGTCAAGGCTCATGGGGCCCATTGCTCCTGTCCTGGGAGCAGGTCACACCTCCCAGTGGGAGCCATCAGCTGCCAGATGACAACTGAAAGTCATAAAAAGGACTTAGAGGCCTTATGCTGGGAACAGGAATTCAACTTTACCATTAAATTAGATTTTGCTTAACTATTAAAAAATAGTTCTTATAATATTTTTCTAGCTGCTATCAAACTGAAATTACCATTATAAGGTGTAATAATGTAACCCAGTGCTTTTGTATTGAAGCAGCCAGCCTTGACGCTGCTCTACTCTTAAATACCATTCATACTACTTTTTGGGCAATAAAGGCTACCCTAGGGTTGCTACTAATATTTATAAGGAAGGTATAGGCATGCCACAAGGGTTTATTTTGACAGGTCAAATTGACAGTTTTAAACTTCCCTGCCAGGCTACAATGGGTGGCCTGGGGTGGATTTGCTGTGTCACCGCAGTGGGCGGCACAATGGTTGCTGCATCCCACTGGTGACATTAAACTTAGAGGCCCTTGCTTCACCTAGTACCATATACTATGGTCTTATAGGTAAGCTAAATGTGCCAATCAGGTGTATACCAATTTTATCATGTTTAGAGGAGGATCATAACCACTTCACCACTGTTTCGCATGGGTAGAGTGCACAGAGTTCTATGGTCAACAAAAACTGTCAAGGTAAAAATCTGGTGGAATACCAAGACGGTCGATTCCAATGCCTTCCCTTGGGAAGCCTGAATGAACACTCTTTAGTGGTACTATGGGGTGTATGTTTCACACTTAAATATCTCTTCCAAGGGGGAGTGGCTTGTCGGGCCGAGATGGTGGACGCACTCTGAGAGTGCTCCAGGACCCCTCCGCCATCCGCCCGTAATCCTCACCTCAAACGGGCCATCATGCGCTGATTCTTGCAGCTCACCAGGCGCGGCATCCCCGGCGGAGCACCCGGGAGTGCAGAGCTTCGTTTCCCGTTGTCCCGCCGCTGTGGCCCGGCCCTCCGTATTTTTACGACAAGATGGCGGCTCTCTTCCACTGACTGCGGCACTGGCAATTCTTGAGGCGCCCTGCAGGACCCTGCCTCTGATTCTTGGTGTGAGCGGGGAGGCTCCTTGGAGATGGCGCCCGCTCCAGGCGGCTGCCGGCTCAGGGAGGTGCAGGGCTTCTCCGCGTCGCGTGCCTGCCTGGGCCTCGGCCCCCTCCGGAGCACGGCTGCGACACCAGCTGCCATATTGGGCAGCGGGAGAATTGAATACTGCGGCCTTCATCCCCGCACACCAAGGACTACCGCTGTGGAGCCCAGTGCCGCGGAGTGGAGAGTGCTTCTCAGCGGTGGGGGGCCCGCCCGTGACCCGGCCCCCTCCAGCGGCGTGGCCGCAAGACCGGCTGTCATATCGGGCGGCAGGGGTCGGGGAATCTGTCTGCAGGTTCCGGTGCGATAGGAGGAGAGGCCGGCAGCTCTGTGGTGTGGTGAGCGGCGGAACCGGTGAGTCCTGGCTGCAGTGGGGGTCCAGGGACAGTAGTTTGGGCCCCCCCCGGCGCACTGGAGACTAACTGCAGTGGGGTCTCTTCCCTGAGTTGCCATATTCGTCAGCCAGTCCGGCCAGATCTCCCGTCCCCCTCCTGGGTCACACACTGCCTGCGCTGGCTCCCCCCCGGGCCCTGTGAAGGCCTTGGGCAAGAAGCGGCCGGCCGCATGGTGGGTCCCGGGCTGAGACTTACTTTGAGCGGAATCTAGGCCGCATAAATCGAGCGGCGGGGGCGGCTGTACTTGACCTGGGGTCTGCACTGGAGTGGTGTGGAGGAGGGCCTCCACAGCCCCTGCCTTATTTCCTGGTTTCCTTCAAGTCACCTCAACTGCTGGGGACCCGCTGCTGGGGACTTTCGGCCATGCGTATCGAGCAGCGCCCGCCTGAGTGGGAGGGCCTCCGCCGGGGGCCCCGGTCAGTGTCTCTTCTGTCCCCGAGTTCCTCACGCTGGACAGTGGGTCTGGAGCGGAGGCTCCCCTTTCTGCTCCACCACGCTCTGGAGTTGCAGCCTCCGGGGTGAGGCCCCCTGCTGCCTCTTCTACTGCCGCCCATGCTGGGAGCTTCATGACTCTGGCAGACGGGGGCCTACCCGCGGCCCGGGCATCCCCCCCTCCTTCTCCCTCTCCCCATCCTCTAGCTCTTGCAGGACTATCTTCTCTAGGGAGGTGGAGTTGGCCGCACACATCGAGCGGCGGCGAGCTGGCCTGGGTCACACTTTCGCACTGGTTGCTTCCCCTGTCTGCTCTTAATCCCCCCATAGGGGTCTGCTGGTCGCCCGCTGGGGAGTCCGCCGGTGGGGATTCCGGGCGCAGCGGCTCCTCCGGGTTCCACCATGGGCAGAACGGACAGGTCGACAAACGCCCCTGCCACTCAGACCAAGATGGACCGTTTCACCACCCAGACATGGGTGCGGTCGGGGGGCCGCAGAGCAGAAACCCCCACCATCCGCAGACTTGTCCACTATCCTGCAAGCCATCCATGCCTCCCAGACCTCGGTTGAGGGCAAGATCGCGGAGGTGCGTGTGGACATGACTCTCATCCGGCAGGATCTCTGGAATGCCACGGCCCGGATCAAGGAGACCGAGACCTGAATCTCCACTGTGGAGGACGACGTACAACAACTCAAGGGGCAGGTGGCCCGACTTCAGTCGCATACCCCGGAGCTGCACCGCCGGGCGGAGGATGGGGAAAAGAGGTCCCGCCGCAACAATCTCCGCCTGGTGGGCTTCCCGGAGGGGGCGGAGCAGGGCCGCACGGTGGACTTTCTGGACAAATGGCTGTGATCATGGGTCCCCAAGGGCTCCCTGTCTCCGTGGTTCACGATTGAGCGGGCACATTAGTCCCTGGCTCCAAAGCCACCACCGGGAGCGGCCCTCTGACCAGTCATAATGCAGGTCCTTAACTTCAAGACTGGGACACCATCCTGTCTGAAGCACGCAAGCAGCAACGGCTCCTCTACGAAAACCATGCAATCATGATCTTTCCGGACTACACCCGCGAGGTCCAGAGTCAACGCCGTTCTTTTGGTGAAGTTAAAACAGAAACTGAGGGCGCTCAACATCCAATATTGGCTCCTTTTCCCGGCACGCCTGCAGGTGGTGTTCGCTACCAAGACGTTGTTTTTTGACACTCCATCAAAGGCCTTGTCCTGGGCAACGGAGGAGCGCCCCTTGCGTGCTGAATGTCCGAACTCCATTTCTGGAGGGGGCAGAGGGTGGACCTGTTCACCCCACACCTTTTGCTCCTCAGCCTCAGCGCAACTGGTCCCGCAGGCGCCACGGGCAGAGACGGGCCCGGTCAGACTCCCCGCCGGAACACTCCCGATCGCTGATGCCACTCTCTGTTGGGCCCCCTGGCCGGGAGGTGCTCAGGATCATCCGATCACTTGGACCATGGGGGTACTTACCCCAACCTTCGCTGCTTGATCTCCCGGATATGGACCTCTCACGTAGCCCGATGCTTCTGAACGACCCTGCTTGACTTTGTCTCTGCCGGCTGGGCTCCACTCCGTGGCCGGAGGCCATGCTCGGTCTCAAACTGATGGACTCGATTACACACATCCTGACAAGAGGAGGGGTTCTCCACACTTTCCCAATCACAAGCGTTTTAGTTTGGTTGTTCTTTCGCGGGTTTATTGTTAGGGCGACAGATGCTTCCATTTCTGAAGTGTAGCGTGGGGGTGGGGATGGGGGGTGGCACCGTTCTCCCGAGTTTTATCTTTAGTTTTGTTTTCGCTGTTTTTTAGTTCCGTTGCATCAGGACTCTCTCTTGTTTCATCACACCCGTGCTCACAAGACGTCCCACTTCAGGCATCACAGGACATGGTGACTAATATCTGGGCTCCCAGCCGCGCATCCCGGCGTCCCCGCCCCTGGCCGAGCTTCCCTCCGGGGCCTCCCCTCTTCCCCGAGACAACTTTCCCAGATGGCTGACATACCGCAACCGAGTTTATCCTTGCACCTTAAGTCCTGGAACGTCAACGGTCTCCTTGACCGTCTCAAGGGTACGGCGGTCGTACGCGCAGCGCCTGGGGGTGGAGGTCTTACTGTTGCAAGAGACACACTTATTAGGCAACCACTGCCCCTTTCTAGCGCGATATGGCTACGACACGGTCTGGCACTCGGGTTTCACGCTCGGATCCCGTGGGGTTGCGATCGTGATACAGCGCTCCCTTCCATTTGTGGTAACGCGAGTTGTTCATGATAAGAAGGACGCCTTACTGGCCCTGTCCGGCACCCTGAATGGCGCTCCCCTTAATTTGGTCTCATTGTATTCTCCGCCAGCACGGCTGACCACGACCCTAGCCGCCTCCGTTGAGCTTATTGCTTCCCTGCCCTTGGGTTCTACCTTCCTGGGTGGTGACTTCAATGCGGTCTCTTCCCCTGCTCTGGACATGACTGGGTCCCCTTCCCACAGCAGACTGGCGCAGGCGAAACACCTCACGAATTGGGCTGAATCCTTAGGTCTTTGTGATTCTTGGCGCACGTGGCACCCGTATTCAAGGCAGTTGACCCACACTTCAGCAGCACACCATACACAAGCACGCATTGACGCCATATACATTCCTTCGACTAACTGCCTTAGGCTCCAAGAAATCGTTATCCTCCCACGGGGTATATCCGATCATTCTCCGGTGATGCTCACTGTGGGTGCCCCCCCTGCCTCACTGTGTCAGACACGTGGGTCCTCCAAGACAAGGACTTCCGTAAGGTGGTTGGGTGGGAACTCCAACATTATTTCCAGATTAATGCAGGGTCAGTGTCGTCGCCAGGTATCCTGTGGGAAGCTGGCAAGGCCCCGATTTGCGGAGTCACCAAGGGACAACTCAAAATCCAGCGGCGCGCGCAGCTAGACTGGATAACCTCACGTGAGGCGCAGGCCTTGCGCCTTGAACGGTCCACCGCCTGGAATCCCGACGCTTCAGAAGTGAGGCTCCTGGCACACATCCGTGAAGAGATTCGACAACTGTCGATGGACGCAGCTAAACTCCTCTGGTGCTCTTCTATCGCCAGGGTGTATGGATGGGGTGACAAAAATGGTTCTCTCCTCCATAGACTAGCCACCTATCCCAGGGCAAATCGCATAATACCTGAGATCATCACTCGGGGCGGGACGGTATGTAACTCCTCAGCCGCGATGGCCGAGGCCTTCGCTCTGTACTATCACCAACTATACACGGCTGGGACTCCCTCCCTGTCTCTTTCAAATATGTTGAGGGCTGGACCCTGTCAAATCCCTCATTTGGACTTAAATGTTCAGAGAGACCTGGACCGTCCCATCACCCAAGAAGAAATTGGGGAAACGATTACCCTTACCTCGTTCGGCAAGACACCGGGTCCTGATGGTCTTCCTCAGGAATACTATGCCCTGTACCACGAGACGCTCACTCCATACCCCGCTCAGCTATTCCGCGAGGCAGTTGAGAAGGGCTCCTCTCCTTTCGAGACCGACATGGCCACTATCGTAGTCCTTCTTAAATCCAAGCCACCTTCATCCCAATGCATGGACTACCGGCCCATTTCCCTCATAAACACGGAGCTAAAATTATACGCCATGATACTAGCTCAGCACCTTAAACCCCACTTACACACGCTGGTCCACCCAGACCAATGCGGGTTCATGCCACAGCGCGGTACCCGGCATTGTCTGCGGAGGCTTCACTCAGCCCTGGCCCACCGACACTTGATCACCCCCTACCTCGCTCTCCTCCTGGTGGATTTCGAGAAAGCTTTCGATTCGGTCGATTGGGGTTTCTTGGAGGACGTCCTTGCCGAGATGGGTTTCGGACCCTGCTTTCGGGGTTTCGTCCGCGTCCTGTACGCTCATCCAAGAGCACAAATCCTGGTGAAGGGAGTCCTATCAGAACCATTTCCGATCCACAGGGGAACGAGGCAAGGGTGCCCTCTCTCTCCCCTGCTCGTTGCTCTGGTGATGGAGCCCCTAGCAGCCCTGATATGCTCAAGTGGGAGGTGTGGGGTTGGGAGTGGCCCAATACAGAAACTGACAAAATCGCTCTGTATGCGGACGATGCCCTGATTTATTTGGCAGACCCTGTGCAATCGGGCCCTCGCTGTCTCCGGATCCTCCGGTCTTTTGAACAGGCCTCTGGCCCACGGCTTAACCCCAAGAAATCGGTCTTGGTCCCCCTTCACATGTCCAGAGACTGCTTTGATTGGCAGTCCACCATACCGCTCCGCTGCCTATCTTTTAAGTACCTAGGGATATGGGTGTCTCTGCTCCCTGAGCTCAGCTGGGCTCTTAATGTCTCTCCCCTGGTGAAGCGAGCTAGGGCAGATCTCTCAAAATGGCAGTACCTGCCTCTGAATCCCATGGAAAGAGTCGCTCTCTTTAAAATGATGATTCTTCCCAGATTCCTCTATGTGCTTCAAAATACTCCCCTCAACTTCCCGAGAGCGTGGTTCCGGGAGCTAGAAAGCCTGGCCTCCAAATTCCTATGGGGGAAGGGAAGGTCCCGACTGGCCCTAAACGTTTGCCGGATCCCTTCTTTCGATGGGGGCCTAGGTATGACCCATTTATATCTTTAATACCTGGCCACTCGTTTGCTCTCCCTGCACGATTGGTTTAACGGAGGATGGTCTGATCCGGCGTATCAGCTGGAACTCGGTGAGTTGGGCCTGTCTAATATCCAATCGATGCTGTATGGGACACCTGTCCCATCCCGTCTGCCGGAAGTGACGCGCTCCGTGTTCTTGCCCTGGCGGGCCGCGTTGCGTCACACCAAATGGACTCACACATTGACCCAGTGCACACCCCTGTGGCAGGGTACCTGGCTCCGGGAGGTCAATGGGCTTCGGGGCTTTCGGTCTTGGGACCTTCTAGGCATTTCCCAGCTGGGCAATGTTTGGGTGGGTGATCACATGCGCTCCTTTCAGGACCTTCAAGCTAGATATTCCCTACATCCCTCGCAGTTCTATAGATAGTTACAGCTGCGCCATGCCCTTCAGGCGCACCTCACGACCGGCACACGACTCCTGGAACACAGCCCTCCTAAAGCTCAAATCATGCTGGGTGATCTGGGGAGGGGGGCATCACCCGCATCTATCGGACACTTATTAATCTGCCTCCGCCAGATTGCGCATGATACAGCACTATTTTTTACACGCCACCTACCTGACTCCAGCGCGCTTACACAGTGCTGGGCTCCAGCCGACCCCAGCCTGCGCTAGATGTGGTGATGAGCCAGCCGACTTTCTCCATATGGTATGGACATGCCCACGCCTGGCGAGATTCTGGGGGGACATTGAAGAGGAATTCACTGAGGTTTTGGGGTGGGAGATCCCGCATGACCCGAAGCACGTGCTCTTGGGCTTCACAGATGGGCTGGATGGGTCCAGGAACGAAAAGCTTTTTTACACTACGGCAATGGTGGTTGCAAAAAGGGACATAGCGACTGCATGGAAATGCCCTGACCCTCCCACTGTTGGGAAATAGTGGGCCGGGGTTGACTGGTGCTCCACACAGGAGAAGACTACGTATGCAGTGCGTGGCTGCCCCAAGAAGTTTCGTAGGGTCTGGGGGAAGTGGTTGGGGGGAATGGTTTCATCTCGTTGGGGACGCTCCAGAACTTGTCCTTTTGATCTTAAACGCCTTTGGCCGCTGGGTTGTTCAGATCACTGCATATATTTCTCTGTTATCATGAGGTCTTGTTGATTGGCTGGTGCTTTTTGTAAACTCATTAAAAATGTGTTTATCAAAAAAAATATCTCTTCCAATCCAGCCCATTCCTAAAAGCCCAAACTGTGCTATTTTTAACTACTATATTCAATCTCTTCGTGTATCCATTAATCTGGGATCACATAAAGTAGGGGTGATACGTCTTTTACCACACCAGTTGAGGAACTTCTTCATCTAAGTAGATAAACATTGGACACAATTATTTGTGAACAAAGTTTCAGGATATAGTTCTCTGGCAAACAACTCTGAAAAATGTGATGACTACTTCAGACGTTGATTGATTTACAAAGTTGCACTTGGAATGATAATCCACAATAAGTGCAAACCTAGCTTCATGGGGTAATTCATGGGGTAATTAATTTACAGGCCAGAAATGCCAAATGCTACTTTTTTGCCACAGACATTGAGTCCATGTAACAGGAGTGAATGGACCCAATCTAGCCCTCAAAGCTTTGCCAGTATCATAACATTCAGTATACTCCCTCACCCACCCATCTACCATAGTATCAGTAGCAGGTCAACAACATAATCTTCTTAACCTCTTTTTCATAAAAGACATACCCATATGGCACTCATGAGCTACTGCCAAGATGGTCTTCCACATACCCTCTGGCGTTGTATATATGGTCGCTCTCCACTTTCAGCTTTTGGCAATCTGGTATCATCATCACTGAGTTTTGTAACTAATGCCGAGAGGTAGGAGCCATGAAATCCATTGTGCAATACAAATAAAAACGGAATACAACACGCTCCACTTAGTGAGTTGTAAGCAGGGCGGTGATAGTATTTTAATGAGCACAGAAAGGGCATACTGACAATGGTGAATTATAATAGATATATAATACATGGGATTCTGCAATCCCTATATAAACTCCTGTCTCTAATTTCATTATAGTCGGTCCCAGTTGCCAACTATAACGTCAGAACTCAATGGTAAAAAGTTGTTGCAGTCAAGTTCACAATACCTGCTGTGAGAGCCGGCAGACGGAGTGAAAGGTAGGTCAGATCACGGAGCTGTTGAAAGCAGCAAAATAAAATTGTACCTTTTTTTCCTCTGCTCTGTTTTTTCTAGCATAAAATGACTAGCAGAAAGAACATGATTATTTTTTGCATTCCTTAGATAATTATAGAAAAGTTTGAATCTTTCTGTATGTTTCTACACTTTCTGAACTACTGCAGCATTTTGTTTTTTAAACTGACTTGTATTGGGGCGTGGCTTGACCGCCGAACATTGCGGCAGCACCTTAAAACAACTCTGTTCTGTTGCCCATTAACCCAATGCAATCCTAGCCGACATCACAATGTGGACATGAATATTCAAGCCCCTTTGCAGCCCAAGGTGCTGAGAGAGGCGGTGGGTGAAATTTGGGGCCATTGGAGCCAACCGGAGAGGGCCTGCGGAGACACCTTGGGAGAGTGCACCACAGCTGGCGGCGTCACGGGCCCTGGGGTCCTGCCATTGGGGCTCCCACGGCGGGGCAAGAGGGAGACATTGGGGAGCACCGGTGCCCTCTGTGCTGAATACGGGGCATTCCCTCTCCCGCTGGGAGTAATTGAATATTGAGCCACTGCGTTACGGCCTGTCTGCAAGGGGTGCAAGGAACGTGCCTAAGACGAGGACCCTGTAGATCCTCCCACACACAGCTGGACCCCAAGACCGAGGGGGGCGACATGTCCCGAGTGGTCACCTAGAGGTACTGGGCAGATGGTGGCGCCTGCGGCCTGCGTAGGAATGGTGGACTTCTCCCTGGGTTCGGAGCCCCTGCGGCCTGTGCTGATTCTGGGGCCGCCTGCATTCCCCAGCCAGGGGGGGTGACTTGCGCTGGGCCACTGCATTGTGAGAGGCCCCTCGCCGTGCTGCGGCCCTATAGGGGTTGGAATTGGGTCCCCCAGAACATCTTGCAGACAAGCCCTATGGACCAGATTGGAGCAATGGCGAGGCCCAGAGGACTTCAAGGCGACATAGGGCGGAGGTCAACACCGCAGCCCTGAATTGGTTGGAGGCCCTATCCCTTTGCTCCACCAGGTGGCTTGGACTGCTGCAAGCCACTGGCGATGGCCTCAGGACCCTTTCTCCCACCCGTTTACATCCCCGAAAGACAGGGGCTCATATGTGGGGAGAACGCAATATCTGGAAATCACAAATTGCCGTTGGCTGCAACGGTAATGCACGCATGCAGCTTTTTGCCTGACAGGGCCCCGAAGACTGTTCATTGCGGTGGAGTGGGGGCATCATATGGTCTAGCGACAGGAATGGATATGACACATAGTCCTGCCTACGGCCCATCCATACCTCCTTTCCATACTCCTGGGTGTTTTGGCTGGACCCTAGTGATATTCGGCGTTTGACCCTGTTAGGGAGCTGTGCTAAGAGCTGGCATTCCTGCTGTGGAAACAGCCAGGCTAGACCCGGGTGCGGTTTGCATCGAAGCACCCACTGGCACTATTTGACTGGATAGTTGGTTCCTGCTTGTGCCCCTGTAGATCCTTTTGAGTCACAGACAACGGCGACTACAACGGCTGCTGACTGCTTATGCCACCCCCTACGCAGTTCGTGGGGGTCTGGAGGGTTTGTAGTGGTGCACAAGATCAAGCACTGGCAGATGTGGAGCCACAGTTCTCCTTAGGCAATATGGCGAAAGATAAGGTGCCCCTGCCACCAAGCAAAGCACAATGGACGAGTATAACAATAATAATTCTTATTTGTAAAGCGCGAGCATATCACCCTTAGGGGTTTCAAGATGCTGGGGGCCATCAAGAAGATTAAGTAAGCTATTTGCCCGGAGTAACATGATGCTGAGCTAGGCTGCCGCCAGGGGTCAAGCCAAGACCTCTGCCCTCCGGAGTCAGCCACTCTGGCCACTGCGCCACACCTCTCCATGTATGCTCCTAGTATGCACAACGGGAGGATCCTCCTCCACCCCTGCGAAGTGCGATCCATAGGGGGCCACCCCAGGCAATGCCACGCTATTGACGCCAGTTACCCAACTGATATGCTAGATGATAAGATTTGGGTGGTGGGCTCGGATGTCACCTTGCTTATGGATAGGACCTCAAGAGGGCTGTCAAACTGATTACAGAGGCCGAAACAAGGGTTTCCAGATTGAAAGACTCCATCACTGCCATGGGCGTCCACAGGAGGCGGCACGGAGGGGCGCTTGCCCCCCCTGGAGCGCCCCTCCTTGCCCTCCCTGCAGACGCCATGACCATCACCACGCGGCGTCTTCAATCCCTCGTTCACCCCTCTTTTAAACCTCACGCCAACTCATCTCTCTCCTACCTCGACTTTAAACAGAGGTGCAACTAGAGTCAAATTTCGGGAGGTGGGGAGGTGGGAGGGGGCTAATTCATTCAGCCAAATGCAGAGTGGAGATGAAGGGGCTCTAAGAAGGGGTGAAAACACAACAAAGCCTCATTAACAAGTAAATGTTCTTTTAAAGACCTGTGAAGTACTCGGGTGCGGCTGTATATGTGCCCGGGAAGCTGTCTCAGCCCAGGCTGACACACACGAGGGGGGCGGGGGAGGGTGGGGGCTTCTGAAGCCCTTTGAGCGCAAAGGGGCGTTGCGCGCCTGACTTTAAACACTCTTGGTGCTAAAATCTGTGAATTTGTTTGTTGCTAGTTTAGTCTCCGATGGCAGCTTTGCTGGTGATAACAATTCAGGCACAAACTCTCATTTGCACCTGATACAGCATTATTATTTGGGTGCTGGCAACGGGGTATGTATTTGCACCCAATTACATGTGCCCTGAAATAACAAATAATAGGAGTAAACGTTTCCTGTGGCAAGTTTTGAATGTTTTGAATACCCTCCAGGTAGGACCCTTTGACAATTACAAGAGCAAACGGCATGTATGATCAGCTCATAACAGGAGTAAGAACAAAAATAATATAACCATTTGCCTTTGTTCTATCCACCCACTTCAGAATTAGGCCTGTAAGGTGCTGTTTCCTCTTAAACCCTTGGCGTAAGAACCAGACCAAACTAATGTAACTGTTTGTGTAATTGCGTATTTGTTGGGCAACCTGTCCTGGCACACATTGTTAATAGAGGGTAGAAAGCATTTACCACTTGCTTGTGAGTGTTATTTATTTGAGGTAAACCCACGCCCTTCAGAGATTGGTGCACTTTAAAACGGGTGATTTACCACACACCTTTACAGTATATTGAGAATTACCTCATGTGGGGTAATACATGTGCTCAGTACAGTGCAGAACATGAGGGTGCTCCTGCCAGATCTAGGGGCCATTATTAAGCTTGGTCCAGGATCCAGGGTGCCCGCCATGAGGTAATGCTGATCTTGGCCTGGCGCAATTTGCCAACACCATGACACATTCAGCAGCACCTGCCACTGACAGCTCTTTATTCTGAGCATCTGTGAGAAGTTGGCCTGGTATATGCTGTCCACTAGTTATAGTGGGCACCCTGTACCAGTCCAAACAACCCCTTATGGATGATAGGTTAAAGACAACCTTTATTGAAAGCTATCCTAGTGGTAGCTATGGAGAGAAGCTTTCAGGCTAAGTCTTGAAGGAATGTAAAGCAGCTTCTTTTACCAGTCTATAATCTCTTGAATGACCAAATTAAAGGAGAACCACACCAGGTATATATAAAATATATGTATTTATTCTAAAACACACCCCTCTAGTCTCTTTATGAGGCTAGAAGTCGAAGTACACAAGTTACAAGGCAAATATCAACAGTAAATAGCATAATATACAGTTAGCCCTAGGGGTGTACCAAACCATATACTAAAATAGTGGTTTAAGAACCACGACTTGACTAGACACAAGGTCTGGGCCCCTTCAGAACCACCCAAGGTACTGACACAGGGGACCCACGGAGGACGCGTGCAGTGTGGGAACACAGCCGCGAGCGACGTTAGCTTCTATGGGGAAAGTCGCGGTTGGAATTTTAAAGTTTAAGGACACTTAGGAGATGACTATGAGCAAACCCTTTTGGACTTAGAGGTGTCTAGGGCCAACACCCACAGGAGCACCAGAGTACTCGAGTTACCTAGCCCAGGGGAGCCGGGTGCATAGGTGTCAAATGATGTCGGGTCGCGTTGTCGTTTTCAATGGAAGCTGGCAAAGAAGTGCTGCTGCCGGGAAGATGCGAAGTGTCCGAAGTTGAGAAGAACCTGAAAGCAGAAGGGACAGAGTCTGGGTCACTTGCCAGTGACCAGGGGCACGATAGTCGAATGCCCACCGATGTCGGGTGCTTCAGGTGAGTTGACGGGAAGCTTGACTCTTCAGCCATGAGGACCAGGAGGCATCGAGGACAACCAGGAGCTGGATTCGAGCTGTCCCACAAAGAATGTCGGGTACTGCAGCGTCAGGGTCCGGATTGGACACACCAAGCCTTGGCAACAGCAACCCACGCAGAAAGAGAACAATGGCTTCGGTGAGGACCAGCAAGGTCCGAGGAACTCACCCAGCGAGGGCGAGTGGGGGCACATCTGGAGCAACCAGGAAAGCCCAAGGAAAATCAGAGTTGCCTTCTCAGGGACCCACAAGTTGACGGACAAGGGATCGCGAAGGTACCTCAAGCTGAATCACAAAATGGCGGCCCACGGGTCACTCGGAGTGGGTAGGACAGCAATCTTCGGTGGATTTTCTGCTCGGGGTCTGGGCTACAAGTAACCCAAAGCACAGCTTTGAGAGTCGTCCGGAAGGTGATGCACTTGCAAATGTGCACGGAGTCCAGGGGTTCCGGTTCCACGTTACCCACAACAGCAATGGGTCTCAGCTTTGCTGGGGACTCAGGTCAGCCACGGGAAAGTCTGGAAATCTACCTCTGGTGTTGCAAAGTCTTCGCCGTCCGGCGGATGCTTCAGAGATGCAGACCAGACAGATGCGTCGTTGGTGCCTGCCAAGCAGGGGAGTCACTCCTTGACTCCAAGGGAGATTCTTCAGTCTTCCAGTCTTGAGTAGAAAGTCGAAGTTCCAGGATTCAGTGTCAGAGTTTCGTTCAGGGATATCTAAAGTTCTGGTTACAGAGGTTCCTTACTTATACCTAAGGAAGGGGTTGGACTAACTCAGGGGACCCACCTATGGGAGGGTTTGGAAAGAGGGGTGGCTACACCCATTTCCTTTGTCCAGTTTCGAGCCAGAGCAGGGGCTGGTAGCCCCTGCAACCGGTTTGAGCTGGACTATTCACAGGGACACCAAATGTGCCCCCAGTGCAGGACTTCAAAGCACTCTGGGAGTGCTCCCGCCCAGCCCCAATACACATCAGCCTGTCTGGGAAGTGGTTACACCTCCATGTGACAGGAAACCTATTGTCCAGGCTTCCCCTGCCGGAGTTTTGGTCAGCAGCAGGAGGCCAGACTTGTGTCTGTGGCTGCAGCATCCATTTTGTGATGCCAGGGCTCTGTTAAGTTGGTACTGGGTATACCGGTGCTGTCATGTCTCTCCCTCTAGAAGGGTGGGATCCTACTCCCACACCAGTTACTGGTGTGGGAGTAGGATTCCAAGGTGTTTGATACCAAACACGACATGTTTCCGTGCAGCCATCCCAAAGTAAGCATTTACCGCGAGAATATGGTCAGGCTGCACCACAAACCGCATCAGAAAATAGGCTCCGAACGCTGCAGAGGGGCTCTGCTCATGCAGGGGCACCCTCTCACATGAAAACCAAGCACTCTGCCTTCAGGATTTATAAGGCCTGCCATAGGAGTGACTTATAGGTTTATATGTGTGTATATGGGTAGTGATACAGGCTATATCACAGTAAGGGGTGCATGCACCACCTTACTCAGGCTGCAGTAGCAGTCCATTGGTGTAATTTTGGAGGGCTTCCCAGGGGTGGCATAATACATGCTTCAGCCCCCTGGTAGGCCTCTTGGGTACCTATGCCCTGGGTACATAGTCTACCATATACTAGGGACTTAAAAGGGCACTCCAAAATCCAATCTGTAGGGTGCCTAAGGTACCTGGAATCCATTTTAGATAGGAAGCAGCTAGGCTGGGATCCTGAATAGCAAGGCCCCAGCCAGACTAAAGTCGAAAAACAGTGAAACATCAGCAAAAAGTGGGGGTGACCATAAGAAGCAGATCCTACTCTCCTACAGCATCAACCTGCAGGCGGTGAAGGGGCTTTTTCATTTTCACTTCCAGGTGAACCCAAAACAATGGACTACTTTAAATGGCCATCAGCCCTCCTTTTGTTCGAGTATCACCTTGTGGAACCTCACAACAAAGGCCTAATTTAAAGGGCCATCAGCACTCCTTTTGTTTGAGTATCACCATGGTGGGAACTACCTGGAGCCTAACACCTAAATGCTAATGCAATCGAGGGAAACTAAGACACACAGCTTGTGATCTGTACAAGGAAAATTTGATTTGGAGGCAGGTTTTTGACGTTGTTCAACCTCTGTGTATAAGAGATGAGCACACACCGTAAGTATGTCAGATCTGGGTAATTACTCAAATTATGATTTTATGTAACCCGCTTACCGTGATACATAAAATACAAATTTTAAATTTGCATGTTAAACTTCATGATTCTTAACTAGGTGTAGACAAAACACAGGTCTTTGCATTAACCACCAGAGAAATCTTACTTTATTAAAGAAAGAGATGGCTGTGGCACAACAACCCTATGGTGTATGAGATCATATGCAGCCTGCTTCCTGTCCCCCATGGCTCCTCCTGCGCCCCAGTGTTTCTTGTGCCCCACCTGGCACACATGTCGGAGGATGGTGATGACGTTAACATTTTGCCCCCCCCTGGAAAAATTTCTGTGGACGCCCATGATCACTGCCCTACAGCAGAAGGTGACTATGATTACAGCTGTGACCAAGGAGTTGGCAGTAAGGGTGGAGGATGCTGAGGGCAGGGCCCACCGCAATAACTTATGGTTTGGGGCTTCCCGGAGGGGTGAGTGGCTTATCAATGGACAATTTCCTGGACCAATGGCTTCGATCTATTAGGCCGTCAGAGGCCCCATCTTCTTGTTTCATAGTCAAGAGGGCTCACAGGGCATTGGTGCAGTGACCTCCCCCCAGGGCTCAGCCATGACCGGTGAGTGCCAGATTCTTTAACTAAATGGGCAGAGAGGCTCCTAGACGGGCTCACATACCAATCCCACCATATAATGATATTCCCAGATTATACCAGGATGGTACAACAACAACACCAATCCTTCATGGCAGCCAATAAACGACTCTGAGAACTGAAATTGCAATATATGCTCCTCTACCCGGCTCGCCAGACGGTTATATTCAACTCGCAGACCTTCTTTTTTGAGTCCCCTGAGGAGGTTTCCCGATGGACTGATGAGAAAGTTGTATTGAAGCCACATACCCCACCATGCATGGTCTCACATTTGTCTCAGGGGGATAGAAACGATAGTCCGGGTAAAACTCCGGCAAAGCGGAGCAACAAATCTAAATCATCCAGGACGAGTGCCCAGCAGGATGAAGAGAATTGAGCTCAGGACAGGCAGCTCACATGATACTGGTAGCAAATTTTGAGTCTGAAGATGTCTACAAACACTGCAACATGGCCCAGAACATTTATGACAACACACCCACCCTAGAGGCAGTGGTTCTGTCGTCTCTAGTGGTCTAAGCTTGCCGAGTATGGGGATCCATTTGGATGAGACGGGTGGTGTCCCTTGTTGGCCTGCCCCGCGACACATACTTCTTGTTTCTGAAGTATGGGAGGAGTTTGGGGAATGTTTTTTGTTGTTTTGTCTTTCGTATTTACTGACCTGCCATGCACCCTTTCCCCAGCAATGCCCACTAGGATACTGAGACTTTTATCCTGAGACACCAACGGACCTGCAGAATGGAATATCCCGCAGGCCATGTCCGTGTAATATCATTGAATGTCCGTGGCATTTTAGATAAGATTAAACGGAGGACGGATTTAAAATGAGCTTAGGGGTTGGCAGCTGCCATCCTGCTGTTACAGGAAATGCATCTCATAGGTGCCAAATCCCCTGCCTGCCAGATATGGTTACAATCAGGTGTTTCACTCGGGGTTTGTGAGGGTTTCCAGAGGTACGTGCATACTAATTCAGCGCTGTGTCCCCTTAATATATGTTACAACGTAGACGGACCATCAGGGTAGGTACACAATAGTTACAGGCACATTATATAGTGAGCCCCTCACACTTCTATGTGTATATGCCCGTCCCCCTCTCGGTCAGTCCTTTGTTGATCTAGATGCGGGCTTGTGGTATGAACTCCCGGTGGGCCTCACGGTGATGGGAGGTGACTGAAATGGTGTGTTGGATACCTAGGTGGACAGATGGCGTGTGGGGGACCTTCCGCCAGAATAGGCAAGTCCCAGTTGTCCTCCTTGACATTCCCCCTGGGGCTGGTCGACATTTGGAGGGCACATCATCCCTCCAGGGAAGCTTACACTTTTTTCGCCAGGGTGCATAGCTTCTTTTCACGTATTATTTCCTTGTTCCCAGCACTTATATGCATAGAGTTCCAGATGCTACTATCCTGGAACGGGTACTTTCTGATCACTCCCTTATAGCCATTAGACTTCATATTGGGCCAAGGAGGCCAGTGTTCCGTTGTTGTCTCTCGCCTTGGCATCTCAGCTGCATATGCACACTCCATTAAGGAGTACTTTACCCTCAATATTGGCTCTGAGTCATCTGCAGCGACGTTGTGGGAAACATTAAAGCCCACACTGCGAGGAGTAGAGATTGGTTACTTTGCCAGGAGCAAATGCGTTGGACACAGAACCCGATGGTCGTAAAGTCATGGATGCAGGCACTGGAGGAACAAAGCCGTTGGGCCGGCATGCACGTAGGGCAACGGCAGTTGAGGCTTATGCAACAGCAGTATCAGCAGGCGCTGCTGGGAGAGGCCAGGCTAACCAGGCACATGGCTCAGAGCCTCATCTATCAATGGGGGGACAAATCAAGCAAAATGCTCCATAGATTGTGCAAGGCCATCCAATGCTCTCTTCTGTTTCTCTGGTTCGTAACCCACAGGGCATGCTGATGGTAGACCCCGGGAAAGTTGCTGAGAGCTTTGCTGCACATTTCAGAGTGGTTTATGCTCGAAAAGAGGTCTTTTCTCGGGAGTAAATAGTGGAATTTGTGGATGCTCTTCCTCTTTAAACTCTCTCTCTGCCATGGCTTGGGACCAACTAGATGGGGCAGTCACGGAGGAGGAGCTCTAACTGCCCTGATAGGGTTGCGGTCAGGAAAGGCCCCCAGACCTAATGGGTTCCTGTGTGAGTTTTTCAAAGTGTTTATGCCCCAGCTCAGGAGCATCCTTTGTGGGTGATCCATTCTGTGACAGTGGGCGCTGCATTGCCGCCGAATTGGTGACATGTCGAGATCGTGGTGTTTCCAAAGATGGGTTGTCCTCCTGAGTACCATTCTTTTTATCGCCCAATCTACCTTTTAAATTTGGAAGTGAAGTTGCTAGTCAAAACATTAGCAAATAGACTTTCTTTTTATCACCCAATCTCCCTTTTTAGGTCTCGCCTATGCAGCGCGCATGCGTTGCTTAGGCAAAAAGACCTTTAGCGATCGCTTTGGCTTTTCAGCCAAAAACGTGCACGCGTTCCATTGCCTTCAATGGCAACGCGTGCACGTGTGGCGATTCACTTGCGGGAGCGAGCGGCTGGCGCCATATGTTATCAATTATCACGGCGCCAGCCCCTCGCTTCCGCAAGTGAATCGCGCAGGCCCCCTCCTCTCTCCCTTCCCTCTGCTGCCGCACGAGGCGCGCGCACGCTTGTTCCTTATTTTCTTCGGTGGCTTGGCAAACTTGCTCTCTACTTTAATTTCACAGCAAGGCTGTTGTGAACGTGTTTCCAGGATTGTGTGTGATTCCTACTCCGGCGGCGGTAGCTCTATTATATAAAACGACTAACCGCAAATGATGCTCAAGTAAATAAATATATAATAAAGCCATACTTGTGAAGCGCGAAAAAGTTTCAAGGCGCTGGGGAGATTATAAGTGAGCTATTGCCCAGAGTCACATGATTCTGAGCTCAACTGCAGCCGGCACCAGGAATCGAACTCTGCAGTCAGTCGCTCTGGCCGCTGCGCCACACCTCTACCTTAAAGTAAACCTAAAGGTGCTTTTACGATATAAGACACGTGAGGTATAAACCTGAGGCACAAAACAATGCTCTCTCTTTGTTGGTAAATCTTTGTTTGCCAACCAAAAATAAATAAAATAAGGCCTGCAAAGTTGCAGACAGGATATACATACCAAGATACTCCGAAACCGCTGTAACATAATCCGACTTTTTACATAGGACCAGTCATCAAGGCCTGGTCTGTTTTGTTACGAAAAGAGAGTGAACATGTTCCCAGCTATTCAGTCATTATTGAGGCACCGCCCTCCGTAGTGTTGCCAACAGGGTCCCCACAGTTTACTATGTTTTAGGGCACCCTCTAGTCTAGAGACTTATTTGTTTTTTAAAGTACTCTGGGCAGTGCTTCCTCTCCTTCAAAGGCAGACAATTACAGCTCGGGTTCGCCCAGGCGACTACAGAAAACCCCCCTCTGCGCCGCTTCCCATTCACATACGCCATCTGAAAGTGGCTATATTTATTTATTTATTTTTTTATTTATTTTTTTTATTTCAAATCGTTTTTATTGAAATAAAATAGAAGACAAAGACAATACAATAACTCTTCCGTTACAGAAAAGATACGAATCAGATATTGTCGAACAATTACAGATAACAGAAAAGAATTGACAAATAACAAATAATATAAAATGAATCAACTCTTGCTTACTTCATCAATACAAAGGTATATATACAATGCTCAATGTGTGGACGCGGCGCTTGGGGCTCAAACATCACCGGCCAATGGGTCCAAACCACAATATAGTACCTTAAGGCGGCTCATAGTGGAAGGAGGAAGTGTCCAATGATGACCAAAGTCTTCTATTTAACGGGCTCCAAGTAGATGCTTGTAGAGCCGGGTTATTAGCACCCCTCAAAAATGATAACCATTCCTGCCATATTCTGAAGCTTACCGCACATGCATTTTTCCAGTTGCATAGAACCACTTTACATGCCAATGTCAGCATCAAGTCCAGAAGCTGACGATCAAGAACATTTGATAGTAGTGGGTCTAGCGCCCCTAAATTTACATATACAAAGTCCCGTACAGGCCTTATCTTGAAAACGTGGTAAATGCAGTCAAATATTTTCCCCCAGTAATCTCCCAGAGAAGGACAGTTAAATAGCATGTGTGCAAGATCCCCAGAACCTGCCTTGCAATTCCAACAAGTAGGAGAGTCCCTTAATTTGCATTTGAAGAGCTTGTCCGGCGTCCAGAATGCTCTGTTGATTAGCATGAATTTTGTTTGGAATAGGATGGGTGAGACTTTATGTGTAAGGGCCATCTTGTGGATCACCTCCCAGTCGAAAGTTATACCTGTCAAATTCGGTTCACCCTCCCATTTCAATTCCACCATTTTGTGTTTTGGCTTGGGCAAGGGCAATAATAGTTTGTACACCCTTGACACGAAGTGGCCCGTATACAGAAGGCGTGGCAGATGAGTTATTAACCATGGTGTATATGGAGAGAAATTACGTGCGGTTAGTGTCGCTTTGATTTTCAAGAATTCATAAAAATCCATCGGGGCAGGATCATACCTTCGTTGCAAAGTCGAGAACGGAAGCGGATCTTTACCATTGTACAGATCCCCCACCAAGTTAATGCCCTTCTTGGACCATGATTCCCAGAATATACTACTGCCATTATATTTGAGATGGGAATTCCTCCACAGGGACATATAAGACGACTTGGGGAATGTCAACTTTGTATTATGTGATTGGTCGAGTCTGAGCAAAGCCCGTCTAGTATTTAGCATGATATATTTGGAGTGTGGTAAGTGTGATAGATCCATAGTGAGGAGGGCCTCCAAAGGCGCGTGATCCACTAGCGACTCCTCAATATTAACCCAGATTGGTGTATAATCAGGGGATTTTATCAACCACTGAGCTCCCTGTTTGCAAAGAAACGCTGTTTGATAGTTCCTGAACGATGGGAGACCCAGACCTCCTTTATCTTTTGCCAATTGCAGCTTTTTTAGTGAGATTCTGGCTTTCTTGCCCCGCCACAGGAAGCTACCAAACAGTTGATCTACCTTAGTAATAAAATTGTTTGAAAACGTCATAGGGAGTATGCTGGCCAAATAGTTAACCAACGGGGTTGACATCATTTTGAGCGTCTCCGCTCTGCCCCACCAAGAGAGAAATTTTGGAGACCACCCTTCCAGCAGTGTGGATATCTTTTTAAGGGTCAATTCTTCATTCACTCTCAGTGTAGAGATCAGATCTTTGTCAAAGTCTAACCCCAGATATTTAAAACACCGAGGTTGCCAAGTGAGACCTGAGTTCCCAATGATTCCTTTATCCCCAACATTGTTCAGGAGTTTGACCTCCGTTTTGTCTTTATTTAGTTTATACCCCGAAACTCTGGAAAATTCCTCAATATCAGCCATGAGTGCGGGAATGGCCTCACCCGCTCTCTCTGACAGGACGAGTACATCATCTGCATATGCCGTTAATTTAACAGTGCAGTCCCCAAACGGAATACCAGCTATTTTAGGATCATTCCTTATATGATATAAGAACGGCTCAATTGCCAACAAGAACAATGAAGGAGACTTGTACCTTGCTTTAAACAGAAGGAGGAGGAGAAAGATCCACCTGCCCTAACTCTTGCTGAAGGGCAACAATATAGGGACATAACCAGTCTTGTGAATGATTCCCCTAAATTGAATTTACTTAGGACTGCTTCAAAAGTGGCTATATTTCATTCTGCCCATTTAAAACTGCTTTCCTTGTTTGAGTAAGGCAATTTTGGAAATTGTTAAGACAACATTTTAACATTCCTTTACCGTCTTTAACGCCTGATGTTCTCCATTGCACACATTTTACAGAAATAAATTGTCCTTCGTTATTTTTCTTGTGGGAATATTGTGCTGAAAAGCCCGGTGTGAGCACTGTTAATGCCCGGACTCGCCTTCTTGTAGTTAAACTGTGTTTGTGGGCTTTTTGAATGGCCCCTTGTCCCTAGTTCATCGAGGAAAAAGTCTGTATTTTAAATGTACGCAAATGGGAAGGTCTGCCAGGGCAGATATACACAGTGGAAACATCACCCTCAAGAGTGCAGTGATTGTGTAGTGCGTGGAAGTACAGGGCTAGTTTGTTTAAATGTGTCATTTCATAATGTAACACAGCAGCCTCTTGGTAACACACTGTATACGTCTCTCCTTTTGTTCTGTGTCCTAATGGTTTTGCACAGTTGAATCCACCCTTGCAAAGTCTGTGGTATCTTTATTCCAGCAAGTAAGCAGAAGAGACTAAACATTTAAAATGCAAATGTCACATTTAAAGTGGGGAGTAAGTGGACAGGCTGTGGGATTGTAGCAACAGTGGTAGTCATAGCATAAGAGAAGTGTCATGTAGCGCTGAGCACAACATCCAGGGTCACTTCCTGGCACATGCCCAGGGCTGCCTGCATCACAAGGTGCTGGGCGCTACCTTGGCCAACGCTGGGGCCACCTAATTAAGATCATACACTCAAGCGGCTCCCTGCCTCTGCATGGCATGGTTAGGGCTATGACAACCTCCTCTTGGCCACTCAGCTGAGGTCCAGGCTTCTCCGCTCCAAGAAAGGGAAAAACCTTGTTTTCTAGAGGGTGGGGGTTAGTTGTATTCTGGAGGGTGGTGGGAAGAGTAATTTTTCTGGTGGAAGAGGGGCGGGGGAGTTGTTTTCTGGAGACTGGTGGGCAGTTTCCTGAAAGCTGGCCGTTATGGGGCGTGGGTTCTGAATGTCAGCAGATGAGGGTGGAGACAATAGTTGCATTCAGGAAGCAGGTTGGGAGGAGTTATGTCAAGGCCAGCCCTTAAATTGAGCCGGTGTTTTCCAGTGACCCGCACTTAATTGTCAACACTGGCGCTTGTGACAGTCTCCCACGAAGTGGCAGTCTAGCTAATTTAGAGATATCCACAACAGGTAATTATTAATTCAATATATATTAAAATAACATTACCTGCCATCCAAACCATTCTTATAGCTTTGGAGGCCTGAAATAGTAGGAATTGTCACACTTGTAGGAATGTGATGGTTAGCAGCTGTACTGTTACTATCATTGGGAGCACGGCAGGGGCAATGTGTGGTGCAAGCTGCTATTGCCTCCTGGTGAGAGCCCTGGCACTTTTTGTTTAACAAATTAAGCACTGGTCAAGGCTGGTAAGTTGCGTCGAGTTGTGTTCTGGAGGTTCGCACATTGAGCGGAGCTGGTTTTTAGGTCGAGCCTGGGCAGCGCATGCGCTGCTCTGCGAGGCCTGCTGTATTCAGGTGTGGACTTGAAGTTCTGCCCACTCTCCACCCATATTTTTTATTGGCTTGTGTCATTGTCCACTGTAAATTGTAGCTGTTCATTGGTCAATAGGCTTTGTAGTCTCTACTTAGGGCCGCCTTGTCTCAATTTGTAACCTCCCATGGCAACACCCCGTTACGCGTGTTGTTACTCAGTAGGCTTTAATTACAGCATCCGAGCACTATCAGCCAGGCCACGCTCTCTCCTAATGCTTACATTATTTTTTTTTTTTAGCACAAATGCATTTGTAATGTAATACGTCTCGCATTCGCGAGAGTTTAAGCTAATGGCATTGTAAATGACAATGCCTTTTATTTATCTGTTTTTAAAACAACACATAAATAAAAGCCATTATCATTTACAATGCCAATAGCTCAAACTCTCGTAAATGCGAGACCTATTGCATTGCAAATGCTTGTTTAAATTTGGAAGTGAAGTTGCTAGTCAAAAAATAAACAAATAGACTGGTGCGCTGCATCCCAGGCCTGGATTACCCTGACCAGTTTGGATTCATGCCTCACCGTGCCACCCACCATAATATCTTACACATCTACAAAGCCATATCCCTCGCGGACCAACTAGGGGGGTCTGCGGTAGTATTCCTAGCAGATATTGACAATGCATTCAACTTGGTAAACTGGGAATACCTACTACTCAGCCGGTTGAATTTCGGTTCCAGATTCCTCTCCTATGTACAGTTCTTCTACACGTACTTGACAACAACGGTGCACACGGCCCCATCAGATCCCTTTCCAATACAATGGGGGACGAGGCAGGGGCGCCCCCTTGTCTCCCCTAATGTTTGCCCTTGTTATGGAGCCATTGGCAGTGTGGGTCAAGATGGATGCTCAGATTAGCAGCTCTGAGTGGAGAGAGGGGCTATCTGACAGGACCGCCCTATATGCGAATGATGTCTAGTTCTTTCTAAGTGCTCCTGAGATTTCGGAACCACCTGCGGAACATCATCAACCTCTCCTTCGAGACCGCGACCTTCCCTGAAAGCTGGAAACACGCCGAGATCAACGCACTACTGAAGAAACCCAAGGCGGACCCGAGCGAACTCAAAAACTTCCGGCCCATCTCCCTGCTTCCGTTCCGAGCTAAGGTCATCGAGAAGATAGTCAACATCCAGCTCACCCGCTACCTCGAAGACAACAGCATCTTGGACCCCTCCCAGTCAGGATTCCGCAGCAACCACAGCACCGAGACCGCCCTCATCGCCGCCACAGACGACATCAGGATCCTACTGGACAACGGCGAGACGGCGGCCCTCATCCTTCTGGACCTCTCCACCGCCTTCGACACCGTCTGCACTGCACACTACGCACACAACTCCACGACGCAGGGATCCGAGACAAGGCCCTGAACTGGACCTCCTCCTTCCTCTCCGGCAGAACCCAGAGAGTCCGCCTCCCCCGTTCCGATCCGAAGCCTCCGAGATCATCTGCGGCGTCCCACAGGGATCGTCCCTCAGCCCGATGCTATTCAACGTTTACATGGCGCCTCTCGCACGCATCGCCCGACATCACGACCTCAAAATAATCTCCTACGCCGACGACACGCAACTGATCCTCTCCCTCACCAAGGACCCCCTCACCGCCAAATCCAACCTCCACCAGGGAATGAAGGCCGTCGCCGACTGGATGGAGGATAGCCGCTTTAAGCTGAACACAGACAAGACGGAGATCCTCATCCTCGGGCACAACCCCTCAGCATGGGATGACTCCTGGTGGCCCTCGTCGCTGGGGACACCCCCCGCACCCACCAACCAAGCACGCAACCTGGGAGTCATCCTCGACTCGAAACTCACCATGACCAAACAAGTCAACGCTGTCTCCTCCACCTGCTTCAAAACCCTCCGTATGCTCCGCAAGATCTACAGATGGATCCCGACAGACACAAGGAAAATAGTCACCCAGGCCCGAGTCAGCAGCAGACACGACTACGGAAACGCCCTCTACGCTGGAGCCCCGAACAAGCTCATCAACAGACTGCAAAGAATCCAGAATGCCTCTGCACGCCTTATCCTCGACGTCCCGCACCGCGACCACATCACCCCCCACCTAAGGAACCTGCACTGGCTCCCTGTCGACAAAAGAATCTCCTTCAAGCTCCTGATCCACGCACACAAGGCACTCCACAAGACCGGCCCAGCCTATCTCAACAGTCGACTCTCCTTCTACGTACCCAACAGGAAACTCCGCTCCGCAGACCTCTCCCTGGCTACCGTCCCACGCATCCGTAGAACCACAGCCGGAGGCAAATCCTTCTCCCACCGCGCCGCCAAGACATGGAACACCCTCCTCCTCATCCTATGACAAACCGAAGACCTTCTAACCTTGAGGAGACTGCTCATGACCTGGCTGTTCGACCAGTAGCAACAGCACCCCCCTCCCAACCCTCAGCGCCTTGAAACCCTTGCGGGTATGTAGTGCGCTTTACAAATTATTTGATTGATTGCTTGATTGACATATAATGCAAATCATGCGCATCTTTGATGAAACATAGGATTCTATCTGAATCAGTCGAAATCAATTGTGTTTCCTGTGGGGGGCTCTGCGCAAGATGTGGGCTCGGTGTCTGGAATGATGCCAGCTGTGGGCGGGTTCAAGTATTTGGACATTTTTGTATCTTCGGATGCAGCGATGTCTTGGTCCCATAACCTAGAGCTAGCCACAACCAGAATGAGGGAGAAGGTGAAGGTTTGGTGGGTCTGGCCTTTATCACTAACTGGTGGGTCAGCAATTTAAAAAATGGTTTAGCTGCCTCATCTGCTGTACCAGCTACAGAAATTCCCATATGCCATCCCACAATCCTGGTTCCGAAGATCAATTCCATTGTCAACAGGATCCTCTGGGGCAGGGGGTGCTCCCCGTATTGCCCTAGGAAAATGTTTCCAATCAACATACTGTGGAGATATGGCTGAAGTGGACATGAGCTCTTACTACTATATATTGCACCAGCTAATTGTTAATAATTGGTGGTACAACCTCGGAGTTGACCCAGCCTTTGCTGTTAAGAGGTGGACGGTGGGAGACACCCCCCTGCTCACCTATCTATATGGCACGAGTGGTGTTGACGCCCTTCCTGCAGCTATTCTTGTGGTCTTGAATCTGTGGAAATGGTCCCTACATCAGATGGGTTGGTAGGGGAGACTGACGGAGTGGACATCACTCTGGCAGGGATACTGCAGCGGGTGGGCGAGCTGGAGGGCTTTCGAAAGTGGGACCTCATTGGGATATCAACCCTGGGAGACGTAATGACTGGTACGGTCATGATGTCGTTCCAAGACATGCACTCATCAACCTCATCGTAGACAATTTCATCGATATTTGCAGCTCCATCATGCACTGACTCCATATATATTGTATCTGTCCAATCTTCCTGAATTCAATCCACTAGAGGGTAAACTCCTTTTGGGTGACCTGGGCAACCACAAGATAGTGAAAGTATATCAGCCTTTTATTTCTAACAGCCCAGACACATTTTTACCCTCAGAGGGGCGTGGGAGGTAGATACTGGAACCCTATAGAACAAAGATTGGACTGAGGCCCTGGGGGTGCCCCGGGAAGGGCTATACTTGCTGCTTCCGACTAATACCACTCAAACATCTCCACACGATGTACTTTTCAAGGCCCCACCTGTGGCGTATGGGGGTGATTGCCTCCCTGGCTTGCCTCCGTTGCCGCACAGAAGAAGGTACATTCCTACATACAGTGTGGGGCTGCTCCATGCTGGACTGGTTCTGGCACGGAGTGACATTCTGTCTCTGTGAAGTCTTATCCTGGTCAATCCCACTAGACCCAAAACTGATCCCCCTACATGTCACCAATGGTCTTGGGGAGAACAGATATAAATGAAAAATGTTGTTTTTGGGATTGAGCTTGGCAAAGTGGGATATAGCTAAGGCATAGAAGGCCGAGGCACCCCTTCCCTCGCAACCTGGAAAAAGGGCATGGGCCTTGAGGTCGCGATGTACCAAGTGAGGGAATGCCCATGGAACCACCCCTAGATTTGTCAGGAGTGGGCGGAGTATAGAGGCATTGAGTCAGACCCCGGTCATCTCTTGAGATCATGGATGGATGAGGAGATTCGGATGAGCGTGGGTGGGAAGGCCGGAGACCTATGTTCAAATTGATGTCGACGCCATGTGTTGCTGTGCTGCATTTGGGAGGAGGTGGGAGGGTCAGACATGCAGGTTCTTGTTAATGCTTATGGATATGTTGACATTATCTTCCTGTATTTATTTGCCAACCCACATGCCCATGCATCACTGTCAAAACTCAATATAATCTGTTGTGAAAAAACATCGAATAGGTTTTTGATGGATTTAGTTTTTCACTAGAGGTACTATTTTTATTCTTTAAAATATTTTTATTGTCATTTTTAACTGTATGGTCTCAACTACACAGTACATGCATCATAGTTTTTGTTCGATGTAACATTTTAGTACAATTGGTCAATTCCATCGTTCCCCAAGCAATATACTACTTATGCATACTATCCCATATAGTTAATATCACTGTTGAGTATACTAGAGTAGGCGCCATATCGTATTTCTCTATGCATTTCCAACAATACAATTCAGCATCATAATATACTTTTAATAGGTGTGTACATTTATATATGGTATTACACAAATATTCACTTTGGGTTTTGTTGTGTAGTGTGTTTGTCTTGTTGCTTTAAATGCTCCCTCAGGGGCTGCCATATGTCCTTTGGACGAGATGTAGGGGGCTGTAGTTCTGCAAATAACTCGCTCGTGGTGTCGCAATACATCATACTATTAATTGGATAGCTATCTCTCGCTTTGCCAGGAGCATCGCCATTACTACGAATCTAGGCATGCTTTTGGGGATTTCATCCACATAGCCGAGTAGCGCCGATAGTGGGGACTGATCCAGTTGCAGCACAGTCATTTACTGCACTTCTCTGAATATGTCTTGCCAGTAGGAAGCAATCTTGGCACATGTCCATGTCATGTGTGCAAATGTGGCCGTGTGTGTGTTACATTTGGGACTGTGTGCAAATCGGGTGCTGTCTATGCGAGCCATCTGTTGTGGCATGACATAAGCCCTTCTCAAGAATTTAAATGGAATACCTTATGCCTATGATTACATGAAACTAATTTCGTTTGGGTGCAGCAGCTTTTCCAAGTGTAAGTGGCGCAAACTCCTTAGGTTTAATGGGATGGGTTGAGATAGCATCCCTTAATGCTGCCTGCATACGGACCAGGATAAATTGGTCCATGAAAGAAACTTTTTGGAACCAGGAATCTTCTGTACGAGGAACAGGTCGCCTATTTTGCTTATGTCCAATCGCTGACGGGTGCGCTTCATGAACGGGTTCAGCGTAGGGGGTAGTCATGGGTTAGCAAGTGTTAGAAGCGCTGGAGAATGTAATGTTGTCCCTCCTGTTTTCCTAAGTAATCGCATCCATGCCCAGCAGGTGGTGTATAATGTGTGGATATCGTGAGGGTCTCGTGTCATCCCAGCCGGTAGCAGAGCGTCCAGTGGGGTGGGGTCCACTAAATCCCTCTCCAGTTTAGCAAATGGTACTTGCGCATCGGGGTGATACCAGAACCAGGAATAACTACGTTGTGCCACTAGGTAATATAATTGTATGTCCGGCACTTCAAATCCTCCCTTTTCGTATGGTAGAGTCAGTGTGTTCCAGCTTATTTTTGTTTGTTTACCCCCATATTGATTTTGTCAAAAGCGTTCGAATCTTAAGAAAAAAAATATTGTTATGGGGATGTTTTGAAAAAGTTAGAGCAGCCGGGGTACTACCATTTTAATAATAGCTATACTCCCCGCTATGGATAGGGGGAGATGGAGCCATCTTTCCACCTGTGTATTTAGCTTATCCATTGCTAGGCCATAGTTTAGTCTCAGTATATGTTCTTTATCCCAGTGGAGGTATATTCCCAAATATTTGGTTTCCGTCTCGCACCACTGTATTGGGCAATCCCCACATGTCCTGTCGCATACCTCCGTCAATGGAAAAATCTCTGACCTGCCCCAGTTAATATGTAGTCCGGACAGGGTTCGATATACCTCAACTTCTGCCAAAATCGGTGGGAGGTTATCGGACGACTTCTTTACATATAGCACTATATCATCTGCATATAAGGTTATTAACAGTGGGCCGCGCTTGAACTGAAGCCCCCTACGCATGTCGTCTTTTTGCAAGTATCTCACCAGTGGGTCCATTGCACAAACCTCTCTGGTACCCCGGTATATGGGAAAGGGGTACCATTGAAACGGATATGGGCTGAGGGTGTAGTGTACAATATTTTAATCAATGTAGAAAAACCCTTCGGTAGACACAATTTTCCCAACACAGCGTGCCAGAAGGGCCATCCCAAGAATCGAATGCTTTTTCAGCATCCAGTAGTGCAGCCACCGCTGGGGTCACTCCCCCAGCTCTGGCCTCGGTTTTGTCGTGGTCTTGCAATCCACGTTCCTGCCGGGCAAACGCTGCAACACGCCGCACGCTCCCCATGTATTGTTGTGGTTTTGTTCTTCAACACAGGAGCATCTTCAAAACCTCCAAATCTGTACCACAGTAGTCATTGCTGGAGAGTCAAACTTTCCACACTCAGATCGGCAGGTGTCAACCAGGAGAGGGGGGAGGGTTCCACTGGCACATCTCGCTGTAGGGTGGGGCCTGCAAATCCACCAAGCTCTATATAGCCGGCGTCTCAATCTCCCGTGGAACCACTTCTATTTCCCAGACCCCCCAGGATATAGCGGCATAGATTAGCAAATTTAGCGGCACAAATATGGAAATTTAGCGGCACAAATATGGAAATTTAGCGGCAATTTTGCGGCGTTTTATTTGGCAGTTTATCCTACAACAAACACAGATCTCTTTGTTTTTTGAGTTATTTAACACCATGAAGCTATGTATACATAACTGCATAAGCATATAAATATATAAACATGTTTTATTATGAATATAGGAAAGAGCAAAACTATTCATCATTTGAAATGTTCTAAAAAGAGGTTGCATCTCATCTCACCTGCGGCCCAAATTACACTATCCCCTCCACCCACAACCAAACTGCTATTTTTCCCATAAACTAGACATTCCCATCATTGCTCCCAAACCCTTAAACCCATTCCCAAAACCCTAGAACACCCCAAATTACCATACCAAAAACGTGCATTACCGCGACCTCGCACAAGGCCTAAAGTCGCGTCACAAATGCACTTTGAAACTAGGCCCAAAACACCCCTTCCCCCCCATAGATTTCCTTCAAAACACTTGCAAACAAAATTAGACATTCCCACCTCTCCAAGCTAAGTACATCCACTCGGAACCACCTGGAACACCCTGCAATCGAACCCCAAAAACATGTAAACACTCACATTTAACATGGGCTCCTATGGCAGCTCCTTCCTTCCTCGACTTTGACTAAAAACACCCTTCCCATCGATCGATTCCTCCCAATCTTCCTACACACCCATGAATTCCCCCTCCCTACCACCCACAGCAGCCCCGTTCCTCTCGAGCAAGTGGAACACCCTTAAAACCACTTCTCCACCATCCCAAAAACGCCCGTTGGATAACATGGCATTTTGACCCTTTCAAAAAAGAGCGGTTTTTTTGCACTTCCCCTACTTCGATCCTCTTGAAACTTACTGGGACAGTAGTTCCAGCGATTACGAAGAATCTCAGCAAAAATTACACAAATCCATTCAGTGGAAAGGGTACGACTTTTGCGTCAAACACGTGCCCCCCGCAAACACGCAAAATCGCCCCAAAATCAGCCAAATCTGGATCGAATTTTGCCAAACCACTGGCAAACCTTCCCAACACCAAACCACACAAATCCAAACCAAATCCAGCCAGCTCACAGCAGCTTACCTGGGCCTCTGGGCCTCCTGAGACGACGATCCACCACCAGCACCAGCCACAACGATACGATGACGATCCAGACCGCAGCTCCAGACCAGGTGAGTCGAGTCGTCAGCACTGCCTGCTGTGAGGACCCCCCCTACCCCCCTTCTATTGGTCTATTGGACCCGTGGCAAGAGCCACTGGCCCAATAGTACAATAGAAGAGGAAGAGGGGCGGGTGGTCTGCTGTCTGCTGCCTGCTGCTGGATGGGGGTGGGATGCCGCCAGGATGCCAGGATTTTGCGGCACTGGGGGTCCCGAACTCAGGGAATCACGCTTCACCCCTTCAAGTGCAGCGTGTGCGTTGCTTCTCCCTCTCAGGTTCTCGGCCCAAATCGCAGTCAGCGGGCCTACCGCAACTGAGTCATAGAAGGTTTACCGTCCAGGGGGGGAGACGATCATAACATCAGGCTGGAGTCTTCCTCACAGGGGTCACTTATCAGGATGCAACCCGCTCCGGCAGGCATATCGATATTTCCCCAGTACGAAGCCCACCGGGACCCGGGTGCCATGTTGTCCATGGCTGCAGCGGGCCACGCCGAGCGTTCAGCAGCCTCCAATGCAATTTTGCGGTACAGGATCGGGACTACAGGTCACTGTATCCATTCTGCCCTCTGGTCAGCAGCCATTTCCGGGCATTTACGTGGTTTCAACTCCACATTTTGTTGATGACGCGCAGGGTTCTCACGGAGCTTCAGGCCCGAGCGGCCATTACGGTAGCTGGTCAGGCCACACCCCCTACTAATTTTATTCTTCATGTTTGCAAACATGCTCTCTCTTTCATATGAAAGAGCTACGCCCCATGGTTTTAAGTGGTTTGTGGGAAGGGGATGTGTGATCATGTATTATATGGGATAAAGTATTCCCTGCCGTATATGATAAGGATATTGCAAGTCACCTCAGAGTTCCATAACCTTATAAAGGAACTTGGCCTTCAGGCTTGTTCCTCTATATAGTTATAGACCTCCTCAGTGATTAGCAGTATCCTTATATTGTACAACAGGAGGTACTTTATCCCTCATATAAATATCAGTGAACGAAGAGCTAATAAAAAAATGTGCTGTTGGCTAAGAAAAACAGGATTGTTTGAATGTGTCACCTAGGACCCCGGGTAGTTTCTTCTTTACTCTCTTCAGCCCTGGAGAGAATATCGCATTCAATAGGCATAGACAAACCCCCACAGCTAACACATTTTAAATCACTGACAACAACTATTTTGCTTTCTTAACTCCCATACAGTTGTATCCTTTACATGACTCTTGGAAGGATAAACATCTGGACATTTCTGACCAAAAAACTGCAAGTAGGTTGCTATTCAGAGTAACGAGTAAGCGAAGGATAAAAAAGCATCTAGAGCCCTTGAGGCTTTCTTTTACTGGGTGCAATGTAATGGAAATGACAACTTAACATGGAAATGCGGTGCATAAAGTGAAAAGACTGCTCCCAAGGATAAGCAAAATGTACACCCACACAACACAAATGTATTGTTGCATTGGTATGTTGTATTTTCTTGGTATGTTTGTGTATTGTGTAGAGTTGTGTGTAGTGGATATTGTTTGTTTACATGCCGGCAAGTAGTTACCTTGTCTTGTGTTCTTGTGTTGTTTTGTATTTGTGTCTTGTGTTTTTGTGCTGTACTGGTATGTTAATTATTGTCCTGAAGAGTTCTGAAGAGTTTAGGTATTATATCGAGGAGTTGTTTATTGTATTTATTGTGTTGTTGGCTGTTGTACTTTTTGTTGTGTGTGACCTTGTTGGTTCATTGAGGTTTATTGTGTTGATGTTTTTCTGCAGGTTCTTTTGTTTGGTGCTATTATATTGTCTTGTTTATGTGTCTTGTTGCATTGAGTTTTTATTGCATTGAGTTTTTGTTGCACAGTAGTTGTATTTTGCGCTGTGTGTTGTAACGGAATATCATCATTTTCTTTTCTTGTGCTGTGTTATGTTGTTGTGATGCTGTCACTGTGTTATGTTTGTGTTACTGTATATTCTTTTACTGATATGTTGTTGTTGTGCTGTTGTGCTCGTCTATTTCTTTTTTAATGATTATGCTATTGCACTTTATTATGAATAAGTAAAAAAAAAAATTATATTCTATATGCACCTCACTGGTGTCCATCCCTTTGGATGCCACACACTTACCAAAGCTGTAGCTGCCAAAAGGCCCTGAAATGCTCAAATTAATTTTGCCCAGAAGGGTGTGAGATCTTTATCCCTTGCTCTAAATTATGGAATGATCTTCCCTTTCAACTGAGGGTGGAAGCGGATCCCATTAGGTTTCGTGAAGATTTCAGTAAATGGTCTCGCATTTCCAGTTGCCCAGTGCCAGGGCACCATTGTTAGGGTAACAGTCACACTTTATAAATCTATCTTACCGTCATCAACAAAACCGAGCAACATGTACACCACTTTAGCACTTGACACTCAAGTTGGTGAAGTCGACCAGTCCAAGGCTAACTCAAAGACTTGGTGTGCAATTAGAGACTCAAAGCTAATTAAAACAATAAAGCAAACAATGCAATAACTCAATGTCCAGTCAGTGTTTGATCTTACACAAGAAGTGCTTTCCGTAGAACACACACCAGGTAATACTGCATATAATAGCGCAATAGGCAGTAAATTGTACTTGGGTGTTACAGTGATCATGGGTTAACAGTTTAAACTGTCCCCATCGGGTATTTTTGGTACTCTTGGAACAACAGCCCCCCATTATTCTCTGTAGTTCTCCGAAGCAGGGGGATTTGGATGTAATAAGTCCCTGGGATAGGCTGCCCGGGTTGTAGGAGAGCATGTGCAGACTTCGCTCCTACTAGATATCTCCATATGTATGTACTACATAGTTTACACAGTTAGTTCCAATCCTCCACAGCACTGTTTCAACCTACTGAGCTATCCCACTTCTCCGTACACAAGCTGCAAGCCAGGTCCCCCGCAGCACACACGCACAAGCACCCCCGCCTTCACAGATCGTATTCTAGCCCTGGACCAAGGCTCTCACTTTCCCGGACAGACAGCCCCGGCAGCCGCACACCTCCACATAGAGGCCCTATTCTCTCTTTTCGTACCACGCACTTCTGCGCCCAAGTACCTCACATAAACTCCTATACTGGGTTCCCATCTCCCACGTTAGCTAAGCTCATTAGGACAGTCTAAACGCATCGACATAGTTTCCTTCTCCGGGCCACCGACAGCTGCCTATACTTTAAGCTATATCATCATCATGTATTCTGAACTCCTCCAATCCTTTCCACAATGGCATAGCCCTGTGGAAACGATACATTGATGATATTTTTTTACTATGGACTGACTCTACAGACTCTCTCACCGACCTTCTACACTGGCTTAATAACAACAGTGGGGGACTCAAATACACGCTCTCAATAAGTAAAGACTCAATACCATTCCTTGATCTTGAAATTAAACACACAGATGGCCGTTTGACCACTAGTCACCATCGTAAACCTACTGAGCGTAATACTCTGTTAACCTACAACAGCCATCATCCCCGTGCCTTGAGAGATTCCCTTCCTTACTCACAGTTCCTACGTATCCGAAGGAACTGTTACTTCAAGGAAGACTACTTCAAGGAGGCAAAAATTCTCAGTGATAAACTCAGGAACAGAGGGTACCCAAAATAATTGGTACGCCGCTCTCTAAAAAGAGCTTGGTACTGTCCCCGTGAGGTCTTGCTGGAACCCAAACCCAAAAAGAACCAAGACAGACTCATATGTGTGACTACTTTCTCACCAGCCTCAAACTCTATAAGGAAAAGCATATTGAAACACTGGCCAGTACTGAATGCAGGGGAACTACAATTAGAACGCCCCATGTTCGCTTTCAAACAGGACAAAAATATCAAAGACCACCTGGTACGAGCGGCCCTCCCACAACCAACATCTAAAGTTACGCTAAATGATGTATGGGGACTACCCGCACTAACTGGCCACATGAAATGTGGCAACTGTGTAGCCTGTGACTCAACTATTGAAGGTAAAACCTTTTCATTTGGCTCGATCAAGTTTGAAAGAAAACATTTCACTAATTGTAATTCATCAAATGTGGTGTATGCAAACTTTTGCCCATGCATGAAAATATACATAGGTCAAACCGCTCAGAAAATAAAGCTTCGCATTGGACAGCACAGGAGCAGAATAAGATGCAACACAGAAAACGCTCCCTTGGTGGAACACTTTATGGAAAAGGCACACAATGAAAGAGACTTGACTTGGACAATTATCACACAGATCAAACTCCCACCACGTGGTGCGGATGTGTCACAGCTACTAAACAAGGAAGAGCTCCATTGGATATTAAGGACCAACGGTATCCGCATGGGACTCAATCGCCTTGAGGATTGGACGTCCCTCCTCTAACTGAATGTGCAAAATGGTTACAAATTACTGTGTCAAAGAAATGTTTTGTCTCTATCCTTGTATGGAAAATATTCTCTCAATGTGATTTTCTGTATCCATTTCTTAATAGCTGAATTGTTATTTTGAATGTATAATTCAAAACAGTTTTTGAAATTTTTCACTGTAATTCACGTCACCACCACCACTATTTCACTATCTCTTATTCACCACTCCAAGATGGCCACCGCGTCTTAGCTATCTGACTGCCATTTCAATATGGCCACCACTTCACTATTTCTCACTCACCACTCCAAGATGGCCACTGCGTCTTAGTTACCTGACTGCCATTCCAATATGGCCCCCACACAGTCAGCATTAGTCCCTCCTTTATTTTTACAGACCACATGCTCCTTGCTAGCTTTATAGCCGCTTCTCTTAGTACAGTCTAACAGCGATCCCCGCCAGAGATGCCGCGTCCTGCGATTCTGCAACCGGCACCACTGTAAGTATACAATCCCTAGCCCGCATAGCCTTGTTCCAGCCCCACTGTCACTTAATTTGAATAATGCCCGTGCTTCCTTTCCCCAGTGAGCCGTGATCTGGACGGTTTCCTTGATAAATACGCGGGATATCCTGATATCGACGCACCACTGATGGTAATTATACTCTGCCCCCTTCTCTCACGCCCAATCTGCCCTGAATGCACTATACTTATGATTGTTAAACTTCCCCATAGGTCTGAATCTTTCTCTACCTGAACTACCTTCCCCGCTTTATGGACCAGCCTTGGTAATACCTTTTTCCTCTAATGCAAATGCACCGTTTACACCAGATTAATCACTATATAGACAACTGTGTACCCAGCACCGTTAAGTCTTTGCTAATGCACCGGTCAACTTTGACCCTTTCACCTCTATTCTAAATATTGTCTCGCACTGCGCCATATGTAACGATCTGGTTTTTAATTCACCTGGTTCCCCTATTGTTCCCAAATGGAACTTTGGTTTTTAATATCTTCCCGCACTGCGCCGTCTTTTTTTTAAACATGATGATAGCTCCTATTCTATTTTTCGCCGCCTACGCCAAGCACCGATCACAGTTCCTAAACACATTTCACTATCCAAATATAGTGACTGCACCATTGTTTAGTGCACAGTATGACATCGTTGTTCTAGCACTAAGCATGCCTGAAAAGAACGGTCCGTTTGGTTACAAACCGTATCACTAATTTTATCCGTCACTTCTGTTCTAAATTAACATGCCTGGCCTCGTATTTACAGTGTTTTTCCCTTCTCTCCCTTATTTTTTCCCAACGAATGTCGTTTGTATGTAGCATGAAAGGCAAATTGTTTATAATTCCAAGACAAACATGATTTATATATTTGTCCTGAAGATGATGCCATTTATTTTGTTTTTCGGCATCGAAACGTCGTCGACACAATAAGATCATATGTACTGAATATGCTTGTGAATGCTATGTACAATGGTCACTCAAATTATAATCAAGTCTGTTCACTGATTATAAGTATACAGACCGATTTGCTCGCTGTTGCCTATATTTGTTGTTTTGTCTTGTTCACTGTAGGTCACGGGCTGTGCCCCCTTGACATTACTTTCTGATTTTGTTCATCACCAAATAAATTCCTGTCCGGCTGGACAAAGGACATAAATACTATTTAGTTTGTGTCTATCCTTATCTTAATCCCCCAACTACTAGGGTCCACTGTTTTTTGTAATATATTATATACTTTAAGCTATGGTACATATCTTTCTGTTCATTTTATGCTTGTGCTGCATTTCTGTATGTTTGCTCATATTTGACACTGTGTCTACTTTGTCTAGTGTTGTATAAAAGGCCCATACACTGGCCACTCAGGGAAGAAGTTTGCTCTGCGTGTGCAGGTTATGTGTACGTCTGCTCTTCTTCCTTGGCCTGCCAACAAGCATTGGTACGTACAAATACATGTTGTCTGTTCCTGAGCCCCTGTTGTCTGGTGTCTTTCTTTTGTCAATCTAGTGAGGGTGAAATAATTATTTCCTCAAAAAATGGTGGCCTATACGGGGAAGTGTGGAGAGTCATGCCGGTGAGGGAAGCACTTTGCCGCGTAGCCATTCAGTACTTAGAATAAAGTTGGGTCTTCGTCTTCTATAGAGCGTAAAGCAGGGGACTGAGGAGTTAACTACGAGTTGCTCTGTGTCAGTAAGCTTGGCCGAAGCGGATCGTAACTTTCAAGCAGAAGAGCCTGTGCCCGGATGATTTCGGAGACCTCAGGGGCACCCTCCCGGAGAGTGGCAGGGGGAAACACCTGATTATCCGGTTGCCCTGGAAAACAAGGACATACTTTTGAAATGTGCACAAAGGGAAATTGGTTAATGAAAAGCATTTTACTTGAATTATATGCTGGTTTACATTTTAGAACTGTGTTTCTTTGAATTATATGTGAAAGGGTGTATTACTGCATTGGATATAGAACTGTTTTATTGAGGTGTCTGAGTCGTCGACAGCTGTTGATTTTTTCCTCTCTATCCACTGCCTAATATCTTTACCCTTGCAGGATATATTTTATTGTGTTTATCTTTTAGAGAAATATTTGCACATTGTGAGCAAAAGGCACATTTTACAGGAGTAATGGGCAACAAAGGTTCTAAAGGACAAGGGAAAGTCATAAGTCACCATATGCAGAAAAAGATTAGAAAGTTGTTTAAACAGTTGGCAGGAAAGAAAGGTTTTGAATTATCACCAGATAGCCCTGAAGGTCAGGTAGCAGGGAGAAGAATTGTCCACAGAATAGAGGTCCCATTTGCTCGCTAGTGTGGAAATGGACTGGAAATACTAAGAAGTAGCCTGAATTTGGTTCTCTTGAGTTAGATGATATTAAATATTTGACAAAAACTATAGAGTTATGGGGTGATCCGGCATGGGATTCACACTATATGAGTGATTTTTTACAGCAGTGGCGTTCAACTGCTAAAAAGAGAGCTCTCCTTTCGAAGAAGAAAGGCCAGGGGAATGCAAAACCACCACAGTCTCTTGACACAAGGTCTGGGGACTGTTCTGCAGTGGTGAACAGTGAGTGTGCGACACCTAATAAAAGAGAACTAGAACTGGGGAAGGATTGGTCCACCACAAATATAGATAATGTTTCCTGGTATTAAGTAACTGTGTGCTAACAGAGCACAATCTTCTGTCACTGTGCACACACTGTGGCTTTACAATGGCTGAAGTAGACAGGGTTAGAGCAATTCCAAACATCTCTTCTTCTAGAATAGCTGCCACTGTGATGTGCATTTGGATGCACCGGCATGTTGACATAAATAATATGAAGAAACTGTTTGTTGCCTCTAAGCCTCAATGCATTTATGTTAAGCTAGGAGAAGGAACACACGATGAGCAAGTAGCTGAGAGTGCATTGACTGAAGAGGAGGTTTTGTTGTTAGCTGACGAAGAAAGGAATAGACTACAGAGATTAAATGTGAGTGTAGATTTCAATTCATGGCTCGCAAGTAGAGGCTGTAGCGGTCACCTGATACAGGGACAAAGCTTTTTTTCTGCATGGACTGTTTCGCCTCCAACTCATTTTACAGCCCCTCCTCAACCAACTTTAATGTACCCATCCCTTCCAGGCCCCTACTTACACTGTGAAAGAAATAACACATATGCACAAGCACCGACTCCACAAACAGGTTTATCCTGTGTCCCATATTTTCATATATCACTTGAAGGGTGTCTGACATGCCAGCGAGCCCCATAGAAAGTGGTTTCAGAACTCTGGCCCTGAACGGACACATTTCATTAGGAGGGGATATGGCACGTGCTTTGGAAACACAGGCTCCGATTTTGCCTTTACGTCTGGGGGATGATTTAGGGTTGAGAAGAGAAAAAAAACAAGGAGAAACACGAGACAAGTTACAGCAGGAGATGAACATTGAGAGGAAGGAAATGCAACCCTCCATTCATAAACTTCTGAGTAAGCTACATGACAGAGAAAGACAGATACTTACACGGTCACGCACACGGGCGCTAACAGAAATGGGTGAGAATGCATTTACTGATGCCACACTATTGACCCATAAAATACCAGCATCAAAAATAGTGTTGGAAGGGACAGTGATGTTGAAACCTTGAGCGCCTTAGAAGCAGCTCAGATGGCGAAAGACTCACCTGATCCGATCACAGGCAGTGTGAAATATTATGAGTGGCTTCATGAAATGTGCACAGCATACACCGCTCTCCCCGGGAATGTAGAAATGTTATTGAAAATAGGACACAGAAGTAGGTGGCCACTGATAAAAAGTGCTTTTTGAATTCCACAAGAAAGAGACGCATCTCATTAAGGGTCATCTTTAGTAGCATAAACCCTGTATTTTGCTCTTTTTACCAGTTTCGGGATTTGAGGTCTTTTTCTCTCCTCTTTTATTCTTTATTCTTTTGAATTAAATTTCTTGGGTACTTAGTATACACTTTTGTTATTTGTGTTTTATGGTCCAATGATTAACAATTTGCTATATAGGTTGCTTTAGTGGCAGGGCCACTCCTAACTATAGCACCTGCCTATAAAAGATTAGGAGACATTTCCCAGCCTAGAGGTAAAATCTTTGACCCGGGGGTCATTTTTATCTTCCTCTCCATTGGTGTAGTGACCGGGAATCAAAAATACCTTGTTCTAGTTTGGGTTATGCCCTATTTCTTTTAAACTAAAGCATAATTGAATAAATGAGGACTTAAAATAAAAAAAAGAAAAGAAAGAAAAAGATTGGATAATACTGACTAATAATATGGATGTCACAGAACATCAAATGATGGATTGGTTAGAGTTAGTAGGGGACGTAATCAATGGCCTAGCAGTGATACACAGAGATTTTTGTCAGGTTACGGCCCTGTTCCAGTAGTCAGGCAGGTAAGTGGCTGATTACATTTTAAGGTACAATGAAGCATGGGATAATAGTACAGGGGTAACATGGTCAACAGACTCATATAAAGTATTAGCTAATTAAACACTTATGAATGGATTGCTAGCTTCTGTGGCCGATAGTTGTAAACTGCACCACTCTGATTGGTCTACTAAAGGATATCAAGAGTTGTACATGCTTCGGATAAATATGGGAAGGGATCGTATTTTCAAGGTAAAGAAGGATACTGCTAAATCTAGCAAATGGGTGATGCTGCAGCAGGTGCATAGAAAAGAGAGTCCAGAGGGAATGTACTACCAGGGGGCACCACGTAGACCGGGTGGAGGATAAGAATACCAGAGAAGAGACAAGAGTAGAGATTAGTGTTATGTTTGCCGGAAGTGTGTGCACTGGGGGAGAGATTGTAGAAATAATAGAGGGACAGAGAATAGGAGAGAAAGATGGAGAAATGAGAGAAAATACAGGAATGATAGAAATGACAGAAACAACAGGAATGACAGGTTTGATAGGAATGAGGTCCAGCCATCTGCACCGCCCATGCTCAAATACATCCAAGAGACACGCACTCGATGTGGAACCCTTTTTGGGGACAGCAAGGATCAGCATAAGACAACGTGGAGAGAGAGAGACGATGACCCAAAGTGCAGAAACCGAAGTCCAGTGTTTTATGATTAAGGTATCAGACATGCCAGAGGAGAATCCCACACTTCCAATTAAGGTAAGAGGTAAAGAGATTGTAGTAACGAGGTCCAAGCAGTTAAGATGTGGGTCAAGATTTTTTTTGTAGTAAGTTACAGGATATGTAGATCAGCCCCACCTGGAGCAGCCAGCATGCTGCTCAGTCCAATCTCAACTGTGACTTCTCCTCACAGGCTCCCAACATTCCGAAGCGCATCATCACTGCAACATTCCATGCTTCACACTGCACAAAACACACTGGCTGAGCAGGTAATGAAAATGGCATAACATTAGCATGGACAGGATACTACAGAGATCGATTTCTTAATTAACAGTGGCGCGACAATATCAGCAGTGGGGGACAAGTTAGGTCCCAGCAGTGGCCAGAAAGTGACTACTGTGGCTGTGAATGGACTACTGATGCATGAAGAGTTAACTGAACTGATACCAGTATCTGTTGATGATTATAAAATGACCCATCAGTTTCTTTTGTCACCAGATGAACCCATCTATTTGCTGGGGAGAGACCTCCTCTGCAAATTGCATGCAACATTATATTTTTCACAAAATGGGATTTACTTACAAGCACCTGAGGACACAGTGGAATTTGCTAATAGAGCACTAAGTGCTTGCACATTAAGTGATGGTTCAGTGTTATGTACACCCCATATCTTCTCTCTCTCTCCAACACAATACCAATGAACTCTGTTACAGGGAGGCTGTAGCATGCACCACATGGTTGACAGAGTGCAGGAGGGAATAACTTTGCTCCGGTACTGGCCAGTTGTGCCTGAGTAGAAGTTACAGGGGCATCAGCCAAGGAAGCTGTGGTGGAGTTCCAACACAAGGAGACTTGCTGCCCACAGATCTTGTGGTAGAGTTCTTCCAAACACCCATACAAAACGGGCCTACCCCTATTAAAATGGTAAATACTTAGGTCGTCGTGAAGGCCTCTGGCATGATGTGGTTCTCACCTGGCACTCTCACTTCCTTCATGAAGACTGCTGTCTGCGGTCCAGGTTTCTCTCAGCACCTGTAACTTCTTGGTGCTTGGTGTTGCCACTGTACTCAGTCAGGCTTAAGCTCCTTAGAACTACACTCCCTCTGGTGTAGAGACCCTCAATGCTGATGGAGAAATCTTGGCACACTTGCTAAACGATCCCATACCATCTGTATAGCAAAATTGCAAACAGTAGTTGTGTAATACAACAGTCAGCTCTGAGACAGGTTTTAGGCATTTCTGCCCCTTTTATTTTATTCCAATCAGACTGGTCCAGCCAAGATATTTTTTACAAGGTGCTAGGAGGAAAGTATGCGGAGCAGTGAGTCTCCTTCCAGAAGAAACCCAAAACAAGGGTACAAAAGAAAGGGTGACTGCCCACTTAACTACCTGGTAATTGGTGAGGGGTAGCCCTTCCAGTGAACAATCGATTAGGAAAGGGCAGGGAGAACTCACCAATGTTCAAATGGCTCTCTCGTCTCTCCTTCACATCCAAAATTCTGACTCACTACAAAGAGCACCTGGAATGTTCTGGGGGCAAGTCCTGCAATTCATATCTGGTGTCTGGGTTCTCCCAACCAAATACAATATGAATTGCAAGTTTTGGCTATGGCCACTTATCACACCCTCTCCACACACATACCCTATAAGCACACAGCAAGGCAAACACATGCAACAGGGGACAAGCAGATCAATTTTTAACATATGGAATAGGCTGTTGGGCGTCTCTCTGAAGCAGGTTCATGTAAATAGGCCTTACTTGCCACTAAACTCTTCTTATTGCCACGATTATCAGTCATCTACAACCAGGCGAGCCAAAGATAGTTATGCGTCAAACTCGATTTATGGAGAATGCACATCATGTGCCCCTCTTGACCACACAGCCCTGCACTGGGTCTCAAATGGGATCACTCAAATGACCTCCAGAGCACATGCATGATAGTCATGTCTGCTGAGTTGAGGATCAAAAACTAAAGCTTATTAAGAGGTCATGCATGGGATGTTCCTTCGTCCTAACAACCTCCTTTTTGCAGGTTAAAATGAATACATTTCAATCAATTTCAAACTCACTCATCAGTGCATCTTTTGCATAATTGGCATACAAGTAGTGTGGGGGTGCTCAAGCTCAGCACTCAACAACTAACCAGCAGACACAATAATCTTAATGTGCAGCCCAGTGCTTGTTTTTAAAAGAAAGTACAGTTGCACTAAATACTGCACAATTCAATGATCTCACAAGTTAGTGTCATTAAGTGTGATCCCTCTGTAGGTGTTACACCCAACCCACTTCTTCTTTACTCCCTCATGGGTGAACTCCCTCGCTCTCGGTTCCACGTTTGAAGAAGTCAGGAATATTGTGAACTAGACTCAGGCGCACCAATAGTCAAATGCACTCATTTTATTTTTGTCTTACCACTCCTCACGGTAGGTGACACTCTACAAGACCTTTCCTGTTGCCTTGCGCTGGGGACGGCTCTCCCGTATTACCAGCCGGGGTCAGGGTGAGCCAGCAAGTCCGCTAGAGAGTAAGACCCATGCGTGGGACGTATCTAGCCACATGCCCGTACCAGTGGTAATTTTGTAAAAATATAAGTGCCGGGGGTCTTGTTAGGAGGCAGCTTGCACTACTCTATTTCTCCTGTTAGTGCCGCCTAAAACAGAACCAACAACTAACCATGAAAGTGGGGAGAGGATGTGGCGTAATGGCCAGAGCTTGGGCGGTGAAGTGAGCTAAAGAATGATGAAGGATTAAACCCAAATCTGTGACTGGGGGTGGGTGTCTGAAAAGTTTCAGCGCTCTACCCATTATCTGCTTGTGTTTGCCCTAAGTTGGCAGGGTATGCCCAGGCGTCGGTCCCTTACTCCCTTTGCCACTGGATTCAAGCTAGCCTGGCTGATGAGGAGTGAAACCATGAAACTGGTCCCAGGATGCTTGTTCTGGACCAGGAAGGACCTGACTTGGCAGTTCGGGCTGGACTGGACTTTTCCCATGAGGAACAGGCACAAGACCTATTTCTATAGGCTGGGTCGGAACTGGGGTGGCGAAGTGAGCTAAAGAATGATGGGTGATTAAACTCAGAACTGTGACGGGGGGTGAGTGTCTGAAAAGTTTCAGCGCTCTGTCCATCATCTCCTTATGTTTGTAATGGCCAGAGCTGCCAACTTCATAGCTGGGGAACTGAGTTTGAGTCTCGGCATCGGGTCAACATCCTGTGATTCTAGACAAATCACTTAATCTCCCTGTAAATGAATGTGTCCTTAACTGGTGCTCATTAAAGCGCCAGTGTCGATGATTAAGTGCAGGTGCTGAGCACTGTCAACCACCAGCTCAAAGTAAGCACTGGTCCGTACAGCCTCATAAAGGAAACGCCACTTGATGTGGAAATGCGGCCTTGCTTGGCCTGAAACAGGTACCGTCCATGGGTCTGGAAGCTGCAGTCTTGGAGATTAATGCAGCCCCAGCTGGGCTTACAGAAATGTTGTAGTTTCAGTCATCATCTGGGCCTGAAAGCATTCAGGCAGTTACCACCATTTTCCGGACCAGCAGTAAAGCAGGCAGTTTTAGCTGTTGTTCAGGCTGATGACGGTTAGGTACTTCATCAGTACCAATGATAGTCAGGCAGTTGTAGCACTCGTCCAGGCATTGGCAATCACACAGTTGCAGCCCTCGTCTGGGCCAATGATAATCATCCGGTGCAGCCCCAACTGGGTGGACGAGGAGCACAGTGCAATGGTTCCCGCCAGGACCGAAGATGAGAGGCTGGGAAGGCCCACAGACACAAGGGTCCACCCTAGTTAGAATGGACTTTATTTTGTAAAAGGCTTGCATCTCTCAGGGGCAGTAGCGGTCCGTGGAGGGAGTGATGGTGAGGCAGTGGGGCGGGGGAGGGGCAGGGTGGGGAAATGTAAACACCGGAATATGGATGAACGGGGGTAAGTACATATTTAAATAAGTAAAACGAATTTTGTTGCGCACGCTGCATCGCATTTTGCAGCACAAGCATAAAATGAACAGAAAGATATGTACCATAGCTTAAAGTATATAATAAATTACAAAAAACAGTGGACCCTAGTAGTTGGGGGATTAAGATAAGGATAGACACAAACTAAAAAGTATTCATGTCCTTTGTCCAGCCGGACAGGAATTTATTTGGTGATGCACAAAATCAGAAATTAATGTCAAGGGGGCACAGCCCGTGACCTACAGTGAACAAGACAAAACAACAAATATAGGCAACAGCGAGCAAATCGGTCTGTATACTTATAATCAGTGAACAGACTTGATTATAATTTGAGTGACCATTGTACATAGCATTCACAAGCATATTCAGTACATATGATCCAATTGTGTCGACGACGTTTCGATGCCGAAAAACAAAATAAATGGCATCATCTTCAAGACAAATATATAAATCATGTTTGTCTTGGAATTATAAACAATTTGCCTTTCATGCTACATAAAAACGACATTTGTTGGGAAAAAATAAGGGAGGGAAGGGAAAAACACTGTAAATACGAGGCCAGGCATGTTAATTTAGAACAGAAGTGACATGGATAAAATTAGTGATACGGTTTGCACCAAACGGACCGTTCTTTTCAGGCATGCTTAGTGCTAGAACAACGATGTCATACTGTGCACTAAACAATGGTGCAGTCACTATATTTGGATAGTGAAGTGTGTTTAGGAACTGTGATCGGTGCTTGGCGTAGGCGGCGAAAAATAGAATAGGAGCTATCACCATGTTTAAAAAAAAAGACGGCGCAGTGCGGGAAGATATTAAAAACCAAAGTTCCATTTGGGAACAATAGGGGAACCAGGTGAATTAAAAACCACATTGTTACATGGCGCAGTGCGAGACAATATTTAGAATAGAGGTGAAAGGGTCAAAGTTGATCGGTGCATTAGCGAAGACTTTACGGTGCTGGGTACACAGTTGTCTATATAGAGATTAATCTGGTGTAAACGGCGCATTTGCATTAGAGGAAAAAGGTATTACCAAGGCTGGTCCATAAAGCGGGGAAGGTAGTTCAGGTAGAGAAAGATTAAGACCTATGGGGAAGTTTAACAATCATAAGTATAGTGCATTCAGGGCAGATTGGGCGTGAGAGAAGGGGGCAGAGTATAATTGCCATCAGTGGTGCGTCGATATCAGGATATCCCACGTATTTATCAAGGAAACCGTCCAGATCACGGCTCACTGGGGAAAGGAAGCACGGGCATTATTCAAATTAAGTGACAGTGGGGCTGGAGCAAGGCTATGTGGGTTAGGGATTGTATACTTACAGTGGTGCCGGTTGCAGAATCGCAGGACGCGGCATCTCTGGCGGGGATCGCTGTTAGACTGTACTAAGAGAAGCGGCTATAAAGCTAGCAAGGAGCATGTGGTCTGTAAAAATAAAGGAGGGACTAATGCTGACTGTGTGGGGGCCATATTGGAATGGCAGTCAGGTAACTAAGACGCAGTGGCCATCTTGGAGTGGTGAGTGAGAAATAGTGAAGTGGTGGCCATATTGAAATGGCAGTCAGATAGCTAAGACGCGGTGGCCATCTTGGAGTGGTGAATAAGAGATAGTGAAATAGTGGTGGTGGTGACGTGAATTACAGTGAAAATTTTCAAAAACTGTTTGGAATTATACATTCAAAATAACAATTCAGCTATTAAGAAATGGATACAGAAAATCACATTGAGAGAATATTTTCTATAGAAGGATAGAGACAAAACATTTCTTTGACACAGTAATTTGTAACCATTTTGCACATTCAGTTAGAGGAGGGACGTCCAATCCTCAAGGCGATTGAGTCCCATGCGGATACTGTTGGTCCTTAATATCCAAAGGAGCTCTTCCTTGTTTAGTAGCTGTGACACATCCGCACCACGTGGTGGTGGTTTGATCTGTGTGATAATTGTCCAAGTCAAGTCTCTTTCATTGTGTGCCTTTTCCATAAAGTGTTCCACCAAGGGAGCGTTTTCCGTGTTGCATCTTATTCTGCTCCTGTGCTGCCCAATGCGAAGCTTTATTTTCTGAGCGGTTTGACCTATGTATATTTTCATGCATGGGCAAAAGATTGCATACACCACATTTGATGAATTACAATTAGTGAAATGTTTTCTTTCAAACTTGATCGAGCCAAATGAAAAGGTTTTACCTTCAATAGTTGAGTCACCGGCTACACAGTTGCCACATTTCATGTGGCCAGTTAGTGCGGGTAGTCCCCATACATCATTTAGCGTAACTTTAGATGTCGGTTGTGGGAGGGACGCTCGTACCAGGTGGTCTTTGATATTTTTGGCCCGTTTGAAAGCGAACATGCGGCGTTCTAATTGTAGTTCCCCTGCATTCAGTACTGGCCAGTGTTTCAATATGCTTTTCCTTATAGAGTTTGAGGCTGGTGAGAAAGTAGTCACACATATGAGTCGGTCTTGATTCTTTTTGGGTTTGGGTTTGGGTTTGGGTTCCAGCAAGACCTCACGGGGACAGTACCAAGCTCTTTTTAGAGAGCGGCGTACCAATTTTTTGGGGTACCCTCTGTTCCTGAGTTTATCACTGGGAATTTTTGCCTCCTTGAAGTAGTCTTCCTTGAAGTAACAGTTCCTTCGGATATGTAGGAACTGTGAGTAAGGAAGGGAATCTCTCAAGGCACGGGGATGATGGCTGTTGTAGGTTAACAGAGTATTACGCTCAGTAGGTTTACGATGGAGACTAGTGGTCAAACGGCCATCTGTGTGTTTAATTTCAAGATCAAGGAATGGTATTGAGTCTTTACTTATTGAGAGCGTGTATTTGAGTCCCCCACTGTTGTTATTAAGCCAGTCTAGAAGGTCGGTGAGAGAGTCTGTAGAGTCTGTCCATAGTAAAAAAATATCATCAATGTATCGTTTCCAAAGGGCTATGCCATTGTGGAAAGGATTGGAGGAGTTCAGAATACATGATGTTTCAATATGATCCATGTATAGAATGGCCAGGTTGGGAGCAAAAATAGCTCACATGGAAGTTCCACGTACCTGGCCATAGATTTGTCCCTCAAAAAGAAAACAATTCTTAGTTAGACAGATTTCCAGTAGTTGCAGAATGAATAGTGAAGGGACATTATGCGGGCGTGGTCATGTATTTAGAACTTTTTCAATTACCCGAAGAGACTCTAATTGAGGGATGTTGGTATATAATGACTCCACATCCAGCGTACACATAGTGCTGGATGTGGGGTCAAATGGATGGTCCTCAATCATGTTTATCATGGACATGCTGTCTTTTATGTAGCATTGGTTGTCCGGGACAAATTGTTTAATGAAGAAGTCAATGTAATGTCCGAGGGGCTCTAACACAGAGCCACACCCCGAGACAATCGGGCGACCAGGTGTCGGAGTTTTTATGGATTTTAGGGAGGCAGTAAATCACCGGTATTCTGGGTGCTTTAATGTTAAGGAATTTGTGTTCCTTTTTGGTTAGATATCCTGATTCGAGTGCTTCTTTAGTGACACCAAGAATCATCTTTTGTATTTCCTCTGTTGGGTTACGTGGAAGTCTACAGTAATGTTCGGTGTTCTTGAGCTGGCGGAAGATTTCATTCTGGTAGTTATCTAGTTCTTGAATCACAATTCTGCCGCCCTTGTCAGCTGATTTAATGACAAGGGATGGGTTGTTTTTAAGAGAGGCAAGGGCGTTTTTTTCAATGATGGAGATGTTATATGGAATAAATGATTTATTTTTTTCCATAGTAGTGAGGTCATTCAAAACCAGTTTCTCGAAGGTGGAAATTTCAGGTGGAATCATTCCTCCAGTGGGGGAAAATTTCGAGGGTGGTTTGAAGGGGGTGTTGGCGTATTTCAAGGGTGATGGGTTCAAAAGAAAAAAGCCATGAAGCCTGATTTTTCTGAAGAATCTCAGAAGCTCGGTTTGGGTATCAAGGTAGTTTGGACGAATAGTGGGAACGAATGAGAGCCCTTTGTTGAGCAGTGACAATTCACCACTGGACAGTGTATGCTGGGTAAGATTGAAAATGGGGAGAAGTACATTATCTTGCTCAGTTTTATTACTGAGACTGACAGGTTCATCGGTTACCATCGGTAATGTTGCCGACGGGTAAAGTGTTCGCCTGGGGGGTTGGGAGGGTTTGGCCATCTCTGTGGTTGTTTTCCTCTCCCTACTCCCAGAGGTTCGGGCTTGCCTCTGCCTCGGCCTAAAAAAAATTCTGTTGGAAGGGCCTGGGCTATCACTCTGGTCAGAGTGTTCAGATGAATCTGCCGAACTGTCGGAGAATCCCACAAAGTTTTGGCGTCGGTTGAACCAACCCCAGGGTCTCTGGTTCTGGGGCCCACTATAAGGGCAGTTGGTGTAGTAGTCTTTACTGAGAAATGGATATGTTCTCTCTTGGGAGAAACTTTTGATATCTTTTTCAACTTTTATAGTTTTTTTATTGAGTTCAAATTTATGGAAGTCCTCAATAGTTTTCTGTATTTGTTCAAGAAGTTTTTTAGCCTCAGTATTAGTGTTTTTATCCTTGAGTTGTTTTTCAAGATCGCGTATTTCAGTGATTACCCTTTGTAGCTCTTCTGTGGCAATATCAATCCCCAGCACCATCCAGTGCTGGGAGCATGTTGTGCTGATGTAGCTGAAACCGTTAAGATATTTCGGGTTGTCTGTGAAGACACATTCAGAATATTGCGAACTTGAAGGCCAACTGGGATGGTATTAACCTTTAAGTAATCTGTCAGGAATTTTAGCATCAATGTCAGTCTTATTTCTTTTTTTCTTAGTTTTTCCAGTTCTTCAACCAGTGAGGTACTGGGTCCGTTTGGGGTATCTGCTGAGTCTACTCACAAAAAAGGACCTGCCCAGCAAAGTAAACAGAGTGAGCAAACTTTCGTCAGTAACCCATAGACATTCACAACTACTTTGTTTTGATTTATCATGAGCGGCCAAATTTTATGCCGTGCATAGATAGGGTCTGATGTCACTCATTTCTTTGAAAAGACCTATATCGTGTCTGTGTGTGTGTGAAGTGTTTCCCTTTTTATCCCATTTCCTAAAAACATATAGAAAAGGAAAAGGCAGAGAGAAACCATGTGCGTATGGTATCCACTCAAAGACAACAGTGATAGAAAAAAAGGTGGGGAAAGGATGGCAGTGCCTCACGGAAGTAACACCATGGAGGATACGCAGACAGGTACTCGCCTGCTACCTCACGTTCTCAACATTAGCACCTGCCACCCGGAAAGGAAAAAATTTATTTAAATCAAAAATCCTCTTATCAATCCCATCATATGGTGCTGCATGTGAAAATTAAATTCTAATTGGTGTATCTGTGTTCAAAAATAAAAATAGAAATAATGTCAACCCAAAATAGAAGAGACGGCATTTTGCGATGCAGCGCGCGCAAAGGAATATGTTTTATTTATTTAAATGTGTACTTACCTCCGTTCATCCATATTCCGGTGTTTACATTTCCCCACCCTGCCCCTCCCCCGCCCCGCCTCACTGCCCCACCGTCACTCCCTCCACGGACCGCTACTGCTCAGTGCTCAGGGGTCTACCTGCAAAGGCTGGGTTTGTGCTTTACTAGGTGAGGGCTTGATTCTTTCAGGGGTGTGCCTACGAAGGCTGGGTTTGGGTTTTACTTGGTGAGGACCTGCCTTTTTGAAATGTTCTGCCTGCGCATGCAAGGTTTGGACTTTACTCTCCTTTCCCATCTAACCAACCTGGGTCCCACCTGGTCGCTCACTGTGGTGTCAAAATTGTGGGGAAGGTTCCAAAGCACATGGGAGTGTTTGTTGGGGAGCTACTCCCTGCATTCACATCGGAATCCCTGGATCTAGCTGTGACAGAGGGCAACAATTTCCTCCATGACAAGGATAACTTTGTGCACTTCTCAAAGCCCTTTACCGCCTTGTGACGGGCACTGAAAAACGGCTATATGTCCACCCATTTAAATTAGGTAGGCGGACCAATAGCTAAACCTCCAACATCCTTACTCCGTCAGACCGTTGGAGAAGATTGACCACAGCAGAAACAGAGTAGTCTCCGCCATCGTCAAAGTTTGGTCTGCCGGAAATTAAATTAGGAAGGCAGACCAGAATGTTGGTGAGGAGGGAACTCCATCAAGATTTAAATGAGGACCTAAATCTCTAGCCCTAATCTCATCCATCCTATGTCTGAGCAGGAAATTGAAGGGTCCTTCCTTTGCTTTATTTTACACATTATTTCATCTAAAATAATACCTGCTTCACATTTTGATGATTAAGCCTTTCTTGGCAAAATGTATTATTTTGCGGATATCTCACATGAGGGGTCTTATAGAATTCTGTTCAAGCTTTCTGACTGTACAGCACAGGCACAAGTCCAATTATAATTAAAACTGTATAAACAGATCAGAATCTATGAGACCATCTTCAACACAAACTGTCTAAAGCGAAGATGCATTCAGACATGCATTTTAAAACACTTAATGCTGTAGGAAATGAATAAAGTTAGTTGGTTGTATGATGACCCCTGGTAGCGTTATTTAGAACCCCCAATTTGAAATCTACAGCTTCCAGACCTTTGACAAGCAGAGCTTCTATACTTACAAATTCTTAATCAGGAAACAAACAAAAATAGTATCCTTCCATGAGGATTACAAACAAATGGAAAAGAAAAAAGAAAAAAGATGCATGATAGATAATATCCGAATGCGCTTTTAACAAATGCCAGAAATATTTCAATCTTCCACTGATCTTTCATCAGACGCTTACACTTGCTTACACTTCGTTTCTATGTAATTCTATTCCTGGTCTGTAGGTCCAGCTGGAAGGAAGTGGGTGGCGGGAGGAGGGGGTTAAAGTGACACATTTGTTCATCCCAAGCTAAAACATTGGTGTATTTTATGTACATGTCAAGGTTTCGATAGTAATCAAATGAGTGTTCTGAGATCAGTATTTAATAGCCTGGGCATTATGAGGCTCAAAGTTACTGCCCCAGCATGTTTGAACACTACTGATACCCAGGTGTTATGGCGTTTTATAAGGTTCATGGATTTGTTTATTTGGGAAATATGAGGACATGACAATAATAATTCAAAATCTACAATGACAGTGATAATAAATTACTTTCGGTTAATCCATTACATTACAGAATAGATAAAGACATTTGATTTATATATACTTACAGTTGCTTAATATCCATCTATAATCACACAAAACAGCATCATGCGATAAAAACTAATTTCATCAATTAATATTATACCAGCGCTCTTCCCTAGTGTGTAAGCTTCAATGGTGTCAATATCCCTCTGAAACCTTTTATAATTAAAAATCTTTTTCTATTAGTGATGGCCGCTTCAAACTCATAGTAATAACTTGACAAATTCCACCATTGATCAACGTGGCAGGGATGGGGATTGATCCACTATTTCTCAATACATAAATGCGATATTGTAATTGAAACATTTACTATCTGCACTAGAAAGGTTTTATCTGTACCAAGCATTAGGGGATGTGCTGCCTATGTAATATCACCTCCAAGAATGTTGCATAGTCTTTCTCTTATAGTAAACAAAAATGTATTATTTTTCTCGACAGTTGACAAACATATCTATGTCATCACATTAGGCCTTCCACATCTTGGACAATTCAAATCTTACATTTTTCCCCACTTACGTAGTTTCATTGGAGTAAAATATAAGCGATTAATGATCTTAAGTTGCTGTAATGAATTTGCGTACAAGATTTCCTCTGTGGTAATCTTGATCATGAGTTTCTCTGACCATTTATCTTCTATAGTCTGGATTCCATCCCTCTGATAATTCATAAGCATAGTAACATAAAAAAGCCCACACTCAAGGGTATATAATGGAGACATGTTGACTGAGGACTACCTAGTACTGGGAGGGTGGGCTCTCTGACCACAGCCTTTCTGGAGTTTAAAGATGATAACTCTCCAGAAAAGTATATGGGGGTGATTGAGCCCTCGTTAGCACGAACTCTCTATATTAAATTTTGGATTGGGACATTGCCACTTCGAACATTCACTGCAAAATGGCATCGTCCCTCTTCTGATTCAGATATGAGTTGCCCCTCCTGCCCTGAGGCAAAGGAATGCCTAGATCATGTACTGTTCTTCTGCCCATACTACCATGCTCATAGAAGGAAACAGATCTTGCTGTTGTGCCGCAAACTGGGTACTAGGGACTTTAGAATTGTATTAGGGATTCTTCGATCAAACACAGCACAACCAATTGTATATGCTGTCTCCCTACTATGTATGTGGAGATGGATGTAGACAGAAGAGTGCTGCTCTGTTGGCACCAGACTAGGTTTAGGGCACTTGTATGGATTCCATGTCTGTACCATGTCATTGGGTGCTATCACATGAATTTTATGTTGTCCTTTTTTGTTATGAACTTGGATTACTAGCAAAATTCATGAATCTTATATATTGTATTATTTTTTTGTTTTCTGTTGAATTTTTCTCAACGTTACTTATTAATAATGATTTTAAATAGTTTTATTGTACCGATGTATCATATATTAAGTGCTTTTATGGCAATTTGCAGAAATAAAGGATTGATTGGTTAAAATAAGCATACCATAAAATTCCATTCTGGGTATTTTGTCATAAGTGCAAATAGGAACTTCCAATAAATCAATTTCGTCTACACTTACAAATTCTGAAGGTATTTTCGTAAAATAATTCTGAATATGTAAATTCTTTCAATATACCATATTGGGACCATAATCTACTAACTGAATCTCTGATATTTTCTGGTGAACCTTGCTGTATGCACTGTAATGTATGCTCATTATTTATCAAGATTCTTACCTCTTTCCCAACTAAGGCTTTAGTGTAAGGGAAAAAAACATAGGCATTCAGTGACCCTAGAGGAAAACAAACAATACAATCACTTAAGGACTTTGGGGGCAATGTTTATTACCCTTGTTGAAACCCTCCGCATTACCTATTGTTCCAAGCGGGGAGAACCTTTAGCATGCAAATCACCCTGGGAATTATTCCCTATCTACTTCCGATAGTAAGCCAACTTTAGAATGAGGCTATATCAGAGGAAACGTAAATCAAGACTCTCCATATATCTGAAAAAAGGCTTTCAAGTAACATTCTTGCGAAAAAAGTACTCTTGCAAATCTCATAGTGTCTTTCTATTGTTAGGGACTTCAGAATTCTGAAATAGTGATGCACTAAAACAGGTATCCATTACAGAAAGTCTTTCTTCATACACATTCATATGTTGCCCCTTACCACATTGTAACAACAGTCCTCTGTTGATAAGTGCTTTTATATTTCTCCTACTGAGGAGCAGTGTTGCAGGCAAGAAGACGAGGCAAGCACCAAGACTCCAGGTGAGGCCGAGCAGCGTAACTGTGGGCATGGAATCCAGAGCATCAATAGACCTTGGCATGGTAAGTATCAGCCATGAGGCACAGGGTCAAGACTGATTTGCATATAGCTGTGTCTGAACTGGAGGGCGAAGTGAGCTAAAGAACGATGATGGATTCAACCCAGATCTGTAACTGGGGGTGAGTGTCTGAAAAGTTTCAGCGCTCCATCTATCATCTCTTTGTGTTTGCTTTGTTCGCCCTATGTGGGCAGGGTATGCCCAGACGTGGGTCCCTTGCTCACTTTGCCACTGGATTCAAACTAGCCTTGCTGATGAGGGCTGTTAGCCCGAAAACGGTCCCAGGATGCTTTTTTTCCAGTTCAGGGAAGACCTGGCTTGGTAGTTCGGGCTGGACTGTTCCCATGAGGCACAGGGTCAAGAATGTTTGCATATAGCTGTGTCTGAACTGGGTGGCGAAGTGAGCTAAAGAACGATGATGGATTCAACCCAGATCTGTGCCTTGGGGTGAGTGTCTGAAAAGTTTCAGTGCTCCGTCCATCATCTCCTTTTGTTTGCAATGTTGTAGCTAAAGCATGTATGATATATACTGCCGTCCCAAGCCCCTAATTTTACAGAGCAACCATGGTCTACAAATACTTAGCTCGTCTAAATTGCCGTGGCAATGCTCAGGCTGGACCATGATTGCAACCAAGTTTCCATAAGGAAAACTGCATCAGGAATGTTATCCGTAACAAATTGCAAGATACTTAAAGCACATTTAGATAATAAGCGGACATTACGAGTGTAGCATTGTAAACATTTTAGGGTGGTGGGAATGGTTTTAAGCTTCCCACCTCTCACTTCTAGCAGCCCAATAGTATGAGACATATGTTTGCACAAGTGACAAGTAAAAATGCCCTGTGGGCTCTGAAATAGGTTTGTTAACACAAAACCCCTCTTGCTTCTTAAAGGAATGGAGAAAATCTCCAGAATAAACTAATCATCTTCCAAGGTGAGGTGGAACAGAGCCAAAGGTCCTGGTACTGGGCGCAGGCTAAGTGGTTACAAAAGCAGACAGGCTTGCCATTGGCACACTGCCAGTGCAGTGAGCAGCCAGTCCTCTTAAGTAAGCCGGAAGCGGTCTACTCATTAATGTACTGCCTAAAAGCTAGAATGCAAGACCGCATCTCACTTCTCACAGTACACACTAGCATAAATGAGAAAAGCTGCCGTCCAATTCTCTATAGTCACCTGCACTTTTGGATACTTCGACAGCTCATATTCTGCTTCTTTCGAACCCTCTTTTGCTCTCAATTCTCTATGCAGCAATTTCAGCATCTCAACATATTCTCCTTTCCATATCTTTTCTTTAGTTGCAAGCATAAGTTGAGACCCTAAGGGCTTAGACACCCCCATATCTGGTAGTTTCATAATCTTCAATTCTTTGCTTTCAAGTCCATCCGCCTTCCCTTTGCTACCTACTTTTCCTTCCGCTTTCTCACTCCCAGCATCCTCCCCTGCGCCCTTATCTGTTGCCTTGCTCGAAAACCTAGATTGTGCTTTCCCTGTCCCTATCCTCCCACCCACAGTATCCAGGACCCCTTTTTCCCATCCCTTTTGCTTAAAGCTTGCTCAACCTTCTCACCCATTCTCCACTCCTCTGTACCAACACCAGTATCCTTCACAAATAGACCTTTTCTCAAGAGGACCTCCCCACTCTCCTGAGGCACCTTCACCTTTACCCCAATAGAAACCATTTTTGTGGCGTTTGCCCCGCCCCGCACTTTGTTACCTGGTGCCAAAGTCAGTGCCCGCTTCGGAGCTTGCCATCCGCTTTTGTCACAACTCCAAACCATGTCCGTCGTGCTGGCACCGAGTGCCTGAGTCCTGGAAAACACTAGGCACATACTCATTAGTGTCTCCCCCCGCTTCTGCCTCACCCCTTCTTGCCACCACCCCGACTCCACTATTTGCATATCATCCTCATCACTCAATTCGCCTTCTTCCAGACTTCCCTCCTCATAATCCAGCATCGTCACGTCAAACACTTCTTTCGCCCTAACCCAATGGGCATCCTCATTCACCCACCGCCCCATGGGTACATCAGGCAATACCACCAAACATTTTCCAATCTACCCTGTGAGGCCGTACCTTGCTTTCCCAGTCTCTCCTGTGATGAGGGACGATACATCCTATGTGTCTCCTGGTGGGGGTTGCACCAAACCCTACCTCATGTTGCACCAACGAGGCCACCACAGGCTTTTTTGAGGCAGTGATCATGCTGTCCCCCACTGCAGTCTAGCTAGCTGCATAGGGCCATGCCTTCGCTTCACCTCGGGGCCATGAAGTCGCACAAAGCTCTCCCAAGTCTGTCACCTCTGTGGAATCCTTCCCCTTCAAAAAAGACCACAGGCTCAGTGTGCGGGTAATTCCCCCATGCTTCCCCTGAATTGCCCCTGACTCTGACAACCCACGCCCAGTGCTTCACCCCCTCATGCCCAGTGCTTCGCCACGCGCCACGCCCAGTATTCTCTCCACCTGGCATGAGCTGGGATATCACACTTCCTGCAGCCTTTCCTCCTCACCCTTTCCCACTGGCACGTGACAACAATGCTCTGCGGCTCCCCGGCCACTTACCAAGGCCCCACTCCTCCCCCTCCCCTTCCCATCCCAGCAGTCGAACGCGCATTGCCCTCAGACCCACCCACCACCCGCATACACGAGGCCTCTCTGTGTGTCAGAGAAGTCCCACGCTGCTGCCTGACTACATTCACCACGTTCCCCCTCCCTAGGGCCTCAAAGCAGCTAACGTTCCTGTCTGTTTCCCTTGCAGCAGACCGGCCGGGCTAAAAAAAAGACCCTGTGGTCCACCGTACACCCTCCTGGGGTCGCTCTCCTCACGAGGGAGCAGCCACATCAACTCACCTATTTTGGCTGCCCAACGGGGGTCCAACACGGTGGCGAACAGGCAATTACCACTGCTGCAACCACCTTCGATGCCCTACGCTCCATACGACTGCCACGCTGCACTCCCACTGCCAGGAGGTCAAGGCAACCCGCCTCCTCCAAAAGCCTTGTGGCCTGGGCAACCTTATCATTAGCAGACATAATGGCGGTAAGTGTATTACTTGCTGCTAACTATAAAAGACACCTTAAGACTACCAAAGACAACAGCAAAAACGACAAACTCTCCTGATATCAGCCACCATGTCACCTCGACAAAATGGTGGCTGGGGACTTAAGATGTCCGGTTATATACACCTGGGCTATGTGTATAGCCCAAACCAGCCCAAACCGCCAGCAGTCGTTCAACTGCTCCATTCTCCAAAAATCCCAGGGGGCAGACCTCGCTGTGGTCGTCTGTCGCCCAAAACCCAGGTCTAATCATTAACACACTGCCAAAAAACTAGAGTGCAAGATTGCCGCTACCTCCAAGATGGTGGGCGCGGTATTCAGCATGTCATGACAAGTCAACAAAGAATAGTAGAATGGCAATATGTGACATAATGCAATCTACTCTGCAGCAAGTATTACTACTACTCATATAGGTTCAGCTGTTCAAGTATTCAGAATGCAGGTGACGAAAACTTGGCCCGCGAGGACTGGAAAGCTTGATGAGTCTGTCTAGAGCCTCCCAAAATCTGAATGTATGCAAACTCTCACAGTCTGTCCCTTCTACTTGGTTTATCCACACCGGCAGCCAGTCACCAAAATTACCTGAACAGTACAACAATATTAGGAAGCGAATATGAATTCCCAAGCCCCGGGTGCGATATTTAAGGCCCATTTTAAAATCCAATAGCTGGGGTTCAGAATTCGGAATTTACCAGGTGTGACAATTATCGCCTATTTCAGCCCTTCCAACTTGTGCATAACAAGCAGAGTTGGTGCTTTCCACACCGGAATCCACATGTCCCGGTATTTTCTGGGTATTTTCCTGTGGTAAATATCAGCAGGTTTGACCTATCAAGATGAGGGAAATAACAAGGGGTGTACACTTTATTCCATTCAGTCATTACCGTTAACAGTCCTGTAAATCACCTCTGAGCTTAAGCGCCTGGAAAATGCAGATGAATACCATACGATCTTTTTTCCGACCCGATAAAAACAAATAAGGCCTGTGTTCACTCTCCTGTACTTTTCATAGCTTTGTGTCCCAAACGGTCTCCCTATGACACATTTCACCTTTGACATTCTACTACCATTGCCCATGAACCCAGTAGTACTGCCTCTTCTGGCAGTGGCTTCTTTAGCTTGTCACAATTTGTAATGTTACCCCTATTCCCAAATATGGGCTTGCAATGCACCTCCTCTTACAGTATTAATCTTGAGACTACCCCTCTGTGTAAACATATGGGGATGTAAGGACCAGTGTCAGCAGCTGCATTGTTCAACTGGTTCATTCCACCATTTTTCCTGTCTGTACCAAAGTTCCTCTGGTTTTTATTTGCTTGTTTGTTTGCTTCAATGGGCCACTCATTTAAGGGAGCCCTAAAAAAGCAACTCAAGTGCTCCCCAGAGACACCTGGGGCAAGCAAGACTCTATGCAGATCTGCATATGCTGCAAACCCTGCTGATCACGAGTCTGCCCTTCTACCGAGGCCTGATTGATGGAAGTGTTAAAGTTTTAGGGGATGGAGCATGGCTGCACTCCAGGGGAAATTTCAACTGGTCCCAGGAGACAAGTGAGCTACTGCTGCCAGAGGCATCCCTCACACAGCGCAGCACCGGTCAAGCCACAAAAACAGGAACAGACGTTACTTACTAGTACCACGCCACATGGGGCATCAAACAAAGCCCCTGACGACGGGATGAGGAAGGATGATTGGGGTGGGTTGACCCCATTATTTTTGTAAGCAGCATCCTTTATCCGTTTTTGCTAAGCAGTCTGTACATCCCCCAAAGTACACAATTCAATATAATATCGAAAAGAAAGTAAATCCACAAACAGCCAGGTATCCTTGCAGCCAGGTTGGTGAAGGTTCCGCACCACACAAAATAGTGCTGATACACCCACAGTGGGTACATCTAGTATTTTCATAAAGTTGAGTCCAGTAGGGAACAGAACCTGCATGATAAAAGTTAAAATGCTGTGACCTTGCAAGCCAGATATGGAAACCTAGCTTCAGGGGATTGTAAGCCTCCTCCAGCCCAGGCCTTTATCTCGAAGCACGACTGTCCCCGATGTGCCCACGTGAGACTGCATCAACACGACAGGCCTCATGCCAAGAAATCGGAACACTTCTGTAGACCACTCTGCTTAAGTTCTCCTTTCCTCGCTCGCCTGCTCGTCTAGTCAGGCTGTCCACAACTCTTCACATGTTTCACAATGTTCACCTCCGTGCGGGCCGCCTTTAGGGCAGTTCGACAGGTGCAGGCACACCTAGTGCTGAGCTGGGGGGGGGGGGGGGGGTGTGTTTAGAAATAACTTATGAGTTTAAAATTACCTGCTGCAGAGTTCTTTGTGTGTCCATCAGTTTTCAGACAATAATAAAAATGTCCAGATAACTCTGGTGATTAAAAATATTCCTGAGGGAGCATGATCAGAGTTTTGTCTAGCAGCAGTTTTGACTCATCATAAAGTAGAGCCGATGGTTAATATGCCTGCTGCAAAAAACGTACCATGCAGATCACAGACCTGTATTTTATGTGGATAGCTCAGCAAGTTACTGTTTTTGTCACAGAGATGCTTTTGTTAATTGCAGTTCACAAGTTACAACCCTAACATAGCACAGTGACCTATAAACTGTCATCAAAGAGCTGCATGCAAACGGCATGGTATAGGTTAGAACACATTGTTTGCCCCATTATTTTATTATCTTAATGTTGCTAAAAAGACTACGTTTAGATAAAATACATTCATTTTAGTAAAGTCAGCCCCAAACACGGTAGCATGTTTAAAATACTAAGGGACTGATTTAGATATCGGCGGATGGGTTACTCCGTCACAACGGGGACGAATATCCTGTTCCGCCGCAATATAAATCCCATAATATCCTATGGGATTTATATTTCGGCGGATGGGATATCCGTCACCGTTGTGACGGAGTAACCCGTCCGCCGATATCTAGGTCAGGCCCCAAGTCTGTGCGTCTCCAGACCAGACATTCATAAAATACGCTGCCCACTAGTATGGATGACGTGATTCCTACACCTTGTAATCCTCATTGTTTAATGTAACATTTCTTATAGACTGATTTACACACGGATGATTAATTGTCTCTGTCTGTGATGTAAGGTGCTATGACACCCTACACTGGTATGGCTTGCGCTATAAAACAAATGAAATGCATGTGAGAGATGGGCTATGGAAAGATGAGCGGCACTGTTGGTGGGTGGTAGTGGGTGGTAATGAAGGAATCCATGGAGAATTAGGTCATTGGGTGGGTTGCTGAAAAACATTGTTGCACTCGGCGCACCCAAGCCCTGCCTCCGTGTGAACTGCAAACTCCAGATGAGCTGTCTCCTCTCGTGCCAAGCCCTGGGTTGAGCCACATGAACTAGCAGTGGCATAGGAAGGGGGGTGCGGTGGGTGTGGGCCGCCCCGGGTGTCATCACTGAGGGGAGTGACAAAATAGCAAATGTGTTTTAACCAGTGGGAGAAAAAAAAGTAGGGGAACTGTGGGCGGAGAATCAGAGGGCGGGAATAACCCAAGGATTGGCTCAGTGGGCGGAGCCAGAGGTGTGGCCAGAATGCGCAAATATCCCAATTTTTAGTATTTGTTTGGCATTTCACTGCCCAGTTTAATCAACCAATGGATACACATGATTATATAAGGTTATAATGAGTTATTGACAGTAAAACACATTCACAAAGTGGGATATGCTTCTAATCACAGTATGTCCCAAATACGATAAAATGTGGAAGCACAAGCAATTTTTCGCAGAGCCATGGTGTTTATCATCAGCACTTCTCCCTTTTTTCACAACAGCAGTTCAAACATGAATGGCAAAATATCCTAGTTTGCAAATGTTTTCTATATAACTCTGGCTCTGCCATATTTGCCTCCTAATGCAAGATATGCTGCATGATCTGATCATTTAAACTAATAAATTGTTTATAGCTCAAATGTATCAAAAGTTAACAAAAAATGTGACTTGTTTTGCTGCGGAGTGGATGGCTTATTGCAAAGGTTGACTGATCATCTTTCTCACTGTTGCATTTGTATGTTAGACTGGTGCTAATAAGGCAAAATCTTTCCAAAGACTGTTAGCATGTGTACACGTCAAAATAATAAAATATCAGAAAATATACTGCATTACGCTGCAGCCTTTTTTTAAATGCATAATTTAGTCAACACTGCGGCATAATTGTGTCCTCCTTTGCTGCATATTTAATTCCAGTGACCCCACAGCAAGCAGCACATGTTAAAAGTGCTTGTGAATGAAGCAGAGAGACTGTAAAGTTTGCGAACTTAGTTTGGTGTGCGTGCCAAATTCTGCATTGCCAATTCCTGGTGAGTTGCAGCTACTACTTCTGAAACAAGGCCAATGGAGCTAACTATGGGTGAGGCAGACTGGCCTCAAGGGCACTGGTGGTGCCCTGTGCATTAATGTTTGTTATTACCCTCTAATGGCCACCTCTGTCATGGATTCCCTCACTACCACCCTTTAACAGTGCCCCTCAAGTCTCCATAACCACACTCTCTCTCAGATGCATTTAATTTGATTTACAGCGCCACTCATACCAGTGTAGGGTGTCAGAGCACTTTACATCACACACATTACTCAGAGACAATCAATATGTGTGTAAATCACTGTATAGAAAATGTTACATAAGACTAAGGACTACAAGGTGTAGGAGTCACATGACAACCATACTACTAGGCGGTATAGTTTAATAGTGATTGGTCTGGAGAAACATAAACTCAGAATTTTAAAACATAATACCATGGTTGGAGGTTCTCTTTAATAATCAGAATTGATTTCTGTCCAAAAGAACACTTTTTGCAACATTAGGATAATCAAAGACTGGGGGGAAAACATAACGCTCTAATTTATACCTTGCAGGTTGTATGCAGCTCTTAGATGAAATTGAATAGCTCACTGTTGTATGTTAGGATTTTAACTTATAAACTGCAAGTAACAAAAGGAGCTCTCTGACAAAAGCAGTAGCCCACTGACCTATTTACATTATGTGCACGTTGTGCTCTGTGTAGGAAGGTGGAATCTGACTACATGGTTGCCCCACTTTTTTCCTGGTGTTTTGCTGGTTTTCGACTTAGTCTGCCTGGGATCAAGCTATTCAGGACCCCAGCCTATCTGCTTTCTCCCTTAAATTGATTACAAGTACTATAGGTACACTCCAGATTGGATTCTGGGGTACCCTTATAAGTTCCTAGTATATGGTATACTATGTACCAAGGGCATAGGTACCCCATAGGCCTACCAGGGGCTGCAGCATGTATTGTGTCACCCCTGGGAAGCCTTCCAAAATGACACCACAGGTCTGCTACTGCAGCCTGGGTAAGGTGGTGCATGCACCCCTTACTGAGATATAGGTTCACTATATCTCTCCATATCACTGCACATATAAACCTATCAGACACCCCTATGGCAGACCTTACCAATCCTGAAGGCAGGGTGCTGGGTTTTATGTGAGAGGGTGCCCATGCATGAGCAGAGCCCCTCAGCAGCCTTCAGAACCTTTATTCTGGGGTTGTTTGTGATGCTGCCAAACCATACACTCTTAAGTGCATTATAACCAAACGGTAAATGCTAACTTTGGAATGGCTGCACGGAAACATGTTGTATTTGGTGTCAAACACTTTGGAATCATACCCCCACTCCAGTAACTGGTGTGGGAGTATGATCCCACCCTTCTAGAGGGAGAGACATGACAGCACCGGTATACCCGGCACCAGCTAACAGAACCCTGGCATCACAAAATGGATGCTGCCAGCCACAGACACGAGTCTGCCCTCCTGTTGCTGGACGAAACTCCGGCAGGGGAGGCCTGGACAATAGGTTTCCTGTCACAGGGAGGTGTCACCACCTCCCAGAAAGGCTTTAGTGTATTGGGGCTGGGTGGGTGCACTCCAAGAGTGCTTTGAAGTTCAGCACTGGAGGCACATTTGGTGTCCCTGTACATAGTCCAGCTCAAACCGGTTGCAGGGGCTACCAGCCCCTGCAATGGCGCGAAACTGGACAAAGGAAATGGGTGTAGCCACCCCTCTTTCCTGACCCTCCCATAGGTGGGTCCCTAGAGTTTGTCCCACCCCTTCCTTGGGGTGGGACAAACTCTGGCTACAGGACCCCTGGCTACAGGACTTTAGATTACACCTGGACGAAACTCTGATACTGAATCCTGGAACTTCAACGATCTACATTGAACTAGATAAGTAAAGAATCTCCCTTGGAGGAAAGGAGTTACTCCCTGCAAGGCAGGCACCAAAGACAGATCTGACCGGTTTGCAGCTCCGAAGCTCCCGCCAGACTCCGAAGAATTTTGTAACGTAGGAGGTGGGTTTCCGTGGTCTTAGAGGTCGAACAGTGCCCACAGCAAGTCTGAGGCCCGTATCCCTCATGGCGACTGTGCAAACCGAACACCTGGACACCACGTCACTTTGCAGAAGCATCAGCTTTCCAACAACTCCTGCAGCTAAGCTTTGGATTACTTATAGCCCTGACCCCGAGCAGCATTTGCACTGAAGATTGCCCGCCTACACTCCATGAGTGTTCCGTGAGCTGGCCCTTTGTGTTTTCTCTCGAGGTTCCTTCGTGATCCCTAGTCCGTCGACTGGTGGGTCCCTGTGAAGGCAACTTTACCTCTAATTAGGCTTACCTGATTGCTCCAGACGTGTCCTGACTCTCCATTGCATGGGGAGTCCCCAGGACCTTGCTGGTCCGCACCAAAGCATCTTTTCTCTTCCTGCGTGGGTTGCTGTTGCCAAGGCTTGTTGTGTTCAATACGCGGACCGACACCCCAGCACTCGACATCCTTTGTGGGACAGCTCAAATCCAGCTTCTGGTTGTCGTCGACGCCTCCTGGTCCTCGTGGCTGCACCTCTTCGCACTTGAATCACCCAACATCGGTGGGCTTTCATCTACCGTGCCCCTGGTCACTGGCAAGTGACCCAGACTCTGTACCCTCTGCTTTCAGGTTCTTCTGATCTTCGATCCAGGCTTGGATCACACCGGACACTTTTCTCCTTCCCGGCAGCAGCACTTTGCAGTAGATCGCCATTGAAATCAACGACGATCCCTGACACCATTTGACACCTATGCACCCGGTTTATCTAGGTGAGGTAACTCAAGTACTCCGGTGCTCCCGTGGGTGGTTTCTTGGGGTCCCAGCGATTCTACGTGCTTTAGGCACTGTGTCTAGTCAAATCGTGGTTCTTATACCCCTTTCTTAATATATGGTTTGGTCTGCCCCTAGGGCCCATTGTATATTGTGCGATTTACTGTTGTTTTAGAACTGTATTATTGTGTATCTTGGACTCTAATCTCATAAAGAGATTAGTAGTGAGTGTTTAGAAATAAATACATATATTTTATATATACCTTGTGTGGATCTCCTTTCATTTAGTAATTCAAGAGGTTATAATCTGGTAAACCAAGCTGCTTTACACTCCTTCAAGACTTAGCCTGAAGGCTGCTCTCCATAGCTACCACTAGGATAGCTTTCAATAAAGGTTGTCTTTAAACCTATCATCAATAAGGGTTGTTTGGTCTGGTACAAGGTGCCCACTATAACTAGTGGACAGCATATACCAGGCCAACTTCTCACAATCTGTATGGTACATGTTCTTTGCAGCAGGCACATTAACCCTCTGAGCTACCTTTCCATGAATCAGAACTTCCACTAGACAAAATGATCTCTCTCTAGGAAGAACATTAAACACCAGAGTCATCATGACATTTTTATTGTTGCCGAAAATTGCTGGAGGCCAGGAAGGAGGCAGCAAGCACTTTTAAAACCTTAATATACTTGCAAACATAATGCCTCCACCCAAAGTCAGCACCCGGTGCGGTCACACCGGTTGCACTGCCCTAGAGCTGGCCCTTCTCAAGTGTCCTGTGACCCAGAACTGCCCAGGACTCCGCAGGCACACGCCGGGAGCACTTTAAGATCGAATATTTTTAAAATCAATGTGATATTTCTGTGTATCTGTTTTTAAAACAAACTAAGCCTACCACAAACAGCTGAGAGCGCTCCTTAGCGCCGGCTGCAACGATTCCTTGACGCCATTCCGGCGAGACTCTAGGCCACGCCCACTTCCAGGCCACGCCCCCTCAGGCAGCATATTTAAGCGCCAAACCGAGCGCCGCACTCAGAACTGCCCAGGACTCCGCAGGCACACGCCGGGAGCACTTTAAGATCGAATATTTTTAAAATCAATGTGATATTTCTGTGTATCTGTTTTTAAAACAAACTAAGCCTACCACAAACAGCTGAGAGCGCTCCTTAGCGCCGGCTGCAACGATTCCTTGACGCCATTCCAGCGAGACTCTAGGCCACGCCCACTTTCAGGCCACGCCCCCTCAGGCAGCATATTTAAGCGCCAAACCGAGCGCCGCACTCAGAACTGCCCAGGACTCCGCAGGCACACGCCGGGAGCACTTTAAGATCGAATATTTTTAAAATCAATGTGATATTTCTGTGTATCTGTTTTTAAAACAAACTAAGCCTACCACAAACAGCTGAGAGCGCTCCTTAGCGCCGGCTGCAACGGTTCCTTGACGCCATTCCAGCGAGACTCTAGGCCACGCCCACTTTCAGGCCACGCCCCCTCAGGCAGCATATTTAAGCGCCAAACCGAGCGCCGCACTCAGAACTGCCCAGGACTCCGCAGGCACACGCCGGGAGCACTTTAAGATCGAATATTTTTAAAATCAATGTGATATTTCTGTGTACCTGTTTTTAAAACAAACTAAGCCTACCACAAACAGCTGAGAGCGCTCCTTAGCGCCGGCTGCAACGATTCCTTGACGCCATTCCGGCGAGACTCTAGGCCACGCCCACTTCCAGGCCACGCCCCCCAAATCCGCTTATAATATGTGCTACCAGAGGAAGCGCAGCGGACGAGCGCAGCGGGAGCGCCGTTTGCGCGCCGAAGGCGCGCCTAAGGCAAGCCCGTCTGCGCCCGTCCGCGCCAGGACAGAGCCCAGGGCCAGACCCCCTGCTCAAAAGGATAAAGAAATCGTTCATAGGAAATACACTTCACAAGAAATCTTGTCGTTAAGATGCTCCGCAACTTGCCCACCAATAGATCTGCAGAAAGAAGGTAAGCAATGTCCTTGCTGCCCTCTTAAATTCGATTTCGCCACAATAAATAACACAAATAAGATTTCTATAAATAACAATATAGAGAATACTAAAATGTGTACTATCAAGGCAGGGCTAATAAACGCCAGATCAATGGTAAAACACAACACCCACATCGTCTATTTGATCGAAAACCAAGAAGTCGATGTATTGTTTGTAACGGAAACATGGGCGGATGAAGCATCCGACGCCGACCTCTCATTAGCAATACCCGAAAAATACTCATTATATAGAGTAGATAGAAAAATGAAACGGGGAGGAGGGTTAGCGATTATAGCTAAAGAAAGCCTCAGGATTAAGAGCTCTGAAAAAGGTAGCCACCCTGACTGTGAAACCATGACATTTCAAATTATGGTTACAAACAAGTATACTTTCAATGGGCTACTAATTTATAGACCACCAAATGCAAAAAAAACGCCCATTGAATTATTAAGTCCCTTCCTTGAATCTTGTGTAATGAACCAGGACTATACAATATTGGGAGACTTCAATTTACATTTGGAGAAAACCACAGACCCCAGAATCAACACCTTTAAAGAGGCAATGGCTAATTTTGATCTAGACCAAAAAGTCCATTTAGATACACATGTAGCAGGACATACACTTGATGGTATCTTTACATCCTGCCAAAAATTAACAAAGGTAGAAGTCCACCCGATCGCATGGACAGATCATAAATTAGTATCCTTCCAGCTAGAGACTATAGAGGACCTGGGAAAACCAACTGAAATTCCCAAGAGAGTCACTTATCCTGATTGGTCAAAAGTAGACCCTCAAATATTAGTAGAGGTAATGAACTCCTCATTTCCAACGCTAGAAAGTGACAGCAATATAGCCTGCACGCAATTCAACGATTGGTTAAAAACAGCCACTCAGAGTTCCGTACCACAGAAAAGAGCGACCTTCAAAAGGAAGTCACCTTCACAACCCTGGTACTCGGAAGCTTTAAAAACACAAAAACAGACCTGCAGAAGAGCAGAGAAAAAGATCGCAATATGACCCCAAATTAAAGGTAGACTATAAAAATGAACTGGCCACCTATAAAAATATGATAATCGCAGAAAAAAGCAAATTCTTTGTACACAAAATAAATGAATCCAAGAACTCGAGTAAAGATCTGTTCGCAGTAGTCAAAAAACTTGCCAAAATCGAAAATAATAATCCAGAGGATATATAATCTGACTTCTGCAATACTTTAGGCCACTTCTTCATAAATAAAGTGTCTTCAGTATATGAACTATTTAAAAACAATCAGATAGACCATATAACTCAAAACCCCACAAATAACACAAAACTAGACAACCAACCCAGCGGCACCCCATCCTTTCACTGGTCCTTACCTACAGTGGAACAAATTATTAAGGAAATAACGACAACCAACTCAGGCAGTCCCTTAGACCCATGTCCACCGAAGATATTGCAAATATGTTCAGAACAAATAGGACCAGCACTTCAAAAATTGTTTGAAGTAATTCTGAACACCAGCATATTTCCAAATGACTGGAAAACCATTTCAATCAGGCCACTACTGAAAAAACCCCATCTGGACAGTGAAGTCCCCAGCAATTACAGACCCATAGCTAGGATTCCTTTCGCCGCAAAAGTGCTGGAGAAACTGCTGAACAAACAGTTCTCAAGGTACCTACTGGACAACAATTGGCTTGACCACTCTCAATTCGGATTCCGGGAAGGGCACGGAACAGAAACAGCCCTCCTCACGGCCACCGAGGAACTTAGAAGTATACTAGACAAGGGGGAAAAGGCCGCCTTGGTGCTATTAGATCTCTCGGCGGCCTTCGACACGGTCAGCCACGAGATACTAATAAAACGCATTAGGGAAGCCGGAGCTAGCAACCACGCGTGCAATCTCATCGTATCCTACCTCAAGGACAGAAAATTCACAGTTGAATTAGGAGAAGCAAAGTCAGACTCCTTTAAAGTACCATGCGGTGTCCCACAGGGCTCTTCATTAAGCCCAACACTTTTTAATTTATATGTGGCCCCCCTTGCTGAAGTAATAAGAGAAAATGGCTTTACACCAATATCCTACGCCGACGATACACAAATTGTCATTTCCATAGGCAAAGACAATAAAGTAACAGCCAAGAGATTCCAACTATGCATGCTAAAAGTTAGTCAATGGATGCAACAAAATTGCCTCAAACTCAACGGAGAAAAGAGTGAGGTAATGATTCTGGGAGGTAATGCTGATATCTGGTCCCCAGAGTGGTGGTCTCCTGAACTGGGAACAAGACCAGAACCCTCAGAGAAGGCTAAAAACTTGGGATTCATGATAGACACCAAATTAAAATACGAAGCCCAAGTAAACAAACTAGCCTCGTCTTTCTGGCTGATATTAAAAATGATAAGAAAAATACTCCCATATCTGCCTCAAGACACACGCAGAACGGTAGTGACAGCCCTTGCACTGTCTCGATTGGACTATGGTAATGCATTATATGCGGGAGCCAGAGTAAAAATCATGGAAAAAATGCAGCGACTCCAGAACGCAGCGGCACGACTGATACTGGAAATTCCAAAGTTTCAGCCTATTAATCATAAACTAGAGACACTCCATTGGCTACCTGTGGCCAAGAGAGTCAAGTTCAAATCACTGTGCTTAACCTACAAGGCACTGCAGGGCAAAGGCCCTCACTTCCTGAAAACACACCTGAAACATTACGAACCTTCAAGGCTTCTCAGATCTGGTCAAAAAAAAACTGATAGCGATACCCAAGTTTAAACGATCAAACTGGGGAGGAAGAAGTTTCCTCGTTCACGCAGCACGGACATGGAACTTACTACCACTTGATGTAAAAAACAGCCCAACTCTGGAGATATTTAGAAAGAAAATCAAGACTTGGCTTTTCACCGCATAAACTAAACTAACTCCAGACCTGCACCGGAAACTGGACAATTCATAGCGCCAAGACACCTCCGGGCATTCGTGCGCTTTAGAAATGGACAAATCAAATCAAATCAAATCAAATCTCAGTGGCAGAGTCACTGTCGCTCTAGGGTGTGCTGCTTCATAGGCCTGTCTGCAAGACTGGAGGTGAACTTCAATGTGGATTGTGGTGGACAAACCTTGAAGGTTAACCCACACTTGCCACTGCTAGGGTCCACCTGCTGGTGTTAATACACCAGGGCTTCTAAGGTCTTGCGAAGCCTTCTAAGGTGTAGCATGGGATTATGCTCTCTCAGGAGAGTGGTCTGGTGGACTGGTTATTAAGGCTGAACCTGGTTCCCCAGTTACAAATTCAGGAGCTCTGGCCATAGTGCCACATCCTCTCCCCCACTAAACACCATACTGCCCCAATTAGAAAAACTCACACTGCCTTCAACTACAACCCAATTGTTGCCAGCTATAAACACCTGGATGCGGCTCAATTTAAATGACGCAGAGCAATATGCTGCCTACAAAATAAAAGTGACAACATCCTGGAAAAAGCAAACACTCATAGGGAATGCAAAATTTAGCAAACCATGTGAATTGTAAGCAGGAACAACATGGTTACCTTAATGCGTTTACACTCACTATTCAGAAATCAGTGAGTGCTTTTGCCTGAAAAGTTAAGGACATGACTACAGGGCCCTGAATAGACCCATTTCAATGCCCATTGCTTATATCCTTACAAAACGTAAGCAGTATGGTAAAAAGACCACATCCCTGGACGCATTTTGTTTTCCAATCCACACTTTGCAGTACCTCCAGGATTGGGGCACTAGTTGCAAGCCCAGGGAAAACAAAGACAAGAAAACAAAAATAGCGCTTCACTGGCAAACTCTGGCAAACTCTGTAAAAGTGGCGCTAATGTGTTTGGGTGTGAATAAAATCAATCTGGCCAGTTTGCTACCAGCAGGTGCGCAACACCCATTGGCACACACACAGCCGCACCCGAGCACTTCACAGGTCTTTTAAAGACCCATGTTAATGAGGCCTTGCTGTTGTTTCACCCCTTCGAAGAGCCCCTGCAGCTCCACTCTGCCTATTGCTTAAAGATTAAGCCCCCCCAACCCCCCCCGCTCGAAATTTGGCTCTAGTAGCGCCTCTGGCTACCAGTCTGTCTTACTTTACTTAGTTAGTTTTTCCTATTTTTAACCTTTTATTCCAGATGCTGCACATTTCCAGCAAAAAGTATTTTCTTTTTTGGATCCATTTCACAGGGAAGGAAATAAAAGAAAGGAGAGGAAAGAGAGTGAAAACCCCGTCTTGAAATCTCGGTTTTCTGTAAGAGAAGAACTGCTAGACAGAAAGAGAGGGAAGAGGGAAAGAGTTGGGGGGAGGGAGGAAGGCAGCTGAAGCTACAGAGCAGAAGCGGACACTGTATTTTGCTTCTCTGGGGAAGAAGAAAAAGACAGAGTCCTGTTACTTCTCTGCCGCCCTTCCTCGAACGCCGAGCTTTATAGGCGATGGTGATTTCTTGCGTCCCGGGACGCATTTTCAAAATAAAAAAGTAGGGGAATGGAATAGCTGGAATTGAAGAAGTAGGGGCACGCCGTGCCCTGCCGTTCCCCCCCACTTCGAGCACTGGTTTTAACACATATTCTTGCCATTTTGTCAAGCCGGGGATGACAAGAAATGTTTCGCACCGGGTACCACCTGACCTTGCTACGCCACTGTGAACTAGAGGCCCTGGGTGTGTACTGTAGTCCTATGGTCAGCGGCTCTCACAGGGGTGTAGGGATCTGCGTGCATGGTATAGCAAAAAAAACTATGATTATCGCAGCAGGACCCGCAGGTGCTGTAGCACCAAGGTGCAGGTGTTTCACTGTGTCCCGATTATGGCGGTCATTTTCTACCTAACTGGTGGAGAGAAGGGCCCGTTTCTGTTATGCAATAGGGTCCATGGTACCCTTGGTACACGGCTCTTGAAAGTCCTGTGATTGGCCCCTGTGTACTGAAAGCTATGGGTGGGTGTCCCATGCCAGTCCTGGGTTTTATGGTTCCATGTAATCTGCATACCCTGGGCGAGGGGTCTCTTTGTCCTATTAGTCATGGCAGTGTGTACTGCAGGATCGTGGGTCTATGGAATGTGTGTAGTCCACACTCTAGCTGTAACCCTACTCCAGCTGTGATCGGTCCCTTGGCCAACTTTCCGGGCCTGAAGTATACGCCTGGGGCCACCATCCTCACACTCAGACCTTCTGCCCCAGCAGACGCCTCTGAAAGGCCTGATGCCAGGCGCGTGAGCTCGTCATCCGCTGCCTCCACCGCAGCGGCGCGGGGCACGCGCTCCCCCGAGGCCCCTCTGTGCCTTAAGTGCAGTCTCTTGTCACCACCCGTGTTCCGTAGATGGACGCGTCCGCGGACTGTCCTGGCAGCCCTGGGTCCCCTGGCACGGCACGTCTGACGCCTGCGCCCTTCCGCATCACCGTCCATGAAGGCCTGCCACAGAGTCCCGCCTGACGAGGGATGCGAAGTGACGGCCCGTCCCCGGGACACGGTCACCTTGATGGCCTCCAACTAGTCTCAGCAGAAAACCTGTATCCTGGGTGAGGCGCCGGAGGGATGGGAGAGCTGAGACAACTTTACCAACTCTCCCATCACGACGCTCTGTGCCCTGATCCCCAACTAGGAAATACCCCTCAATGGAAAGCGTATGAGCTGCCAACGTTCTGTGCCCTGGTTCCCTACCCTGGAGTAACCCCTGGGGGCAAGAGGAGTATGCGCCCTGTACACACGATGAGCTCTGTCAGAACTGGCGCTTCAGACTGACCAGAAATACCCCCGAGGCCAGAGGCCGACTTCCGATGCTACTTGTGACTAGACTGACGAGAAACACACAGATGAGAGGTCCAGGGCTTTAAGTGGGCCGGGTCTCACCGGTGCTGAGCACCGGCAGTTTTCTAAAGGGGGCTTCGAAACGGGTCTCTATGGGGCTCTGTTTTGTGCCCTGCCACAGGCAGTCCGTTTTTCCCGGAGTGCAGACAGCAGGCACATGGATGTGTGCGTGCTTACACTGCTCACTTCTAACTAGTGGAAAAGTTGGGATGACTTCATGCCAGGTGAGCTTTGTAGGGGAACAGAAATCCTTTAAAGAGAGTCATTATCTCTCTGGATTTCCCTTCTCTTTTTGAAACTCAGGAGCAGTAACATTGTCGTTGTGTCACCGGGGCTTAAGTGGAAGCTTTTTCAATTTTTTATACAAACCATAATTGCTGCTTATTTATCTTAAGCAACTAACAACCATTGGCAATGCCAATATTCCTGACTTGTTGTAGGTATGAGGTTACTTGTATCATATATCTGGATGCAATGACAAAACAGAAAAGTGGCTGGGAAATACATGAAAAATCGGGTTGTCTAAGCGTCACTGTGCATTGGTACCTGTTGAAAAATTATCCCACTGGGGCGTGTGCATGTCTGGACAGGGCACTGCTCATCGGAAAAAAGAACAAGCATTGGTTTGGGGATAATGTGGTAATGCATGCAGTGTTAGTACATTAGAAGGAGACACAAGTGGGAGCCAGGAGGAACAGACTAAGTGCTATTTTAAAACAGTCCATCATGCAGTTCAATGCAAGCACTTACGTGGAGGCAGAGGGATACACTCATACAGCCAACAGTATTAAGTGAGACACAGTGCTTAATTTGAACCGGTGGTTACCAGTGAGGCCCACCGGTACTCATTTTTGGCAACCACCACTTTCTTTTGCGCATCAGATATTGATCTCGACCAAGAGAGGGGAAAACACACAAAATAAAAAAAACTGAGGAAGAGAAAGAAGGAAAAAACGTCAAAAAGGGAAAAAAATAAGGACTGGCAGGAGTGAGAAAAAGGGACAGCAGTGTCTGGTAGTGGATTAAAGAGGCCTGAGGTGAATTCAACAATATGAAGCCTTGGTATTCAGTGCACCTATTTTTAATAGCACCACTGGAGCGGAGCTTTGGGCACAGGCACTCATTTTTTTTACAAATTAAACACTGAGAGATAATTACTCCACTGGGCTAAGCCAAGGCATGATTGACCAAGTCCCTGGCTAATGGCTAAAAAAGGCTGGGCGGAGAAGCCACTGGTATAAAAGAGCGAACCTAAAACCTACTTTATAAATATTGTTAGTAGTAGGCCTGATTGACAGCTTTGTTGTCAAAACTAGACCCAAATACCTACAACTAAAATCTCAAGGTTGACTTCATGGGATGCTGAAGTTGATGTGGCTACAGTTTTATCATCCCATTGTAGAAGCCTAGCCCTCAGTCTGTGTACATACATTGTCTGAAGGACCGTCTGCCCTCAGAGTTGCTTTAAAACCTTTTAAGAATTTTAGTAACCCTGGATATTGTATTGTATCTTACTGTATTCAATTGTAATGAATTGTATTGTATTGTATTGTAGAATTTTTACTCTTGGACTAAAGCACTTTACAGAAAGCCTAGTTGAAGTGTTTTTCATTATTGTTGAGTTTTGGTGTCTTGTGTGAAGCACGTAGAGTGTGTTCCAGACTTGGCACATCAGCTTGTACACATATATTATACATGTGGTTGTATGCAAAATTGAAGTGAGGATAGAATTGCAATTTGCTTATACAGACCATTTAGGATTGTGGACTTGGTTTCAGTTGAGCCCTGATTTTGGGACAAGCCATGTCTTTATCTCTCTTCTGAATTTGCAATATTTGTTGATGCTCCTTCTCAATTTGTGGGATTATATTCTGCAGCTTGCATATCTGAAAAGAGAATAATCTTCCTCCTATACAGGTTTTTGAAGAGGGGGAATGACCAGGTCCTTGGTGGCTTAATCCACAGTTAGAAACTTGGGAATCCATATTGATAACGTTCTCTCTATGCGTTCCCAAGTTCAGGCTTTGGTGGGGACCTGTTTCGGACTACTCCGGATGGTGAGAAAGTTTCTTCCACTTCTCCCATTGGATTGTAGGAAGATTGTGATCCAGGCACTGATCACATCCAGACTAGACTATGGGAACATCCTCTACCTGGGCTTGCCAGATTTTCTCCTACAACGCCTTCAGGTGGTGCAAAATTTGTCAGCCAGGGCTATTCTCCGCCCAAAACCGAGATCCCACATGGCACCGTATCTCAAAGCACTTCATTGGCTCCCGGTGAGGGAGCGTATAATGTTTAAGGCTTTAGTAACTTTCTTTAAGGCTCTTCACTGCAAGGGGCCCAGCTACCTCCGACGGCGTGTTGGCTGGTCACTCCGACAAGGGCAATGAGATTAACCTCGGGGTCTTATGCTTGTGTTTCCAAGGTGCGCCTGGCACGCAGGGGCAGTAAATCCTTTAGCCTTCTAGGGGCACAGGCATGGAATAAACTTCAGTTGCCCCTTAGACTTTCCACAGATTTGACGAATTAAAAAAAATTGTTGAAAACTTGGCTCTTTGGGAGTTAAATCATTTCTTTGTCAGCATTGTGTGATTCAACAGTGCCAGGAAACTCCTTTTGGAGTAGCTGTGCGCTTTATAAATTTATGTCATTCATTCATTCTGGGTCGTTCTCAAACTGCAGTTTCTACTTAGGTTTCATGGCCTGCATTTTAATTGCAAGAATGTTGATCCCACCCTATGGTTCACCTGGTGTGCAATGCAGGGGGGTTTGAAGGATGTTCTTGTCACTGGTAATCAGTATAATTCCATAAGAGCAAAGGGGGGTATGACAGCCAGTGTGTTTAAGGTAAAGACTTGTCTGACTGGCACATTTTGGATTCTTAGTCTATTGGCAAATCATTTTATACTGAGTCAAATCTAGAAGCCATTTGCATAGTGCAGACAGGACAAAACTAAGCCTAAAATAACAATGATTATTTTCATAGTGTAGAATGAGTCTCATCATTTTGTTTGCTTGCCATAGAAGTGAGATTTGTGACTCCATGACCCATCCCTCAATGTAGCTGACGGCTGACCCATTTGAATGGGCTAAGAAGATACAGAGTTACTATTTTTTTAGACCCCACATGTGAGTATTCAATTTTTTTAAAGAGTTGAGTTTGACATGATTCTTTAGCATCCTTTATTCCACAGTCACTAGGCCTTCTCTGAGTGCAGATGTCTTGAGTACCAAAGATTGTCCTGGTTTAAGATGATCTGAGTATCATCAGCATAGTTGTAGCATGTGAGGTTCAATCAATTCAATGGGTGAGTAAGAGGGAATAGACACATACAAAGTAAGGAGACTATTGTTGAGACCTGTGGGACACCTACTTGATAGATGTAGGATGTTGAGTTGAAATGATGTCCTTAGGGTAAGATTTTGTCCAGTTCAGCACAGTGTGTCGGATTCCAATGCCAGATAGTCTCTTGGCTAGAATTTTGGACGTCAACCATGTGAAAGGCTAACAATTGATCAAGAAGAAGTAGAACTGCAACTCCATTTATATTGACTGAATTCTTGAGGTCATCCCAGGGGGGCAATTAGTGCTGATTCAGTGCTGTTCCAGGGTTTGATATCATTCTGTCTATCAGATAGTAGACTGCTTTGTTTAATGAAGGTTGGGATATAGAAGAAATCTGTGTTTTTTATATGGGTTCAGCCGGAAAAGATCTATTAGGTATTAGGTTGTAGTTTGAGTTTGTTGGCTTATTCTGGTCAAGCCCATATTTCTTCATTATTGGCTAGCTGAAGGATGTCAGGTCACTTGGGAACTCAGCTATGTTGATAATGAAGAGTTTATGGTTTAGCCGTACTGCAGAGGTTTTTTGGAGAATGGTACTGTCAATGTTTGGAGGGCAAAGATCTGCAGGGGGACTGTCACAGTTCTGCATTTTATTAAATCATTTTTTATTTTCTGTTAGTTGGTTGAACTGAAATAGCACAGTTTAAGCTGTGTGTTCAGTGTAAACCTTTTTGATTTGGAAGAGGAAGTGAGTCTCTCATTGTTTGCATTTTAGGAAGTACATTTCAACATTAGTTTAGTTGCAAATATGTATTTTGCTAAGGCATCACAGACTTATTGAGAGTGTTTAAGGGTTAACAGGTTTTGTTTGGTGAAGAATTACAAATTCTATCACCTACATCCTACTGGTCAGCCAGGACGCAGTATACACATTCCTAATAAACATAACACCCATTTTCTCCTCCCACACTCTACGGTACATAGCAAAGTTACTGACTGGTTAATAGTTGTGACTATCTTAAGTGATAATAGAACCATTGAGTTCACCGCCAGGATTAAACGCCAATATGAGGTCAACTGGCCAGGAGTTATTGAGAGATTTTCATGAGCACTATAGCCTAGGACAGGTAAATTCATTAAATTCCCCTGAAAGAAAACTCAGAAACCGTGGTCAATCGACATTATACGCTTTGAGTATATGCCCTAGGCAGTAAGTGATCTTTCCCATTCCCAAGGTGTCGCAGAGAGGAAGCATTCCGTCCCTCATGGTCCGTGCCGTAAGCTTCAGCACCAATTGAACTGCTGCCATCAAAGCAAGTAGAAATTGCCTGCCTGACTGCAACTTCGTGGACTCTACTTCAGGAAAGGGTAAGCCCAGGATAATCAATCCTAGATCATGTGTGATTCGGATCCTAAATATTGTATGTGCACTTTGTATGGCATCTCTCCAATATCAACCCCATGCTGGACAGTACCACAAAAGGTGAATGAGGGACCCAGTCGCATCCCTTCTCCTCTAGCAATCGGTTGGCTTTGTTGGGGCCCAGGCATGTCACTTTTCTAGGGACCAGTACCAAGACTTTAGGAGTTTATGTTGAGTTTCTTTTTATTTCTCATTGTGCATAGTTGTGCTGCTTTCGTCATATAGCCTTCCTCACTCTTCATCAATGAGCTCTGTACCAAGCTCCCTCTTCCACTGTCGTTGTCCCAGGCTTTTATCCAAGGTTGTCACAAGGGGTTGACACCATGAGTATCAATCTACATATTGAAGGTATTCTGTGTCTGTCGTAATTTCTGTCCTTCATCCATGCTCAAACTCATCAAGGTCAAGGGATGCACCAGTCTTGCCTAAGGAATGTAAGTCTCAGGAGGTAGAAAAACCATTCAGTCCCTGCGAGACTAACATACCCTTTAATCACTATAAACAACTTAATCCTCCCTCAAGGAATAATAACCCTGCCAGCAAACCCCTAGACTCTCCCCAGAACCTGAACTAATTCCTAACTGTGACCCAGGGTGAACTCCATGTTATCCAATGGACGGGTAAATGGGGAGGGATACAAAGTGAACCTCTTCCTGAAACTACACTTATTCCATATGTTCAGAGTTACTGTGTTAGTGGAGAGGAGTAAAGGCACCAGCTCCTTTGTGATTTCCCCAACCACTGTACTGGCAACTGGGGAGGAGCATGATCAAGGGCTCAATGAAACAGTACTGTTTCACAGTCTGCTTCCCCCCACTGTATGGAAAGCGCAGTTATTTAATAAAGATAAGCCATGTTGAACTGCCGAAAGATAGAAACATCTACTAGCTACTCTTGGCTGGCTACCACCCCAAATAAGGAGTTGATTGCTAGCTCAGTTTGTCTGAGTAGCTTGAAAGGTGTCAGTAGTGGTATTGCCTGGCACATGTATAAGCTTCTAGGGAGGAATGTCATATTTACAACAGGAACTATAACAAACCAAGAAATGTGCCCCATGTGTCATTTTGCAAGTCCTTCCCTAGTTTTCTCAAGAATGGGAAGTAGCTGAGAGCTAGGACTAGGGCCACTAAGAATGCAGTTTGCACTCCCGGATAGAGAACTGTTTTTGTGGTCCAGCAGGTTGGAAAGAGCGTATGATAGGCCTTCCTCTGATTTACAGTCAAATTTAGGCACGGCGCTTCGGATTTGGTGATATTTACTGCTTGATAGCTATATAGCTCTTCGGGGAAGAGTGGAATGGAGGAGAGTGGTTTGGAAAGTGTTTCCGTAATATCATGGACATGGCCAGTGTTCTACCCGATGTGGTCTACAATCTGAACACAATTAGCAAGAGCTTCAAAGGTGAAGGTGAGTAAGGTGGGCAACAGGCAACCCTAATGTATGCCCTCTGTGTTTGATAGCTTGCAATGAGCCATTTGACAAAGCGTGAACAAAATCCCAAAGCATATACCAGTCGGTCAGATGTCTAGTTTACTCTGTCAAATACTTTCTCTGATCCGTAATACACCCTGGACATTTCTAAGAGTTCTTTGGGTGTTTACAACTATGTGCACAATGTTTTTGTTTTATCACCACATTGGCATCATGCGATGGATCCTTAATGGTCTTGTCTGGTCCCATGAACCACTGCCTGACCTTAAAAAAATTTAAAAAAAGCTTTTCAGTTTTTGTCTTTTACATGCGTTCTGTTTTCCTTAAAGGGAAACGGGCAGCATTTGTACAAAAAGTTGCTTTATTTAAAAAGCAAACACAGACATGGTGGTCTGCTGTCCCCAGCAGGCCGCCATCCCTGTAATTACTGCCCATTCCCAATGGGTTGCAAATTGCGACCTGCTTTATGAATATTGATGAGGCAGTTCATTTGCGACCCTATAGGGAATCGCTAAATGTGTCTGAGACACATTAGTGCATTCCGTTTTGAGAGTCGCCAATTGCAAGTAACAAAATAATCACAATTCGCGACTTGCGTAACGGAATGGTCGTACATCTGGCCCCTAGACCCATAAGAAAGTTTGGGAGGTGAATGAGATGGACCCATTCGAATACTTTCAAACTAAATATGACATGAACGCAATCCAATGATTTAATACTTACAGCTTAATGAGGCACTGGCCTATGAGATTATGCCAGACAAGGAAATGAAAGAAGATTCACTTCTAACGAGAAGGCTATTAGACAGACAGATGCTAAGGTAGGCCATTTTCCTTACTTCTAGAACCATCATGATGAATACCCTCAACGAACGCAGTACTCTTAGATAGAAACAGCAGGGAGATATAGGAAACATAGAGGATACCAGGTGGGAAGAAATAGTGAAGGCCCCTGGGGAAATATCAATTGAAAGATTGCTTCAGATTAAGCCAAAAACATTTTTTGTGTAGGATTTATTGTACTAGAATCAGTGCTTGATTTGTAAAATATTAAGTGCCAGGGCTCTGGCCAGGAGGCCACTGCAGCTTGCACCATCCATTGCCCTTGCAATTGCTGCCAAAACAACTACTTATCATCTCTCTTGCATGTACATGCGACAGTTCAGATTATTCCAGGTCCCCAAAGCTAAAGGAATGGCTGGGGAGGCAGGTATTAGCACAATTTTAATGTATATTGTATTAATAAACAACCGTTGTTCTGCTCATCTCTAAATTAGATGAGCGGTGCCACCATGTGTAGACTGTCAACACCATACTTAGAACAGTTAGGTGCTGGTGCCGAGCACCGGAAATCAATTAGGTGCCGGTGCTGAGCACCGGAAAGCACCGGCTCAAATTAAGCACTGACTAGAATACAATTACACAAATTTGTATTCATCAATAACAATTGATGTGGACGGCAATGTGGTCAGAAGGTGACTTTATATCACACTATCTGGGAATGTCCTAAAATCCAAAAATACTGGATGAAGATTACAAACCCACTGGAGGGGATTATGGGCAGATCAATACAGATATCTCTACTTGCTGACTTATTAGGAGTCTGGATATACGTGGATTTAACTAGATATCAAAAATGATTGTTTGACCAAAGTTTCATAATTGCAACAAAAGACACTGTGTAGCATAGGGGTGGGGGGAAATGTCAATAATCCTTCAATGGCAACGAATAATGGACTGGTGTAGAGCTGCCACAAAAGTAATTTACGAGGCACAAGGGTGTCCATACATATCAGAAAATATGGGGTGCAATCAATGGGGACTAAATGGCTCAGATCCATAATAGCATAGTGGAGTCGAGCAATGTATAATATAGAAGAGATTGTGCAGTAGTAACTGAAGAAAAGAAGTGAACTTGGACTAATCAGTGACGAACTAAACATAGATACATAGAAATATGTATGCATTTATTCTATGTAATGACTGATGATTTGAAATGAAAATACTGGAATCCATAAACAATATATATAGTTATGGAAAGTCGAAACTGCAAAGTTTGAAAAATGCAATAAAATATTTTTCAAACATAAATCTCATGTACGACCTGCAAGTAAGTGTCGCTGGGCAGCCATACTATCCGGTCTACTAACTGAATGACTCTGGTGGATCACAAGTGACCAGAAGCAGGGTTTTACTGCACCTGGAATTTACTAAATCCCACAAAGCAAATTCCTGAGCCCAGACTTTCTCTGTTGTTTCCCCTTGCATATGAAACGTTCTCTTCTCAGCCATGAAAATGTCCCCAACTCTCCTACTGTTTCATATAGTCCTGAAACTCTGTCTCTTCAGGACGGAATAGCCTCGCCACTGTTAATTACTTCCTTGTCCAGACTAGTACCCTGTACAATCTGCATGGTTTAAATCATTTGATTTTGTATTTTTTCCCTTTTCCCTTTCCATGCCATATTGCTCCTGCCCTTTTTTGTCTCTCAATATACATGTTATTTACCAACATATATGTTTTTTAAAATTTCATTTTGTATTTACCCTCGACTTGCACAGCCCTCCTCTGCCTGGGGCTAAGTGGAGATTTTTAAATTGCAAAAATTAATAAAAATAGTGAATACATTTGTAAACACTAGGCTGAGATACAGAACCACTGTTACATTATTTCCATTTTAATAGTCAACTAAGTGTATACATTACAGAAGTCTGTAGTTGTTGCGCGTGGGAGGGGCTAAAGTTCGAGTCCACGTGGTGTGAAAATCTGAGAGGGAGACTGAATATACTCGAGCTGAATAATAATCCCTTCCCATGTGATTACCATGACATGAAAAACTGGGGTTAGCTTCGCCCAGAATATTAGTAGGGTTCAGATTGTGGTCTGCACTCATTTAGTTATCGTGTGAATTCTTACCGCAGTTCTCAGGCCAAATAACATGAAAGTAATTGGGCAGTTACCACTGACTGTTACTGAAAGGGGTTAGTGTTTTTAAATCTATTAATTACCTTAAGTGGATGGTAAGTGGCATATTGAGTACTGTAGCCAGTAGACTGACAGCTGAGAGGCTGCATCGTTTTTCCCAGTGAAACACAGCTCGCTGACTGGTCAGACTCTGTTTAATTAAATATGCCTACAGTAGTAGCATCTGCTCCACAGGGCCTTTAAGGCGCTTGCACAGCAGCAGTGAAAGGGCAGTGGATGATTGCATTTAAAGCTGAAACAGTGAGTGTACGCACACACATATTTGAGAGCAGGTGCATTTTAAGGATTTTGGGGGTCCAGGGCAAAACATATTTTGGGGCCCCTGTTCGGAACAGCTTTAACTTTATGATCTAATTTCACCTCTTTGATGCCCTCTTTAGGCAGGTCACTCACAGTGTACAGGCACACTGGTCGAACTTCTAAATGTGTTGATATCTATTATTCAGAGATAGTGATGTGGGTTTTCAATTTTGTAACACAGCAGCAGCTCACTAATATTATTGCAAATATTCTCTGTTACATCTTCCAATTTCTCACATGTGAGGTCCTGTTTTTATCCAGAAGGAGCTTCTTTTATGGCTGTTGCATGAAATATAAACACAACATCTCTGCGAAATGTGCAAAATGTCTGTAACAGACTCCCATACACCACCCCCATTAAAAATATATTGAAGCAAAATGGTATTTAAAACAATCCTTTTAAGAATTATTCAAGGTCATCAGCGTAAGATTCTCTGCAGAACAGGCTGCGGCCCTGGGCCAGTGCCCACTTTGACCAGACCTTAAAACGTCTCTGTTTGAGGGGAATGATCACATTCATAATGCAGCAGGACTTTGCACAGTCCTTAAAACATGACGTCTTCCAACCCTCCTAAAACACAGATTTTGACAGCAATGAGTTCAAGCAAACCTCTAAATTTGAGTTGAAATGAAAGGACAAACCTTGCTAGAGATTTTGATACTGGTACACCCTTGAGTAGATGATTGTTAATGTTACTATGGTATATAAGGTTAAAAAGTGCGCCAAAGTTTCCTAAAATTACCCTTTCAGTGAGCAAAGTACTCCAGTCAGCAGCAGAGTAGAGTTGGGATTGGAATCGGAGAGCTCGAAATCTTATGCTGATAAAACTTGCAGCCCAGGAGGGAAAAAAAGTATTGCTTCCACAAATTAAAGTAATGTCTCTATCTCACCCTAAAGTTGTTATAAACTTGCACGTTTTTATGTGGGTCCCCGGTAAAGGACTCAAGGCCTACCCTTGTTTATTGCTATCTTCCTCTCAACCCGCAAGGACAGGCAATTACACAGGATGAAGTGTTCAGTTCCAACTCAGGGTCCAGTGGGTATCACAATCTACCCTCTTTGACTAATATACCGAGGCAAATCCCCAAAGTGAGGACATGAAGGAGAAATCTTTTCTCTGACAACTTTATTTTGGGTTTCAACATCGGTAAGGGCACTCACATTGACATCATTTGCCTTGTACAGGATGTTTGTATGTAGCCCCCCTCCCCCAATGGGCCAACGTGGCATTGTTCAGCGAGAAGGTTGGCCATGTGGAATCAGCATCTCCTGGTCTTGTCAGGATTATTCAGCTGCAGTGGTGGTATTTTAGTCTGCATGTGCTGTTTGGAAGGACTGGCCTGTAGCGTTCAGAGGCGGTCATTTCGCAAACGCCTGAGACTCGCAAAGTCTTGGACATCGTCATATGTATGTCTCCTGTTTGTTGTATGCATTTTAGATAGGTAACGAATGGACGGCAAGTTTTATCGAATTTAGTGGCCCTATCATGTAATAGTGCACTGAGTTTCTCCACTTTATATATATTGACCAGATCTTCCTCCACCACATTTTGAGTGTGGGTGTCTGTTGTTGTTTCCACATCTGGTTTATGCTCAAGAGTGCAGCTAAGAGAAACTGGGATAACAATTTCCCTGCCGATGTTGTTGTGGGATATAGTCTTTGCTTCCTGGGGTCTCCCAGGAAGAAAAGAAGTGGGTCACAGCGTTTGGTGACACGCGAGATAATGCGTATTGTAAGTAGAACTTCTTCCCAAAAAGGTCTGGGTGAGTGGGCAGGACCACGACGTGTGTAAAAAGGTTTCCCTGTCACCTTAGCCCTTTCAACATGTTCCTAGGCTGATGGATTTTGAGGCCCTTTGCCGTGTGGCCTTCCAGTTCCCCCCCGATCTCTTTCCATTGTGCCACATAGGTGTGTTTTTTAGTTGGAGTGAAGTTTACTATATGGTGGTAAAGTCAGGAGATGCCTCTGAATCTAATATTGTCAGTGTATAAGGATTCCATTTGTGTTTCTTCCTGTTGGAGCATTCTCCAGGCAAGGTCAATACCCGCCAGTGTAGGGCTTGTGTGAGTCTATATGTATTGCGCCTAGTCAGGGCACAGCTCTCTGTGAGCTCCTCTATCATCTTGTGACAGTTGGTCCTGTTCCATGTAAGGAAGCCTGGTCCAAAATCCCCAGGAGAAAATTTGGATTATTGGCTACTGGCGGTCGGAGGAATGGGTAGGTAGGGAATGCCTGCTTGCAGCCTATGGTATGTCAATGGGTCAGTATCTTGGACATTAGTAGCAGGGGAGGGAGAGAGCACATACAAGCTGTGCTCAGTAACCATAGAAAATCCTTGACCGGTGTTGTTGAGAATGCTGGTTCTGCTTGTATCCATGCTTGTTCTTGGGGTCATGATTCCAATGGAAGGAGGGCCATATCTGAGCCACAAGCAAGTATGTTGATAAATCAGGGAAACCTATTACTCCTTCATTGGTTAAAAATGACCAAGAGTAGGAGAATTCACAATACTACTCTTAATTTTGTTAAATGCATGGCCACAGTTGTCATTCCACTCAAATACAACCCCTTTTTTCTTTTGCATCCTCAATGGCTCAACTATTTCTGTAAACCCTTTTACAAACTTCGAGCAGTACTCAGCTAGGCCTAGAAACAACTTTAACTGGTCCTTATTTTGAGGAGTAGGAGCATCCTTGATGGCTGAAACAATGTTTTTCTTAGGCTTGATATCATCTTTAGATATTTCATGCCCTAGATATGTTACACAACTTCTCCTAAATTGACACTTTTCTCTTTTTATGGTTAGTCCATTGTTCTCCATTCTTTTAAAAACGTATTCCATTACCATATCATGATGCTCATTATCTTTCCCCACAATCAACACATCATCTTGGAAACACAAGACATCACCCATGTTTTCTAAAATTCATTGCATCACTCTTTGAAACACCGCTGAGGCAGATGCTATGCCAAAGGGCATTCAGCAATAGCGAAATGCACCCAACGGTGTAACAAATGAGGTGAGATGTCTTGATTCCACATTTAAATCAATTTGATGGTATGCTGCAGACATATCGATTACGCTAAAGACGGTACCACCACCCATAGCTGTCAACATCTCAGAAATGTTGGGTAAAAGTTGCCTTTCCACCCAAATATTTGTATTTAAATCGCGCAAGTCCACACATAAGCGAATCTTGCCCCCATCCTTGGGTGCAACCACGATGGGAGTCGACCACTCCGAGGCTTCGATGGGCTCTATGATGCCTTGAGCAAGAAACTCTTTAAGTTCACCTTGTAATGGATCTCTCATCAAATATGGTAAATTCCTCACCTTATGTACGATAGGGAATGCATTCTGTTTTAGGATAATCTTGTGTGAAAAATTCTTGAGCTTACCTAGCTCCTCAGAAAAAACGTTTGGATACCTCTCTATCAAATTTGTTTTATATGTTGTACACATATCATGTACTACTGTGAACATAACAGGTTCATCTGCATTGGGATTAAGAACTATATTTAAATCCTTTTGATGACCCCAACCTAATAAATTGGATACCTAAAGAGTTAAGTATACTCGACCATACACCTTTTTCCCACTAAATGAAATTCTCATCCATTTGAGTCCCAAGATATCAATGGTTTTTCCACCATACCCAACAGCTTTAATATCAGGCTTGGTCCAGGACTCAACATCACTTCACTCCTCCATACCTTGGAGTACATGTCCATAGATAATAGCGTATACAAACTCCCTGAGTCAACTAACAGTGCAACATCGTGCTTATCCAAATTTATGATACAGTGGGGGTTTTCTAACAAAGATGTACTTTGCCTAACAATACCACATTCTAGGATAGTATGATCATGGTATAGTTTCATATGGTCATGGCATGGTTCGGCAAAAACATGGGAAGTATCACAGTCATCAACACATAGCAAGAGTTCTTGAATATTTTCACACATATTATCCACCTCTTGTATTTGACCAAACTGAGTCTTGGTCCTGCAAACCTTGGCAAGATGAGCCCTCTTGCCACAAGCTCTGCATAATGCATTTCTAGCCATACACTTGGGACTGGAAGCTATATGCCTACGAGCACCACAACGATAACATTTTACAACCCTCATACTTGTTCCTAAAGTAGCAGTATTAGCACGAGGAGTATCATTAAATGTATTTGGAAGCTTATTAGGAGTTTCAGTAAACTGTTTCACTCCTTTAGTTTCATCCACGCATGCTTGAATTTCACCTCCTTTCCCCATTTGTTCCTTCGGCACTGTGGAATTACTACAATTTTCCATTTCCTTTATCCACAATTCAGTGTGTTCTAAACCCTTGGCAATCTGTATCGCCTCTTCTAAAGTCGGATCTTTAACCTCTTCGGTGCCCGTGACGAGCTGGACTCGTCATGGGCCGCGGTGGCGCTGTGCCCATGACGAGTCCAGCTCGTCACAAACCCCGCCCGCTAATGCAACGGCCGGCACAGGGCGGGGAAAGGGGCGGGCACCGAAGGGGTTAATAAGCAATTTCTCTTGTACTCTCTTATTATTAGTACATCTCACAATTTGGTCACGTATAAGGGAATCTGCCAAACTCTCCAAGTGGCAAGTCAGTGAAAGACCTCTTAAGGCAGCAACATATGTCCCAATATCCGCATCCATCTTTTGTTTATGACAAAAAAAATTATGTCTTTCTAGCACAACATTCACTTTAGTGGTGAATCGTAAATCTAACATCTGCATCGTCATCTCATAGACATTGTTTGGTTGACCATCTCCCATCCCTAAGGAAATTTTAGGTAGATCCTCATATAGGCAGCATCTTTCAACACCTAAGTGGTGAAGTAAGATTGCCTGCCTACGCACAGGACCATACTTATCTGCACCAGTAGTAATGATATAAGTTAACCATACATTTGTCCAATCCTTCGTAAGAATAGCAGGGTCACCTGGAGTAGGGAGGAAAGTTGGTGGTGCAGATAACTCTTGATCAGCCATCTTAATTATTAAATATAATTACAAAATACAATCAGTCCCACCTGTAAGAAACCAAAGATTAGATGAAACAACAAACTAAAATAAGAACTGAAAACAACAAACCAAATTGTTGCTTGAAGAATGTTCAACTCGGTTCCTCTTTAAATTGTTCCTTCCTCGAGGTCGACGTTTTAAAATGTAAACAGTTCTCAAAAATGCAATTTCTTGGCTTCGTTGTGATGGAAACGTTGTAATTCTATGTAGAGTAAGGGAATTGTTCCCAATTGTGTAAATTGGCCACCAAAACGTAAAGTTTACGTCAATTGTCCGAAGGAAATCGGGCTTGTATGAGCAGCGTGAAGGTCGTGGAGAAACAGACAGCGAGACAGCTCTCGAGATTGCGGAGCGTGCGCACAAGCATGAAAAACCACCAGCGCGAGTGAAGAATGGAGTCACAGCAGGGAAGCGCAAGCCCAAATGCAGCCTTGGGATGCCAGTAAGCATTCCACAAACGTTTGGTGTTTGTTGTTAAGATTTCCAACCTTACTTGCAGTTCGTTATGAATTTCACGTCTAATAGCTGAAAATTAACACAGCTGGCACACCATTTTACAAAGCGGTAACATTCTCAAGTCAAGACATGCGAAGTGCATTTTGTAACAAAGAAGCAGGTTTGATCAATTAAGCATGCTGTTTCCACAGTAAATTCGATCCAGTTAAACACACACCATGCCGGTAGTGAAATACTAAGTTGGATCCGATTCAGTTAATTAGGCGCACTGAGCATTTCCATGGGAATCTCAATCCAGTCAAGCATACCCCACGCCGGTATCGTAATTCCTGGGTTGAAACGATTCAGTTAAGATCCATCCACCTGATACACAGCCAAATAGGAAGGTAAAAAGTATAGTCGCAGTCAAAACACGCAGGAAATAATTAGCCAGCAGAAGGTTGTGCAGAAAGTACTTACAGTAATATGCAGAGACTCATTTGTAATAAGATAGTAGAAGTACTGTCTTGTACTGAGTCCTTAGCAGTAGTAGTTTCATCCAGGGGTGGCGGTACTGATCATCTGCCCCCTGTGCAGATCAAAGTCAACTAGTCGCCAATGTAAAGATCCACTTCCACGCAAGTTGTGAAGATAAGATATCTTTATCGAAGAGTAACAGCAGGTACCTCCAGCTCAGCTTCTCAGCTATCAGCAAATGCAATCCTTTTCAAAGGATAACATTCCAGCCTGGCAACAAGGTCAACATTCCAACATATGTAGGTAACTCCACAGGAAGATCCTGGGGAAGAGGCAGGTGAAGACGTTTTCCTGGTCTTCATTGGGGCCTTAGATAGATAGTTCAAGCCCTGCACCTTAAGTGATACCAAGAGTTAAGGTGTCTTAATATCCTACATGTGGTTCACTTCTAGCGGACAAAGCGATGAGCAGCAAATGTTTCTTCTTGGTTGATGTCTATAGTGTGTGTCAACTGAGTTACTGGAAAACTGGGTAGCCCTAGGGAATGAACTAGGAGCTGTGGTGGAGTGGAAACCATGATCAGGTGGACCCCCCAAAGGGGGGCATGTGAGGGAGTCTGACACATAATACGGTGATGGCAGACCACGTAGAGCTTCAGATATTATCAGTGAAAGTAGAGGCAGGCTCCTAGGTCTTATGTGAGAGCCCCCATTCCCAAGTGCTTAATCTTTATGAGCAAGTGATAGTTACCAGAAAAGAATTCTATGTGAGACTGTGGGCATCAAAGGACCTGTCAGCGCCAGAGGTTTTAGATCTGGGGGGTAAATTATGGTAGGGTGTCCTCCTCCAATGTGGATAGCCTGCATCCTTTATCTTCTTAGCATTGTTGCATGGCTTTCCCTGAGCAGAGCACGTTAACCTGGAAACACCACCTGGCTCCGTGGTCCACGAGGTTTAAGCAATCTGTGTCCGTAGGTGTTCTGCGTCTGGAGTGGGGTGGGTGGCATGCCCAGCATCTTGTAGGCTTCGTGTGGGGTGCAAGCTGTGGCTCTCTTGATTCTGTGTGCGAAAAACAACCGAAAGGAAAATCTCCAGCAGTATGGGAATTTTTACTTTTGCAAATGTTGGGTTACTTTGCAAAATTCTCCCCCCTTCAAAAAATGTTGTAAACTGAAACATCTTGGAAGAGTGAGATTGTGTCTCCCTGGAGCACTATAGGTTCCTATTGGCGAGCTGCTTGCAATAGTTTAACTTTTATGTGGAAGTAGTGGACCCTAATGACTACATCTGGAGGGAGGTTCTTCTGCTGTTGGTATACGGAGTAGACTCTGGCTGCAACCTAAGAGCGTGTGAGTGTCATTGGTCTGCTCAAGAATGTGGATAAAAAGGGCCTGTAGGTAGACTTCTAATTCCACTGGGAGGATAGCCATTGTGATGCCCATGATCCTGATATATTTCCTTCTGGAGTGATTTTCAAGGTCGTCAATTTTACCCGCATCGTAGAATGGTCCAGTTCTAGCTTTTCAATGTGTGCCATGCAGTCGACTTTGTCCTAGACATGGTCAGCCACAGTTGTTTCGACTTGTTGAGATGGGAGTCTATTTGGTGCAGTGAGTGGTCAAGGTCACTGAGGGCTCTGCTGAAGTATTGCAAAAGGAGACGCCATGTCTTTTTACGAAATTTAGACAGTAGTCTTTGGATGTCCTCTTTGGTTGCAAAGGTCTGTGGGTCCGCAGTGCAATCAAGGTAGATGTTGAAATTACGAAGTAATCAAGTCAAAAGTGACTTTATTTGGTCTAAATAAGACGATAAAAGTACATAAAAGATGAAAAAATATATCAGTAAATTAAAACATCCAGGTCCATAAGTAGGACTAAATTGATGTTTTGCACCTGGGTTTTGGTTGCAAAACATTAATACATCTCATACTGAATCACAATTTCCAAGGGATACCTATAAAACAGCCTTTCAAAATTACGATTCGGTATGGAGTTACAAACCCATTTTAGGTGTCTATAAAAATTGACTGACTACTAAAATGCTTTAGTTCATAGGATAAAACATTTTTGCTGTCATAAACAGCGATTTGAACAGTTTGAGACCTCAAACACGCAACTTACTTGAGCATTTCCAAATACACATTCATTCATCATCAAAAGATAACATTTCACTTGTTTCGTTAAGGAAAAAAGTATCAAATGCATTAAAAGTATAAGTATTCTACTTTTAAGAAAGAAAAAAGAGGATTTTAATAGTGCTATCTCTTTTCTCTTACCCAAAGAATCAAAAGGGATACCAATAAAATAATCATTAGGGAAAGAAAGCTGGATATTGGTAATAAGTCACATTTCCTATGCAACATTCCTGCTAAAGAGAACAGTTATTATATACCAGTGAGGTCAGATAACCATTGAAGCTTTGTTCAGTAGTGGATGCCTAAGTTAAAGCTATACAGATTTTAGTATATAATAACGGTCTTCAGAGTGTTTTACAGAATAAAACACTCCAGTAGGATTTGCCATTACAACATTTATTTGAAACCGCATATAACCGCTATAGAAATTGGTTCTATACCTGAGTGGACGGATATAGAAAGTTGGGCATTGTCATAGATTATGCACCCCTAAAAGGATAAAAAGGGGGAACGTGGCCAAGGTGGCAACGGAGTAGGACGTGTGTCTCCGTCTCTCTGCCTCCACCATGCCAAAACCTCCCTGCCGCCCCCGTTATAGACACAACTCAGTTGGGTTTGGATAACAGCAAAGGGGGGCAGTGTCCTGGCCCCCCCCGGCAGAGTAGGGGCGATCCCAACTGCATGTATTGAGCCGAAGAAAGAAAGGACGGGGCCAGGTCTAGATTGGAGAGTCGGAAGCTCACCCAGAGGTGCCTACAATACTCAAGAGAAGGTTGAGGTCCGGCCCCCACAAGGGAACCTCGGCACCATCCCTCCTCTGTACCCAGTGACCGTCGCTGTGGTTGAGAGCAATAGCAGATCGTCTCTCTCGAAAGGGTTAGACCACAGAAGGGGACTGGCTCACGCGTGCCTAGATGAGCGGAGGCCCCGAGACGCACATGGAGGAGCCGCCCCACTGCCTCTGATCCCCAGAAGGTGCAGAGTGTGAGTAGAAGAGCCGCACAGAGTGGAAGAGCCAGACGCCAAGCAGGGAGCTGTCAACATCGAACCTCCAGTGACGGCGCGAGAGGTGACACCGGTGCAGGGCGAGGCCGGCCTGCCAGGCAAGGAGCCCTGACATGCAGCGAGAGGCCTGACTCTACTGAGCAGTGGAGCAGCTGAACTACCCGAGTGCGCTTGCAGACGGATCCCACTGGCCGGTGATGCCCTAAGGAGCAAAGAGGCCTGGCTTGCAGGGAGACCTCGCAGGCTGCAATCCCCTGGGCCTACACAGAGGGCCATTGCTGATTCCCAGCCCAGAAGGTACAGTGTGATAGGCAACTCCCGACCTTGGCACAGGGGGCCAGCGCCTGGCACTGAGAGACAAACACTAAGTCCCCCTTGATGAGCCCGAGGTAGGAAGTGGGCAGAAGACCCCCCCCTCCACTGGAATAAGCGCTATAAGAAGGCAAACCAGGGGCACTGTGTACATCCCCGGGCGGGAAAGAGTCAAGACCAGACTCCAAGCAAAAGCGAGCAGGCCCTTTGGGAGAGCTTAAGGCCCAGTGCGAGACTGGGAGCCCACAGGATGCCTCAGCAGCCTGAACATAGGAGGCAACAGTGGGGCAGGGCCTAAAGTAAGTGACTGGATACTGCTAATTCCTAGTGGAGTCCGGATACCAGTCGGCTACGGAGACATCAAGCCATAAGAGGCGCACCAGCCCGGGTAGCTGCAGAAGACAAGCCCCAATGCCATCCATCGCAGCAAATAAGAATCCCTAACTCCACTTGTCGGGGGCTGATTGCAATAGCGTCAGATGGCTGGAGGGAAAAGGAAAGGAGAGATCCTTTTAAGTACAAGCCCCAAGGTCAGTTCAAAGAACTGTGAGTCTCAGCAGAGTGTCAGAGCGAAGGGATGACTGCAGAATACCTCAACCTCTCTTCAGAGGTCCCGGTAATAAAGAGCGGATGGCGTTAGCGAGGTCGAAGAAAGGGGGCTCCATCAAGGACATGCTCATGAAACCAACGGGCCCCCAAGATGAGGAGCCCAAAGGGAGACCAAGTAGAGCGACCTCACCATCAGCAGAAGAATTGGAGTCCCAAGTCACACGCCCATACCTGGACGCCCTGCTCACCGGCCTGAGAGGCAACCTCCTAGCAGTCAAAAGGGATCTCACAAGCGAAATTCAAGCGGTTCCGAAGAAAGTGACGGACATCGACTATAGAGTGGAAGCTCTCGAGGGGCGGAATGCCTCTCGAGATGAGGAAATCAAGCAATTGCAACAAGAAGTCATCCGCCTCTCAGAGCAACAATTGGATCTTCAAGCACATTTGAAGGACTTAGAAAATTGCTCCAGACAAAACAACATTCGAATACAGGGGGCCACTAGAGAGGCAGAAGGAGAAAACATAGAGGTTTATGTCGCAAACCTGTTCGCTGAAATCCTCGGAGACACATCAGCAGGAGCAATCCGTCTGGACAGGACTAATAGAGTGGGCAGCTGGTGCCCAGGAAAGGCACGCTCACTGGACATTCTGACCTGTGTTCACAACTTTGCCCTAAAGGAACGGATGCTGAAAAAGGCTCAAGAGACACCGTTGGTTCAGTTTCGGGGCCAGACTCTCCATTTGTTCCAGGATCTTGCTGCCTCCACACTTCAGAACAGGGGGGGGGGAGTTCAGCCCAGTCACGACCTTCCTCCGTGATAAGAAGGTGGCTTATTCGTGGGGTCACCCATTCAGACTGATTTGCCGATGGCAGGATCAGCTTCATTAACTCCGCTCTTTGTCAGCGGCATGCGAGTTACTCCAGATAGATCCCCAAAAGGAATCCCGACCGAACACGCAACCCAGCAGGCAAAGAAAAGAAGGCCGTTGGAGATGGTGAAGGGCCCCCACTGGCCGGGGATGATCCAGTCCTGATTTGGAGACTATGGCATCTGAAAGAAGGGCACTTCTTGACAAATTGGCGGAAAACACTGCATCCAATGATCCCGCCTGAGATGACACAGCATGGCTTGAGGGGTGGGTGGCGGGGGACTGGGAGGCAGAACAGGAAACTGAAGACTTGACCAAGAACCCACACAGAGACCTTATCACTGGTAGAGAGATGGCCCTTACCTCCCCATCTCCGTCCCAGGGACTATGGTTGTTCATAGTTATTATTATTGTTATGGGGTAAGTTTACGGATGCCTGGTAGGTAGGCAGAATTCACATATTTTTTCACACCTGGATCGGGATGAGACACATGGAGTCCAGAGGGAGGCGGGTGGAATGGGGCCCATAAGCACAAACCAGAGGCGTACTTGGCACACTTGTTAACAAAGGGCCTAAGGGTACTGACCCTCAATATTAAGGACTTGAATAACCCAGTCAAGAGGAAGGCAATACTCTCATACCTGGAACGCTCTCAGACAGATGTCTGTCTTTTACAGGAAACAAATCAGTTGCGTAAAGACTGGAACAGACTCCAATCCCGAGCTTTCTCACACCAGTTCTCCTCACTGACACACAAGTTGGTGGGGGCGGCGCTGCTGTTCTCATGCTCCTTTTGGGGAAAAGGGGGGATAAAGGTAGTGGAGATCAAGGGTCGCCTCTTGGGGTACCCTATACACTTTGGCTCCCATTCCAAACTCATAGTGTCTATTTACGCTCCCAACGAGGGGCAGGAACAGTGTCTACACGAGGCAGTAGCAGAAATCATGGCCACGCAGGATAGATGGGTGTTGCTAGGGAGAGACTTAAATTTGGTATTTCACAATGACAAGCGGCAGGGAGCAACGGGGGCGAACAGTTTGTTACAGGATCTGGGCCTGAGAGACTACTTTTTGGGTTCCAGGGAGTTCCAGGATGCACTACGCTCAGTTGGGATCGAACCCTGCGGCCTGTCCGACCACTCTGCGGTCCTGTTGGACCTCATCCTCCCACCCCAAGGCCGAGAGCCCCGTGTGTGGTGTCTACGGGAAACATTATTCCATTGTCCAGAAGTCGTGCAACAGATAGATAAGGCAATAAGAGACTACTTGGAAGTGAATGAAATTCCTGAGGCTCCATTAGCTATAGCGTGGGACGCCCTAAACGCGGTAATCAGAGGAGTGCTGATTGCTATATCAGCAGCGGACAATAAAGCCAGAAGGGTTAAACGGGCACAATTCAACAACAAATGCGGAAACTCAAACGCATTCACCACCGTACTGGGACACCAAGGGTTTGGAGGCAGCTAGGAAGCAACTAGTTGGCCTGGACCTAGATAGCGCTGAATACTCGATTTTATGCCTTAAACACGTATTTTAGTTAGTAGGGAACAAGTGCGGGAGAACACTAGTGAACAAACTCAAAGGGCAGCACCAGGCCAATATAGTGGAAGATCTAATAACAGAAGGGTAGGTGGTTAAGGGAGATGAGGCTGTGGCAGCTAGGTTCGGATCCTTTTATAAGGTCCTGTATTCGGCACAGGATTTCTCCCCCCAGACGATCTCCGAATACCTGAAAGGAGCCAAAGTGAAGAGCTTAACAGCAGAAAAAGTGGCAGGCCTAGACAGTCCAATTAGAATTGAAGAGGTTATAGCCGCAATCTCTAGAGTGAAGTCGCATAAATCTCCCAGCCCAGATGACTTTCCGGTCATCTTCTGTAAAACTGTTTGCAACTCAGTGACCCCTCTCCTCACCAAGGCGTTTAATTAGATCACAAGCTCAGCGATGCTCCCTCCATCAATGACAGAGGTTTCCATAGTGGTAATAACGAAAGCAGGTAAGGACAAGAAACTGTGCGGGTCCTATCGACCTATATTGCTCCTAAATGTGCACGCAAAATTATTCACGGGGATCCTGGCGGCGTGCCTTGCCCTTCTCATGCCCGGACTGGTCACTCCGGTTTTATTCGCAATAGGCAATGCTCAGATAACACCAAGCGGCTTCTCCATCTTATAGCGAGAGCTGATGTTATTTTCTATAGATGCAGAGAAAGCTTTCAATAGGGTACACTGGCCTTACCTGACAGAGGTATTGAGGTGCTTTTGGCTGGGGGATAGGTTCTACTCGTGGATGTTGAGTGGGTATGAGAGACTGCGGGTCTCTGTTAAAGTCAACGGTAGAGGTTCGGAGAGCTTCCCAGTCCGACGCGGTACGCGACAGGGATGTCCCCTTTGCCCTCTTCTATTCGCGCTCTATATGGGCATGCGACGGGACCTGAGTTAGCGAACTCCGAGGGAAGGAGGCCTGGGCATCCCATGCATCCTATGTTATTTCCAAGCTGTGCAGCTCAGGTATCTGGTAGAATGGTCCCACCCAGAATCTGAAAAGAGTTGTCTGTTTATGGATAGGGCGCTAGCGGGAACCTACGTGTTGTAGATACCCTTTCTGGGCCAATCCAACCGCCCAGTCAATATCTATCTCTCCGCGATCACTGCGCCCACGCTTATGGTCTGGAATGCAGTTGCGACGAAGAGGGGCCTCACATCGTTCCCTCCTCCGTTCACTCTGGTGGCAGAGAACCCAGATTTTACTCTGGGTATTAAACGGATCACATTCAGTGTTTGGCAGAAGCTGGAGTGCAGATCAATAGTCCATTTTTTTAATGAAGATGTACCCATCGCATTCGACACCCTGAGGGCTGACTATGCACTTCTTGAGGACGAGAGATACAGGTACACCCAAATTAGACATTGGCTGATGCGTCTGGAGAAAGGGGAGCTGCACAGCGACACCTGACCATCTTTGAGAAGTGGCTTCTTGGCAAGGAGTTCTACAAACACCTTGTCTCTGATTTATATAAAACCCTGATGGGCCCGGAACTAGATATAAAATCCCCTGCCCAACTACGGTGGGAACAAGAAATGAGACAACAACTATCATCGGAAGAGTGGAGAGACGTCTATTATAGGGCAAGGCATACAGGATCAAATACAGCCAGTACAGAGACAGCGTGGAAAATTGCTACATATTGGTACTTAACCCCAGTTCGCCTTCACAAAATGAACTCAGAACGTGGAGACAGATGCTGGAGGTGTAAAGATTCCCCTGGGACACAAGTACATATCCATTGAGAGTGCCCCAGACTGGTTCATTTCTGGGAAGAGGTCCTGTCAGAGATCGATACACACTTTAACACTCAGCTCCCGTCATTTGTAGTGCAAGGCCTTCCCAATCCGCTAACCTACCCTTTCAGATCCAAGAGGGGCAGACACATTACATTGGCCCTGAGGGCAGCACACCAATCAATACTGGCCCTATGGGGTACGGACAGAGTCCCGATGAACTGTCTTGGATACATCGTCTCTGGCATCTACTGGGGATGGAGAGACTCTCATCGACACTTAAGCCACAAGGGGACACACTCCGGGAGACCTGGCAACCATTCATTACACTTCTCTCTCAGGGGGCGCTAGAGAGCGCGCGGCCAAGATGGCTGCGTCCGAGTGAGGCTCCCGAGCAACGGAGCCGTTTTCCTGCGATTATCCTGCCCGGAGTGTGCTGCGGGGCTGCCAAGACTACCTGTCCCTGCCCGTGGGCTCCCGGCACCCGGTGAATCGAGCGGTGGCGGCGGGGGCGGCCTCAGCCCGCGTGCCGCTCCCCTTGGGGATCTGACCGAAGGGCAACGCGGAGAGTGCTGGAAGCGGCGTTCGGCCGCCCGCATCACCCCATGCCGCGGCCTGCCACGAGGCGGCCGGGCCGCACGTCGCAACAGGAGGACTGGGGACCTGCGAGGGGGTCCCCCTGGGGCGACGGTACATTTGACGCCTACTGCGTCGCCGGCGCTGTGCTGGCACCCCTCACGCCGTGATTCTGCCAGTCCACACATCCCAGGACATCGGGGGCCTGCCGTGGTGGACGGAGGAGGACGACATTGTGACCGGAGGCGCTGAGGGGGGACGTGACGCCCGCACCGCCCGGTGGCCCGGTGAGTGACCTGCTGTGGAGGACCCCTCTCTGGGCGTGAGGCCGGGGACGGGCCCCTGGCGAGCGCCCGACTGCTGCCCCCCGGAGGCGAAGCGGAAAACTGTAGTGGCGGAGGCGACCCTGGCGACCACGGTGTGGCCCTGCTACCCACGCCGGTGGATCGGGATTGGGGCGAGGCTCCCAGGGGACTGACCACTGGTCTGCTGCTGGACGCGGGGCAGTGGCTGCTACGGATCCGACGGAGTGCGACCTGGCGCACTTTGGCTACTGGTTGTCTACAGTTCGCGGTGCACCTCCCCCGCTGGCGACGCTGCCCTGCGCCCTGACACCCTTGGTGCTGGCCTGACTCGTGGCGGCGGGGCTGAACCCCCTTTGCTAACGGCGCCTGGTAGTGATTGGAGCCCCGATCGGCCTCGTGCATCACTGAGCCCTCTGAATGCCATCGGCGCAGCAGCTGGCCATGGGGCGGCTCCGGAACAAGCAGGCCGAGAACAGACTGAGGGTGGACGGCCCTGCTGCGACGACGGAGCGCCCTGTTGTGATCGCGGCGCCGCCCGCATCGACCCTGGAGGCCAAAATGGACGCCATGTTGGCGGCGGTCGACCGACTGAGTAACACGCTGGAACAAACTCGCACCTCACTGGAGTCCCGAATCGACAAAGTCACGGTGGACTTCACCCTGCTCCACGCCGACCATCGCCGGCTGGCGGACACTGTTGCCGGTCATGGCCAGGCGCTACAAGACGTGCAGCCGATAGTGCGCAATCACTCCGCCACCTTGCAAGATCTGATCGACCGCGTTAACATCCTTGAGGACCGCGCGGAGGATGCGGAGGGCCGCTCTCGGCGCCAGAACATACGCGTCGTGGGCCTGGTGGAGGGCGAGGAGGGACGGCGACCCGAGCAGTTTGTGGAGGACTGGTTACGAGATATCCTGCCCCCAGGAATGCTCTCCCCGCAGTTCGTGGTGGAAAGGGCGCACAGGGTGCCGATGCGGAAGCCTGTCCCCGGAGCCCGGCCGCGTCCTCTCCTGTTTCGCCTCCTCAATTACCGGGACCGGGACGTGATCCTCCGGGAGACGCGGAAGATGGGAGCCCTTTCAATAGGGGGTGGCCCGGTGATGTTGTTCCCGGACTACACTGCGACTGTTCAGAAGCGGAGGAGCAACTACCTGGAGGTGAAACGCCGTCTCAGAGAGCTGCACATCCCATACTCGCTGCTGTTCCCCTCACGCCTCCGGGTGGTCACGAAAGATGGGACACGATTTTTCGATGCCCCGTCCGATGTCTGGGACTGGCTGGAGGAAACGGGCCAACATGGTGGCCCCCGGCCCGCGGACCCGGGGCCTATGGGGCGCAGAGAGAAGAGGCTGAGACGGCGGAGACAGAGGGACCGACGCGGTGGGATGGGGCCGAGTCCCCCGGCTGCGCCAAGTCCGGAGAGGATGCGTGTGGAGCGGCTGGAGGCTCTGGAGGCAGTGGCCACCCTGGGGTCTGTGAGCAGCCAGGGGGATGTGGCGGATCGCATTCACAGTGACACTGAGACTGACCTGTCCTCCTCCCCGTCCATCCTGATTCCGGAGGACCAGGGGCTGCCGGAGGTGACCCCACAGACAGCCGACCTCCTGGGGTGAACTCTTGCTGGTTTGCATTGTGTCCACTGCAGGTACCCTGGGGGTCGGGCGGGTTGCTCCGAACTGCTCTCCGGGGGAGGGGGGGAAGCCTACTGCCTCTGCTGTCCCCTGGCCTGTGACTTCTGGGGCCCTGTTCATCTCTGTGAGTGAGATGGGGGGTTGCGGGGATTGAGGGGTAACACGGGTCCCCCTACACATGGGCCGGGGACTGGGGTTTCGGGCTTATTCTGGTTGCGGGGGAGCGGGTGACAGCGATCCCTACACACACTCCCCTGGGGCACGATTGGGCGAATGGCGGCCCTACAGACACACGAGGCCCTGACAGGGGTAACACGGGGCTCTTGCAAGCCAGGCACAACGGTATTGCTCTTTAGCCCCTCGCCAACCCATCTCTGACCAGGTAGTTCACAGGCGATTGAGCCTTACATGTTTGGACGAATACCCGGTTCTGGGGTTTGCCCCTGTGGTTATGGAGTTCCTCTTCTTCATATTGTTTTTACTTTTGTCTCTTTACACTCTGCAGTGTTCTGCAGTTTTCTCACACACCATGTTCTTGCAGCAGGAGATCTGGGTGGCGGTCCCTCTGGTCTTTCTTCCCCCTCCCCTTCCCCGGCTGGCCCGCTTCGGCCGATGAACCTAGTGTTGTCCGCGCTCTACCCCAATGGCTGACACTGCAATCGTCACTTGGAACATTAGGGGCATGCATACACCAACCCGCCGATATTCTGTTTTTGCCTATCTCCAGAGGCACAAGATAGGGGTGGCCCTTCTCCAAGAGACACACATGACACGGCTGGAACCAGACAGACTGCGCGCCCGCTGGAGGGGACAGCTTTTCGGGACTACATACTCCGCGCATGCTCGGGGTACACTAGTTTGGGTACGGGCAGGCACACCCTTCATGTGCTCCGAGCCGGTGCTCGACTCTGACGGTCGATACACTCTGGTGCGGGGGCGACTCAATGGACACCCTGTGCTCCTGGGTTCTATCTACGCCCCGAACGTTGACCAACCGTCGTTCCTTGATCGCCTCTCGGTGGCCCTGACCCCGTATGTGGGTCTCCCCTGGCTGCTGGGTGGGGACTTTAATGCCGTACTGGACACGAGCCTTGATAGATCCTATCCACCACTCCGCAGTACACAGGCGGTCTCGAATGCGAGGAGCCTCACTGATTGGCTGTCACGGTGGGCCCTTCATGACGTCTGGCGCACCTTACATCCCGCTGACCGGCTCTATTCCTATTATTCTGCGGTACATGACCTTCACGTCCGCCTTGACAGGGTGGTGAGCTCCCCGTCGCTGGACCCTTTGATAGTCCAGGCGGATTACTTGGGCCGGACTCACTCTGACCACAACCCTCTTCGACTGCGTCTCTGCTGGGACCCGGGGAGACCACCCATCCCCACCTGGCGCTTGCAACCGGCTGCTCTTGAGGACGCGGAGTTCCGGGCCTCGCTCGGCACGGCGGTCGAGCAGTTCTTTGACCTCAATGAGGGCACGGCGGGTAGCACGTTGACGGAGTGGGACGCGCACAAGGCAGCCATGCGGGGACACTGTCTGGGGGCAACGGGGAATATCCGTAAGCAACTTACGTTGCTACTCACCGCTCTGGAGACCCGGCTACTGGCATGCGAACGTCATGGCGAGGGTGGTGGGCGTGACTCGACCAGGCTGGCCCGGCTTCGGGCACGCCACGCTGCGCTGTTGGAGAGGTTGCGCTGCCACAACTACGCTGCCCATTCGGCACGGGTCCACGCCACATCGGACAGGGCGGGGCGATTGCTGGCCTGGCTGATCCGACAGGAATCGGGCTATACGCCAATAGCCTCCCTTCGCGGGCTAGACGGCACGCTGGTGCACACGCAGTGGGAGATCCACCAGACGCTCACGGCACACTACAAAGACCTGTATACCTCGGCGGGGCGACGGCAGGCACAGGATCTGGATCTGTTCTTAGGGGCTGCCGGCCTCCCCACAGTTCCGGATGCCCACCAGGAAACACTGGAGGGTCCCCTCACTCTGGAGGAAATAGGGGACGCTGTGGCCTCATTGGCCTCTGGCAGGGCGCCTGGACCGGATGGTCTCCTGGCAGAATACTACAAAGCATACCGGGAGTCTTTGGTGCCCCGTCTGCACGCGTTATATCTCACAGCCCTTGAGGAGGCCACCCTGCCTGCCTCCATGAGGGAAGCCTACCTGATCTCTTTCCCCAAGCCAGGGCGTGATCCTACTCATCTAGGGTCCTATCGCCCCCTCGCCCTCCTCAACACCGACTACAAGATCCTGGCCAAGGTCCTAGCGGAGCGGTTGGCCCCCACCGTGCCTGTACTGGTGCACAGGGACCAGAATGGGTTTGTGCTGAAGCGCAGTACCTCGCTTAATCTTCGCCGGTTCTTCCGTGTTGCCGCACACGGTGCACAGCACTGGCCACGGGCGGGCTGTCTAGTGTTAGACCTCGAGAAAGCCTTCGATAGCTTGGAATGGGGCTACCTGGTGGCAACCCTATCACATTACGGACTAGGCCTTGGGTTTCTGCAAATGGCGGCGCTCCTCTATAAGAACCCTGTGGTCTGGGTGAGAACTGGCCCGTACATTTCCGAGGCCATCTCGGTTGGCCGAGGTACCAGGCAGGGGTGCCCCCTTTCACCCCTCCTTTTCGCGCTCGCCATCGAGCCCTTGGCAGCCACCCTGCGGGGGGTGTTGACGGACGGCATTCCAATGGGCGACGCCACCCACCAGGTTTCCTTGTACGTGGATGACCTCTTGATCTTCGTGCGGGATGTGGCGAATATCTCAGGGGACCTTGAACGGGTTCTCACGGAGTTTGCAACACTCTCCGGGTTAAGGGTGAATGCAGCCAAATCGTGTCTCTACCCGTTCCGTGATGATACCCTGGATCCCCGGTTTCAACTGGGAGGTGTGCCTGTCCGGTGGCAACCGGACACCTTCCGTTACCTGGGCATTCAGGTGTACCGGCGACCCGCTGACTTAGTGGAAGGTAACTTGGGCAGGGCGGTGACGGCGATCAGAGCCCAGATGCGTTTCTGGGGCACCCTTCCCCTTGCTGTCACGGGTCGCATTGCACTGGTCAAAATGGTGGCCCTGCCCAGACTCCTCTACTATTTTGCTAACCTGCCGACCTATATCCCGGCGTCCTTCTTCGCCGCCCTGGAGCGCTCCCTTCGGGATTTTGTGTGGGGCACCGCACGACACAGAGTGGCGCTCTCTAAGTTATACCTCCCCACGGGTCAGGGGGGACTCGCGATGCCCTGTTTTGCGCACTATTACCTAGCGGCACAGCTGCAATGGGTGGCCAGGTGGTTGGCCGACCGGGAGAGGGACGACACGGCGTCCGTGGAGCCACCGCTCCCCCTGACGGATGTCATCGCGATGTTCCATCCGACGGCCAGAGCGACCAAGCCGGGGCCCCTTCTGGTGGCGGTGGCCTGTCGGTGCTATCGGCGAGCCCTCTACCTGACTCGGTCACACACCCCATATGCCCCTGCCATCCCGATTGAGGGTTCACCTAGCGGTCGAGGGATATTGCGCTCGGCAGAGCTTGCCGACTGGCACGCGGCGGGTATTTGCACGCTGGGGGACCTCTACCACGACGGTGTGCTTATACCGTTCGCTCAGCTGGCGGAGGAGACGGGGTTACCGGCCGGTCAGTTCCTCCGTCACCGCTCGCTAGTCGCGACGCTGACGAGTCGGTGGGGTGCTCTTCAGGAGGAACCGGCGCAACACCTCATGATGCAGTACCTCCACGTCATGGGACGGGGCGGCCACATGATTCGCTGGTTCGCGGCCTCCTTGCGCATGATGGTGGCGGCGGACCTGTCTCCACTGCGGGGTAAATGGGAAGTGGATTTGGACCATCCCCTGACCAACAAGGAATGGAGGGATACGCTACGGGGGCCCACACGGATCCCCAGGAATCTGCGTTTCGCCAAATCCAGTACTTCATACTGCACAGAGCATATCTCACTCCCGACTCCATTAATTGCTATTTCCACCGGGCGGACGCTGAATGCCCACGCTGCAGGGCTCTGGATGCTGGACTAGTACACATGTTATGGAGCTGCCCAGCGCTCGACTCATACTGGAGGACGGTGCATGGAGCGCTACGTACTTGCGCCGGTCCGCTGGCGCAGCGAGATTGGCCCGCCTGTCTGTTACACTTGTTTCGTAGAACTCCCCACACGAAGGTTGCCTGTCGCTTCCTCGACCTAGGCCTGATTGTGGCGAAGCGGTTAATTACCAAGCGCTGGAAGGCGACTGAACCCCCTCGAGCGCAGGCGTGGCGGAGTTCCTTGCTAGTGTGGGCGGGGGCGGAGGGCACGGCTCTCTTGCGAGAGGAAACGTTAGGCCTCAGACTCACACCCATAGCGAGTCAATGGGACGTACACGTGCAGGTCCTGATGCAGCTGGATGGGGACGCCCTGAGACTCTGTGGGACACATACTGCGGAGCCACTTCCTGGTGGGGAAGGGAATGGAGGTGAGCCTGGGAGACCCACTCCGGGGACTGGCGGGGAGGTCCTAACCGAACCGGGAGGATGTGCGGACACTGACATTTGCCTCTCATAGTATGATATGTCGCGGGGGATGGGGGGCCGGGTTTGGGGGGGGGGGTGGACCGGGGGAGGGGGGTATCCTGAGGGTCGTATGGTCTAAGATCGAACCTGCTGCTGTTGTTTCTGATGGACTTCTGTTGTTTAACCTATCTTCTTTTATTTAAGTTCGGTTGTTACATGAATCTGTTCAACTGCGGGCGGTGGCCCTGACACTTACTTGATTGCATCAATCCACGCCTCGTAGTGGCGCTGGATCTTGCGGCTCACCGCATTCACAATTAGCGGATACTCCTCTGAGTACCGGACTCATTGCCTGTGGGATATTACATTCATGATGTATGTTATGTCTATATCAACAAATGCTAATAAACAGATTTCATAATTACACTTCTCTCTCAGGATTTCACTGAGCTCCCTTGCCCTAGACACCTAAAACTGCTGCGCTTGACGGAGCCACCCCCACAATCCCACTGAGATAGATCTCGATAGTGCTACAGGCTGCGATCCTAGGGTGACAATATTAGCTAACGGGCACCCAGGGTGGGAGGGCGAGGGAGGGGGGGGGGTTGAAGGGGAGTTCCACGTCATATGCTGCATAATAGCTGACGATGGCTGAATGTTAACGCCATACCAGCAGACGACTCGCTCTATTCATATGCTCCTTTTGCAACAACAAAAACAAATGTAAACATAAAAGGATGAAAAGGTGATCTGTGAGGCAAAACAGGGTGGCTTTATATTTTAAATACTAAATTCATTCCCTTAGGGATACTCCTTCAAGCGAGCAATTCAAAACTGTCACAAAAGATTTGTCTGCCCATTTCAAAGGCACTGGTGTAATCAACAACATTCTTTTGATTGTGGTTTGACCAACCTTTATGTGAGACAATATCAGCTGCACTTTGCATCATAAATTATTTAGCAGAAATTATTTAAAAAAAAGAAGAGAGAGAAATTAAAGGGCTTTACAAAGTACCTATAACAATCCCATATTAGGAATCCCAAAACCCAACAGCTATTTGAAATTTTGTTTGGGCCTGAGAAAATGGAACCAAAGGGTCCAAATGTCTAGGCGGCAACTACCATACACTAACCATGTTTTTTCCTAGATATCGAGTTCTAAAACTTTCACTTATCTAGACTGGATACTGGTGTATTCCAATAAAATGGGCAGGTCAGTATTATTTAGCCCTTTTGTTTTGGAAGAAAGAGTACTGCAGGTCTTGGATGCCCTTCAGGTACATTAACAGGGATAATGAATGTAACACCTTGTTAGATTCTCAACATGGCTCAAAATGAGAACCTCACCTATGTAGCTGATAATGTATTTAACCCTCCAAGGGCAGTGGATGAATCGTTCACAACTGGACTACCGAAGCAGTGCAATGGAAGTGAAAGGTTTGTTCATTGCAGAGTGTTAGAAAATCCTACTGTTGGGGGGGAGCAGAGCCACGCTGTCATCCAAAATGGCGACGTAGCATGCAGCTCCCGAGCCTGACCTGCCAATTCCTGCCGCAAACGGGATAATCCACAACCATCCCTGATCATAGATGAGTGCACCAGTCCTCCTAGATCCTGAAGAGTCCAGCAGGACTCGTGTTTGGTATGGAGGCTTGGTCGAACCTCACCGGTGCAGAGAGGCATGGACGAGATGCCATGTGCCACAGAGGCCCGGCTGCGACAGGGGCACCTTGTGAACCTGAGGTCAATGTGCAAGCTTCCCACTGTGTGAGGGGGCTGTGGCCCACTGGTGAGGAGGACAAGTGCCTGCTGGCTGACCCTGGAGTGGTGGGTGTTTAAGCCAGTGGCTGGACCCGCAGGGCCATGCGACCATTAGAGAGGCCAGTGCTGTGACGGTGGCGGTTTCCGGAACGGTGAGTGATCCACCGCACTGTGCACACTTGAAGTACAGGACGAGTGGGCCCCTCGCCATCTACCTTAGGGACTCGCTCCAATCTGCCTCTGTGCCCTCGGCCCGCACTGTGTTTTATTAAATCCACATCTCATTGGTGGGCTCATATGACTAATGACTGTGCAATTACCTGGCTGCCTCTGGATGTGCCTTCTGTGCCAATGGGGGCCTTCTACCCTGGTCCATCCCTATGATTGCTGATCTGCCACCTTGTAAATCTCCAGTGAACTTGCCACCTGCCTAACTGCCACGGACCCCTTGCAGTGGCAGCACTCTACCTTAGAGTCATGGAAAAAAGGGAACCAAAACAGGCTAAACTACGCTTTGAAATCAAGCGGGCCACACCCAGTGGCGGCTGAAGGCTTTTGAAAGTGGAAGGGCGCATAAAATGGGCATATATTTATAACAAACTGTAGTATACCTTATTGCTATCAAGCACTATTCTGGTTAGTTTGTCCCCACGGTGTTCCTATTGGTTATTCCTTCCCCACGTCACTTCGAATCCTCAACCCCTATTTAGCTCACGTCATCGTGGGCGTACGTGTTTTTCCTGACCGGCTGTTCCTTCAGAGCCACTCCTCTTATCAGCTGACCGCGGGCCTTGTTATTATGATAAATACTTTTATAAATACATACCTTTGTAGTTGAGTTATTCCATATGCTCGACACTTCACAAACAATAAATGCTTCATAGCTACAAAATGGAGTTCGTAATGCAGACGTGTTCGGGCACACAGTCTATTTAAAGAGCATTTTCCGTCCGTTAAGCATGGAGTAGTAAATTAACTTATCTTGACACCTCTTTCTTTCATGTCGCTCTGCCTGGCTGTAAAGAAGATGAATGCTGGTTCCAGAGGAACGCTTCCCAGCCAATCTAAGCACTGCTCTCATGCTGCCTATATTACTAAACAGCATAAGAGCAGGGCCAGGATTGGCTAGGTCAGGCAAGCACAGCACTCCGTTGTAGACCGACGGGGCTGTGTAAACGCTGTTCCTGCTTCCTCCTAGCATTGGTTCCAGAAGCCTGAACTGCGCATGTCAGGCTGGCCATGATAAAAACACCGGCCAATCTGACATGCACAGTCCAGGTCCGTAACCTCATCTGGTCCTGGTAGTCCAACAGCAAGAGTGCTGTAGCCCCGGCCCTAGCTGAAAAACGAGTGACAGAACGGGTAAGTTTTACTTTAATAATAAGTCTCTCGGTCTGTGGTGGGTCCCAGTAAGGGGTCAAAGCCCCCACACTCCTAAAGAGGAACCGCCCCATGTCACATGTAGATCTACACTGGGTCAGACAATGAGGACGAATCTATGGAGGGCCCTACACATGGGGGAAAATAAATCCTCCTGTAAGAACTGATGTCAATTGGCAGAAAGAGCCACTCCCTAGCCTCATGACTCAACAGACTTAAGGAAAGTCTGGACAGACAGTCTGTGTGTCTTAATGGCACAGAGCATGGCATTTCTGAACTGGAGGATGACACGGGCATACAAGCAGATTGGTTGAATAAAATGGAGAAGCTGCTGTCCCAAGTGGTGGCAACAAATTAAGATTTGGAAGCCTACTTGCATCACAATAATATACGGAATCCTGGAATTGCTGAAAATGGCCATGGGTTGCCCTGGCGCATTTGTATAGCAGCTGCTCGTTGAGCTCTCTGGTGCAGAAAAGTTCTCCTCGACCTTTTTGGTTGAAAGGGTACATAGGTCCCTCGGACAGCGTCCACTGCCTGATGCTCCACCGCGGCCCCTGACAGTTTAACTGCTTAATTTATGGGATCGAGGCACACCTCTCCAACTTGCCCGCGAGAAGGGACCACTTCAATACCAAGGTTCCGCCACATCTATTTTTCCAGATTTGACCAAGGCAGTAAAGGAAGGTCTTAGGAAGTACACAGATGTGAAAAATATGCTGCTTACTGCAATACAGTATGCTTTAGCCGCCCTGCACTGATAAAGGTTACCATGGATGGTCAGCCCCATATCTTCACCAACCCAATAACTTTCTTAAAAAACACTTCAAACACTTAGGCCTGGGCAGAGGTGCTGGGTCTGCAGCTGAATCTACCTCTGCTGATGATAGCGGCGTTCCACGACCTGATATGGATGCTGGGTGAGATGATAGAATGAAAAGCACAAGTAACATTTGACCTTCCACGTACACTCTTGAGATGGACTAATCTAGGACTGAAAGTTGCTTTCTAAAACACTCAAGGAACCCTATTTTCATAGTACTCTTACAGGATACTTGTCAGTATGGTGGGAATGGCTCAGTGGTGCGTTGCTCTCGCCCATGGTGTGTATCACCAGTTTTTCATTAGGAGGGGTTTTGGGGGAATCAACACTGTTAGTTGGGGTACTCAGTGAGGGATGGGGAGGGTGGGAGCAGGTTTCTGGTTTTGCTTTTCTTTTTGGTTTTAAAAGCCGCAGGTACCTATTTTGCGCCATACAATATCTACCTGCAACCTGGGTTATCTGGGTGATCACTGTCTTTGTCACTACATGACATGACCAACACAACATAAAAAATATACATTGCTATCATGGAACATCAGAGGCATCAATAAACTGTGCAAAGGTAAACTGGTGATGTCCGATCTTGACCGCAATGGCATAGATATTGCTTTCCTTCAAGGAACACACTTAGCACCTGGGAAAGCACATAAATTTGCTGCCACGTGGGCCATTCAGATTTGACTCCTTTTGCAGCACTTACTCAAAGGGGGCCTGTATCCTTATACATAAACAAATACATGTTTTGCTCATTCGAGCTCATACAGATCAGGAAGGTAGATTTCTTGTATTGAAGGGCATGCTTGAGGGACAAAAGTCATAATTCTTAACACCTAAGCCTCGAATGTAGACCCACCCGAATAATTCCATACAATATAGCTCTGCAATGCATGGCCACTGCTCCAGTCTTTTGGGCCAGGGACTTTAAACTGATCCTCAAGCCTAGTAAGAAATGTACTTGTGTGAAAGGTGTATCAAAAACTCACTCTCTCAAAGCACTGGAGGGCATCCTGGATAATAATGACCCAACAGATTCATGGCGATTGGGACATGCTCAACCCAGGAAGTATACATTATACTCTACCCCCATGGGTTCCAATCACGTATAGACTACTGGCTCCTCACGCAACATGGATTGCCAACATATACCCCTCCCTTGAACCTTATCTGACCACTCTGCTGTCGAAGTGGCTTTCCATGTGCCCTGCCACAGAGTAAACTGTCCTCCTTGGTGATTCCCCAGTGAGACCCTCACTTACGATCTCTTTAGGAGTGATATTCATAAGGCAATTCAGGAATATTTTAATTTTAACATTGAATTAGAATTCACACGCACAACACTCTGGGAAGCATTTAGCGCATTGCAATTTCAAAACAAGCAGGCGTGCTGAAAGCTATACAGTCACACATTTAGACTCGTCCAAAGTAGCATTGCCTTACCCTACTTATCACTTAGAATGTCACCGTCTATTACAACAATATAGAGAATTCGCAAAGAGCAAAGTGGCTTTTCTGGGTAAAAATGCACGGATCCGGGTGTACAGCGAGGGAGAGAGACCAGGCAAAACACTGGCTAGATTGCTGAATTAATTTTTTGCAACGAACACACATCATCCACATCCAAACCGAAATGGAGGGCACAATCTTGACCGCTGCTGACATATCGGAGAGTTATGTTGCTATTATAGGCAACTATTTTTCGCCCGACCAGACAAAACTTCCACTGCCACTCAAGTGTACCTTATTGACATGCCATGATCCGGCTGGATCTGGGACTCCAACAATTCCTGAATGGCCCTCTCACACTTAAGGAGATTCTGGCAATCATTGAAAGTTTACAAAGCCATAAGGCACCTGGCCTCGATGGGCGTACTAGGGAATTTTATAAAATGTACAAAACCTTCCCTCACCTCCTAGAGGTCTACACTGAAGCAGTCCAGACCGGAATCCTTCCTCCCTCCCTCCCTCCAAAAAGCGATGATCGCTCTCTTACCGAAACCAGAGAAGGAATCAATCTTATGAGCCTCTTATAGACCGCTATCTCTGATCATCCTCGATAGTGAGATACTGGCGAAGCTGCTTGCCACCAGACTTACCCCATTAAAGGAACACCTAATTTACTCTGCCCAATCTGGATTTGTGCCCTATAGACCCACATCTATTAACTATCGTACCATATTGATGGTGCTCAATCAAATGTGCTCATGTACCTGCTGCTGTAGTCCTTCTCAATGTGGAGAAGGCATTTGGTTCATTAGGATGGCCCATTCTTTTTCAAATATTAGCTAAGGTGGGCATCCCCTCAGCTTCATTGCGCTAATCAAACTTCTCTATGCAGATCCAGACGCCCGCTTTTTGATCAATAGCACATTAAGAGACCCCATATCAATACATAGAGGCATAAGACAGGGATGCCCGGTCTCACCCGTTATTTGTACTCTCCATGGATCCCCTTGTGAGCCTTCTTAAGGAGCAACTCACATAGAGGTCTGGAGTTCTCTACACGACTTCTCCTCCTATCAATGTATGCAGATGATATTTTGCTACTTGTGAGAGACCCCACAAACAACCTTTCTACCATTATCCGTTACATAATTTGATTCGGACGTCATTCTGGCCTAGTCATTAATTGGTCCAAGCCGGAAATCCTCCCTGTCACAGACTGCACAATGCAACACTGCAAGAGCTCCCTAAAAGTTGGGTTACAGACTCAGACAAATACCTAGACATTATCCTTAGCCGCAAGAAGGATAGTCCACTGTAACAAAACTACAGCACAATCATGGAGCAATTGGAGACACAGGTGCATGCCTGGATAAATCGTTCCCTATAGGTTGTGGGCAGGGTTGCCATTATTAAGATGGTGGTCCTTCTCCATTTTCATAGCTCTCCATGAATATTCCCATTCAGCTTCCAAATATCTTCTTAAAGAAGAATGTGGGCTAGTAAGTAACCCTGAATCAACTGGAACATATTAACATTGACATATGATAAAGGGGGAATGGAGGTGCCAGATGTGAGAAGTTGGCCTGGTATATGCTGCTCACTAATTCTAGTGATCACCTTGTACCATGCCAAACAACCCTTATGGTGGTGGTTGAAGTCAACCTTGATAGACCAGCTATCCTAGTGGTAGCGTGGACAGTGCAGTCTGCAGGCTAAACTCTTGAGGGCATGTGAAGCCAGCTGTTTTACCATATGTAACCTCCTTGAATACCAAATGAAAGGACACCACACAGATATATATTTAAAATATATATGTATTTATTTACTTAAAAGTATCCCCTATACTCTTTATGAGCACAGAAGCACATTCGTTAAAACAAGGCAGTGTTTAAATATACAAAAGTTGCACAATTATGGATGGGCCAGGAGGCCAGCTAAACCATATACTAAAATAGTGGTATAAGAACCACAAATAGAAAGGAAGAAAGGCCTAGGGCCTTGGGAATCACTGGGACGACAAGGAGCTAACTGTAGTTAGTGACCAGGAGGCCCACAGGATGCATGTGCAGTGTGAAAAGTTACACGCGTGCACTTATTGATTTCAATGGGTGCGTAAAAGTCACAAAGTTAAAGAAAAAGGAACCTTCCGGTTGGACTAGAACCTAGCAACTTGAAACCTAGACACTAGAGATGTTTCTCTACACAGGAGCACCGGAGTGCCAGCGTTACCTCACCCACAGGAAGCGGGTGCATAGGTGTCAAAGTACGTCGGGTTTCGTCGTGCAGATCTATGGAGCCTGAAGATAAAGATGCTGCAGGCGGCCAGGCAGGAAGAGTTCGGGTGGATCCAAGGGTGGATCTGAAGAGTAGACGACCTGTAAGCAGAGGGGACAGTGTTCAAAGTCACTGGCCAGTGACCGGCGTGGAACCAGGAAGGAAACAGGCGATGTCGGGTGCCAACAGGTGAAGAAGGGAAGCTGGTCTCCGCAGCCACGTGGAAGTGAAGGGATCGACGATGACCAGGAGTCACTCACGAGCTGTCCCACAAAGGCTCTAGCTGATGGCGGTGTCGGCTTCTCGATTGGAGCAAACAGGCCTTGGCTAATGCAAGCCATGCAGGAGTCGATAAAAGCTTGGTGCTCTAACCAACAAGGTCAGAGGGGCTGCTCCTTTTCACAGGAGCAAGGGCCAGTCTGGAGCAACCAGACCAGCAGTGCTGTTCGTAGATTTAGTCGCCAAGATGGCCACTAGCCAACGGGCCAGTAACCGGGATGACGCGTTGAGTGGCAAAAAGCAAAAGGGCCCCAAGCAGATCTCGTGGATGCTGGAGAGCTGGTCTTTGGTGCAAATGCTGCTCGGTGTTGGGGCTTCTCAGGGCCCAAAGCACAGCATTGAGGATGCCTCGGGTGCTGCGCAGTCAGCTTCTCGTGGATGTTTCAAGATGGCCGGTCCCGCGTCTCTCGGTGCCTCCACGGGTCTCTTCTTTGCAGGGACTGTGGATCTGGCTCAGAGATGTCTGGGAGTCTGGGTCTTGTTGGGCTCTGGGCTCGGTCTCCGGCGGGAGGCGGCGGCAAAGCAGTCGCTGAGTTGCTGGATGGTGCCTGTATTCACAGGGTGGTCACTCCTTGGCCACAAGGGAGATTCTCTTCAGTCTTCTGTGCAGCAGAACGTCGAAGTCCAGTAGTTCTTCTTGCTTAAGTCGAGTTTCAGGATGATCTGAAGTCTTGGGACACAGCTCCTACTCTTATTTCAAATCTAGGGGCCGGATTACCTGCTAGGTCCCTCCTCTGGGTGGGACCATGAAGGGGGGTGGTTACACCCCCTTTCCTTTGTCCAGTTTCGCGCCAGGACTGGGGCTGGAGAGCCCCAGCTCCGGTTTGAACTGGCATATGCACAGGGACACCTTGTGTGCCCCAGGCATGTCTCAATCTATTCAGCCCTCCCTAACCCACTACACAAAATCCTGTCTGGGGTGGTGCTAGCACCTCCACTGGCAGGAAGCCCTTTGTCCAAACCTCCCAAGCTGGAAGGACTCCCAGCAGCAGGAGGGCAGACTTGTGTCTGTGGTGGCAGCATCCATTTTGTGATGCTGAGGCTCTGTCTAACTTTACCCGGGTTTCAGGTTAGGTACATGTCGTGTCCCTCTAGAAGGGTGGAATGCTACCCCCGTCGCCAGAACTGGCGAGGGGGTAGTACTCCAAATCGTATGACACCTTACTCGACATGTTTTGATAAAGCCAAACCAAAGTTAGCATTTGACCGCGAGGTACATAATGTACTTAAGAGTATATGGTATGGCAATATCATGAAACAGCTAAATGACGTTGTTCCGAAAGCTGCAGACAGGCTCAGCTCATGCCAGAGCACCATCTCACATGAAACCAAGGACTCTGCCTCCAGGATTGTTAAGGCCTCCCATAGGAGTGACTGATAGGTTACCAGGTGTCCATATATGTTAGATATAGACATACTATATGTGAGAAGTTGGCCTGGCATATGCTGTTCCTAGTTATAGGGACACCTTGCACCAGTCCAATTCGACTCCTATTGATGGTAGGTTTAAGACAACCTTTAAAGAAAGCTATCCTAGTGGTAGCTGTGGAGAGCAGCCTTCAGGCTAAGTCTTGAAGGAGTGTTAAGCTTATTGTTTTACCATAATAACCTCTTGAATAACCAAATGAAAGAGTAGCCCACACAGGTATATATATAAAATATATGTATTTATTCTAGACAGAATCCCACAGTCACTTTATGTGGCTAGTGGCAAAGTTACAATTCAAACAAGCATTTCTAAACACAATAAATAGCACAGAAATCAATGGACCCCAGGGGGGGACCAAACCATATACTAAAATAGTGGTATAAGAACCACGACAATTCTACAGGCAATGCCTAGGGCATTCAGGATCGCTGGCCCCTTAAGAATCCACCCACAGTTAAGAGGAAGGGGACCCACGGGAGGCGTGTGCAGTGCGAGAAGTTGCTGTCGGGATCGCAATGTAAGCCTATGGAGAATGTCGCGGTTGAATAATTAAGGTTTAAGGACACTTCTAACAACAGTACAAAGTTAAGGCTTGAGACTTAAGGCTTTGGAGAGCCCACCACCACGGAAGTACCGAAGTACCACTGTTACCTGCCCCAGGGAAGCCGGGTGCATAGGTCGATTCTGGTGTCGGGTCGCGGGCTGATTTTCTATGGAAAAGGAGTCCAAACTGCTGCTAGCTGGAAGTGTCGCTGAAGTCGTGAAGATTAAAGTTGAAGAAAAGACAAAGATGAACCTGAAAGCAGAGGGGACAGAGTCTGGGTCACAGCACAGTGACCAGGGAGCTCACAGGAAGGAGCTCGTGGATGTCGGCTGCTTTAGGCGTGGAAGGTACAGCTGGGCTCTGCAGTCACGGGCTCCGGGAGGCTTCAAGGAAGGCCAGCTTCTGGAGGGCGACTGTCCCACGTCGGCTGAGGGTCGCTGCGGTGTTAGTGTCCCGATTGGATCCACTAAGCATTGGCAACCGCAACCCACGCAGGATGAACAAAGCAGCTGCTGGTGCAGACCCACGTGGTCTGAGGGTGCTCTCCTTTGCAGGGAGCGTAGAGCAGGCCTGGAGCAACCAGGGGAACTCTTAGAAAAGAAGATTGTCCTCCGTCAGGGCCCACAAGTCGAGGGACAAGGGACCGCGGAAGGCAGCAAAATGGAGTGCGTAAAAGGGCTCCCACGGGCCACCGGAGCGGGCCAGGGAGCTGAGGGTCGGCACAAATGCTGCTTGAAGGTTGGCTCAAGAATGGGCCAAAGCACAACTTCCCCACTGGTCGGGGTCGTGTGCTGGACAAGAGGTGGCCGGTGTCTCGGGGTATGCGGGGATCTCGACACCCACGTGGTCCAGGGTGCTCAGACTTGCTGGGCACACTCACAGGACGCTGGGATGCACTGGAGACCCACCTCGAGGTTGCTGGAAGGCGTCGAAGGTCGTGAGAGCAACGAAGTTCCAACCGGGTATCTTGTAGTCTTTTAGGTGCCTGCCAAGCAGGGGGATAACTCCTTTATCCCAAGGGAGATTTCTTCAGTCAGCTGGGCAGCAGCTCGTCGAAGGTCAGTTCTGTGAAGTCCTGTACGAATCTAAGGCTCTAGGGCAAAGTTATTCCCATATATCCCCAAGATTAGGGGATGGTCCAAAATAGAGCCTACCAATCAGAGTAGAGGCGGGAAAGGGTGGCTACACCCACTCCCCTTTGTGTGTTTCCCGCCTGGGCGAGGGGCAGGATGCCCCTGAACCGGTTCCAGGCGGTGTATGCAGAATTGGGGCTCTGCAGCTGCCTACGTGCAACTCTGAAAGGACATTTGGTGCACCCACCCTGTTCCAATCCACATATCCTGTCTGGGGAGGTGCTGGCACCTCCCTGCCACAGGAGCCCTATTGTCCAGATGGCGAGGCTGGGGTTTTCCCCAGCAACAGCCAGCCAGAGTCGTGTAGGTGGCGAACAGTAGCCATTTTGTGGTACATGTGCACTTTTAAATTGGTTTCCAAATTCTACCGCTTTTCCCATATCACCCTCCTAGCAAGGGGGAATCGTGCCCCCATGCCCATGGCTGGACTGGGGGTATGATTCCTTCATGTTTGACACCAAACACGATATGGTTCTGTGTAGCCACTCCTAAGTTACAGCGATGACGCAATAACTTATAATGCGGTTAAGAGTATATGGTATGGCTACACTACAAACAACCCAGTAACGTTTTTACGAAGGTTGCAGAGAGGTCCTACTCACGTAGGGGTCCCCCCTCACACATACCTCAGCACCCAGCCCTGTAGGATTACCAGGGCCTGCCATAGGGGTGACCTATGAGAGTATATGTGTTGTATGGTATGGGACATAGGGTACCTACATCCCTGTAAGGGGTGCTAGCACCACCTTACCCAGGCTACAGTAGTGGCCTGGTGGTGTCAGTTTGGGTGGCTGTCCCAGGGTGGCACAATAAGTGCTGCAGCCCTGGTAGGCCTACTGGGGGACCCATGCCCTGGGTACCTAGGGTACCATCTACAAGGGACTGGTAGGGCATGCCCAGCATCCAATTATGTTTGTACCTAGAGTACTCACAACAGTTTTAGGGAGAAAGCAGATAGGCTGGGGTCCTGGATAGCAGGATCCCAGCCAGACTAGTCAAAAACCACCTAAATACCAGGCAAAAAGTTGGGGGCAACCATTAGTCAGATTCCACTCTCCTACATAACCCCCCCCCCCCCCAAACGAAAGGAGATAAGGCTAACCTTGTCCAGATAAGCCTTTATTTCCTGAGTGGCCATATAAGGAAGAACCTGTACTAACATGGTTGCTCCCTGTGTCATGGTCCACTTGGGAAATCCTACCCCAAGGGGTTCTAGAGTTTCTCCAAAGTTTAGGGAAATTACCTGTATTGGTTTTTGGGTCAGAGGTGGGCTGGTGGGGTGTCTGAGTCTGGAAGTGAGACCCTACTTGGGTTGGTCTCAACCTCCTCAGATCACTGGCCACTATGGAAGCCTTTCTGCCCATGACTGTGTCATATCTGGCCCTAAGGGTCAACCTCTGGCTGCCTACAGCTGGGGGTTGGATCCCTTTGGCTGGAATAGTGGAAGGCACTGGAAGGTTTGGGGCAGCTAGGCCCCAGGTTTCCCTGTGCTCAACAACATCCATTTGAGGGGTGCCTATACCTAGGGGTAAGGGGGATCCCTCAGTTTGTAGAGGAATTTTCACCTGGCTGAAACTACTCTGCTGGGTGTCCCTAATCTGTTGATGAGGGGGTTCCTCTGGGCAGGGGCCCAATAAGGGTCCACTGACCTCCCTGACCTCTGCAGCCCTGGGCTGACTGAGGCAGGGTAGAGAGGGGCAGGATACCTGCTCCAGACTGGGTACCACCTTGGAAGGATCCCCTGCCATCAGAGAGGTGGGCAGGTCAGGCCTGTCCACTTCTGGGGCAGTTACTTCACAAGGGGCAGGATCAGTTCCCTGAGAAACTGGACCTTTACCTGTAGTCTGGTGGGGGGAGGACTGTTCCTCTTCCCCTATGCTCTCTGTTTGGGTAGAGTGATCCATAGTTTCAGGCTTCACTCTTTCTATTTTCTCCTGGGGTGGAGGTGAGGCCCTCAGGGTCTCATCCACTTTCTCAGGGATTCCTACCATTTTCAAATGGGCCTTGTGGTCAACCTCAGCCCAGGCTGAGATTTCTAGATCATTCCCCAGTAGACAATCTACAGGCAAGTTTGGGGACACTGCCACTCTCTTGGGGCCAGTGACCCCTCCCCAGCTGAGATTTATCACTGCCATGGGATGATCTGTCCTGATTCCATCTATGTTGGTCACCTGGTAGCTAAACCCAGGTAAAAGCTGATCTAGGGGCACTAGCCTCTTGGTCACCATGGTGACACTGGCCCCTGTGTCCTTATAGGCCACAGCCTTCTGACCATTGATTATTGGTTCTTGTCTGTACCTGCCCAGAATACTGGGGCTCATGGTAAAGTTGGCAAACCCCATGCCACCATCACAGACCATAGTTGCTAATGCAGGGGACCTGGTTAGGCCAGAGTCCACTGGTGTCCCCAAAGAGAACCCAACTAAGTTTTTGGGTGCACTCCCACCCCCTGGGGGATTACTACTAGTAGCAACAGGAGGTGTTGGAGCAGGTTTTGGAGGAACATTCTCTTTATTGCCATTCTTTGGACAGCTGGAGTCAGTTTTCCAGTGGCCAGGTTTCTTACACACATGGCAATATGGTTTCTTGTTATTAGAGGAAGTATTTTGGGACCCACCCCCAGCACTGGGTTGTTGGGGCCCTTCAGAGGACTTTTCTTGTTTATCCTCCCCACCTTTCTCTTTGGGCTTAGTGGAATCCTTCTTCTGGTCACCAACTTGGTTCTTAGGCCTAATCCTGGTTCTGACCCATTTGTCTGCCTTCTTTCCCAATTCTTGGGGAGAGGTCGGACCAGAGTCCACCAGGTGCTGGTGTAAAAGTTGGTTCTGACAATTATTAAGAATCTGCTCCCTCATAATGAGATTATACAATCCTTGATAATCATTAACTTTACTGCCATTTAACCAACCTTCCAGTGCCTTGGTTGCACAATCCACAAAGTCTACCCAATCTTGATTCTGTGCTTTCTGGGTGTCTCTGAACTTAAGTCTGTATTGATCAGTGGTTAAGCCAAACCCATCTATTAAAGCAGCTTTCAAGATATAATAATCATCAGCATCCTCTTCTCTTACAGAGAGGAGCTTGTCTCTACCTTTATCTGAAAAGGAGAGCCACAGGATTGCTGCCCACTGCTCTACAGGGACCCTCTGTACTCTACAGGCCCTTTCAAGAGCAGATATCCATTTGTGGATATCATCCCCATTCTGATAGGGGGGCACAATCTTGTGGAGGTTCCTATTGTCAGGGACTCTCTCTCTAACTCTAGGGGTTTCATCACTGCCACCAGGGATCTCTAGACCCCATTTTCTTGAAGCTTTCTGAAGCTCCAGGGTTTCCCTGTCCAATGCTAACTGTTCTCTTTTAAGCTCAAGCTTAGCCTGCTCAAATTTGATCAGTCTGCATTTCCTCTCATGAGAGGATTCTCTTCTCTGAGAAGAGGCAGAGGACCCTTTGGATCTCCTAGAATGGTTGGATCCCACTGAGGGGGATCTGTTCCTTCTTGGATCCACCACTCTCCTTTTAAGGGTGGAGGGAGTGCCTCTTGAGCCATCACCTCCATGCTGTGAGTGGTCTGTTTCTTCCAGGTCAGGATTTTCATCCTCTTCCTGTTCCTCTTCAGATTCCACTATGGGAGTGTCCTCTTCTGAGGGGTGCCCACCCACTCTGTCCGTCCCTCTGGATCCTATGGACTCCATAAAGTCTGCTATGAGCAGGATCTCCTTGAGACGTTTTGTGTTGGCACCTCTTTCTGTCTTCAGTCTCCTAAGGGTGCACATTTCCCTGAGCTCTGCAAAGGTGAAATTATCATACTTATCTATAGGGACCCTCTGGGGTCCTTCCATAGCCTTAGTGCTTCCTGAAGACATGTTTAGTGTAGTGATGTATCTACCTACACTAAGTGTGGCCTACTGAACCCTCTCTTGAGTTGTAGTCAAGGTGTGCTAGACCCTCTACACACAACTCCAAGTTCAGTAGAACTTATTGTATTCTAGCTTGAATTTATATGTACCTTTGGTACCTTGTGGCTTTCACTTTAGAAATTCAATTTGTTATCTGGTAAAACAATGGCAAGCTTGAATCCAACCGCTGCACACCAATGTGAGAAGTTGGCCTGGCATATGCTGTTCCTAGTTATAGGGACACCTTGCACCAGTCCAATTCGACTCCTATTGATGGTAGGTTTAAGACAACCTTTAAAGAAAGCTATCCTAGTGGTAGCTGTGGAGAGCAGCCTTCAGGCTAAGTCTTGAAGGAGTGTTAAGCTTATTGTTTTACCATAATAACCTCTTGAATAACCAAATGAAAGAGTAGCCCACACAGGTATATATATAAAATATATGTATTTATTCTAGACAGAATCCCACAGTCACTTTATGTGGCTAGTGGCAAAGTTACAGTTCAAACAAGCATTTCTAAACACAATAAATAGCACAGAAATCAATGGACCCCAGGGGGGGACCAAACCATATACTAAAATAGTGGTATAAGAACCACGACAATTCTACAGGCAATGCCTAGGGCATTCAGGATCGCTGGCCCCTTAAGAATCCACCCACAGTTAAGAGGAAGGGGACCCACGGGAGACGTGTGCAGTGCGAGAAGTTGCTGTCGGGATCGCAATGTTAGCCTATGGAGAATGTCGCGGTTGAATAATTAAGGTTTAAGGACACTTCTAACAACAGTACAAAGTTAAGGCTTGAGACTTAAGGCTTTGGAGAGCCCACCACCACGGAAGTACCGAAGTACCACTGTTACCTGCCCCAGGGAAGCCGGGTGCATAGGTCGATTCTGGTGTCGGGTCGCGGGCTGATTTTCTATGGAAAAGGAGTCCAAACTGCTGCTATCTGGAAGTGTCGCTGAAGTCGTGAAGATTAAAGTTGAAGAAAAGACAAAGATGAACCTGAAAGCAGAGGGGACAGAGTCTGGGTCACAGCACAGTGACCAGGGAGCTCACAGGAAGGAGCTCGTGGATGTCGGGTGCTTCAGGCGTGGAAGGTACAGCTGGGCTCTGCAGTCACGGGCTCCGGGAGGCTTCAAGGAAGGCCAGCTTCTGGAGGGCGACTGTCCCACGTCGGCTGAGGGTCGCTGCGGTGTTAGTGTCCCGATTGGATCCACTAAGCATTGGCAACCGCAACCCACGCAGGATGAACAAAGCAGCTGCTGGTGCAGACCCACGTGGTCTGAGGGTGCTCTCCTTTGCAGGGAGCGTAGAGCAGGCCTGGAGCAACCAGGGGAACTCTTAGAAAAGAAGATTGTCCTCCGTCAGGGCCCACAAGTCGAGGGACAAGGGACCGCGGAAGGCAGCAAAATGGAGTGCGTAAAAGGGCTCCCACGGGCCACCGGAGCGGGCCAGGGAGCTGAGGGTCGGCACAAATGCTGCTTGAAGGTTGGCTCAAGAATGGGCCAAAGCACAACTTCCCCACTGGTCGGGGTCGTGTGCTGGACAAGAGGTGGCCGGTGTCTCGGGGTATGCGGGGATCTCGACACCCACGTGGTCCAGGGTGCTCAGACTTGCTGGGCACACTCACAGGACGCTGGGATGCACTGGAGACCCACCTCGAGGTTGCTGGAAGGCGTCGAAGGTCGTGAGAGCAACGAAGTTCCAACCGGGTATCTTGTAGTCTTTTAGGTGCCTGCCAAGCAGGGGGATAACTCCTTTATCCCAAGGGAGATTTCTTCAGTCAGCTGGGCAGCAGCTCGTCGAAGGTTAGTTCTGTGAAGTCCTGTACGAATCTAAGGCTCTAGGGCAAAGTTATTCCCATATATCCCCAAGATTAGGGGATGGTCCAAAATAGAGCCTACCAATCAGAGTAGAGGCGGGAAAGGGTGGCTACACCCACTCCCCTTTGTGTGTTTCCCGCCTGGGCGAGGGGCAGGATGCCCCTGAACCGGTTCCAGGCGGTGTATGCAGAATTGGGGCTCTGCAGCTGCCTACGTGCAACTCTGAAAGGACATTTGGTGCACCCACCCTGTTCCAATCCACATATCCTGTCTGGGGAGGTGCTGGCACCTCCCTGCCACAGGAGCCCTATTGTCCAGATGGCGAGGCTGGGGTTTTCCCCAGCAACAGCCAGCCAGAGTCGTGTAGGTGGCGAACAGTAGCCATTTTGTGGTACATGTGCACTTTTAAATTGGTTTCCAAATTCTACCGCTTTTCCCATATCACCCTCCTAGCAAGGGGGAATCGTGCCCCCATGCCCATGGCTGGACTGGGGGTATGATTCCTTCATGTTTGACACCAAACACGATATAGTTCTGTGTAGCCACTCCTAAGTTACAGCGATGACGCAATAACTTATAATGCGGTTAAGAGTATATGGTATGGCTACACTACAAACAACCCAGTAACGTTTTTACGAAGGTTGCAGAGAGGTCCTACTCACGTAGGGGTCCCCCCTCACACATACCTCAGCACCCAGCCCTGTAGGATTACCAGGGCCTGCCATAGGGGTGACCTATGAGAGTATATGTGTTGTATGGTATGGGACATAGGGTACCTACATCCCTGTAAGGGGTGCTAACACCACCTTACCCAGGCTACAGTAGTGGCCTGGTGGTGTCAGTTTGGGTGGCTGTCCCAGGGTGGCACAATAAGTGCTGCAGCCCTGGTAGGCCTACTGGGGGACCCATGCCCTGGGTACCTAGGGTACCATCTACAAGGGACTGGTAGGGCATGCCCAGCATCCAATTATGTTTGTACCTAGAGTACTCACAACAGTTTTAGGGAGAAAGCAGATAGGCTGGGGTCCTGGATAGCAGGATCCCAGCCAGACTAGTCAAAAACCACCTAAATACCAGGCAAAAAGTTGGGGGCAACCATTAGTCAGATTCCACTCTCCTACACTATATCTAAGTAAGAGGTGGTTACACCAACTTACCCCAGCTGAGTGATCAGCCAGTTGTGTCAAATAGTGAGGCCAGGCCAGGGGTGGCATAATACATGCTGCAGCCCCTGGTAGGCCTAGGGTACACCTATGCCCTGGGTACCTAGGGTACACTGTACAGGGTCCAATAAGGTGATCCTTACCAATTGGGTATGTACCTAGGGTACATGGAGTCCATTTTAATGAGAGAGCAGACAGCCTGAGACCCTGAATGGCAGGATCGCAGGCCAACTAAGTTGAAAAACCAGCTAGACACTAGGCAAAAAGCTGGGGGTAATCAGTCCAGTCAGATATCCACCTTCCTACACACCCCTCCCCCCCCCCAAACGAAAGGAGATAAGCTGTCCTTGACCAGGTAAGCCTATATTGCCTAAGTGGCCATATAAGGAAGAACCAGCACTGGCATGGTTACCCCCTGTCTCATGGTCCACTAAGCAATCCCTCACCCTAAAGGTATCATAGGGTCTCCACCATAGGGAATCTCTACCTTTGGTGTGGCTTTGCAAAGTAAAAGGCTGGTGTTGAGATGGAGTACTGAAGTGAGAGTCCTCAAAGGGAGGCCTCAGCTTCCTCCAATCATCCTCCACCATGGATGCCTTTCTTTCTTTAACTGAGTTGCACTGTGCTCTCAGGGTCAGCCTCTGGCTACCTAAAGCTGGAGGCTGGATCCCTTTGGTGGGCTTACTGGAGGGACAGGTCAGGTTTGGGGCCCTAAGGTCCCATGTTTGCCTGTGCCCAACAGAATCCCTCTGGGGGAGGTCCCTAACTACCTGTAAAGGAGATCCCTCAGGAAGGTTTTTAACCATCACCTGGCTAGGGCTACTAGCCAGGCAATCCTCATTCTTTTGATGGGGGGGTTCTTGTGGACAGGGGCCCTCTTGGGGTCCACTGGCCTCCCTGACCTCTGCAGCCCTGGGCTGACTGAGGCAGGGTAGAGAGAGGCAGGCTACCTGCACCAGACTGGGTCCCACCTTGGAAGGGTCCACTGACATCAGAGGCTCTGCCAGGCCAGGCCGGGCTACCTCTGGGGCAGTTCCTTCACAAGGGGTGAGGTCAGATCCCTGAGGAGGCTGACCTCTTCCTAATGTCTGGGGAGAGGGAGACTTTTCTTCCTCCCCACTACTCTCTGTTTGTGTGGAGTGATCCATAGTTTCAGGCTTCACTACACCTATGTCAGTCTGAGTATGGGCTGAGACCATTACAGCCTTGCCAACCTTTTCAGGGAGGCACTCAGTTTGGGTTTGAGCTGTGACTGTCACAGCTCTGCCTATCTCTACAGGGAAGTCTGTCTTTGCCTGGGCTGTGGCTACCACTGCCCTTCCAACCTTTTCAGAGAGGAAATATACTTGGACAGGGGTTGTGGCTGGCACAACCCCACCACCCTTTTGTGAAAGGCCTACCATTTTAGAATGGGTGTCTTGTTCAACTCCAGCCCCAGCTGAGAGTTCCAAGTCATTCCCCAGTAAGCAGTCTACAGGCAAGGTTGGGGACACTGCCACCCTCTTAGGGCCAGTGACACCTCCCCAGCTGAGACATACCTCTGCCATGGGATGACTGTTCTGTTTGCCATCAATGTTAGTTACCTGGTATGAGAAACCAGGCAAAAGCTGCTCAGAGGGAACTAGTCTGTGAGTCACCATAGTGATGCTAGCTCCAGTGTCTCTGTAGGCCTCAGCTTTTCTACCAATGATGTAGGGTTCCTGTCTGTACCTACCCAAAGTGTTGGGACAGGCAGTGAAGTTGGAAAACCCCATGCCACCATCACAGACAAGAGTAGCTGCTGCAGGGGACTTGGCTAAGCCAGGGTCCACCTGTGTTCCCCAAGACAACCCAACCAAATTTTGGGGGGCACTCCCACCCCCTGGGGGATTACTGCTGACAGTAATAGGTGGTGTTACAGGAGTAATTGAGGAACAGTTTTGTTTTTAGCCTTTGGGCAACTGCTGTCAGTTTTCCAATGCCCAGGAACTTTACATTCATGGCAGTAAGGCTTTTTAACTGTGGTAGAGGAGGGAGCTTGGGACCCACCACCCTGTGTGGAGTTTTGGGGCCCTGGGGAAGATTTCTCTTTTGTTTTATCCCCACCCTTCTCTTGAGGTTTGGTGGTATCTTTCTTTTGGTCACCACCCCGATTTTTAGGCCTAATCCTGGTCCTAACCCATTTATCTGCCCTCTTTCCCAATTCTTGGGGAGAGGTCAAATCTGAGTCTACCAGGTGTTGATGGAGAAGCTGGTTTTGACAATTATTTAAGATTTGCTCTCTCATAATTAGGTTACACAATCCTGTGTAATCTGCAACCTTACTTCCCAGCAACCAGCCCTCCAGAGCCTTAGTGGCACACTCAACAAATTCAGACCAGTCCTGAGTCTGTGTCTTCTGGGTGTCTCTGAACATTAACCTGTACTGTTCAGTGGTTAAGCCTAACCCATCAATCAGAACACTCTTCAGGACCAGGTAATTTCTAGCATCCTCATCACTAACTGTGAGGAGCTTGTCTCTGCCTCTACCTTCAAATGAGAGCCACAAGATTGCTGACCACTGCTCCTGAGGGACCTGCTGTACTCTGCAGGCCCTCTCAAGGGCAGTTATCCATTTGTGGGTGTCATCCCCAGTTTTGTAGGGGGGCACAATCTTACTCAGGTTTCTATGATCATAGGACCTGTCTTTATCCTTAGGGATATTGCTACCACCAGTGGAATCTAATCCACTCTCTCTAGACTGTCTTGCTCTAGCACGTTTCTCCTTAGCTAAGGCAACTTCTAGTTCTTCCCTTTAAATCCTAAGTTCAGCCTCTCTCATCTTGGCTTCATGCTCCCTTCTCTGAGGGGAAGTCATCCTCCTCTGAGCAGGGGCACTGGGCCCTTTAGAGCCAGTGGAATGGTCAGACCCACTCGAACTGGATCTTCTATCCCTCTGTCTCTGGTTAAGCCTGCCTGGGGGTCTGTGGGGAGAAATCCCATTTCCAGTCCCATGTAAGCTTAAGTTAGCCTGGCTAAGTCTCCTGACTGGCACCTAGCTATGTCTATCATCTGAATCTGCCTCCTCATCATCTGCATCATCTCCCTCTGGAGTGATAGGGGCATTAGTGTTATCATCTTCAGATGGGTGACCTCCATCTCCAGACCCTGTAGGGACTGAGTCAGGGGGACTTAGAGTATCAGAGTGATCTAATAGCTCTAGGAGTTGGGCTATAGTAAGGTTTTGACCCTGCTTAAGACCTCTGATGTTACACAGCTGTCTTAACTCCTGATAGTTTAACATAGAATATTTGGATGGTGCCTTTTGAGGGTCACTCTCAACAACTGGGAGCCCAATGGCTCCTGCTGCTCCAGCCATTCTCTTAGTGAGGTGGATGTGTTGCAATCTACCTACACTGGCGTTTTCCTACTGTACCTTTTCTAGTTCGTTGTAGTCAGGGTGTGCTACTCCCTTTGCTCTACAACAACTAAGTTCAGTAGAACTTATGTATACTAGTCTTGTTTATATGTACCTAAAGGTACCTGTATGATCTTTCAAATGATATTTTCAAAGATTACAATTGGTAAAACACAGCAAGCTCAAATCCCAACCGCTGCTCACCAATGTGAGAAGTTGGCCTGGTATATGCTGCTCACTAATTCTAGTGATCACCTTGTACCATGCCAAACAACCCTTATGGTGTTGGTTGAAGTCAACCTTGATAGACCAGCTATCCTAGTGGTAGCGTGGACAGTGCAGTCTGCAGGGTAAACTCTTGAGGGCATGTGAAGCCAGCTGTTTTACCATATGTAACCTCCTTGAATACCAAATGAAAGGACACCACACAGATATATATTCAAAATATATATGAATTGATTTACTTAAAAGTATCCCCTATACTCTTTATGAGCACAGAAGCACATTCGTTAAAACAAGGCAGTGTTTAAATATACAAAAGTTGCACAATTATGGATGGGCCAGGTGGCCAGCTAAACCATATACTAAAATAGTGGTATAAGAACCACAAATAGAAAGGAAGGAAGGCCTAGGGCCTTGGGAATCGCTGGCACGACAAGGAGCTAACTGTAGTTAGTGACCAGGAGGCCCACAGGTTGCGTGTGCAGTGTGAAAAGTTACACGCGTGCACCTATTGATTTCAATGGGTGCGTAAAAGTCACAAAGTTAAAGAAAAAGGAACATTCCGGATGGACTAGAACCTAGCAACTTGAAATCTAGACACTAGAGATGTTTCTCTACACAGGAGCACCGGAGTGCCAGCGTTACCTCACCTACAGGAAGCGGGTGCATAGGTGTCAAAGTACGTCGGGTTTCGTCGTGCAGGTCTATGGAGCCTGAAGATGCTGCAGGCGGCCAGGCAGGAAGAGTTCGGGTGGATCCAAGGGTGGATCTGAAGAGTAGACGACCTGTAAGCAGAGGGGACAGTGTTCAAAGTCACTAGCCAGTGACCGTCGTGGAACCAGGAAGGAAACAGGCGATGTCTGGTGGCAACAGGTGAAGAAGGGAAGCTTGTCTCTGCAGCCACGTAGAAGTGAAGGGATCGACGACGACCAGGAGTCACTCACGAGCTGTCCCACGAAGGCTCTAGCTGATGGCGGTGTCGGCTTCTCGATTGGAGCAAACAGGCCTTGGCTAATGCAAGCCACGCAGGAGTCGATAAAAGCTTGGTGCTCTAACCAGCAAGGTCAGAGGGGCTGCTCCTTTTCACAGGAGCAAGGGCCAGTCTGGAGCAACGAGACCAGCAGTGCTGTTCGTAGATTTCGTCGCCAAGATGGCCACTAGCCAACGGGCCAGTAACCGGGATGACGCGTCGAGTGGCAAAAAGCAAAAGGGCCCCACGCAGATCTCGTGGATGCTGGAGGGCTGGTCTTTGGTGCAAATGCTGCTCGGTGTTGGGGCTTCTCAGGGCCCAAAGCACAGCGTTGAGGATGCCTCGGGTGCTGCGCAGTCAGCTTCTCGTGGACGTTTCAAGATGGCCGGTCCCACGTCTCTCGGTGCCTCCACGGGTCTCTTCTTTGCAGGGACTGTGGATCTGGCTCAGAGATGCCTGGGAGTCTGGGTCTTGTCGGGCTCTGGGCTCGGTCTCCGGCGGGAGGCGGCGGCAAAGCAGTCGCTGAGTTGCTGGATGGTGCCTGTATTCACAGGGTGGTCACTCCTTGGCCACAAGGGAGATTCTCTTCAGTCTTCTGTGCAGCAGAACATTGAAGTCCAGTAGTTCTTCTTGTTTAAGTCGAGTTTCAGGATGATCTGAAGTCTTGGGACACGGCTCCTACTCATATTCCAAATCTAGGGGCCGGATTACCTGCTCGGTCCCTCCTCTGGGTGGGACCAGGAAGGGGGGTGGTTACACCCCCTTTCCTTTGTCCAGTTTGGCGCCAGGACTGGGGCTGGAGAGCCCCAGCTCCGGTTGGAACTGGCATATGCACAGGGACACCTTGTGTGCCCCAGGCATGTCTCAATCTATTCAGCCCTCCCTAACCCACTACACAAAATCCTGTCTGGGGTGGTGCTAGCACCTCCCCTGGCAGGAAACCCTTTGTCCAAACCTCCCAAGCTGGAAGGACTCCCAGCAGCAGGAGGGCAGACTTGTGTCTGTGGTGGCAGCATCCATTTTGTGATGCTGAGGCTCTGTCTAACTTTACCCGGGTTTCAGGTTAGGTACATGTCGTGTCCCTTTAGATGGGTGGAATGCTACCCCCGTCACCAGAACTGGCGAGGGAGTAGTATTCCAAATCGTATGACACCTTACTCGACATGTTTTGATAAAGCCAAACCAAAGTTAGCATTTGACCGCGAGGTACATAATGCACTTAAGAGTATATGGTATGGCAATATCATGAAACAGCTAAAGGACGTTGTTCCGAAAGCTGCAGACAGGCTCAGCTCATGCCAGAGCACCATCTCACATGAAACCAAGCACTCTGCCTCAAGGATTGTTAAGGCCTGCCATAGGAGTGACTGATAGGTTACCAGGTGTCCATATATGTTAGATATAGACATACTATATCTAAGTAAGAGGTGATTACACCAACTTACCCCAGCTGAGTGATCAGTCAGTTGTGTCAAATAGTGAGGCCAGGCCAGGGGTGGCATAATACATGTTGCAGCCCCTGGTAGGCCTAGGGTACACCTATGCCCTGGGTACCTAGGGTACACTGTACAGGGTCCAATAAGGTGATCCTTACCAATTGGGTATGTACCTAGGGTACATGGAGTCCATTTTAAAGAGAGAGCAGACAGCCTGATACGCTGAATGGCAGGATCTCAGGCCAACTAAGTCGAAAAACCAGCTAGACACTAGGCAAAAAGTTGGGGGTAACCATAGTCAGATATCCACCTTCCTACACCAGATTTGGAACTTTATTGTCTGGTAACACAATGCCATTAGGAACGGCACTGGTACCATCCTGATGCCCTACTTCTGTATCTCTATCCTGAGTGCAACAAAGTGGGGGATGTGATGCGCAAAACCCTGCTTCGATTTGGTCTGCGTAGAAATCCACACGATATAAACACTATTGCGATAAAATGTTGGGCCTGGCAGGAACGTAGTGGCCTGCTAGACTATTCTACACTCTATTCACCAGCAATTTGCCTTTAAGGCAACGCATAGCTTCCACCCACTACAGACAAATTAGTGCAGTGTACCCTGACACAGTGGGGGAGGGGGGGGTGGAACTGGGAGATGTGTACCCCCAACACACTGGTACAGCTCATGCATAGCAACACTTCCCATCCCCCAGAACGGTTCTTACATTTGAGGCTCCAACATGCTGCTCAGGCCTGCCTCCCTGGTTTGCCACACGAACCCTACGACTTCCCTCCTTTGACCTTGATCATACATGCGGTGGAGTCTGCTGGGTGGGTGTCCCGACTCTATAGGGCGCACTCCTCTGCACGTACAGTTATTCAAGATTGCTCGGTGAATGCATGGTCCAGAGTTATAGGCACAGAAATCACTACATCTCAATGTACATACTGTTGCATGCAAATCAAACTGGTTTCAATGAATCATAAACATAAGCTTATTCATTTCAAATTTGTACACCAGCTTTACTCCACACCTGCTCAATGACGAGCAATGACCATCCTAATGACAGAGATGCACACAATGCTTTCAAGAACAAGCAGATTTCATACACCGGGCACGGGAATGCCTGACATACGGTCCTTTTGGGGAGAGGCGGCTGACATACTTGGCAAGATGACTGAAGTACAGTACTTACTCTGCTAATAACCCTTCAGAGCTTTGCAAAATCATTACCGAAAGGGGCGCCCAGGTACGCAGCGTTTGCTCTATTACTAGTAAAAAGAAGAATTACGCAGTGCTGGGGAGTCCGTACCCCACGCGCACAGGATAGGATAAAATACCTATCACAGACACAGCGTAATAACCCAACTGAGATCTATTGCAGCTTACAACCCCAAACCTCTAGACCGTAGGATATTTGGGAGAACTCTGACCGTTTAACACAGACTGCAGACCATGCCACATTCTCAGATACGCAGAACTTGGACACTATTGTCTCCTCAGCAACTCCCTTGCGGGTTGTGGAGCAAATCGGTTCTCTGGCGTCAGGATGCATACTGCAACCCATCTCTTGGGACCCGAGGGCACTCTTCACTTTGCCAAGATGCTAAACTCTCAATGCCATGTTCTTTCCTTCTGTTTTGTTGACTCCCCTGTAACATATGTTCCCCACACGCCACAGGGCGCTACAAGTCGAGCATATGTACCCATTTCGCCGGAATGAAGTTTGATGTACTGTTTGACGCCTGTCGCATATCACAATGTAACAATGTGTGCCACTTGTTTATATGTTGTTTATAGTATATCAATAAAAATTCATTAAAAAAATACTTTTGTTGCAAGCAACTTCAGTACATGAGGGATGAGGTTCCCCTATTTCCGGAACTTTTTTATACACTGTTATGATCAGCGCACACAGCACACTGATATCACAGTGTGCCACGGAAAGCAGTCAGCGCCTAATGGCGCCAACTGCTTTCAGGTTGGTCAGTGCTCCGGGAGCAAAACTCTGCCCCCTTCCCCGAGCATCAAACAGTGCGTGAGGTGCCAAGTGAAACGGGACAATGTCTCCTTTCTAACAGCACCTTTTACTAGTAGATCCTTGCTTGCTAACAGCACCTTTTACTAGTAGAGCCTTGCTTGCTAACAGCACCTTTTACTAGTAGAGCCTTGCTTGCTAACAGCACCTTTTACTAGTAGAGCCTTGCTTGTGGATCGCCGCAAGAGACCGATCTACAAGCAGGGAACCAACCACAGGGATTACCACCCAATCGCCTGCCAGGGTACAGAAAGCCCATTAGTAGCAAGACATTTTTTAATCAAAAAAGAGTGGGGCAGCCCACCTTGGTTTCGGACCATGCCCCCACAGCAACGGGCCCAAAAGACTTTTTTGCACCTTGGGGTAAAATATGGGGTGTTACCCGCACTCGGCCCCCAGGGAGAGGCAGGAAGCCCACTAGACTCCAGGGATGTTATTTTGAAAAAAGAAGGGGTAGGAGCGGGCTGCCAAGGCATCAGGCCATGTTCCCACCTCGTAACATCGACAGCATTCTTTCTACCCTAAGGGAGTACATTGGGGAAGTTTTCTCTCTATATGCCCTCTCTGGGAGTGGCAGAAACCCCACGAGACACCAAGGAAAATTTGTAAAAAACAAAAGAAGGGTTGTTGGGGCCTGCCAAGGCATCAGGCCCTGCCTCAGCCACATATCTGCCCCAGCACACTTTCTGCCACACCCAGGAGGGCAGACAAGGTAGTCAACCCCAATATGTATCCCCCGGAGGGAAAATGTGCTAAAAATAGAGAAGAGTTGGGGCAGCCCTTCCAGGCATCAGGTACTGCTCTTGCCCAATATTGGTCCCAACAAAAATGTCAATCACTTACCGTTCCCACACTTCTACTGATACACGCAGTACCCCACTTGTACGGTGGGGCATCGTTTTTTTATTGGGAGAGGTGTGGGAACTCTGAGTGGTAGGAATTGTGCAGATCCTCGCAGACTCTGGAACTTTTTCTCACAGAAATGTGAGGGAAATGCTTGATTTCAGCCAAGGTTTGGTCTTTGCAGGGCACTTTGGGTATGATAATTTAGTAGGATCCATGCAGTCAGGCCACCCTGCACTTCCCTGGGTGTGTAGTTTTGAGACATGTCTGGGTTTGGTAGGCTTCCCTTGGTGGTGGGAGAGCCCAAGCCCTGTACAGTTACCCGCATCAGAGTTGTACAAATAGTGCTAGTTTTTGAATCAGTATCTTGAGCACATTGAAAAAATGCATACGTTTCCTTCACACCCATTTTTAATTTCATTAGATTTTGCCATATTATTTGCTGTATGGGCGGTAAACAATGAAATATCATTATAAGCTGTTGTTACAGATGGGTATCGCGTGTTTGTGGACAACCGACAAACACTAGTTTTCTCTGTGAACATAAGGGTCTGGCGGATGTAACAGTATAATACTTTTGTAAATCGGCCACCAGGGCTAAAAATTCCAGGTGTAAACATTGTTATTTATTTCAATTTATTTTATTTTTCTATGCAATTTTTACTTCAATTATCAGTTTATTTGGGACAAACATGAGTGAAATGCACAAATAACCTCTCACTGAATTCTAAATGTTGCCTTCTTTTAAAACATGTATAGCTTTCTGAGTTCACTGTGAGTGTTACACCAATTTCCACCACAAACTGCAAGTAAGCAGATACCACAAACACATATTAAATATTGACTATCACAAAATGCAAAGCCTTGAGTTTAAAATACATTTGTGTGTACAACTCTATTTATTCCTGAAAGGTGGGAATGTGGTCTTAGAATAGGAAATCTTTTGTTGATGCCATTTGAAGAAAAAATACCCTATCCTATATTTTTATAGGGAATCTAAGGGAATCCACAAACCCTGGGTATCTTTAGAATCCAGAGGCTGTGGGAAAAAAGGGCACAAATGTGGCCCAAATATCATTTGTAGAAAAGAAGTTATGAATGCTAAAGCACAAATGCCACTAACATCAAGAAAATGGCTCAGTGCTGGGGTAGAAAAGCCTAAACAGCTACGGTGTTCATTCCCCACCAGAGCAAAATGCCTAGTGGCGAGAGGTTCACAATTTTCTCACCTGACTTTGTGACACTAGTGCCAAACTATTTGTTCCAAGAAGCTCAGAGATTTTGAGAGAAGTTTAATTTCTTTGGACATTAAATTATTTCAGAGGAACTGACCCACCAAACTAACAAAAGCAGGGGATCTCTTCAAATTAAAGGATACCAATACCTTGAAAGAACTGCAGAGTTTAATGGACTTACAAATTGTGTTCACAATTTTATGGGAGAGTATGTAGAAGTAATGCAGTAGTAAACTGAAGTGGAAAGGGAGAAAATTAGAATCTGAAGAATCCGAAAGAAATGCAGTCAGTTTTCACAAAAAACTTTGAGATTGCATAGCTCCAGTTCTGCTGATCGGATTTTTGTTGCACTTGTCTAGTTTTATTTATTAAAACTTACTCTATTTTCCTAAATTGTTTTGGATAAATACTTTACACTTTGCCTCTAAGTTAAGCCTAACTGCTTTGTGGCAAGTTCCCAGAGGGTTAAGCACAGGTTAATTTTTTTGGTGCTCCCTCACAAGGATTGTGGTTTTTGACTGAGACTTCTACCTCCCTCAACCAATAACCCGATTTCTCACAACCATCATTTGATCTCCAGATAGATTTTAGTAGACTAGTAACCACACCCACCAAATTAACAAATACATGCTCTCAGTAACATGTCGATTTATGAAATGGATAGAATGTATACCGAGACAGTGACTATCTTGATGATCAATCATAGCTTCTCCAGGGTTGCCCTACCACGGAGGATGGATTCATACCATGGGAGTAACTTTACTAATCATGTGATGATCCGGATGTGAAAGATACAATGTGTGAAAAGGAAGCTGCATATTGATTCCCAAAGCCATTAATAAGTTCTGATTAATGCCTCCGCAACCTAAGATGTGGAAAATCTTATATGAAACCTTACAGCAGGCTTTAGCAACTACTAGGACATATGACCTTAAAACTACCTACAAAGTGCACCAGATGGTTAACACAGATATTTATATAATTTTCAGAGAAGCTACGGGATGGAGGGTAGGTTCCTTCCAAGCTGGAAAGGACATTTTTCTATAATTGACAAGATTCCCTCTGATTTGTAAAATACTCATAAATAAATATTATATGTAAAAAGACAAACTAGCTCATAACAATCAAAGGAAAAGATGTCATCCAGGTCTCCTGTTAAATAAATTGAGGAACCTTAAAACCAAATACATGATTCAGAATACCACGCATTGTTGTGCCTGTCTGTTTTGGATCTTTTAAACACCTTCCAAGGATATTAAAGGTTTTTGGTTTGCGAACTACTGAGTATGCTAGGAATAAGTATTTGATCAAATGCAAGGAACCATCCTGTATCGTGTCAACAACAAAGTATGGAGAAAGGGTATGCAATGTGTTGTTTCTTCCCTGTAGAAAAATTGGGTACATAGGGGGACCTGATGCATTCCCAGTTGAAACTCTGAAAATGTTGCATAGCTTGCCAGTAATGTCTTTAGTTTTCTCGGATGGGAGTATAATGGTATATAAATACAAAATAAATGTTACACTAATCCAAGGCATAGCCTTAAATGATACTCCAATATAAGTAGGATATATAATATTTCAGTAAAAGTCATTGAGGTTTACCTTTACTGATTTTATTCTCCTTGGTGTAGAAGATGAATTTAAGAAGGAGCTGAACGATCTTTGGATTCTTTACATGTGTTCAGAAAGCATTCCTTTTAACAGAGTTAAAGGGTCACTGTACCTACCTAAGAGTACCCATTTTTCTAATACAGTGTTGAAGTACAAAAAAGCCTAGGCCAGTACATGATCGCGCTGTCCATAGTTGAAGAAAGACTTATACATAGTGCTATGACATTGGTTGTGTTGAGTTATTTCAGGCTTCTGTTCCCATATGGTGCCACCCCAGCTGTACGTATCAAGTTAGGAAAGGGATGCGACCACACAGGGGAGGTTCACCTCTTGTCGGCATCCTGATTTTAATAGGTTATCTTTAAGTGTCACTGTCAGGTGCAGCATTACACACAGATTCAAAATTTTAGTTCCCTTTAATTTTATGGTGGAAGAGTATGGCCCTTCTATTTTTGCAATGCAATGAATAAAAGTTGTGAAATTAGTTTGCTAGTAGATGAAGATAATGAGTATTATGCCTCTTCATCAATATTGCTAAGACCCTTATTGCGAGTTTGGCGGTCCAATGGGCGTCACCGCATTAGGACTGTGGCAGTTGGACTGCCATGCAACCGCTGCTGCCGCCAGGTATCCACCATTCCTGGCGGCGGCGCAGTGGTCTAAGGCCCCTAATATGCTGGTGGTGCCACTGCGGCACCGCCAAGCATATTAGGAGATTCGTCACCACCACACTTTTCAGGGTGGTGTGACTGACATGAAAAGTGTGGCAGTGAGGAAACAAAGGGGGCCCTAAAGGGCCTCCTGTTGTCTCTAAGCCATGGGGTGCATGCAGGGGAGCACATGTTGTGCCTCCTTGTGTGCATGCACCCCCAGTTCCTGCAGGGCATGGACTTGACAGTCTACGCCCTGCAGGAACTGCCTTTGACGCTCCCATTGCGCTGCCTTTTTCAGAGGCACCGCAGTGGGACTGGCAAAGAACCGTCCGCCAGAGTAAAATTAAGTTATACTCTGGCAGGTGGTTTTAATGGCTTTGGTGGTCTCGGAGGGGGGCGGCATCGTGGCAGCCCCGCTCCAAAATCGCCAAAGTCATAATAAAGCGATTAGCCACATGATCAAGAGATTCATTGGCAAGTGCATGTTTGTGATTTTTTAATATCCAATAGGACTTCCCTCCAGAAATCTCTGATGCAGCTGCACGCCCATCACACGTATGAACCTCACTCATCACACCCCCTCTGACAAATCTCTTCAACCCCATATATTACTTCCAGGTGAACAGGAGTAATGTACCATTGTGACATAACTTCATAAGCATTCTCTTTATACTGTATACATGTAGATGATTTGCCGTGCTTGCCATATTTACCAAGAACATCATAGAACCCAGCATCCCTTTCAATCACTCAATGACTGCATCTTTGCATTTGACCCTGTACAGCACTCTGCTGCCTTTTAGCTAGGTTTGTGCTACACCAAAACCATAAACATACATGCTTGCATATGCACACACATGAATTCAGTAAGGGAGATTATTTTACACCTAGGGGTAAAAGATCAGGTGAGAGCTTTGTTCATGCACTACCTGACACTGAATACGCATTCTAGAAATAAAAAACGTGAGTGTTACATTTTTACACAGCAGCACGTCTCATCCAGGGACTGAAGAAATATGACCACATCATCCCCATCCTTATGAAACTCCATTGACTTCACTTGCCAGCCTGCACCAACTTCAAAACCAGCTGCATCATTTACAAAGCCATCATGAACAGCACTCTACTTATCTTGCAGAGAAGCTCACTGTCTCTGGTAGTTCTTGGCGCACCTGTGGCCATTTATGCACGGAGGATCTGAAACAACATCGCCTTATCTATTAGAACCACCCCAATGCAGTCTAATTTTGGAAAACGTTGAATATATACGGCTTTAAAGAATCTAGATCACAAAGCATTACCCATCCACAAACCAGCTACCCCTCCCATTACTCGTTGACTTTATACTGGTCTTTGACCTTGTACAGCACTCTGCTGCCTTTTAGTCAGACTTGTGCCGTAGATATACCCCATACATACATACATATGACAGAAGAGTACATGGTAACAGTGTCAGTGATGTGTTGGAGGAGGCAGTAAATGGGGATATAGTCCCTACATTCTATTGGCATGTAGCATAACTTCCATATTTGCCTGTGTAATAGTGATGCAGGGAAATATGTTTAGATACACATAAATATCTGACATGCAGTGGGTTAGTAAGTTAATTTTAACAAATTCACAAGTAGCAAAACTTGCCTTTCAAATGAAAGTGATAAGCTTCCTGAAGTGCATTTGAAATCATACCTTTTGTCCTAGTTAAAGGCACAGTTTTCGGGTTTCATTTTGATTCACATGGCTCATTTCTGTATGCAAGCGCATCACCTTTAAGTGGGCAGTTTGTCCTGAAGATCAGCATAGTTTGAGTGCAAACATCAATTATGGCAGAATCAGGTAGGAATTTAATCTCAGGACAGCAATCTCAGTGTTCCTGAGTAAGAAATATGGAACAGCATCTAAAATTAAAATTCTCAACGTGACCCTCCATTTGAAGGGGGTGGTTGCATAAAGGAGAAGACTTGCATCACTAACTGATTATTCATCATATTAATCATCTCAACAACCTAAGCCATACCAGTATTAGTTGTGGATGGGACACATTAGTTTGTAGCTAATCATGGTGAGTAATTTTGCCAAAATTCTGCTAGGAATAAGATATCTAAAAGACTTTGCACAGAATGGCCATGCACATAACACCTCACACAACCGCTGCTTTTAATACTGGGTGTTCAAAATGTCCCGAATCCTGTGAGGCTTAAACCACAGGCCCTTTAAATCTATAATTGAGATGGCATCTCAAGCTGTTTACATACAGCTGTAGAGCTGGCATCTCAAATTGTTTGATTATTTCCTGATAGTACATAATCTAAAAGCAGAGAATATCTGGACCATCTGTTACCCTTGGTCGGGGGGGGGGGGGGGTGGAGCCTGACAATGTGGCCAGAGGCATGTCTTTGCTGTGAGTGAAAGTCAGTTCCTATTTCTTTACTGGAGATTGTAAAGTTCTAAAAGGTTGCCTGGTGTAATTTAGTTCCAAAACTGCCACCATGAGTTTCCATATAAAAGCATGCATGTTTCTAGCTTCAGTATGTTTCAACCGGTTTAAAATTGCTCTTCTTTCACTTTCTGCAACTTATCTCATAGTGAGTTTAATTCTAAATACCAAGGACTGTAATTAATGGGGAAGAAGTGCATTTCCTCCTTTTTCTTCTAGAACTTTTCAATCGTATTGATACAAAGTTTCAGTGTTTTGAGCTCCCGACAGAGCCCAAAAACATGTTGTGTGCACTGTATATAGTTATATATGGAACCAGCCCAAGACGTTCCGTGAGAGCAGGGAGGCCGATTTTTTCCAATACGGTCGCTAAATAATTTTAGAAGGAAGAAAACGTCGACAAGACTTCGGCGTTTCTTATAAAAAGTTGAAAATCTAATAGAACTACAACTACCTCTATCCACTAAATCTTAAGAGAGAGACAAATTCCTAATGATTTAAAGTGGATGTCACTCTCCAGCACAGAGAATAATTACGGTGGCTTTCACGGAACATAGATAGAAAAACTTGATTATCATTAAGGAAATAGAGCCTGTGGGCTGAAAATTACATTTCTACTTGGAAAGGTCATCCTCCATTCATAACTTTATCAATTATAAAAGATGAGATTTGGAAAAAACGATTTTTAGTCCTGAAGAAGGTGGAAATATTTCTTTTAACACCGAAACGCTGCGTCGACTTTTAACCTTGTGTTTAGAATGAACTGGACCATTCCCTTGTACAGCAAGTTATAGATTGTAACCCACCAAGGGAGGGATACAGAGATGTTTTTAATGTGTGGTGCTAAGAATTTTTTATGATTTATAATAAATGACCAGTTTTTAATTGACACGTTTTGATAACAAGCCTCTTTAATTGTGCAGATAGCTTACAGTGTTCTTAGTAATCTAGACAGTGTTTGACAAGCCTTTGGCGTATACCTTTATGTTGTTCGAGATATATCTTGAAATAGGGACACTTTTGTTCATTTCTCCTTAATCACTAGTCAGCCATTTTTAATACGTATAACATACTATGTGATAAGGGTGCTCTGCTCAAAAGGCATGTTTCCCTATTTTACACACCTTGCTATATGTCACTGGTTTATCTGGGATAACTACTTTAAATATGAGAATTTTATGGATTTCTATTTTTGTGCATTATTAGCAATTAGCAAAATGCAACTTTTAAACTTGATTTGACATGTAAAGACTTATTTAGAAGTGCATTTTTCTAATGAATATTAATTAGGCCACATTTCTGTGTAAAATGCCATCTTGACCAAGACGGAAGTCATCGCAGTCACTTTCTCCCCTGCATACATCCTCCCCTCACAAACTCCGCAGAACACAATCAAACTAAAATTTATTAGGATATTTCCACTGTTATTATTGTTCTGTTCATTATGAAACTTCCCCAGTTCGAATGTAACTTGCAATTTTGTTCAGTTTGAAATTTTCTGGATGTTGGTAGCATAGATGGTGCAGAAAAATTATTCATGTTGTGGGTTAGTATAGATGTTAAGGGAGTCTGACGTTTATTTTTCAGGTGTTCTCATTTGCTGAAGAAATGACACATTCGCTCACACCATGATGAATCTGCAAAAGTTCAAATTTTCTATGTAAGAGTTGTGTATAAAAAAAACCCTTGATTTTGGGGATAATCAAGAAAACGTTCCTATTCTATTAGGGATGCTGTCTGATTAATTCCTGATTTTGCTGCACGTTGAGCCTTAGAATAATATCAGATTTTTCCATTCTCTGTATAACTGCATTTTGAGAGCCTTCATGGCATTGACTCTGTACCGCTTATTTTTGAATTTTGTAATGAAAATCTTTTAACTTTTCATTAATCTGGAACTTGGGTATCAATTCGGCTCATTCAATTCAAATGTATTAACGTATTGTGTTTTGATTGATTTTGGTGCTTTGGGTTGTTCTTTAACGCAGGGGCACATCACCTCATGAAACCGAGGTTCAACACCGTCCCCCGTCCCGAGACCAGTAAATGTGGGAAGTTTAGTTGAGGTAAAATTTTGGTGTGTTTCAAATTTGGGGTACCCTTTTGCTACCACATTAGTTCCATTCCTAGCTTTACCACGGAACCTCTGTCATTAATACAACAGTTTTATATTTTGTTTTTTAATTCAATTTAAATTGGTGTCAGTATCAACGGTGCATTGCCTACATATTGGGTCAGTTTTGTTTTTATTCTTGCAAATATTAGAATCTCTTTTTAAATGATTAGCTGAATCACTGTAATTGATAGATGCTTTTTTGCACATGTTTAAAGTATCGTTGATCTGTAGTGTACCGTCACTTATTGTGTTCATAAACATGATTAGGATGCTGCTGTTGTAACTCAGTCTCGACCAGTTGTGTTAGCTATTTGTTTTAACATTATTGATTACAATCTCAAGGAATTATGTATGAGAACATCACACAGTATCTAAGAGGTACTTAAGCGAAAAACCTTTGTGCAGTGCCAGGTAATAAGCAACCTCGCGGTTGCATTGCAAACAGGTAAAAAGGTATCCCAACGTCTACTGGAGGTCAGCAAGGAGTATGTGACAGTAATAAAAAGGGCCAGGTGCATAGATTATAGAGAATACATAGCTAAACAATACACAGAAAGAGGAACAGGCAGGCCAGCTATTAGCATGTTTACTCAAGTCTGTGAATCCTATACTACTCAACTGTGCCACCGGCAAAAACAACACAGTGTTGAATTTACAAACAGAACTAAATAGTGCTTTTGATGATTACTACAAGCAACTCTAATCCACCGCACACATTGGAGCACCGATCCAAATGCAGGCATACTTGAAGTCCACTGCATTTCCCTACATTTCATCCCCAACATCGAGACTCTCTGGAGGAACCCAGAACGATTGCAGAGATTACATTTGCTATTAGCCAGCTGGCAAGAAGTAAAATATCTGGATGAAGCAGGTTTCCACTTGAGTTTAGTGCCAGTTATCAAGTACAACTTACCACCACCTTCCCTCTACGTATGAATCTTCAAAACACCAGGGCATGTTACCCTAGTTGACAAAGGTTCGCTTATACTGCCCACGGTGGATGCTTAATCTATATTACAAGAATCTGGGGAGGTACTGGCAAACAGACTTTTGTTGTTGCTGCTGATGCTAGTACGTCACAAGCAGAATCTTTTCCTCCGGGCGATTGTTCCTTGTCATAAACAAGGCCTCCATAGAAGACACAGACCCATCGTTAAACACAGAAAAGTTCTTTGATGCCCTTCTTTGGCCCTGTTTTATTGTCAAAGGTTTGGGAGTTGAGACAGAAATCCTGAAATAAATTAATCTCCTATATTCAAGCCTGGCCACCAGGGTTTGCAGAGGGAGTGTTCTAAGTCAATGTCCCATCTATAGAGGCACCAGCGAATGCTGCTCCCTATCTCCAACCATATTCTCATTGGCCGTGGAGCCCTTGGCATAGATCGTCAGCGGTGAGGCTCTGGAGTGGCACAGCCAATTGTCAAACAGGAATCGTATGATTTCACTACATACAGATAAGGTGCTACTTTACTTGTGAGGCACTTACAGGGACATTTTGTGTGTTATTGATGGGCTAGTGGAGTATGGTGACAACTCCGGCTTAAAAGTGAAAAGGGAGAAATCCTGCTAACACCCACTAAACCCAGCTGAGGAGGAGGAATATATGAGGGTTCCTGAGACCTTTCTCAGGTGGGAACCTGAAACATTTAAGTACATGGGAATGTGGATTTATCACGTAAATGACAAGTTGATGGCCGTCAACTTTGGTAAATCAGTGTTGGCAATACATGCCTATGTCTCCTTCTGAGCCATCTTACCCCTCTCACCAAAGGGGAGGTCTGCGATATCCAAACTGATAGTCTTGCCTCAGCTGTTGTACTTCTTCACCGGCCTTCCAATTATAAATCACAAAAGCTTTTACACTGATTTAAAAGCAATACTCTCAGACTTGATCTGGAGGTAGGATGAAATAGGGTAGCAATGCAAAAGACACAACATCCATGGGGGGGGAGAGGACTTGAAAACCCTAATTTTGAATTGCAGAGTTTAGCTGCCCAGATACAGAGGCCTATGGTGTGGTTTCTGGAGTGTGGGGATCTGAAGATGTAGGAAATGTAAGCAAGAATCGCTGTGGGATTCCTATGCGCAGCTCTGCTGGAAAGCAGCACACTGACAGGCGTCTTCCTTAGACTACTGGAGGCAGTGAGACACTGTTGAGGGAAGTGCACAATACCTTTAAACGTCGCTGCTGTGTATGCTCATGAGACTCTGCTAAAACACATTAAGGGAGTAAGGAATGGGGGTGATATTTATGACAGTGGTTTTATCCGCCCGTTTGACAAATAAAATACATCTATGGCATTGCCACAGGCAAATTAATGAGGTACAATAGCAGTTCTTACGTTTTTCATTCCGTGGACCCCCCTACGGAATCAGTACTGGAAGTGGAGGCACCCCGTCCTACACAATTTGCATGATTTGAAATTAAAGCAATGCACACAGAAACAAGTAAGAACAAACCAGTATACAAACTAAAATCAATTACTTTGTCATTGTTCCTTCTAATGCATGCTCTCTTTTTGTCGGTGCTTACCAGTGTTCCAATTGATGTCCCAAATAATCCTTTCTATATTCCACTTGCTAATCAAGCTAAGGATGCCAACTTACTTATAAGTCTCCAATTTTAAATGCCTTCCCATATAAAAAGCGTTTTAAAGTTTTCAGTTTTGCTTTTTTATGTATATATAGTTTGATAATCTGCTAATATTATTTAATTTTATAAGCATTCGTGGACACCCTGAGTAGGCACTGCACAGGTTAAGTACCACTGATGTACAATGTTCTAGTGTGGGCTGGATCGTTAACATGAGGGGAGGAGACTGACAAGCCGCCAATATCAACCCTATTTAAACTTACTCTAACACATGGTGAGAGTTGAAGAGCTGTATCCATTACATATGGTATTCTGAAGGTCACCCACTATGAAGATGATAGCAAACTGGAAGCAAATTGGGAAGAAAAACTGGATAAAGTCCTGTTAGATGTTGAATGGGTATAAATACTGGTACAAACAAAAAAAAAGTAGTCAGAAGGTCTAGAATTAAATATACTCAGATAATTACTTACACCAAACTTACCTTTCTAAACGGGTTGGTATAATATATGGTGGGTAAGCTGATCTTTGCCACAGATGCTAAGCACCGGCAGCAGATTTTTACCACATGGAATAGGATTGTCCAATTATTTTTGATTAATGGAAGTATGTAGTACTTTGACTTCCGAAGTAACAGAAAGACATCTTATGGGGGTCTGGCCTTGTGCCTACTGATCACCTCAGAGCCAAAAACAACAGTCAGGGCTCGAAAAATGTACTCGCCCACTCGCAATTGGAGTCAATTTCTTTAAGGGCGAGACGGTTTTCAGGCCTACTTGACTGGCCTGGCGAGTGAGCTCTGCAGCTAGTGCAGTGCAGGGAGAAGGCTCCAGGGGGCAGCTTGGTGAACATAAAATGCGGGAAAAGCAAAGGTGTTGATTGGCTGACTGAAACGGGGGCTTGGCCTGCTGAGGTCTAGTTGCAATAAACAGATGATGTACTAGGCATGTTTACACACTTCCCATTTGCTGATTACAATGAGCCGCTGCAGGATACACTGCCCAAAAAGCGTGTAAGCTGCCTTTAGCCCTGCATGGGCGATTCGAAACGCCCAGCAATTAACTGGCTGGGCACAGTAGGCCATGAACAAGACTGGAGCTGAAGCAGTGCAGAGGTTCTTCTCCTGCACCCCAGGTGTTCAGCCATCCAGGGTCGAGCCCTGTGAGAGGAGCTCTGCCCTGCTCTGATGTAAGTCAGCACCTGCCAAGGATGGCTCAATCTCTCTGGGGAGGGGCCCCAGACGGTAGGTGCAGTTGGATGCATGGGGACATTTCCCTCAGCCGCGAGTTCAGGGGCTCCCACTCCGGTTCTAGTGCTGGGGTGGGCTGTCATGGCAGATGCAGGGGGCAGTCACGCGGTCTTGCTGATGCCCTCAAAGTCAGTTCAGACAAGCTGCTTGGGTTGGTCTTCGATCTATATGCCACGTCCATGCCACATCGAAAAAAGTTCCCAAAAGTGTCTGGTTGTTTTCTGAAAAGGCTTTGTAGCTTAGACACTGAAAAAATGCATGCAATACACTATCGCTTTTGACACAAATATTTCATCGTGCATAAGGAGATTTTGTTGAATCTTAAGTTAGCAAATTAATACTATTTAAGGAATATATCTATTGAATTAACATTTTATTTTAGGAAATGCTCGTAACATTACATTTATTTTAACTTTATAGTTTATTGCATTTGCATTTGACCGCTTGTCTAATCCCAGCATGTCCTCTGCTTGATTATTCTGTCTGCATATTCTCAAATGTTCTAGACCCTTCGTTAAAATTGTCATGCCAATGTATGCATTACCAGGTCTGTAGATCTGCGACAATAACTAGCAGGTGGCGCAGTCAGATTGTTGACACACTGATATTTGTGCCTATCGTCCTGAACATGTTGGTGGCTCATTTTATTCTGCTAATGCAAGTGCTCTATGAACAAATGTGTGTTTCTTACTGAGCGACACCACAAGCTCTATTGAGAGGAAATACGTGTGCACTTGGACTTCGGCTGCTTGCAACGTTTTTATTTGTGTTGTGTTTTGGCATCTCTTTCTAGAAAGTACCGGCACAAAACTACAGTCCAGCAATGGGAATAAAACACACGCCATGACACGTGCTTTAGGAAATGATTCTGAATCAACATCAGAATCGTTTCCTAAAGCACGGATCATGGCGTAGGTTTTATTCCCATTGTTGGACTGTAGTTTTGTGAAATCTCTGACATTTTGCTGCAGAAATCATGATGTGTACGTTTGTGGGGCCTCTGGTACTGTTTCAAGCTAACACACAAAACACAACAGCAACAGGAATATCAACAAAGCCTGTCTCTAAAAACAAATCTGTTCCATATCTCGACAGTAATCTAATTTATTTCAAATGGTGTATATACTTTCCATGTATAAGATAACTACTAACACTTTTTGCACGTGTGAAAAGACATGGTCTTGTGTACAGTCTCATCCCTTTTAACAAGCTCATCCAAGTGACTTAAGCAAATGGAAAGACTCATTTCCAGGAAATCTGTAATTTTAACCTCAATATATGTACTTTATTATGTGCCATAAGAGACAAGTTTCATATGCATAGTTACTGTTTGGAATATTGTAGTACACATGTTTGAAGATATCCAAGTAATCATTTATTAGATCTTGTTTAAAGTATCTATCTTCACTGCACCATATACCAGAGTGCTTGTCAGAAACAATGGCCTCCTGTACTGAAGAAAAGAAAACGAGAAAGTGGGGAAATAGCCTGTGGAGTAAGGAAGTGAAACAGGGTGGGAAATGGGTAGAAGAGAACTAGAGAAAGGTGAGTAGGGAAAAAAGTAAAAAGGGTTAAGCAAGTCTTTGGAAGGAGTGATGCAAGATCAACTAGGTTGAAAAGGATCATGGGGTCCTGGTTGGAGCCTATTTGACTGTCAGGTTTTAGGAAGAACTAGAACCTGATATGCAGTGCATAATGTAATGTTTTACACTGAGCCCCAGCATAGGGATTTCAGGCTGGCTTAATGTGGTTCTGATTCTCTGTGCGCAGACACATTATGAATCTTCTAAATTTGTCCCCAGTGCAGTTTGGCAATGAGTTTCTTCTTCTTCAGAGACCACTGTATATCCTATTTTACTGTTGTCTGCCCATGGCTGGTAAACACACAAAAAGAGAACTGGGGGTCAACAAAAAGGATCGCACAAAGAGATAAACGCATAAGTTTACAAACAATAATAATAGTACCACATAGGCATTCAGAGCAGAGCATGGATTTCCATCAATCTACTTCTCAGAACAGAGCATAGATTTGCATCAATCAAGCTCTAGTGATCAATATTATCATTTGGTCATCCGCCACGACTGCGAGGTCTGTCCCTTGATCATAAGGACTAACTCACTGGCAAGCTCAATTGCTCAACGTGAATGCCGGGGCGGGACCTCACATAAGGAGAGAGAAGGTATATAAATGTCCATAATGACGGAATCCTATGTGGTGCAGTGCAAGGAAAATATATCTGTGAGTGCAAAATTTAAAAAAAGGTTGTGTGGAGAGACAAACAGCTCTGAATGATCCAACCCTCCTCACACCTAGTAAAAACTGTGCAGAAAAAAAAACTTTAGCAGTAATACAGAGTGACTGCTATGTAATAGGTCGACATGTTTCAGCCATCAGGGGAGATTCCCCAAGGCTTTCTTCAGGACCTGTAAAGTCAAACAAAGCTACTGCATATACATCCACTCTATTCGCAATATAGTGTGAAAGACATTAACTAAGGTTGGAAAAATAATACAACCTCACTTTGTACTAATCCTCCAATCAGCGGGTGCACGTCACCTAAGGAGAATAGAACAATTGTAATAAACAACTCATTCATCCGATGTGCTTCCAAATAGTGAGACCAAAAAAGTGTCTATGTCCACTAAATAACATAAGCGCATCAAAGTATGGCTTACCCGTCTTGACCAAGGATCAAACCTCACCTCCCTGGAGCCTATCTCAGGAGTATGAGGCCCCGCTCTGTAACAGGAAAAAAGAGCGCGGGGTTGAACGGTTAAGGGGGAGGAATGAAATATTCATCTAAATTGCCCCAGGTAAACACTCATATATTCTTAGCCGATATATATGTCTAAAAATATGCCTATACGAGTGCATAATGCAGTGTCCGCACTACACAACTCTACTTGTCAATCCTGGTGCGAAGTCTCAACAAACTAAATGAATCTGGCATGTGGAAAGGCATATGTGAAAAAAGACCTGAATTTGAAGCGTCTTTTATGCTAATATCAATTTACTCAAACAAAAAGGGGGTATCGTCGCTATTCAGACTGGCTGGCAGCAGAACCCCTCTACATCCGATAAAAAACACAATGTAACCCCAGCGCGGGTGCCTACCTGTCCGTCGTTGCCTCCGGACTGTTCTGAGTCAGGGGGAGAGGCAACGGCTGGACTGAAAGCGTGTCTTAAATAGCACGTCCGAGCATGGCTGATAACAATCAGTAGACTTCCGGCTCGGAATGCTGTCATCATCGTAACGTCACATGAGTGGAGACGCTACGGAAAAAAGTACGTGTAATGTCTCGCAACGTGAATAGCGTCGCGACGTGGACTACACAATGATGTCACATAGTCCAAAAATGTAGTTTGATATACATGGTTTCTCGTAGATTGAGAACATCCCAAGTCACAAAATATCTGTAAAATGTGTCACGTTAGTACCTTCGTTTAATAACCAAAGGGATGCTAAATCCACAATACAAAAGAATCCCGCTATGGTAAAAAGGCAGGATCCAATATTGTTTATCTTAGAATTCAAACCCAACTTTATTGGTAATGAGCACAGACAAGTATATGCACAAAGGCGATCTAATGCTAAAGACACCTCTCTAATCAGTATAATGAGTCTTACCGTGATAAAGAGATGTCTTAAAGGAACATATATAATATGTCATATATTACTTAGACCGAAGTATGGCTCTCTAATAAACCAAAAGACACACATGTTAGTGAGTCACATAAATGAAGTACAGTCGTATGCCTCGCTATTGTCACAATATATAAACGCTGCTTAAATTCCCTTTTCCTTAGAAGGGTGTGTTATGATAACCAGATGCGATCTAGCAAAGGGTATAGCTGCCTAATCGGCATGGAGTGTTATGCATGCAGATGTCAATTCAGAGAGAGTGATGTCTTAAAGACTAACCCAGGGTATATCATCATTCAGACCCAGGACATCACTGTGAAGCTTGTGAACCCATCTTTGCTCCTTCACAAACAGATACCTAGAGATGTCACTAACATGTGTTGGTATGACAGGTTTCTCTAGCACTGTCCACGTGAAGTCTTCTGCTCCGTGGTTCTTATCTGAGAAATGTCTCATGAGTCTGGTGGTGAGCTTCTTGCACCTGAAGGTGCTTTTGTGTTCTAACATCCGTGCCTTGACTTTCAGGGTTGTCATACCAACATATTTAGTCAGGCAAGGACGGGTGATTAGATAGATCAGATTGCTGCTGTTGCAATTCGTAAAATGAGATTGCACCCAGGGTCTGTTGGTCCCTATGTCCACGGATGTAGTGTGTGCAGTCTGTGGACATACAGAGCAAGCCCCACAGGAATGGTGGCCTGTCACTGCTGGTAGGTCCCATAAGGTACCCAACATCCTTGCCGGCAAAACTTGCGGACGTGTATGAACCAGTTTATCTCTGATGTTACGAGCTCTTTTGGAGGCAAACAAAGGAGGAGCGATTTTCTCGTTGCAGCAATTCAGGTGCCGCCAATGTCTTCGAATGCTCTTCTGTATGTTATTTGATAATGTGCTAAATGTGTGCACAAAAGTCAAACGTTCAAGGGGTGGTTTCTTCACTGGTGGCTCAAGTAGGGCCTCACGGTTATTATTAGAGGCCCGTTTCAGAGCTCGCCTCACCAGTCTACGAGGAAAGTGTCTATCCAAAAGTTGTGTTGTTAAAGATCTGGTGTGTTTCTCATAGCACTCAGGGGTGGAACAATTCCTTCGGACCCAAAGAAACTGACAGTAAGGTAAATTGTCTCTCAATGCTTTTGGATGCTGACTATCATACCGTAGAAGTGAATTACGCGCCATGGGTTTGCGGTATATTTCACTCTCAAGGCCTTGGGGTGTAGCAAAGATGGACAAATCGAGGAAGGCCAACCTAGTCTTGTGTATCTCTACAGTAAATCTCAGGAAATCATTCCATGTGCTCAGCCATTGATGAAAAGCAAGGATAGACTCATGATCACCACGCCAAATAACCAGCACATCATCGATGTAACGCTTCCACAAGCAAATCGATTCAAAGAAAGGGTTGACGGGACCTAGGACATGTTCTTGTTCGAAGGAGTGAACATACAAATTCGCCAAACTGGGCGCAAAAACACTCCCCATACTGGTACCTGATATTTGTATGTATAAGGTGTTCTCATACTTAAAATAGTTGTCTTTCATTGCTAACCGAGCAAGGGCCATTATGAAATGTACTGGTGTAATGGATCCCAGGTCAGTTGCTTCTAGAATCGACATTATAGTATCCAAAGTTTCGTCTTGAGGAATGGAAGTGTACAGGGATTCGACGTCAAAGGAAACTAAAAAGTCTTTCTCCATGTCGACTGCGACTTGAGGAAGCAGTCGTAAGACATCTTTCGTATCCTGAAGATACGTAGGCATTTTCTGGACAATCGGTCTCAAAAAGTAATCTACAAAAGTAGATAAAGGTTCCAGAATAGATCCTTGGCCTGAAATAATAGGTCTGCCGGGAGGTGGTCTTTGAGCCTTATGTACCTTAGGTAAGATATAGAAGTAAGGGATTATAGGAAACTTAGTGTGTAAGTATTGAGCTTCCCGAGTTGTAATCCATCCCTCATTTAGTGCTTCTTCACTATACTCTGCAATGATTTTCTGCAATCTCGCAGTGGGGTCTTCAGTGAGAACCCTATGAGATTTGTCATCACTGAGCTGGCGTAAGCATTCTATTCTGTAGTCATTTGAGTCTAAGATGACAATAGAACCCCCCTTATCAGCTGGTTTAATAGTGATCCCATCATCCTTAGCTAGGGCTTGTAGAGCATGATATTCTAAGCGCGGTAAATTGTTATAACTATCGCGCTTCTGTTTGCACAGTTCAATGATCTCATTTTTGACTGCATTTTCAAAAGTCAGCACCTGAGGTGGGACCACATATCCAGGAGGATTAAACATGGATCTAGGTCTTAATCAAATCATCTTCTGTTTGTTCCTTATCTTTGAAAAAATAGTGAAGTCTTATTTTTCTAAAGAATTGGGCCAGCTCGCACTGAATTTGAAAGGGATCACCATCAGAAGTGATGACAAACCCGAGACCTCTATTGATTACAAGTTCCTCCTCCTTAGACAAAATCCGCTTGCTCAGATTTACTATGAGGCTTGGGTTAGGTTGTTCCCCAGTTGGGCAGAGTTCTTTTTCATGTTGCTCCGAGTGCCTGAATGTGGACCGGTAGCTTGGTCCCAGTGTACCTGGGTCTGAGTGTTTCTTCTTCTGCCTCTGGATCTTGGTGGGCCATACCCTAAAAAAGACTGGTCATCAAATGCTTGTTGAAAAGGTGCCATAGCGGGCTGAAAAGGTTGAAGTGGATATCCCCACGGAGTAGGTGGCCACCATTGTTGGAAATGTGGTTTAGTAAAACCCCTGTGGTTGTAAGGTCTTGTGAATCTACCTCTCCCACGAAAGCGTGGCCTTTGATTGCTAGATTCATCGGTCTCGCTGGACGTCTCATCAGAGCTTGAACCTGAATAGGTAGATCCATATCTCTTGCCATTGCTCTTAAACTCTGACGGAGAGTAATTCTCACTCGTATATGGATAAACCTTTTCATGTTTGAACTTTGCCAGGTCTTTTTTGAATTTCTCAATTTTGGTCAGAAGGATGGAGTCTTTAAACTCCTTGTTGTTTTTATTAGACTCATCCAGATTTTTCTTGAATAATGTCACCGTTATGGTAGTTTTAATTTGTGATTCTAACATCTGTATCTCTACCAGGATTGAGTCAGCCACTCTTTTGGCCGTGCTGATTATTAGAATCAGCCAATCGCGCGTGCAGCGCCAGGCTATTATTACTCAAACAAAAAGGGGGTATCGTCGCTATTCAGACTGGCTGGCAGCAGAACCCCTCTACATCCGATAAAAAACACAATGTAACCCCAGCGCGGGTGCCTACCTGTCCGTCGTTGCCTCCGGACTGTTTTTTGTTTGAGTAAATTGATATTAGCATAAAAGACGCTTCAAATTCAGGTCTTTTTTCACATATGCCTTTCCACATGCCAGATTCATTTAGTTTGTTGAGACTTCGCGCCAGGATTGACAAGTAGAGTTGTGTCGTGCGGACACTGCATTATGCACTCGTATAGGCATATTTTTAGACATATATATCGGCTAAGAATATATGAGTGTTTACCTGGGGCAATGTAGATGAATATTTTATTCCTCCCCCTTAACCGTTCAACCCCGCGCTCTTTTTTCCTGTTACAGAGCGGGGCCTCATACTCCTGAGATAGGCTCCAGGGAGGTGAGGTTTGATCCTTGGTCAAGACGGGTAAGCCATACTTTGATGTGCTTATGTTATTTAGTGGACATAGACACTTTTTTGGTCTCACTATTTGGAAGCACATCGGATGAATGAGTTGTTTATTACAATTGTTCTATTCTCCTTAAGTGACGTGCACGCGCTGATTGGCGGATTAGTACAAAGTGAGGTTGTATTATTTTTCCAACCTTAGTTAATGTCTTTCACACTATATTGCGAATAGAGTGGATGTATATGCAGTAGCTTTGTTTGACTTAACAGGTCCTGAAGAAAGCCTTGGGGAATCTCCCCTGATGGCTGAAACATGTTGACCTATTACATAGCAGTCACTCTGTATTACTGCTAAAGTTTTTTTTTCTGCACAGTTTTTACTAGGTGTGAGGAGGGTTGGATCATTCAGAGCTGTTTGTCTCTCCACACAACCTTTTTTTAAATTTTGCACTCACAGATATATTTTCCTTGCACTGCACCACATAGGATTCCATCATTTTGGACATTTATATACCTTCTCTCTCCTTACATCGATGACATCTTTGTGGTATGGCGGGGTGACCTAGAGTCTGTCAAGCGATTCCAAGTGTGGCTCAATGCACGGAACACATACTTAAAATTCACTCTGGAGGTGCACCAATCCAGGATAGCCTTCTTGGACTTATCAATCTTTGCAACAGGAACGGGACTGGGTAGTGAACTATACCGCAAACCCATGGCCCGCAACTCGTTGCTTAGATACGACAGCCAGCATCCGAAGACATTACGCGACAATCTGCCATATGGCCAATTTTTACTTCTGAGACGTAACTGTTCAACAACAGATCTCTACAAACACCATGCTAATGTCCTAACTGACCAACTCTCGGCTAGGCTCTATCCTAAGAGGCTTGTCAAGAATGCACGCAAATGTGCCCTGAACAATCATAGAGAGGCTCTGTTAGAGAAAAGGGTAGACAAACCACCATCAGGTCGTCTAACCTTTGTCAATACCTTTAGCACTCTCACAAATGGCATTCAGAAGTGCATTCGGAAGAACTGGCGCTTCTTGAATACCTGCAAAACAAAGATCCCATTGCCTTTGTTTGCCTTCAAACGAGGACCCAACTTAAGGGACAGACTAGTACACACACGAATCAGGGAACAAGAATCTAGGAGAGTAGGCACCCTATGGGACCTCCCACCAGTCCAGGGACATTTCCCGTGTGGCAACTGTGCAATTTGCCCACACACTAAACAATCAAAAACTCTAGATCTGGGCATGACCAGACCTTGGATTCAGAAGAGCTATTCAAACTGCAATAGTGATAATCTTATCTACTTGCTACAATGTCCATGCCATTTAAATTATGTCGGCATGACGACGCGTAAAGTTAAGATAAGGATGCTCGAACATAAGAGCACCTTTAGGTGCAGGAAGACAAATACAAGACTCACTAGGCATTTTGTGGAGCTCAATCACCAGGCAGATGAGTTCTCCTGGACTGTATTGGAAAAGCCCTTTATACCTTCCCATACCAGTGATAAAGCTAGATTTCTATTTATCAAAGAACAACGTTGGGTTTTCAGACTTCAAAGCGACACAAAAGGTCTGAATGATTCAATCCCTTGGACGCTTTTGTAATAAGCCTGATAAACGACCCATGATTTAATGAAAAGATTACATAAAGTTAGGCATTACCCTTATTTGTTGTGCCATTAATTCTGCCTGACAAAAGAGTATTTATCTAGACTCTGCACTCTCCATCGCTGCATTAAGAGTTCAAATAAAAATACTTTTTTCATAGATATGGTTTGTCTCATGTCGATCCTTGGACACACTGGCTGAGGGACATTTTTGAAGTTTTTATTACCCATATCGTTTGACTTGTAACTCTTTATTGAGCGGGCACACCACGACAAGATCTAGGAACTACCGTTTCCGGGGTGGGTGATGTAATCCTGTAGTCTTCTTCCGTCATTACCTTGCGCTGTGAAGACATGCAGTACGCCGAGTCATGGGACCTGCCAACGCTTAAACTCTCGCCAGTCGTATTCTCGGTACCTCCCACAAACTCAGGAGGGACCGAGGCACCGACGGAGAGGTGAGGATTATTGTTGGTAGACTCTTGCATGTTTTTCCCTTTCCCGTTGTTCAACGTGGTCAAAAAATAATATATTGCCCCCTATGGGTTTCTATATATAGCTGCGATAGCGCTTGTTCGCCCTAATCCATCTATGTATCTCTTTTTTGCGTGAATGACATGCCTTGATACGTCTGTTATTACGAACGAGTGAGAGTGCGTGAAATCCATCTTTCAAGAACCTTAAGCAGATTTAATCGCTACCTGGCCACCTCAAGATAATTATATTGTTGGTCATTATTATCGCGTGTTTGATACACGTGTCTCCTTTTTGGAGCTGCGACCGGACATTCATTTACCGGCAAACGAAGCTTGGTATGGTTTTGAATCACATATGATCATGGCACCTAGTGACGTGTGCACATTTACCCACACACTATTTGCTCTGTGACCCCCCATTAACTATGGACTCTATTTTTAGATACATCGTAGGCAAACTAAGATCACCACGTCAGAACGATGCCAAACGAGCCAACAAGGGCATTTCTAACTTAGTAGCCTTGTATTACTAGCCGCCTTTAGCTGCGGTATATTTATAACCCTGTGGGCCACTCTACTCAATCTACTTACGACTGGAATTTTGTTTTAAATCGCTCTCTTTTTAACATGACAAGGTATTGAATAACTCTTAGATATCTTGTTGGTATTTACATGTCTGTGAAATGATATGCCTTGTATGATTAATGCTTGCAGGGTGGGGTCTCCATTACCTGAGTTGGCTACCGGGTGAGGTGAGGTCAGACACTCACACAAGTAAGGTGAGTTGATGCTCTCCACATATAGGATACACTAATGGTACTGTTATTGTGTACATTGAGAGATCTTTTAGAAGTTATGAGGAATACTAGAACTGAGTGCAACCAATATACTCGAATTTAACATGCAGGTTTTTTTCTTACTTTTTTCAACAGGAGTGAAATACACCCTACTTGTCCAGAGGTCTATTTGTATCAGGTTGTATTGTTGGACAACTTGTCACATTTTCTTTTTATCACTAATATTGCAGTAGCTATTATATATTGGTCCTGAAGAAAGCCGGGAATACAATCCCTACTGGCTGAAACTAGTCGACCCTTCTGTAATGCAACCTATTGGTTAAAAGTTGCCGCTACACGCTTTTTAACCGGATTGGTAGAGAGATACATATTAAACATAATTTCTCTCCCCCAAATCCCTTTTTAACTTTCACTTGCACTGCAATTCTGTACACTGTTTTCCATCATATGAAATACATATGGCCGCTCTTGGTCGATCTCTCTCTCCAACTTGTACTTCACTACCCTCTCTCTAATCTTGGCTACTACATCTGACTCTAGGTTTAGAGGAGTAGTTACAAGACCCAAGGATGACCAAATGATGACACTGGCCTCCCTTGGCAGTTGATGGAAATCCTAATGTACTATTTTAGTTTCTTGTTTTCTATATACTCACCTTTGTCTGTAGATCTCAGAAACTTTCTATTGGTTGCTGTTCATTTGTTCTGGTTTCCTCTTTCTAGCCTTTTTCTTGCGTGACCACCAGTTCAGTTAGTTTTTCAAATGTCTCTCCACACAACCTTTTTTTAAATTTTGCACTCACAGATATATTTTCCTTGCACTGCACCACATAGAATTCCGTCATTTTGGACTTTGATATACCTTCTCTCTCCTTATGCGAGGTCCCGCCCCGGCATTCACGTTGAGCAATTGAGCTTGCCAGTGAGTTAGTCCTTATGATCAAGGGACAGACCTTGCAGTCGTGGCGGATGACCAAATGATAATATTGATCACTAGAGCTTGATTGATGCAAATCTATGCTCTGTTCTGAGAAGTAGATTGATGGAAATCCATGCTCTGCTCTGAATGCCTGTGTGGTACTATTATTATTTTTTGTAAACTTATGTGTTTATCTCTTAGTGCGATCCTTTTTGTTGACCCCCAGTTCTCTTTTTGTGTGTTTACCTAGTTTTGAAGAGGGGATTAGGACTAGGGCAGGTCATTACATTTTTTGCCCTTAGACCCTTTTATTGACTGGATTGTTTGATGCCCATGGCTGGTGCCAGCGTCACCTCAATACAGTCACTTTATTCGTGACTCCTTATCCTGCTTGCTGTCAGCCACTATGTCCCCAAGCTCATCTGGCTCTCAGGCCCATGATCAGCCCCTGCTCTCAGCCCCTCCGCTCTCTGAATGCTGAGAACTAGCCAAATCTGTCACTTTCAACATGGCGGGGCGGAGCTGGAAAGCAGGAATTCCATGATTTATCCACAGAAAACAAAAACGACCTGGGGCCCCTCAGAGTCGGGTTCTTATCTCTTTCGGTGCCCCTAGAAGTGCCCCAGCGAATTTAAATTTAGTGAGACGTGGACTGAGGACTGTCAACATTTCCTTCCCAGCGCATTGGTGTTACTTAGACTAGCCATCCTTAGGGTGGCCTTCCCCCAATCATTTTGCTGCCACTTTTTGCTGAATCTTTTTGGCCTTAGGTCTCTGAGCTCTTTACCACTGCTGATCAAGTGCGTGTGCTGCCTTCCTCCTAAAACATGCGTGTAGTTGGGGCCTACATGATTGGCATATTTAATTTAATTTCTTGTAAAGTGGTTATACCATATACCTAGGTTCTATAAGATAAAAGCTACTATTGGGCTGCAGCACTTATTGTGCTACCACCCAGAAAACAGAAAAGTAGCATTTCAAACCAGTGACTCATGCCTGCCACTGCTGACCTGTGAGTGCAGTTTACTGCCAATTCGACTTGGCATTTCAAACTACTTAACAAGCCTTAAACTTCCCTTCTATTACATGCAAGTCACAAGGTGTGATGTACAGGCTACAGCCCTATGGGCAGGGTGCTAAATTCAAGTAAAAGGTATACCAATGTACTATGATGCTTTGCATGTCCTGGTAGTGACAAACAGCTAAATTCATTTTTCACTATTGTTGCCTACCGCCTCTCATAGATTAGAACTGGGAATTCCTTAATAAACTTTTAAGCGGCAATTTCGGATCAGAGAGGAGCAGCCTTTTCATGTTTAATATCTTTGGAATAGTAATGATAAATCCTCCTTACTGAAAAAGGTGGATTTAACATTAATGTTTTAGAAAATGCCACTTTTAGAAAGTGGACATTTCTGCACTTACTGCTCTGTGTGCCTGACAGTCTGTTTACGATATACAGGTCTGAGGTGGGTGACAGCTACACTTCGGGCATTCCCAAAGGGTGCTCATTCGCAGCAAGTAGCAATTAGTCTACAGCAACTGCCTACTTGCTCTTTCATGCATTGAAATCAGAGGCATAGCTGTCAATGGTGCAGCAATAGTAGGGGAAGCACGGCAGAGCAGAATCAGGCCTCTGCATTTTACTACCTATCTGGGGGAAAGACTATAACAATTTTCTTTGCCTGTATTAAAAAACATTTCACATTGTTGTACCATTGACTGAAGCAATGAGTAGGAATACCAGCAAGGCATACTCAGCCTTCCATCCTAAGGTCAGTAAGATGAGTACTATTATATTTAGTGACAAATATTTGGGACCATAGCTTGAAAAGTCACGTTTCTAATCAGCTTTTGAATGGAACACCGAATAAGGCATGGCCTGTGATGGGTAAGCCGTACACATGTCACATACACCTTTACAGTAAGTAATTGGAGCCATCTAAATCTAATTATGGAAATCAAAATTGTTAAGCCTTTAAAGTTAGTAGTTTGTACACAATTCCTGTTGTTTTAAATTAGTTACAGTTATTGTTTTTTTCTTTTGCAAGATTCTAGCTCAGAGGACAGAAGCAGTGCTGACTATTTAGCGAGGAGAAGGCAGACAACAGGCAGAGAGTGCAGCAACAATGGCAGACATGAGGTTGTGGCTGGGAAAAACCATTGGAGCTAAAACTCCACAGAATAATACAGGAGAGAGTTCAGCAGGTGGGAAAAAGGAAGTCATTAGAAGAAATCCACCAAAAGCAAAAGGAGTATGTTCAAATAAAAAGACAGAGAGTTCTACATAAGAAATGGCTTGAAGATTTTAAGTGGGCAGTGATTGAAGAAAAGGAAACTAACGGAGCTTTCCTAAAAGAGACCAGTTTAAAAAAGTCTCAAGTTTTGTATTATGGAATTTGCAGGAAGTTTCCGCATTTTGCAGATACTAAGTCTTTCCTATATGTTGGTGTGACAGAAAAATTCAAAAGGGAGACCTTAGAACGGCACAATAAGAGCAAATCAAATGAAAAATGCATATCCCAAGAAGCTGCAATTCAAAACCCACAAGTAGTCAAATCAATCACAAAAATGCATGAAAAAAATATCGGGCACTTAAAAATTCTATTTAATACAGCCTATTATCTTGCAAAAGAAGGTGAGACTTTTATTAAGTTCCCAAAACTCTGCACACTGCAGAAAAAGAACAATCCTGACTGAAATTTGGAAAATTATACCAATGATCATGCTTTATATAACTTATAATAGTTGATAACTTTGTAATAGCAATTTCAGAGACCATAAAAATGACAATCCGATCACAGATAGAAAGTGCTAGGTTCCTCCATGTTCTGTTAGATGGGTCAACTGACAAAGGAACACAGGAACGGATTTATGTACAATTTGTTTGTGAAGGCGCCCTTGTTACCCATCTGTGTGACATTGTCAGCATGAAAAGCTCCAATGCATCCGGAATGAAAAATGCTATATTACTTGGCCTGCAAAGCAGGAGCATATCTCTGGATATTCTGAGCCAGAAATGCATTGGTCTGAATAAAGATGGGGCTGCTGTGAACCTAGGCAGTAAATCTGGTTCTGTGAGGCAGCTACTGGACGAAGTCTCCACACATCAAGGATGGGACAATTGTGATCACATTGCAGTTGTGCACTGTGTAGCTCACAATCTAGAACTTACTGTGTGTGATGTTAAAAAAAAAGTTCATACTTATCCAAATCTGAAGAGGTGCTCAAAGGATGTTTCAAACTATAATATTATTCACCTAAATTAGGAAAGGAACTTAAAGAGATAGCTGATAATCTGGAAGAGCAGTTAATCATTTTGGTGGATTGCAGTAAATCAGATGGGTAGCAAGTCAGCACAGGGCAGTATCAGCGCTTAAGACAAACTGTGAGTCTACAGTACTTCATCTTGAGCACCTTGCTACTGCTAGTGATGAATATTCAAACAAAGCCAAAGGATTGCTTTATGACATGAAATCAGAGAAGTTTCTTTATTTCTTGCACTTCATGATAGACTTCACAGAGCTGCTTCAGAAAGTGTCTAAGGCATTTCAACAAGAAGACAGTCTTATTTCTGAAGCTTCAAGAAGGATTGAGGTGCTTCAACAGAAGCTAATACAGCTGAAAACAAAGCCAGGAAAAGCACTAACACAATTTCAATTGCTTTTTAAAGAGAATAAGTTTGCAGGGGTCCCATTACTAACACTGGCAAAGCCTGCTAGAAAAGGCAGCTCTAATGAAACTAGCGTCAAGGAAGACACTACTGAGTTAATAGAGAGTGCTGTTTCTTTTATAAATGACCGGTTTCTGCAGCACATCTCTGGCAAGCCGCACTCTTTTTTTAACATTTTTGATTTTACTTTGTGACCAGACTGCTGAAAAGATTAGAGGTTTTGGTGATCAAGGATTTGAGGAGCTTGTTAAGTTCTACAAAAAGGTACTTACTGATGATGAAATTCAGTCCACCCCTGGAGAGTGCTAGATTTCAAACTGTACGTCTTTCGTCGGATGACGCATAAGCCAGTATCCCTCTTCACTCAGCTATTGAAAAAACGCCCAGAAGAAGTTAAACATGTCCTTCCAATTTTGGAAATCATGCTTTCCATCAGTCCAACAACAGCACTATGTGAACGGGGGTTTAGCATCATGAACTGACTAAAAAATGAGCACCGTATGTCCCTCAAAAGTGACACCATGTCTGCTTTAATGCGAATCCAAGTAGATGGGCCAGAGGTAGACATTTTTGATCCAACCCCAGCCATTTTGCACTCGCTGTCAGCAAACCTAGGAAAGAGACATATTATGGGCCACAAACCTCCTTGTCAAAACAAGACTATTACTGAGTCAGAAGATCGCGACTAGTTTATTGCTATACTCTCTTTGTTCAAATCAGCACCATTTTCCTTCACAAGTAAGTGCCTACTGCGCTGTGTTATTTTACCATTCACTATTTGGTGTGTGATTTTGTGATACGTTTAACAATTTGCCATGGTAGAGCTGTTTGTCTACTTTGGAGACTAGCACAACAACAGTTGCTTATTAATTCAACATACTTTAAAAGTGGCTAATACCTGTAACAAAACCCATTCTTTTAGATTTGGGGGCCTGAAATAGTCCGAATTGTCACACTGATTTGTACGAGTGTGATGGCTAGTAGCTGTGATGATACTATAATTGGCAGCGCTGAGAGTGGCAATGGACAGTGCAAGTGAAAGTGGACTGCTGACAGGGGCCCTGGCACTTCTTTTTTTTTTAATACAAATTAAGTGCTGCCACAGCAAAATAAACGAAAAAATGGATGACTTGGCAGCACAAACTGATTAAAACATGAGCTAAACCCTGCCTCAACGCTGACATGTCAGTGTAATGCATATACAAGGGGACAGCTCGAAAGTTAACACTTTCATCCAACCCGAGCAGTATTGCTTTCACTGAGAGCAAACCCAGGACAAAGGTACATTACTGGACATAGCATTCCAGGTCCAATATGCAAACCTGTCCTTATTTTGAAAGAACAGGGAATTGTTATCACTATAATGTAGTCCATTGTCAGTCAGTCAAATACACTTTATTCGCTTTGTTAAAATCATAAAAGACATAAAATTAGCATACATACAACATAAAAACGGACGATCGTGTATCTGAAGATAAATACAGTAAAAAACATTTTTTAGTTAATGCATGACAATTAAACATGATAGAATCTTATTTAAAAACTTGATTAGTTAGAATAATACATTAGGTGGGTCTTTCAATTTCTTAATCCTAATAGCCGCCACTAAAAAACTGGCAACACAAAAAATGATGCGGGTGGAGCCCAGGAGCTGGAGATAAATTAATGCAGGCCTAACTTGAATAAAGCCAGCCTCTCTCAGGATTGGTAACAGATATTTTTTCCTTATGTCCCTATATGTCTCGCAAAACATGATAAAATGCATGGTGTCTTGCTGAGAAAATTTATCACAATTACAGGGGGGACCCGCTTCTGATTTCGCCCATGATGGATAACTACCCAGAGTAAAATGGATCAAGTTGAACCTGAATTTCGTCAACAGGAACCTATGAAAGGGTTTAGTGACAATTTTAAGATAAGGCTCTAGTGATGGAGAAGTAGTTAACATAAAGTGCGATCTAGCAGCTGGTTTCGCAAGTTCCTGCTCCTCGCGAACCAATCTAGCCCTATCAAGGAATTGTGTCTTAATCCAGTAGACATCCTCCCTCCTAATACAAGATGCCGACTGGAAGAGTTCTATACGGCCCAACTGTTGGAAAGCTTTTTCCAAGTAAGCCAGCCAAGGTATTTTGTTAGCCAGATCCATTGCGATGATGTCAGTCATAATGGCATGGTTCAAGGTTAGCTCTGAATGAAGCCATGTTTTTGCCCAAAAGATCAAAGGGGCCAATTTCAACCTGTCTGTGACATAGTCCAGACCCACCTCCAAGTGGATAGAAAAGGTCGGGGAGGATTTAGGGACAGACAAAAGGTATCTGATAAATCTATTCTCCACTCTTTGGATTTTCTCCACAAGTACATAGCCCCACAGAGGAGATCCATAGGAGGCAATCGGAATGCATTTGGTGTTGTAAACTTTTAAAAGAGCCTCCATGGGCCTAGACCCAAGCCTCTTTGAGAATCCCATAAGGGCTGACGACGAGCGGGCCATGGATATACTCTTGGCCTTAATTTGGGGGGCCCATGACCCCTTCTCGTCGAAAAGGACACCCAAATAGGGAAAGACAGCCACCCTGGATACCACCTCCCCTTTACAGAAAAAGGTTTTTGCTTTTAGCCTACGTCCATGATGGCCAACCACCATCGTGTGTGACTTTTTGGCGTTTATCTTCAAGTCTAGTCGGTCCAAGAAAACCCCAAATTGGTCCAACAGTCTTTGGAGACCCACTCCAGTACGAGCTAGTAGTACTGCATCATCCGCGTATAGGAGAGCGGGAATTAGAATCTCTCCTACACGCGGAACGTCGGCCCCCACTTCCATCAGATGTTTTCCCTAGCCATTGATGTAGATAATAAAGAGGAGGGGGGCCAGGATACAACCCTGGCGCACTTCCCTCTCTGACTTGAATCGTCTCGTGCATCTGCCCTCCCTGGTGACCCTAACCGCAGCAAACAATTCCTGATGAAGTGATGCCATACAGTGGACAAGTGTTTAGTCAACCCCAAACTCTAATAGGATTAGCCACAGCTTAGGCCTGTTTACCAAATCGAAAGCCGAGGAGAGGTCCATGAATGCCAAAAATAGAGACCCCTCCTTGGCCACCGTATACTTGGAAATCAGGAGGTGTAGGTTCGAACATTGGTCCAAGGTGCCTCTTTTCTCTCTAAAACCATACTGGATATTAGAGAGACCCCCGTTGCTCTCTATGTTATCCCTTAGCCTGTGCAATAAGACTCTGCCCAGTATCTTAATCGCAGAGTCTAACAGGGAGATGGGTCTATAGCACCCCGGGTCATCGCGCTGCCCCTTTTTAAAAATCGGCACAATAATTGAGGTAGCCGATGTGGAGGGGAAAATATTACCATTAGCAGCACAGAAAACATTAGTTAGCACCTTTGCCCAGAATTTTGGTAAATGGATGTAAAAATCTGCTGGCACGCCATTAGGGCCGGGTGCTTTATTTCTGGTGGTTTCCAAAATTGCTTTCTCCACTTCCTCGCAATTAAAGACAAGGGGAGCAAACGCAGGGGCCACTGGTGGGTTATATTGTGTGTCAGTATCTGTGTTACCATAGACTTCTTGGAAATGAAGCAGCCATTTATCCTCACTAATTACGCAATCCATTACCATATTGTCTGTTTCTGAGAAAAAGGGCTGATTAATAATAGCCCAAAACTGGCTACTATCGCGCAATACATCTGTTGCTAGTAATTTTTCCCAAGCGTCATTTTTAATGGCATTTTTTCTGCTGCCAATGGTTAACTTATATTCCTTCCTCAATTTAGCAATAAGGGCCTTATCTCTCGGAATAGAGAGCAATGCTTTTTTTAAAACCCTATGTGCTTTCGAGCAGTTTGAATCAAACCATTTATGTGGTTTGTCGCCTTGCTGACTAGAAGTTGTCATCAGGTCATTTGATATTTGGGCGTATATTCGCTCGAAAGCCCCCATGATTTCTGGCTTTGTGGCTTCTCTATCCTGACAGATGACTATATTGTCCTCAATTTTGGGAAGTAAAGTTTCAATAAAATTTTCCGGGACCACCTTTGCCCACTTGAACCTTCTCCCTTGGTCCGTTGGAGCTAGGGCAGTTTCCCCTCGAAGGGAGCTAGACCAATTGGCCATAAGTTCTCCCCACGATAACACAAGCAACAACGGGTCATGGTCGCTATAAGTGGAAACAATCACTTTGTAGGTCACCGCCTTATGTAGAATGCCAGGAGTCAGAAAGATATAGTCAATAACTGAGCCATGGTCAGACCCTTTATAGGTGTTTGTACGAAGCCCCCCATCAGTATTAATCATTTCCAAAATATTGAAATTGGCCAACAACTCTTCAAGGGCCTCCCCTGTTTTGGTGTGCTCAAAATGGGGGCCTGTAAGCCTGACGGGCCCTCGTACTCACCAAGGTGGCATAAATCACTACAAGGGTGAATATTAAAGTCACCCATTAAAATAAGATCGAAATGGGTGTGGTTGTTTAGGCTATAGTTTGACAAGAATTTTTCCAATGCGACAATGTGCTTGTTCCCATCTTCCCTTTCCCAGGAATTATAAAAATTAATTAGTAATAATTTGTGAGTGGAGGAAACAACCCATTCCACAATTAAAAAAAATTGGACGAGCCCGACTCGATCATTTTTAATGACCCTCGTAATTTTAATGTGAAAAGAAAAATAAGTCCACCTTTAGCTCTACCCGCGCTACTAGGGGTTGCTGGAATGACAAAACTAGTGTAGCCATCTAGCCAAAAACTAGGGGATGAATCCCAAGACTCTTGGATGGCGATGATGGCGTAGTTAGCGACAAAATCTAACCAGGCTGTGTCTGTCCTTTTTGCTCTAATACCAGCTACATTCCAGCTGATAAGTTTACAGACTGCTGATGCATTGGCTTTGGAGGCCCCATGAGAAGCAGGTAATGTCACTACTGGGCGTCAGTCCAGCTCCTCTATATCTGAAAGGGGAGAGAAGCGGTTACTCAGAGCCGGCCCAAGCCCCGCCCCAGCCACAGACGCAGGCCGCAGATGAGGTCCAGCAATAACATTTGGACCCCCTTTACATGGTTTGAACGGTGATTCCTCCCTGTGCATGTATCACCTGGCGCAATACTCCGAACCCATCCTTCATTTTCTAGCCTACGTGAGATGTAGTGAGATGATGGTAAATGGTGTATATCAGGAGGTGGGTAGAAAAAGCCCAAAGGGACTGGTCTCATAGGACCAGAATCTGAAATTGCCGAACCATCCCAAAACAATCTATCAGCCAAGTCAGGGCTGTCAAAATTGACTATGACACAGTCCCCGTGTATGTGCTTAGTGGAGTTTCCTATCCAACCCACCCTTCTTGCCATAATTATCCTGTCTGAAATATTCAGCCCTCCACAGGAAAATTCTGCACACCATTGTTTGGCCTTATATATTAGATCGGTGACTTGTTCTGATTCTCCCAACTTAAGAGGGGCCACTCCTATGAATGTAGCAACTAGGGGAGAGGCCTCCGGGGGCAGGTTTATATTCAGATGGCAGCCTTTTGCCCGCACACTAATAGGGGGACAATGTAACAGTATATGGCTGTCTGGTAAGCCTGGAGCAGGGTAGGCAGGATTTAAACTGCTGGATACTGAACAGGAGACCCGAGTCCCAGGGTTATTTAAGGCCACACCACTATTGGTCAACATCGGACTGCCCTGGCTTGCGGCGACACTGGCACTATTGCCTAAGTAGTCCCCGGGCACGTTATGAGGTTCCCGGGACGGGGCATGTTTGTTGGACAAGGTTTCTATGAAGGCACATTTCTTTATTAAGCTCGCTAAGCAAGTGTTCAGTGTCTCCACAATATCTTTTGCAATGCCCACCAGCAAGGGTAACTGTAGTCCATTGGCTCAGTCTGTTTCAACCTCTTCTTTGATACAAGTATGGTCCTGTTGCACAAAGTTATTTCAGACAGACAGTATTCAAATGACAGGCAGGCAGCGTTGCATCTGAACAACGCAATCCTTATATCTATGGTTAGCTCAGAGCATCAGCATTTTCACCGAAAAGTAAGTGCCTGATATGTTGTTCATGGATGTTATTTCAGTGACATGTTAAAGTTTATGGGGTATTTTTTGCCATATTTAATATGTTCACAAAACGTTCACCACCTCTGATACACACATCTTAGGGAGGTACTTAGGTGATAAATGAAAATTTGCTGTTTACAATTTGGTTGTCCAAAGTTTTCTTGGGTTGTTGGCGCTGCAAATATTTTGAAGAAAATTTGTAAGCAACCAATTTGTGGGTCGAGTGCATTGATGTTAGGTTGAGTAGATAATTCTAGTCACTAGACTGGCAGGTCAAGTAAGATTTTTAAGATGTGTCGAGCCCTGTATCACTTTAAATAAGTAGTTCTCAATGCAGTGCTATAATGTGCCTTATTAATGTCAAAGCTTTCATGTGCTAAAGAAATTTTTTGAATTTTGAAGAGACTTTATCATATTTTACTTGATGTCTATTGTATCATTTAAATGACAAATCGTTCCGGGACTCGGCTCATGCTCCAAGTTCCGAGCCAGACCCTTGGCTCTGGTTTGGCTCACCCTGTTAATTTGTTGGCTCGCCCACCTCTAATTCCATGTCAGGACTGGAGGCTTTAATTATGCTTTCTCTCTCATTACTGCAAATTTAACAGCAGCCAACTACAATAAAGTATGTGAAAAAACTACAAGTCCCGTGAACCTCAAGTCCTCCCATCGTTACATGCTCTAATCTCTGCAAACTCAGTTCTTTAAGAGCAGGAACCGCTCAAAGATATTGATTACTAGATGAGTTGTGATATATTGTGTTTTGATGGTTGACTACTCACGGGCTTCCTCAATTGTGTGGATGCCCTTTGTGATTGTCAATGAGTGTGCGTTCCTCTCTTCTGAGGCGGTGGCACCCTCTGAGTAATTATTGTTGCTTTTCCTACCTAGGGGGAGCGCTAATGCCTCCCAAGCCCTGCGACCCTTGCAGGCTTAATAATTTGTGGTGTGGAAGCAGGATCCCCATTCTAGCCTTTCTCAAAGGCTAAGGACAGAGTGCGCATGCGCGAGCTGCTGTGCCTCATTCAAACAGAGCGGTGAACAATAATTAATGATTTGGGCGGCTTGCTCTACCGCTAACTTGATCGTAAGGCGCTCTCTGCATTTTGACAGAAAATGTGACCTTAATTCAGCTCTATCGCACCCTGGTGCACCATCGTATGCCCAGGGTTGTAATAATTCCTAGAGGCTCAGCCTTGAGTGTTTGTAGGCGACATCCTCCACTCTATAACTTTAGCAGAGTTGCCAATAGACCCGATCCAGGCGGGGGGCTCCCGGTTTTTAAGCCACAAATTGCTTTATTTTAGCTGTCTCCCGCCTGAAATTACATTTTCTTCAATAGAAGTCAATGGGGAAATTACATTCTCTTTATTTCTGTTTCAAAATCTCCCACTTCCCTGTCCCAAAACGTTGGCATGTATGCTTTAGGCTTCGCCTGCTAGGGCCTATAGTACCCCTGACTTTAACCTTTGGTTACCAAAACACATCAGCATTTTCTGTTGGCAAACTATCCTCCACTGAGCAGTACGACCCCTTTGAGGCTGACATGGAGTACGATCAGGATGATCCACAACCTTCCATTGAAATACACCTGGTAGACGCGTTGGACAATAGCGTCCAACAGTGGGAAAAAAAACCCTGGCTAATGCTTTGGGTCCACTCACCCATCAATTTAAGAGCTTCGCGTGCCAACAAGGCTTGATTAATAAGAGCACCTCGTTATTTCTGGCTCTTATTTGGCCACTCTGCATCGTTGCTTTGAAGGGCTGCACTAACACCTTATAAAGTACCACTGAAAAGCACGCGTATTCATTCCCTTCATACCACAACTCCCAGCACTGCACTCACAATATACAGGTACGTCAACGTCGTCTCCTTTAGCCCCTCCCAAGACTTCGCACGCACGCCGCGTGGCGCAATTGACGCACGTACGGGGAACGTCACACGTTCCGCCCCGTAGCCCGGCTCTGAGAGGTGCGCGCGCAGGTCAGGAGGCCGATCGTAGTCAGGAGTTGGGACGCAGCCCCACCGAGGAGCCCCCCTGAGATCGCCTCAGCCGCTATGCTCAACATGTGGAAAGTGCGGGAGCTGGTGGACAAAGCGTGAGTACCGACAGTGACGTCAGCGCCAAGGGGCGGAGTCCCATGAGGCACAGTAGAGGTTGTACAGATGGGCAGAAGACCCCCTTGGGGGCAGAGTGCCAATATTGAACTGCATGGGGGTCACATAAATGGCACTAGGTGGGGAGAATTAATTCTCGTCCCAAGGCAGGTCGCTTTTCCACAAGCTGAAGGATTGGGTGCCGCCGTACAGTCGTTATACACCTAGTCTCAGGAAAGTGGAGTGTCAAGGGCTGGTGACAGAGGAGAGAGGCACGGGGTATTAGCCTCAAACTACGAGGGAAGCTCTAACTGTACTTTATATGTTTAAATATATAGTTTAGTATCAAACTTTTACAGCACGCGTTAACAGGTGTTGCTATCGCTCAACGCTCGGATACTGATTTTTGTCAACCTCAAATTGATCGGAACCTACTTGGATCCGATACGATTCGTATCTGGGTTCTCCTGTTACACACGATGGTGCAGTGAGTTAATACAACCACTGAGTTATCTTACCTGCTGGGTAGAGTATCCCAGACACTGCCTTAATTTTATGAGAGAGAATAAAATGGAAGGCTATCGCTGTATAACGCCCAGAGGGATAGGTAGGGTCATGACTTACCTATTTTCTGTTTTTACACCTGTCGTGAGGTGGGATCTGCCTGAAAAGTATAACTCGGACATGGTGATCCTCCCGTAAATCTGGGGTGATGCGTAGTCTAAGGTCCCAGTTGTTGTAGTTCTTGTTCATGGAGGCAGATGTTCGTCTACAGACTAGTAGTGCTTGAAGTGCACCATAAAGATTTTCAATTTATTTGTGTCCTATCATTAGACAAGGAAAGTCTTTCGATTTGTGACTGATTTTTTTTTTCCTTCACTTTAGAGCCTAGAGATGGGCGAATCCCCCCCAAATAATGCTAAATCTTAGTCTGTGTATCGTTCATTTTTACACGTCATATTTGTTTGCTCTTTGTAATAAACTAAGTTGTTGTGGGTGAAGATAACATACTTAATGAAGGAGCAACCAGTGACCTGCCTTCAAAGCCAGGCACCTCTGTTTCTAACAGTGTTCCGATCACATAATAACAAATACAGATCTTAATGACATATCACTTTGGAAATACATGACATAGCTGCATTCTTACGAGTTAGTCATAGCACTCACTCTTCTTTTCCATAGAGAGAAAAAGATTGTCTATATATGTAAAAAAAAAAAAGGCACACATCAGGTACAGCATCGGGAAAGGAAGTGAAACAGTCATACTTCACAAAACACTTGACGCTGAACTACTACACCCTTCACGCGATATATAATGTGTCAACCAGCTTATCCGCATACAAAGTCTTCTAACTATCCCGGCAGCCTTCATGACCTTTCATTACTGACCCTTCAGTAGGGAATGCCACACTATTACGCATATTGCCAACCCCTGAGATCTCTGCACCTACTGTCATCCCGGAGATGTTATCTCCACCGTTCACTCCTGGCACTCTGATCACTGTTGGAACCATCACTTGTTTGTCATTCGAATGCAAGGCCAGAAAGGCAATCTGTCTGCCATAAATGAGACCCCTCAATTTCCATTTCTGTCCATTTTCAAGCGTTATCAAGTTGCCACCAACTATAGGTATTCTAGAATGCCCTTTAAATTTCAACAGACCTGGTGCAATCTGACTTGGTTTGACCGTGACCCGAACTCCCTCCGAAATCATCTGTTCTGTCTGCTCCTTTCTCACCTTTTTTTCCATTTTCTACTGATTCTTCCTCCCATAAACATACTGGAAGCAGCTTCGTTCTATGAGACCGTCCCCAGTATTCTGAAAGAGAGCCTTCCCTGTCACAGAATTTATAATGGTGCGACGAACCCGTAACCTCTCCTTCAATGTGTTTTGAAGATTTTGACCTGACCTCAGTGCTAATTACTGGCCCCTTTAACTAATCAATTGACCAGTTCTACAATGCCATTTCCCTTTGTATTGAACAACAAGATGCATGCGTGCTTGATACCACAGCTTTCTTATCAGGCTTTAATTTCAGTGGAATTCAACTGCGTACTGTTGTCAGTGATTAAACAGGAGAGAATGCCCTCCCTATGGAAAATTTCCCTCGAAACGTTTAGTGGTGAAGCGAGTAGTAACACTTCTCATAACAGTGTCCCCACCCGCAACCACTGTTGCAAACCTTTTTTGTTCTGGCAAATATATGACCGGACATATTAAATCTGATCTCGGTAGCTCCACAGCAAGCACATGTTGCTCTTGATCAACCATTCCCAGCTCCGCCTTGAGTCTCTTGTCAGTGTCTCTGCACACATTACAATTTAAATTCCCTTTCTTTTCCGTGGTATCCAGTCCTGGCCACCAAAACCTCTCTTCCAGCAGTTTCTTTGCCAGAACCCAGTCCATTGCTGATTGCACATGAACCATCATGGGCACCTTAGGATCCCAGAAACTTGTGCCATTGACTGCTGTTTTTAGAGCACCACGCGATTCTATTTTGGGATCTCCAAAGCATCCCTGTTATTTCTTCCACTCTTCTATTAAGTGCACCATATGTACATTTCCTCCTGTGCTGTTATTTATGTAGTACATCACATTGTTTGATATTTTTTTTCTCTACATCGTATTGTGTTTTTCTTTTAAGGTTTTCAGAATGAACTAGATTATGAGAACCCCCTGTGGTGTTCTCTCCATCATGCTACTAAAATCGGGAGTATTCAGGATTTAGTGTGTTGACCAGCTGTCTCCCATATCAGCACAAAATATTGCTCGGTATGCACCTCCTACTCCTTAGTCCAGATGCAAAATCCTGCACTGTGCTGATTGAGACATCCAAAACATTTTTTCCTTATTACAACAGCAGCATCACCCAGTGACTCAAGCAGATATTTCCAGACAGTTTTTGTACTGGCCACCTGACTATCTGAATGAAGTGGTATTTAGGACATCATTTTGTGTTGCTTTTCCATGCAGCTTTGGCTGCAGTGTCTGCCCTGGCCATTCTTGACTGTTTGTATCTTTGTCATTGGTACTTTGTCCTTTCTTGTTGTTTGGTCCATTCTTAGATTATACAGTACAGTGACTATATGATTTATAGTGATACCAGAGGAATTGTTTCACTACTTGAAGGGGTGTATCTCAAAATCAACTAATATGTTATGGCTGGTTTGTCAGCAGCATACAAATCTGTCTCCAATATCTTTAACTACTGAGCTTCTGTAACATTTCAAGGGTGAAAGAGCAATTACCTTAATGTATTGACTTATTTATTTCTTGTTTTGTAAAGCCAGAGAATTCACACAACTGGGTTCCTGAGCACTGTATATAAAGATGGTCTGAACATTCTAGGGAAGAGTTAACCATGTGTTGACTAGAGATATAGAAAATCAAATATTGTTTACAGTTCAGTATCAGTTAAGAATTTACGGAAGATTTCTGTCCAAAGGAATATTGGTTAGGTAATAGTGCTTTAGAAGTGTTTTAATGCTGTTGAAGGGTTACTTGTTTACAGTACAAAGTATATAAACGAAGAAGTGTTGGCAGTCCACGGTATGTCGGAAATTAGCAGGATATCAGAATATAAGGGGATCACACAATATTTGGGGTGTAGAACCTAAGTGAAGCTGGCTTTATATAAATGTGGAGAGTGCTATAACCTAGGTTGGCAGAATCAAAACATAGGTGCAGGTTTACAAGAATAAATGGGTATAATAAGGCAGCATTTTGCATGAGGCACCATTGGGTGCTTGTGAGCAATAAAGAGCAAGATTAAGTGCCCAAGTATAACAAGCATTTGCAATGCAATAGGTCTCGCATTACTAAATGTTTGAGCTATTAGTGTTGCATTATTATTAGCAATGCTAATAGCTCAAACTTTAATAATGCGAGACCTATTGCATTGCAAATGCTTGTTTCTCTTGTGGGGATTTATATGAAGAAAGATTGAGTCTCCAGGTAGGTTTTCTGGTTCGAGAAAGTTCCAAATCCACACTGATATCAATAAGATCGTGACCGATCTACTGCAAGGAACGATGTTTGCTTGAGTTACCAATTGCAGAACAGAAGTGGAAGTCAGAAAATAATAAATTCTTGTACGTATAGAGTGGGGGCATGAGGTAAAAGTATAATCTCTCTCACTTGGGCGCATTCATCTCCAGGGTTCCTGTAATGAGTAATCGTTAATGAAATCCGCTAGCATGTGCCTATCCATATTGTGATGAGTTGCAGGTTTACCAGATCTATCAAAGTATATAGTGACATTCCAGTCTCTCCCTGTTAACACACCTGTGGAGCAAACGCCGTTAATAATCTACTAAAATGAGAGCTCAAGTTAAATTTAGAATCCGTAGGGGCATATACAGAACCCACTATTATAAAAGTGTTACGGATGAGAAGTTTGACAAAAATGTATCTACTTTCGATGTCCTCCCTTGTTTGCACTATCTTGTAGGGTAAATATTTATTGGAAAAAATGGCAACACCATATTTCCTTGATGGTGTGGAGTGATCGCCAGTTGTCTTTAGGGTGGTACTCCAGTCTCGCTTCAATTTTTCTCCTTGTATTGGAGTAAGATGGGTTTCTTGTATAGTGCAATAAGGTCTTATTGTGACCAATATAAGTATTTTTTTCCTTTTAATAAAGTGAGTTAAACAATGCACATCTAAGGAAACAATTTTCAGTGGCTTCGAATAAGTAGACTGCACAGATTAGGAAGATTAATTTTTAAAAAATTGAACGACAACTTGAAGGAGCTGATGCATATACCCACTATGTTAAACTAATAAAAAATATAATAATAATAATAATAAGAAGAAGAAACAACAAAACCTATTGTCCAAACAAAATACTGGGAAGTATGTTGTAAGGTTAATACAATATAATAATATGAAACAAAAAGAAAAAAAAGAGTAGGAATTAGCATTTAAAAAACCTTGCAAATTCACTTAAAAAAACATAAGTTTCACACATGTTATAGTTAGGTGGATATTTCACTCGTAAAAAACCAATGAAATTCCACCGTTATAGTTAGTTCAGATAACTATAACTCGCGCGCCCGCAATCCTCTGCTCATGATGTCACATATTACATCACTCATGACCTGGTCAGTGGCATCACCCTTGACATCACTAATGACATCATCCTTGTGATAGAGTGGCGGACGCGCGAGTTATAGTTATCTGAACTAACTATAACGGTGGAATTTCATTGTTTTTTTACGAGTGAAATATCCACCTAACTATAACATGTGTGAAACCTATGGTTTTTTAAGTGTGTGTGTGTGTGTGTGTGTGTGTGTATGTATATATATATATATATATATATCTGCATTGAGGTGACGCCGGGGGTACTCGCAAAACGGCCGGGTGTGTTAACCTGGCAATTCTTCCATCGTATACAGTAACGGAACAGTGCTCCTCGTAGTGTTTATTCAAATTTTATTGGCATGGCAGATCAGAAAAAATGCAGCGTCAGACACATTTCGGCTTACAATACCTTTACCAGGACCCCTGCGCACAGAATGCACTGACATTAAATTTACTACCATAGACACTGAAAAACAACAATCTGCTTGCTTTTACCATAGCGGTCATATTTGAATGTGCTAGTGCATGTATTTCACTCAAGAAAAAAGCGAAAGCGTTATAAAATACACAAATATAAATTATTTTGTGTTTTTTGGCAGCCGTCCTGATTAGAGGTTTTGCCGTGCAACGTAGTGAATATAAACCAAAGGCTTGATATGGGCATACCGCTATATCTCTTCAAGCAATGGCAGATGATGAAATTGAGGTGAGGCTAAAAACAGCTAAAGGTTTATCTGGAGAGATATCTAAACACAAGGGTGGTATATCGACAACAGTGTCTACTACCGGTCCCAACCATGCGTCTTTTCAGTTGATCTGCAATAATCTTGAAAGACTCGCCAAAACTGAAATTTCTAAGTGGTGTGAGGTGCAGACTCTAAAACTCTGTGTGGAAGTGGGAAGGGTCCACATTGGACTGAGGATAATGATCACTCCAATATACAACAAGCCCGAAGTCAGGCGCCCTTGCCCGGGACGTGGGCGGGGCCTGCTCCGGCAAAAACAGAAACCGGCATGCCGTGTTAACGCGGGGCTCCCATGTTGAAGGGAGAGCCCCGCGGTGGCGGCCGGAGTGAAGAGAAGTCCCAGGAGGGGGCCGGGTGAAGAATGCGGTTGCCGCGGATGACCACAGCAGCGCAGGGCTCCCAGGAGTGCAGGGAAGCCCCGCAACAGAAGTGCTGCAGCAGCGAGGAGGAGCCCCCCCCCCCCCCCCCCACCCCCCAGAAGAGCAGCCCGGTGAGTAAAGAAGGGCTGGGGGGGCTCTGTGTGGGCTATTGTTGCTCAGGATTACACTTTACACCAACAATAGCCCACACGGAGCCTCCAACGGGGCTGGCATGTCATCGGAAGCGGGACAGGAGATGTGCACATTGCGTGTGTGCACGTGCGCGTACACCGGCTCAAATCCGCCAAAAGCCTTGCGCGTGCCCATCTCCTGTCCCACTTCCGAGGCAAGTCAGCAACAATAGATCTCGCTGCGGACAGCAGCGCTTCGCGCTGCGTTCGCAGGCGAGACCTAAAAACTGCAGGAACATAAATATAGTTGTAAATGTAAGTTTCAGTGTAAAGATAAAACTTTGATGTCCTGAATACATTGCTATGTTAGCAGAACCAGGAGCCTCAACATTTGATAAAAATCTCAGAAATGTAGTTGCTCGCATAGATCATTTTTTTAAAAAATCGATAAGCTGTGATGGAATTTTTTTAAATTCAGATTTTTTGTGTGCGTGCACCCACCTGTTTGGATGGTAGCTTCTAATTGGGTAGTATTATCACTTAGTACATTTACTAGGCTGCACAGCACTTGTTCTTAGCTTCTGGATGGTGATGCTTATGGGGTAGAGCTGATGCTCTCAGGTTGAGCACTGGGTTGCTGCTGCTCAAGAAGGCTTCTGGGATGTACTTACTTTCACATTTAGAATCAAACCAGTTCTGTCCTGTATCTCAGGCCAGTGATTCAACAAAGAAGGGTTAAGAGTTCACTGAATAAAATGAAACTCCATTTGGCAGAGAACAAGGTTGGCACAGATTTGTGCTACAGGAAGAATTAGTAAAGTATTGTGTTACACTGTGCAAGCTTTACATACCAAAATAATCACGGTACACTGCCACCTTCCTAGCCCATTGACACCTCTTTATTGTATAGTACAATAATTAGAAATTATGTTGGTTACTTGTAAGATGCTTAATGCGGTTGTGAGGCCGCCTCAAAGTATGTATGAGTTGCTCTTTGAAAGCATGAGAGAAAGAATAGCTCCTAAATTCTGCTGATGAATTTTGCAAACGGGTCAAGAAGGGACCAATTGTCTTTTGTTTGTGTTCCTGCACCTACTTAAGTCTGGGAGTGGCCTTCCCTTGTCTAATTTACCTCATTCTTTCAAGATTTTGTTTGATCCATTGGATCTTTGTGAAGTTTGGGTCATTTTTTTGCCAGCTAAGTTTGAAATGACCTGGCACGGCAAACACCACACTGTCAGTCAGTGGAAACATTACTGTGCTGTCAGATATTGAAATTTGACAATCTTCAGTTTTCTGCGTGCAGTCGCTAGGTATTAAATGTTGCTCTATCCTCACTTTGGTGTTTTAATGTGGAAAAAAGCTTTGTTATAACTTTTAAGTGCATCTGTCAGCTATTGGCCAACAATGGGGAGGTATATTAAGGCCCCTCTGGAGGTCTAAAGGAATTCCTTTAGTTTTTTTACCTCTGGCTGTTTGAGAAGAGCTTCCCAAGCACTCTGAGTGCTTTTTATCCCTTTTCTTTTGTCACTGTAATGACGATCAATGCGCAGGGTGCACTGACATCATTGCAGTAAAGTGAAAGTAAAATGAGCTGATGGGCTTGTTTTACTTTTGCTAAATCAGTGCTCGGGGGCATATGTCAGCTCCAGGGACATTGGTGAGTGGCACCTTTTGGTAAGGGATCTACACCCCCTCCCACCAGCAGAAAAAAATTCGGTCCTTCTGCCCTTCTCCTGGGGGTAATTACACAAGATTTGCCCCTTCGGGGGGGGGGCAAAAATCCCACTAGACACCACAGAATGTAAGCCTGCTTACCATGGCCATGCCCTCAACCCAAAAGGGCACAGTTTTTCTGCCGCCCCATCCCCCTCGGGGCACAACCCCCACTAGACACCAGGGTAAATTAGAAGAAAAAAACAACATAGTGTTGGTGCTGCCCGACATTGGCATGCCCCCAACCCAGAAAGTCGTAGTCTTTCTGCACTCCGATGGGGGTGATTATCTCCAAAATTCCCCCCAGGGGGACAGAAAGCCCACCAGAAACCAGGGTAAAATAAACACTGGGGAAAAATATAGGGGTGAGGGTTGTCCACCATGGGCATAGCAATGCTCATCATCCCAAACATTCTACAAAAGGGATCAGTTTGAAGAAGTATGTATTATTTAGTCAGATTTTACGTCCAGTGTATATTTTCAACACTTGGTCACATCATTGGGAAATGTGACAATTTGTCAAAGGTTTGGAGCGAGTGTGATGATGGGCACAACTTTAATTTTGTCACACAACTTATCTGTTCCACCACTGTTTATGCCACATCCTGGAGATTCTGTAACTCCATGGGAGGAATGGATAGATGGCTTAATTTTTTTTATTTTGGCTGCTGTCAATGAAAAAATGTCTGATGAAAATCAAGCTATGTTATTGCAATCCTTGGGTAAAGAAGGGCTGAGAATATATCTCACACTTCCTGATATTCCTACTCTGGGAAGATGGTGATAATTTATCAGTGTATGCTAAAACTATGAAACAGCTGTATTTGCCCTTTTGTTAGCAAAACTGTTAATTTGGAATGTTACATGTTTTTCTCTTGTGTACAGGCAAGTGATATAAAAATGGATTCTTTAGTGACAGGGTTGAGGGCATTAATGGTGAAGTGTGCATATACAGGTAATCAAGATGAATATATTCCTGATCAACTAATGATGCACACGTCTATTTCGGCAATTAAATGAAATTGTGGAGTGCTCAATATCCTACATTTTTAGATGCTCTGGAATTGATATAGGCGAAGAGTTGACAAAAAAATGTCAGAGCTATTAATGAGGATAAAGTAAAGGATGAGAGAGGCCAAGAAGGGTAACGAATCTGTGTGGTCAAAGGGAAATCGAAAGTAGAAAAGCAGTATAGTAAACGGATAGACAAAAGCAAAGGGAAACATAAAGTTGTGCAGGGGATTGCATATGTGAGGTGTGGCAGCATAAACCAATGAGCGAATGATAAGTCATGCCCTGCAATAAGTGTAACTTGTTTAAAGTGTAAAAAAAATGGGGTCATTATGCACGTGTGTAAAAGCACGTTATTTAAATATGTGGGGGTTGTGAATGATGTAAGTTATGACGAGATGATGATGGGTGGGATGTTCAGATTTTGTGTGTAGCTGATGAAGAATTTAATGAATAGCTGCTATCATTGGGCATAGGCTATGATGAGGAAAGATGACTCGGTGTGAGAGATTCTAAGTGTGTGATCGAGATTTACGGCAATCCTTTTCAAATGTTGGTGGACTCGTGAAATAAGTATACCATCATTTCTGAAGATGATTTTGGAAAATGTGAAGCTTTTAAAGACCAGTGGATAAATGTGCAAACCAATTGTCGAATTGAAGTGATCTACTGGTGAATGTGTGGAGTTGCAAGGATTTTTTTTTGCCAAAAGTTTGCGTAGTGACATGAAAAGGTATGTTGCTAAAAAAGGCGCACCCTTGTTTGGAATTATTTATCAAACTTCCATGAGCATGCAGTTGCAACCTGGTGCTTACAAACAGGTAATTCTTGTAGGTGCCACTATGAAAGAAGAATATGTTGTGCAAGCATTCCCAGAAGTATTTTCTGGCAAATTGGGATAATTGAAAGGGTTTACACATCAGATAATATTATGTGTGTGGGGGGGGGGGGCAACCAAAGGTTCATATTATGTGGGGTGGGGGAACCAAAGGTTCATATTATGTGGGGGGGGCAACCAAAGGTTCACAAATTGCGAAGTCTGTCATTGGCTGTGAGGAAAGATGTTAAATCTGAGATTAAGAAATTAATGGAGTTTGAATCACATGAATGGTTGGCATCCATTGTGCGCAAATCGGATCAGTCCATCAAATGGTGTATTGATTTGCAGGATTTAAATAATGCTACATGGATTGATAGATATCCATTACCTAAAATTAATGAAATGATTGCTACTATTGGGAAAAATAAATGGTTTTCAGCGATAGATTTCTAGTCTGCTTATCAGATTGAATTGTATACTGACTCCAGATGTCGAACATCTTTCATTACACCTTTTTGGTGCATATCTATTTAAGCGGATACTTTTTCGGCTAGACTCCGTGTCTTCAGTATTTCAGAGGCTGATGCAGAAAATGTTTGGGGATTTGACTGGAGTGTGTTATGCCTTTTTTTGTAAATTTTACTTGCCATTGAGGAACTGTTATCTATTGCCCATTCTCATGGAGGCAAATATTTGCTACTGCAGAGGCTTTCACTTATCTGAAAACTGTCTACCATTAAGATCTGTATTTTTGCTGCTGTATACATTGAACATGCCTATTTAGCAGAGGGCCACCATTCTTATGTGATGTGTTATGGAGTTTTAACGGTTATTTATTATTGGATCACTATACACTGATGTGTTTTTATATATGCTTTGTGATTGTTTTTATACTTTTTTGGTCTAACTAGACCCAATAAAGTTATTTGAATTGAACTGATTGGCCAGTATGTTATTTTCAAGACGATATCTTGATATGTGGTAATGATGAAAAAGATCATGACATCAAGTTAAATAATGTTATGGAAAGGTTACGGAGTAGTGGTCTTACAATGAAAGTAGAGACATGTAGGCTGATGGTCAGTAGTGTGACTTATATAGAAATTACTATTGAAAATGATGTTAGACCTCGTGAGAAGTTGGTAAGCAGCATTATTAGCACTGGGGCCAGGTAATAAGATGTCTTGAAATCGTTTTTGGGAGTGATTGAGTTTTACACCAAATTTGAGGTAAATTGTGCTACTAAAAATACGTTTGAGGGTTTTAATTAAGAAATGAGTGGTGCGAAATGTGTCAAAGAGAGTTTGACACCATCAAATTGGAATTTGCCAATGCACCCCATTTGAGTAGTTTTAACACATCCTACAAGACTCTGATTTCTACTGATGCCAGTGCATATGGTTTAGGTGCAGTTCTGACATAAATGCAGAATGGAGAAGATGTTGTAATAGCTTAAGCCTCATGTATGTTATCAGAAGTGGAACAGCGTTATTGTGTCATTGAAAGGAAAGCCATAGCGATTTTTATGGGCTGTCAGACATTATAGAACTTGCACATGGGGCATACCTTTCGTGGTCAGAACGGACCATAAGACTTAAATTTATTTATTTTCTACGAAGAGATTTTGCATAATGTCTCCAAGGATTGCTAGGTGTTTAGCAATCTTGAGCAGTATACTTTTGTAATGCAATATGTTCCAGGTTCAAGGAGTGTTTTAGTAGATTAATTGTCCAGGAGCAAAGTATTGTTGTAAGCATGTAAACATTTGAGTGATGATTTGCATGAGTTTGTTTGGGTTGCAGATGTGTTTTGATGAGGAGACAATGACCACTAAACAATGGTTGGATGCTGTAAAGAGAGATACCAAATTATTGAGATTGAGTAAGTGTGTTGAGGAAGGTTGGCTTTCTGATATGGCGGGCATAAAAGATTATGTGCAGGAAAGAATTGAGTGTAGATGAGTGGGGTGCGAAAAGAGGTGGTCAACTTATTCCTCCTGTTTTATTGAGGAAAAGAATTGTAGCTTGCGGTCACCAAGGTTGTCTAGTAAGGAATAAGACCAACATTAGATTGAGGGAGTTGTTTTAGTGGCCAGGCATGGACAAGTACATTGAGAAAGTTGTTAAAGAATGTTCATTATGTGGGATTAGTAACAAGCTTTTGAAAACAATTGCGCAACCTCCTTTTTAATTTGTTAGTTATCCGGTTAGTGCATGGTTGAAGGTGGCTATGTATATTACAGAACCCATTGATATTATGGGTCACCATAATAGGTTTGTTGTGGTCATGTTGGACTACTACTACAAATGGTTTGAAATTGAGTTTATAACGGAGGTGACAAGTAAATCAGTTCTACAATCTATGGAGAAAAGTGTTTATTAGTGAAGGTTATCCAGAGGTGGTTGTATTGTACAGTGGTCCACAATTTTGTTCTCAAGATGTGGAAGCCTATTTATGTCCGGAATATTAGTCATTGCAAAACTGCAGTATACAATTCCAGGGCAAATGTCCTTGTGGAAAGGATTAATAATGGAGAGCATTCAAATGGCTGTGGCCGATGGTAGAAATGTAGTTGAGCATGTAAATCAAATGTTGTGGGCATACAGAACAAGTGGACGTTGTGCCACAAGATTATCTCCGTTCAAATTGTTGAGGAAAAGGAAACCGAAGTTGGTTGTTTCTATGGATCAGAATGTAGGGAACGTAGATATTGGTGTAGGAGGATTGCATAATAGTGTGTAAAAAAGCAACTTTCGTATAAAAATATTTTGAAAATTGTAGAGCTAAGGAGTTTGACATTTCTTGTGGTCAAAAGGTTAAAGTCAAATTGCCAGGGTGTGAGAGAAAAGGTAAATCTGTATTTTCTGAACACAAGGTTGTTAAATAAATAAAGCAGTAAGAAACTATGTGGAGTTGTGTGATGGGTCCAGATGGAATTAGAGTTGATTGTTAAAGGTTAGTGATGTGTGTAGACACAACACAATTTGAGAAAGTTCTTCTGGATTAGGATGGGCAAATGATGTGTAGGGAAAAAAGAGGAATTAGATCTCCTGATGTGGATGCACAAATGAAATGAAAAGGACAAAGAGAAATAACATTTTGTGGAAAGTATAAGAAGTTTGTGTTTAAATTATATATTGGTGGTGGTGTCATAGCAGTTTAGTGTTAGTGCTGTATAAATATGTATGCAACTATGTCCTAATGTGCATTTTACATGTGTTTAAGGTTATGTTTTGTTGGATTGCAATTTTGGTAGTAGGTAGTTTATTTGGGCATTGTATTTGTTTTTGCTCTATTTGATCATTTGTTATTTCTTTATCATTGTTATTATAAAATATGGACATAAGTTATCTTTTAGTCTCTACTGATGCTCCGCATGTGGACTGTGGAATGCACAACATTGGAACTATTGATGTTCAAGTGAAAAGGGCAGTTGACAGCTGGTTAGAAGCCAGTGAAGCTGCACTGGGGAGTTGCAGAGCAAAGAAACATTACCGTTTGTATTTTGGTGTATTGGAATTTGTATAAAAAAATATATTTTTTCTTGGATCACAACATCAAGAATAATCCACACTCAATCATTCAAAAGGTGTTTAAATACCTTCAATCAACTTATTAAACCAGGACTCAAAAATCAATTATAATTTTTTTTTTGTATGTATCAAAAGCACATTTATTTAAAAAACACTTTTGATCTTGTAAAACACAATCCATAAATAAAATAATTTTTCAAAAGTAAAAACAATCCAATAATTGCATATACATGAAATTTGAACTTTAATAAACATAACGTGAGACAAAACATGTGACAGCTTTAAATCATAACAAGGTTAATTTGATTGAATCAATGTTTTGTGGTTAGACTTTAAAGTTCCTCGAATTTAACCATAAAAAAACAGAAGCGTTGACGCGTTTCGGTGGACAATATATTTTTAAGCCACCTTCTTCAGGTCTCTCAATCTTAAAGTCTCTCTCAATGATAACATAATTTAGTGTATGCCTTATTTAAACACTGTTCCATCTGGTAGTAAAGGTATCACATATTTTTCCCTCTATATGGCCCTTTCTCCCATCCTGATACTCGTCCACTGTCAATCAATAAGTCACCTAAGGTCAAGATTAAACGTTTATGGTCCAGGTATTCACCACGTTGTCTGGGGGACTGATATACATAATGACCTCACAGAAATAAGAACATTTCCAGATAAAAATTATCCGAAATGGAGACTAATAAGTCCTCCACTTGTTTTTAACGGCTTCCAGTGTCTCCAGGACCACCAATATCGTTTCTGGTATATTTAACGGGCCTTTAAAATCCTTTTACCGACGTGGAGTACCGTCTGTTCTTGATTAGGAGCAGAGAAACTTCCAAATGGAACAGGAACTTTGAAGTCTAACCACAAAAGAATTCACATACTTTAACAACATTGATTCAATCGAATTAACTTGGTTATGATAATTTAAAGTTGTCACTTGTTTTGTTTCTCGTTTTTGTTTATTGAAGTTCAAATTTCATGTATATGAGATTAATTATTGGATTGCTTTTTAATTTTGAAAAATGATTGTATATATGAATTGTTTTACATGATCAAAATTGTTTTTTAAATGTGCTTTTGATACATTTTTTTTTTGTTTTAAAATTGATTTTTGGGTCCTTTTTTAATAAGGTGATTGAGGGTATTTAAACTCCCTTTGAATGATTGAGTGTGGATTATTCTTGATGTGATCCAAGAGACATTCTTTTTTGATACATTTATTGTATACGGTACCCTGTCAATGGGGCCACACTCTCCTTGTTTATAACAGTATTGGAATTTGTACATGGCGCATACCACAAGAACCTACCACCTAAGTGCACTCTAAACATATATACAAGCACCCCCCCTACATATACCTCTTATATTACCTGTGGGATGCAGCTCTACAGAAAAGTAAATACATTTAAGAAATGACTCCTGATATACAAAGTGACAGCTTACTTTAAGTTTACCTTTGCTTCCTTGTATAAACTGAAGATAATGGTACAAATAAAAAGAAGAGTAGCTTGTGTTAGTGGGGCTAGGCAGGCATTCAAAGTGAAATAGATGAAATGGGAAGGGAATTTTGTAAATGGAATATAGGATTTGTATGTATAGGGACAAGCAATACGCCACACCAAACCTATGTCTCTTGCAGAGAGGACTGAATGGTAGAAATCTATAGTTCATAGTTAAGCATTTAACAATGTTCTTGCAGACAAGCCTTGATGTGAGTTTGGTTTCATGTCTTTCAGAAGGCTATTTCAATTTCTTTAATTTGGACGTTGACGAGTTTGGTTTCAGAAAGTTACCCCTCGGCTAAATCTCACTCCCATCTGGTTTCTGTTGATCTTTCTACTTGATGAACAGCATTTCTGCAGGGAGCTCTGAGATTTCAGAGAGAATTCGATTGTTTGAGCCATTTTAATTCCCTAGGGACTGCTGTAGAGTGTAGTTAGTAGGATTGAATTATAGAACCTAGGTTTCTTTGTATAAGCGGATGTGTTAGAGGTTTTGCAATGATCCACTGGTGTTGGTGAAGGAATTGGCAATGTTGATTGTTATTCTTGTCTGAGTAGCTCTGGATCTGACTTTGGTTTATTGTTAATTTAGTATTCTGTTGTCACATACCAGTGTGTTAACAAACTGTCGGCCGCCATGTTTTGGAATTCCTGGAGACTCTCATGCCTCTTTTATGATCGAGTGGACCTTTTACTCTTGTCTTCTCCGTCCTTTAATGTGGGTTGCCCTGAAGTCTGGTTCATATCTGAAATACCATTGAATGTTACTGATTGCACTATTGGCTATTGGCCTGGAGAGTGTGGACACCCAGAAGATTGCATGGTGCCTGAGCTGAGGTTCTGCATGGGCGCCATTGAATGGATGGAATGTGCTGTGTACTCCTGAGAATGTGTTGGCTGTTGATATTTCACTTGGCTTTCCTCCCAATCTGCTTCAAACTCCTTTTCCAACTTTTGGCAGAATGGACCATTTTCCTGTTTGATTTGAAAACTGCCCAGGTCTTCTTTATTTCCATCTCGCTCTCCTCTTTAAAAAGGGTAATTGCCTAGACTCACCGTTTATGGCCGTTCTGCCTTTAATGATCTATGAGATTTTATCAGAAGACCACTGACTTTGGTCACCTGGACTCTCAACTTGGTACATCTGTCAAAGAGAGGATTCTCGATTGGCCCTCGTTAAACCCTTCCAAAAAGTGCTTACAGTGGGTTTCTGCTTTTTGATTAACGAAGTTCTAGATGCACAATAGTTAGTTTGTGGGTGGTGTTTGAGTGCGAGTGCATCTTAATTCCTTTATTTCAAAATACTCTTGCTTCCTACTTTTTTTTTTGCTCATTGCCCATGTGTAAATGCACATTGGCAATGCCAATAGATCTGGCTTTAAAGGATTGTTGTATGGTAATGTGAAGCATTGCAAGTAATTAGCATGGTAATCGATATGTATTTGTTTGGAAACAAAGAACTGTTGAATAATATTGGCATAGGTTAACCGCTTCAGTGCCCATGATGAGATGGTCTCGTCATGGAGCGCGGTTGCGCTGTGCCCATGACGAGACTATCTCGTCATGAACCCCGCCCGCTAATGCAACGCCCGGCACAGGGCGGGGAAAGGGCGTGGCACTGAAGAGGTTAAAAGATCAGGTGACTGTTGCACTGTCAAGCGAAACTAAAAATCATTGTAGGTTAATGATTGCCCTCCTTCCACATGTGCTGCTGCCAGAGAAAGGCAACATAAATTATCTAGTTATGCAAGACATTTTAATAGCATTTATCGGTGCTTGAGCCCTTACAAGATTACTAATTAAAGCCATACAATTTCAGAGCCGCAGTGTCAATCTACGGAGAGGTGTTGTCCCTGTACCTCAGTTTTAGGTGCTCCCCGAATAGAACTGTCATATTTCAAATCTAATCAGGCCCACATAACACTTCTGAAACATTCTCATAAGAATGACAGACAAAGGATCTTTTTGAATGCTTTATGCTAGTGTTTAAGTAAAAATACAAAATTTGCCATCAGTAAATAGCAAAAAGAACAATTGATGGACGGGATGCTGAACAGTGTCAAACATTCACTCTCAGTACACCGATCTGGGCCTCAAGCCTTTGTTTTTTTTGTTCACCACGCCATTCCAGTTTGGACCCAACCATATGCAAATCAGTCTCCCATGGGAAAAGTCCAGCATGAACTGCCTGGCTAGGTCCTCCCTGTACTGTAAACAAGCATCCTGGGACACGTTTTTGGGGTATCACCCCTTCATCAGCCAGGCTAGCTTGACTCCAGTGGCATGTTGAGCACGGGACCCGCACCTGTGTATAACCATCCCACTCGCGGTGACAGTTGCAAAAAGAACAATTGATGGACAGAATGCCGAACAATGTTAAAAATTCACCCCAGTACAGAGATCTGGACCTATAGCCTTTGTTTTATTTGCTCAGCACGCCATTCCAGTTTGGACCCAGTCATATGCAAATCAGTCTTGACCCTGCTCCCCATTGGAACAGTACAGCCCGAACTGCCAGGCCAGGTCCTTCCTTTTTCAAAAGCAATCATCCTGGGACCGGTTTCGGGGTATCACCACTGATCAGCCAGGCTAGCTTGACTTCAGTGCAATGGCGAGCACAGGACCCATGTCTGGGCAAACCCGTCCCATTCAGGGTGACCAATGCAAAAAAACAAACAAAAAAAAACAATTGATAGACGGAATGCTGAACCATGTCGAACATTCATCCCCAGTTCAGAGACCTGGCCTAAATCCATTGTTTTTTTTGCTCACCACGCCATTCCAAACTGAGGTAGCATGGCGAGCAAAAAAACAATGGATTAAACTCAGATCTGTAACTGGGGGTGACAGTTTGCATTGTTCAGCATTCAGTCCATCATCTGTTCTTTTTGCTTTTGTTGCCCTAAGTGGGAAGGGTATACCCAGACGTGGGTCCTGTGCTCGCAATGTGCCACTGAATTCATGCTAGCCTGGCTGATGAGGGGTGGTACATCAAGACTGGTTTCTGGTCTAGGGAGGATCCTCCTGGCAGTTTGGGCTGGACTGTTCTCATGTGGAGCAGGTTCAAGACCGATTTACTTATGGCTGGGTCCAAACTGGGGTGGCGTGGTGAGCAAAAAAACAAGCATTGGCATAGCCAATAGGTCTCGCCTTTGGGACCTTATAAGTGTTTAGCCATGCAACAGTTGCATAATTAAATACTTATAAGGTCTCAAAAACGAGACCTATTGCTATGCCAAGCGGCCGCGAAAGTGATCATGATCAAACATCAGCGGCCGTGCGGCCGCGAAAGTGAAGGTAATCGCGGTAAAGCACAACGCGCTCGCCCGCGCACATGCACTGTAGCTCTAGGCTGGCCTGGTAGCACTTTTTGGAGCCCTCTCAATAAGTCTCGCCAAACCAGCGCATGTGCTGGGTCAGGCGAGACTTAAAAAACGAGCGAGGGGGTGGTGTGGTAGATAGAAACATAGCAAGCAGGAGAAACAATGGAAACGAGCATTGGCATAGCCAATAAGTCTCGCCTTTGGGACCTTATAAGTGTTTAGCCATGCAACAGTTGCATAACTAAACACTTATAAGGTTCTAAAAGCGAGACCTATTGGCTATGCCGATGCTTGTTTTAACTAATGCAATCTATTGAAGCCTCACGGAGAACATCAAAGCGGCCAAAAGTGATCACGATCAAACATCAAAGTGGCCGTGCGGCCGCGAAAGTGAAAGTAATAGCGGTAAAGCGCGACGCCCGCGCACATGCACTATAGGTCTAGGCTGGCCTGGTAGCACTTTTTGGAGCCCTCTCAATAAGTCGCGCCAGACCAGCTCATGCGCTGGGTCAGGCGAGACCTAACAATGGATTAAACCCAGGTCTGTTACTGACTGTTTGCATTGATCAGTATTCCGTCCATCTATTCTTTTAGCATCATTAAATAGCAGCATAGCATATAAATCTTAAGTAAATGGACTCAGTACAGTTCAGTATGAAATCTGGCATTGAATCACCTTCTAAGAAAGGGAGTAGGGGTCTCTGCCAGTTGTGAGAGAAATGCACACTCTTATACAGGGCTTTGAACAATTGGGTTCAAGTATTTGGTGGGAAAACTTGATTCATTAAGTTTAACAAATTCGGTAGCAGTCTAACGTGTTCATAGAATAGATTCAATGATGTTCTCACCATTAATACATTATGGTTCGATCATTCTCAAAGTCTTGGTTCTACAGTTTATTGGATACAATGTTAACAGAACTAGGATGAGCAAGATTTGTCCTTGACCTAGTACATTGAGGAAGTGTTCTTTGAGAACTAAGGGGCATATCAACAACAACCGGCGATAATTATCGCTCAGCGCTCTTAGCGTGAGGATAATTATCGCCGGCTAGCGTGAATTTTTATCGCTGAGATAGCGTGCTATTAGCAACGCTTATCTCAATAGCGATAAAAATCTACACGCTAACAGGCTAACGTGTGATTATCGCTGGAAACCCAGCGATAATCACACGTTACCTTGTTGATAGGGACAGGCAAACTTAGCCATGATATCCCCCTTCCATAGGATATCATGGCTAAGTCTGAAAATTAGCAGACGTAAAAAAGAAGCGTTAACCGCGGTTAGCGCTGCTTTTTTTGTCTCTAACAGGGTTAGCGACATTCTTGATAATAGGAGAAATGTCGCTTAGCGACATTTCTCCTATTATTTCACTCTGGAACGCCCCCTTTGCATCTCATTAGAGATGCAAGGGGAAGCGTAGAGTAAAAGGGTGCTAACATGCAAATTTGCGTGTTAGCACCCTGTTGTTGATAGGGCGCTAGTTTTATCTCTGCTTTTTTGGCTTTTAAAGCCAAAAAAGCAGAGATAAATCCCTTGTTGATATGCCCCTGAGTGTGTTCTCTTGTGTTACTCTATTAAAGTTTATTTCAGTAACGGAATCATCAATAATATTGTGTGGCACAAGATGACATTTAAACAAGATGGAAGACAATGTAAACACGTTTCAGTATTACCAGTAACTCAAATAGCGTGCTGTTTTTATTTTACAGAAAATTAGCGCGCTCACATTCCAGTGTCACGTGTATGCCCTTGAAAGTTCAAGCTTAAGCAGCTGAACAAATAAACAAAATGATCACGTTTTTGTGTGGAAGGACACACCTTCTGCTCCATCATTACATGTACGACTGGCTCCCAATGTGGACAGAGCCAAAACCCCTCTCTGGTAGTGATCACATAATTAGGTTAGACGTGTATCGTGGCCTGCTGGTATCGGTGGGCTCCGTGCGCGCTGTCAAGTTTCTGCTCCAACTTCAAGGTTAAACTCCGAGTTTTCAGCATTCATGATGAGCGAGCAGCTCCGAACTAGTCAGAACTGCAAGTTTGAAGGGGGTCAGGCAAGTTACCCATTCATCACGTTTTCTTACAGTGTTTTTGAATACTCAAATGGATTTGCGCAGCAAGCACACCCTCTGCCCCGTGGAGCGTGCGTGCGTGCGTGCGTGCCTCGGAGCATGCACTTTCAAACTTTGATCTCGGATGTCAGGCTTAGCCAGACAAGACGTGAAAAGAGGAGACGCTTTGCTGAATGCAGATTCAGTTTCTGGGTCAGGGTAATAACTGGTGGCCGACTTCAGAAACAATACAAGAAAATCCGGTGTTACCGGCAAGACGGCAATTTCCACCTTCTGATGTAGTAAACATATTCTCGCTTGTGACTGCCCTTAGCTACTACGCCATTTTTAATTTGTGGGTTATGAAATATTGTTTATGGTTGAAGTTTATTTTTAGTCGCCTTGTAGACTTTTGTTTTACTTTTACCAAAGTGCTAATTTGGGACACCGCATGTTGCAATTTTCCCTGGTTTTCTCTTTAGCACTTATTCAGTGATTGTGCCTCACAAGTTGCCCTCCTCTGTCATTTAAACCAGTACCTCCGGGATGACAGGTGCACTTGTATTTGGTTTTTTGCGATCTCAAAGTTAGCTGGTGGTCGTGAAGGCTTCCTTTACCTCGCCCCCCACCCCTGAGTTGTGTGTTACAAATTCTCTAGTCCCCTTGTTGAATTTGTAAATCCACTCTGTATGAAACAAGTTCCTCCTCTCTCCCACCCTCTCTGCTGCCCAAGATTGGTAAACTCACTGACGTTGTGCCACAACTTTCCCCGTGTCCTCTTTCACCTCCTACCTGTGAGTTTCATGAACAATATAGTGGAATTTCCTGTTTCCTGAGACCGAGCCTTTATTTGTGCTCTTGTTGCTAAGCTGTGATTCTCAATCCATGCCTTGTGATTGAATGACAAAGCACTTCTGGACTGCATAATGCCGCCTCGCAGCTGAGCGCCTGGCACTACAATTTCAGCTTTTGCTTCAGATAAAACCTGCCAATACCCCTGGATACTTAGCTCGAGCCTTAAGCACTGGGCCAGACACCACTTTGAAACTTGGACTTTCATTGAATTTGCGGTGGGGCGCCATTGCCATATTGAAACTTTGTGGTTTTTTAACATAACTATCCACCAGTTTTGGTTGGGTGATGTGGCCATCATTGATTAGTGTCTTTTGGTAATGTCCAGTCACTAAAAGGGTTTTTCTCACAATGTAGAAAATGTTTATTTCTGAACTCTGAGATACTTTTTTTATTTTTATTTATTATCAGCCGTGGTAAAGTTAGTGGCTGCTATCAATTTTAACACCCTTCATCCATTGGCTTTCATGTTAATTCATTGCTTGGATGGGTTGTCCATCAAGGTCATGACTTTTTCTGAACAGTTACAATGTCTAATTTGTGTTCCTATTAGGTTTTAGGAATGGACCATTGAGCGTTTCTTTTGTTAGAGTGCAGATGCAACATGACATGAAACTTGTAATTGAGACCCGTTGTATATTCCTAATTTTATTAAATTGCTGACACCACATTTTATTTGCTTGTGTATTGGTTTTTATGTGTAACCTTGAAAAATGTTTAGTATCTTATGAGCTTCCTGTAATAAGAAAAAAAGTCATAATTAAAAAAATCCAGCAGAACATACTGCCTTGGACAGCACTGAAGGTAATTGCAGTTTGCGTGATCAGGTGCACATCTGCATTAAAAGAGGTGTTGTTTAGTGCCAGAGCTAGTGGTCCAATATTTTGCTTTGCCAATGTTCTTTTCTTTACTTGTTTGTCCTTTTTGTGATGATTGTGTGTTTAAACTGTGTGTTCTGGTCTCTGGGATACATAGCCAGAGTATGAATCCTACCCTATCCTAAGCCGGGTCTGGTGGCTATGGGGACTAATGCATCCACTGTAGGGGCCTGTGTTCGATCTCATGCTCACAGGTTCAAATCTCAGTGGGTCCACTCAGTCTTTCATCCTTCTGAGGCCGATAAAATGAGTCCCATTGAGTTGCGTTACAATAAACATCTGTTATTCAGCTCCAAGAGGCCTACGGGTGAACATGCGCTTTGCAAATACATGTTATTTTGCTGTGATATGTAGCAAAACAAAAAAAAAAGGTTTTAAATAACTATTAATACATTCACCTGCTAGGAAACAACCATATAGTACTGTTAGTTTGATGGCTAGCTGGGAACCAGATTACACAGTCCTAGAGACGGGCCAGCCAAGCAATTCGCAGGGCAGTTTGTGACCACCTTGTTTACTTATTGAGAACCAGCACCAAATTTCTTTAGGCAATTACTGTGAACTGATAGTAAACAATTAAAACAGCACTGTCCTCTAGAACAATTTCCGTCACAGAATAAATAGTACCTATTCTTTATAAAGGCATTACCACCTCATGCTCTGCCTAACAGGGACTGTGTTTAAGGAACCAGCATGGAGTCAGTACCATTCACATCAGTTTTTTGTTATGGTTGTGCACAAAAATATCACCATTTAAGTGAACAATGCTTTAAAGGCCTGTGTAAGTTTGTAATTCCTCACTTCTTTGAGAGACGGAAGATCTCCACTCTGGTGAGCTGGGCTCTGCCTATTCCTGGGAGAAAGCATTAGCACTGTTCCCAAGGGCACATGTCTTGTGCTGTGAGAACCTATTTAAAAACCCAATAATGATTTTAAAATGCTATCAGTGACATGGGGTTCTGGTGTATGTATAGTTTTTTCCAAATCTTTTTATTTCGGATTCTTGATCCATAAAACAGTTAAAACTAATACATGCATGCTGACGTTTTCATAAATTTCACAGTTTTAAATAGCAAATATGTCGTAAGCGTTCGAAAGTGATAAAGAAAACTTCCATGCTACTGTAAAAATGGAAGGCGATTAAATAGTAGAGTCAATCAAATATTGAATCTGTATTTGATCTGTTAAAATCTATAATAAAATGCTGTAGAGCAAATCCATAAAACATCCAGAAGAATTATGCTCTAAGAACCTGATCTTCATTAAGTGTAAAACAAATTAAGTTCAAGTGTAATATACAACTAATAGCAGAACGATTTCACACATGCGATGGTAATTTGTTAGAATGGTGGCAGGCTAGTTACTACTTGATGGATATTTATCAACTCTTGCAATGAAGCATTTGCCATTGCACATGTAAACATTTGGCAACATGGATTGTTGGACCCAGCTTCCTGGGCACTAGGGCACTCGGAGGTTACTGCGCTCCAATCGCATCAACTGGAGTGTTCCCCACTGGTGTCCTGGGGCCTCAGTACTAGTGTACCCCAAACTATATAACCAAGTTCTCCTCTCCAGTACTTGACTCTCTCGGGGTAGCGAGACAGAGCAGTTTAAGGCTTACTCAAGGAGGTGATGTGGGTATAAAAGAAAAGCACTTTAATACACACAATAGAATTATACTACACATAAATCTAGGATAAACCGTGAAAACCAGATGTCTCTACAACGCTCTGGGCCAGAGTTCTGATCCCAAACAGTATTATAGCGCCTAGACACCAAGCATTATAAAAACAAAGATAACATGAAAACACACAATTAGCATTGCATATTACAGACCATGTTGCACAGGGTTGCTCTCATTCGCTGGAGTATTGATGCCAATCTTTGGATTGAAAGGATACAGTTCAGCATATGATGTGAAGTCAAAGGTTCTTGATCAGCCCCATAACTCTAACCCAAAGCAACAGAAGTGCCCTCCTGAGTGAGGAAACTGCTCTAGTGGCGTCTGTCATCTGATCACAAGTGCCTGATGTCCTGGCACAGTTTACTGGAGTCCCACTAGTCCAGTAGACACTGGCTAGCGTAGGAGGGTAGTGGCTGGACAGCGTGCCAGTTCACGCTGATACCCCCGGATATCACAAAAAGAAAGGCGGGGGCTTGTTTTACTGGCCTCTACTCCCCAGCTACTGCTGGTACAGGCTCCCTCAGCGCAGAAAAGGAGTTTAGGAAAAGCGATCTCGCCTCCAAGCACGATCAAGCTTCCTCTTCTCTGGCTCCCTTGATGTGCTGCAAGCTTCCCTTCTACACCAGCTCTCTTGAGGTGTTGCAAGCTTCCTTTCCACATCAGCTTCCTTAATGTGCTGCAAGCTTCCTTTCCACATCAGCTCCCCAAATTCCAGACACAGTGAGCAAGTGTCTTTTTCTTGCCTTCACACTGCGAGCCCAGGCTGGCTTCCTTTTGACATAGCTTTTGTGGCCGCATCTTCAGTCACAGACCAGTCTTGAACAATAGCTGACCACTCAGGCCAGACTTTTATCATCTGATTGATAGGCTCCAATCAGAGGTTCTGCTACTTTTGCATCCTGATTACACCTCCAATCACAAACCGTTCATGGCGTGTTCAATGCATGACCAATCATTAACCACCACAGGGGCAGCCCAAACCACCTGAACCAGGGGCATTCAATAATTATTCCAAACAAAAGGTTCAGAGTGTACAATTCAAAAACAAATATCCAAAAGTAATAAAAACATGAATTTATGTAAGCAAAACAGGAAAAAGAAAAAGAAAAAAGAAGAAAGAGACCCTAATAGAAAAACATACAAAATGTATTCAATAAAACAGCTCAGTGTGTTAAGCTGGTACATATAACATAAGAACATATACATGACCAGACAAGTGGCAGACAAGGAGATAAGTACATAACAAGGGAGTTTACAAAATTTTTCATAAAACTCCAGTAGACAAAGAAGTGTGTCCTCCAATAGTTGCGGCCACAATAGCATCGACGGCGTTTCGACCTTTGGTGTTAATCCATGGTCATCTTCAGGACGAAAAATATACTGAGCATCCTAAACAAGTAATCTAAAATTACAAAAATTGCATGACATCATAAACATTTAAGAAAGGGCCAAAGAAACAGTATTATTTTACAAAAAGGAAAAAGGAAAACAGGGGAAAGAAAAGAAAAGGACAAGAATTTGAAAGATTTTTAAGAAAAGAAAGGAAACCTTCAACCAAACCAAATTAAGAATTATTAGTGAAGAACCACCAGTGCACTGAAAATTATTATACTAGCTGTACACAAGATATATAATAACCGACTAAAAACCAATGTGCAGTCAGTTCCTGCCACCCGTTAACATCAGGACTTCAAAGGTGACTTACTTCTGTCTTAAACAGATTAGATACCACTGTCAGTTTACTTCAGCGGCCACAATTTCAGAAGCCACTTGAAATATTATGCGATCGCCGGGGTCACTTCAACAACCACAGTTTGAAGAGCCGATCACAAATGATTATAAATTCAGGGGGTCATGGAGCGAGCAAATCGTCCTCCACTTTTTCCAACTTAATCCAGGCTGAACAAAAAGGGAAAATGGAAGGAGGGAGGGGGGGGGGGGTTGGAGAAAGGGGAGAGGGAAAAGGAAGAGAGAGGTAAGGAAAAAAGGGGAGGGGACGGGGAGAAAGGGATGACGACTTTGAACAACGCTTTATTTACGACTACAGATATAATCCTTTTCATAGTAGCGTTCGCCATTGGCGATGCTATATTGATGATATTTTCTTTGTTTGGACTGGGACTTGAACGGATTTGACTGTTTTTTTGAGTTGGTTAAATTCTTGCTCTTCTGATCTTAAATTTACTTCTCAATCTAGTAAGACTCACATTGATTTTTTAGATCTAACTATTTTCCCTCATGAAGGAGGACTGACAACTAGACTCTTTACTAAACACACGGCTCGCAACACCTTGCTTGAATATTCAAGTAACCATCCTCTAGGCTTGAGGGATGGTTTGCCCTTCGGGCAATTGCTCCGTATACGCAGAAATTGTTTTTTTAAAAGTGACTACTTTATAGAAGCAGGCAAACTTGCAGAGAAATTGCGACAACGTGGTTACCCATGCAAATTGGTAAAGCGTTCAATGAAAAGAGCGTGGTATAATCAACGGGAATTTTTGCTGACACCCAAAACCAGAAAACAGATTAATCGAATTCCATGTGTTACCACCTTTGGCACCCAGAGCAATCACATTTCGGCCATTATTCGCAAACATTGGCCTTTAGTTAAATGTACTGGCATTACTAATGAGGACCCCCTTTTTTCCTTTAAAAGAGGAAAAAATTTACGGGATCACTTGGTTAGGGCAGCTTTGTCTTCTGAAAAAACTCCCAGCTTGACAACTATGTGGGGCTTAGACAGAATTGTGGGACACCAAGTGCGGTGGTTGTCTCATGTGCGATTCCAGCTTGAACACGAAACAGTTCATTCATGGTAATATTTGTCATGACTTACGAGAACATTCAAACTGCAATACTCAGAATGTAATATATGCGGTGTGGTGTCCTTGCGACCTCACCTATATTGGCCAAACGACCCAGAAGATAAAGATACGCCTGGGTCAGCATAAGAGCCGAATAAGATATAAAACCGAGAATGCACCTTTGGTGGCACATTTTTTGGAATTTAATCACGCTCCCACTGACATTCATTGGCAAGTCATTGAGGTAATACATACCCCCTGAGAGGAGGTAGTATTACTAACATCTTAAATAAATGTGAATGTCGTTGGATTTTTCGTTGCAACAGTATAAATCAGGGTCTCAACACTCTGGAGGAATGCCATTCCCTTGTTGTGGGGTAGGAGGTACTTTTATCAGCTTTCCCTGCCGATACTGTTGATTATGTATGTTGAGAAATACTGTTTAAACGTTAAAAGTTTGAGATGCTAATATTTGGTTTCTTCCTCCCTTTGCCACATGAAACTATGTTGTTGGGATTTTTGCAATTAATGTAATGTAGGCGGTTGATAATTATGTATGATATTGCAAAACCATATCGCCATCTGTACAAACGTATGTATCTAAATGTAATGAAAATATCTTGCATTATTGAGATCATAATGCTCTGCCTTTATATAATAATGTATTGTCATAGGAAGGTATCTTTTCGTCTATATGTAATACTACAGTCAAATTTGCGGCACTGTGAGTAGTTATTGTTACTTTGTTGTATTATATATGACAACAATTTGTGAATTGATTGGCTGACTATATTCTTTTGTTTGTTTTTAAATTTTTGGTGGTGGTATTAATATTCAGTTTTTATTCCTGTCTGGTGCTGGGGCTTAAAGAGTAGTTTCGGACTTTCCTTCCGGTATAACCCCCTTCCCTTTCTATTCAACACGGCCACTTTTGACAACTGACCTTTGTAGCGGTGGTATAATTGGTTGGCATTTGAGCTCGGCATTTATGAGTGGGAGTTTTTAGTTGCCGTAACGTGGCACTTTATTTGTGGTGCAATCCTGAAAAATTAAACAACATTAAATTAGGTTTGTCCCAAAAGATATCCACTTAAAATACACTGCCCTCGGATCCGTGCGACTCGAAGTTTAATAATGGGATCTAAGGATGCATAATTACTGATATCTAGCACCACGATATCATTTAGGTTTATTTTGATTTTGCCTGTCTCAATATGGCGCTGAGGTTCAACTGTGCAAAAACAACAATTGATGGACAGAATGCAGAACAATGTCATACATTCACCCCAGTACAGAGATCTGGGCCTAAATCCATCGTTTTTTTGCTCACCATGCCATTCCAGTTTGAACACAGCCATATGCAAATCAGTCTTGACCCTCTGCCTCATGGGAACAGTCCAGCCCGAACTGCCAAGCCAGGTCCTCCCTGGACTGGAAACAAGCATCCTAGGACTGGTTTCGGGGTTTCACCCCTCTTCAGCCAGGATAGCTTGATTCCAGTGGCATGGAGAGCACGGGACTCACGTCTGAGCATACCCGTCCCACTCGGGGTGACAAATGCAAAAACATCTCTTGACTGCGGGAGAATGTCTGCATTGTCAGCATTCCATCCATCATTTGTTTTTTGTAACGCGTTTCGCCCTAAGTGGGATGGGTATGGCCAGACGTGGGTCCCGTGCTCACTAAGCCACTGGAGTCAAGCTATCCTGGCTGATGACGGCTGATAGCCAGTCCTAGGATGCTTGATTCCGGTCCAGGGAAGACATGGCTTGGCAGTTCGGGCTGGACTGTTCCCATGAGGCACAGGGTCAAGACTGATTTGCATATGGCCATGTCTGAACTGGGGTGGCGTAGTGGGCAAAAGAACGATGGATTCTCAACTAAACCAAACTCTGTGAAATGTAAAACCGACGACAAAAAAACTGGCTAGATTAAAGGAAACCGAACTAGCATCTATTAATGGCTTTTGCCAGCAAATGAAAGAGTACCTAAGATTTGTTTCAGTGAATCACCATTCCAGAACTTCTGTTTGAGTTGTCAATAAGGCTAAGCCTCTTTAATGACGGTAGACAGTCACACCTGTACTGTTATCTGTTTTCCCTAATTATATCCCGTTGAACTCCAATGCCTGATTTGACCTTTTTGTTTTCAGATTGCCTCCGAGCTACAGTAGGTGGGAATCATTATTGCTACCGCATAGGGAATTGCAATGCACTGATGGTGAGAGCCATGGAAAAACTCAATTTCTAGCCGATTATAACTGACAGCGCAGTTGGTAACTGCCATGATCACATATCATCAGCGCCAGGATACCTCATGGGTGAAGGTGCGCTTGACAAATCCTTATAAAATAGCATAACCAGTTCTCAGCATAGTACGTTGCTTGCTAGTGAAGGCAGGAGAACACTCAAGACCATAACTATCTCTCACAAAAGCGCCTCTAGGCCATGTTTCCAGGTATCTCAAATACAGTCCCCATCAACTATCTAGAACAGAGGTTTTCAGATTTTTTTTTTAATGGTGCCACTCCCGAATCCTGAAAGAGCAAAATATTTTGGACCCCCCCCCATCCCTACCACTGTCCACTTCCTCCAAATATTATGGTAAGAAAGTGGGGCCATCTGTAGATTGAAGTAGCCCATAATTTACACTCAGGGGCTGATTATGATGTCGGTCGAAAAAAGCGTCCCACCGCCATCGTTGCGGGTACCGAGCAACAGATAGTTGGCGGTCCTGCCTGCCAAATTACGATCCGACCACCGTGGAGACGGTCGGAAACATGCCTCTTAGTATTGAGGCTTGTGCTCCGGCCCGGAAAAGGACCGCAGCACAAGCCTCAATGCTAAGAGGCATGTTTGTAAACATCCCTGCACCCTGTGGCAATCACCATGCGGCCTGCCACACAATGCAGGTATGTTTAGGGGGGCACCTCTGGCGCCCCCAGGGCCCAAAACAGATGACCACGGGGGAGTTGGGCCCTACTATGGGCCCCAAAAAAGCCTTTCCGCCAGCCTCTTATCATTGTAAGAACCGATGTGAAATGGTTGGCAGAAAGGTGGATCTTGATCCACACGGTGGTGCCTGAGAAGCCACCTCCTCCATTGTAGAGAATGTGATCCGACCGCCTGACTGGCTCCTTGAGCCCGTCGGAAGCTGTTGGTCGGTCCCTGGGGCAATGCGCATCCTAATGAGGGACAATGCGCATCCTAATGAGGGACAATACGTACGGCGGTCTGACCGTAGTTGTATATGTCAATGTGACCGACACCACGTCGGTCTCACCAACATCGTAATCGGCCCCTAAGTGTAAGAGTTGAAATTGACCAAATGCAGAAATAGATGAAGAAAAATACTGTTCTCTATAATTGGAGCCCAATAGAAGTGTACCTGCTGCATAAATAATAGCTAAGGTTCTGTAAAGCAGATCCTCTTGTCGCTCTTTAGCCTCTCTGCCTATGGCCATCGCTCTTATTGAGAAGCAAACTGTCTTTTCTTCTTTGAGGGAAAAACATGTATATATCTCACCCCTCTCTACTGTAAGGCACCCTAATCCCAGCAAGTAAATTAGGCCCTACTCCCCTGTTGAGAAGTAGGAATGCCATAATCGGACTTTGGTGGGTCCCTCACCACCCCCTGGACCTAGTGCTACTACACCGAATCTGCAACATATCAGCCGATCTCCTCTAACCTGGACTATCTCACCAAGTCCCGAATTTGGCTGTCTGCTCTTAGATTTAAAAAATGTTAATTTTTTTTTTACATAAAGCACACAAAAACTGTTTTCTCATATATACATACATGCAGACCAGAAGCAACAGTGGTTCAGCATTGGTGCCCTAGTCCCTGAACAAGCACTGGTAATGCCAATAGGTCTCGCTAATATAAGTGCTATTACCTTTGCTAAAGTGGTTTTTATTTTTTTCATTTTTGTATTTTAAAATATCTTTGCAAGAGGACCCCATTTTTGTTTTCAGAAAATCAAGTTTAATACCAACACGCTGTAATGTCAAGTGTTACATTAAGAGCTATGTTAAAGGTACAGTATTAGAACGATGGTTTAACACGGTATAATATATTACAAAACATTAACCATACCATTCCAGGTATTTTCAAACGTCACTATGTGGCCTTAGGACTTGTAAAACGTATTTTTACATAGCAGCTAATTGTGTAATTCCTTGTATTAAACCGTGCATCCAGTTTTGTTAAATCATTCTCTTCTGAGTAGTTTCACAACACAAGTCATTTTACCTTAATGGAAGCCCTTCTCTTTTGGGATCTGTTCAAAAACCAACATCCTGTTATTAATGTCAAAATCACAGCTTCAAACCAAATTTATTCTCTCAATTACGCCATGCCATAAGCATTGTACTACTAGGAAACTAAAAGGTGCATTAGCTTTATTGATCCAAATCTTGTCTTGACCAGCTGTCCAACTGTAGCCGTTTTAACTGCAAGTTTCAAAGTAGTCCAGTGCAACTTGCAGAGGCTTATCTGTTGCACTGGCCTCCATTTGAGATTCGGAAAATGTCACTCATTGACAAGATCTGTATTTGGACCATCAATCGTGTGAAACACGTCACCAATCAGTCAATTGGTGTGAATCTTAGTGTTGTACCGGTTTTCATTTGCAGCTGATACTTTGGCTGCATTTCTCTTCACATAACCATTGTAGAGCCAGAGATTCAGGGCATTGGTGTTACCTGTTAAGGTGCTAGAGTACTTAAATTACTGTTAACTTAAAATGTGTGTTACATCCGGTGATTATTTTAGAAATCGGGGTGAATTCAGCAGGCAGGTTATTTGCAATTTTTCTTTCACATGTCCTTGGTGGTGGTGGAGTTTGTAATACGTGAAGTGTGGGGCTGGAATGTGTGTATGTTTGAGGAGTTGATTGGGAGCTAGAAGGATAACAGAATGCCAGTTCTGGTTTACTTTGCAGTGCATCTTCCATAGCTTGTTCAGGCCACTATTTAACCAAGAACGTGTACTTTATTAAAATGACCCAACTGATTCATCTGTTCAGCCTTTGTTTAAATCGGAACACTTAGCCTGTTACGCCATTCCTCCAGTGCAGCTCCTATCCCTCTGAAATGCCACTCTTTTTTTTTTTTTTTTTTTAATTATATTTTTATTTTTGCTGTGTGCAAACAAAAATCAAAAGAAAGCATAACAAAGTCAGGTACAGTCTCACAGTGGCATTCATATACCGTCCATATCGGCACTGATTTCACCTCGACAACCCGCCGAGCTGCTCGATCCTCCAATTCCCTCCCAAACACACAGCTTTGGGGCAATATCTCACTCATCTCCCCCGTCAGGGCCATCAGGGAGCAAGAGGACCAGCTCTCCCGGTTGGGGTCTAAGGAGGAGTTCTCAGAAGTCCAGCTAGCCATCCCCCAACCCACCATCAAACCCATAGTATGTCGTCCATTTTCCCCATACACTGCGGAACGTTTTTGGGCATCCTCTTGCCTTGTAGGTGACTCTTTCTGCTGCCATATACATGTCCATTCCCGCCTTCCAGTCTCAGATCTGGGTCGCCATTGCCGCTCCCCATGATTGTGCTACATCCCGTTTTGCCACCACCAGGGCTAGCATAGTGAAAAATAGCTGCAGGCATTCCAAATCTACGTCCCCAGGTATACCCAGCAGTATGAATCGGGGGTCTAGTGGGAGAATTGTTTCTAGAACTTTGCTCAATTCGCCCAATACCTTCCTCCAGTAGGTCTATATTTCGGTGCAATCCCAAAGGGTATGATAGAAGTCCCCCTGCCCGTGACCACACCTTTGACAGGGTCGCTGGCACGGCCCATTCGGTGTAATCTAGCCCTATCATAATAGACTCTGTGAAGTATCTTGTATTGGATTAAACGGAGGCGGGATTTGATGGCCACCTTTCGATGATGCATCAAAGCAGCCTCCCAGTCAATGTAAATTCATTTCCCAGGTCTCCCGCAGTGTACCTAACCTGTCTGGTGCATTATTATTCAGGGTGCGATATGTGAGGGTACTACCTTTGTGAGCAGCTGCTCCTGCAGCAGACCTCCCTCCAGTGATGCATAGTCTGGCAGTGAGTAAGATAAAGCACTCTCCGCCTGCCAAACATGTTGCAATTGCGCATGTTTAAAAACTGGGAAGTGTGTAACCCGAATTCCGTCTGCAGCATGCGGAAACTCTTAAGTTTGCCTTTAGCCACCACGTCACCTATGACAGATATGCTCACGGCGTCCCACCCCGCGAAGCCCCTTAGCTTGGAGATTTCTTTCAACCAAGGACAATTCCATAGAGGCGTCTGCTTAGTAGGTTTATGCGCCCATACCAATGCCTTCGACGCTCTATCCCATATTTCCAGCGTGACTCGAGTAGCTGGGAGAAGTCACCCCGTCCCCCATACAGATACTAGAAACAAGTACGATCCGCCATAGTGTCCCTTTCCAACCTATAGGTGGGGTGGTCTGACGTGGAGTGTAACCTCTCATTCACTGGAGTTAGATACTCTGCCCAATAGTAAGCCTCTATGTCTGGCAGCGAGATCCCCCCCCCCCCCCCCCCCCCCCCCCCCATTATACTGGTTACAGAGTAGGGTCGCCAGAGTGATCCTTGACTGTTGCCCAAGCCATAGAAGGGAGCACAATTCCGCATCTACCACTCGGAAGGTTTGGCGTGGGCGAGGGAAGTACTCATTCTGAAGGGCATAGAGAAAGCGAGGTAAGGAGATCATTTTAAACATGGCTGCTCTGCCTAGAATTGTGAGAGGTAGGGATTTCCATCTCTGTGCGTCGTCTACAAAATTGGTTATTACCCGCTGGATGTTTCTCTGGTAGGAGAGGCTCGCATCTGTGGTGGGGTAAATTCCCAGATAGGTAAACCCGGTATGGGCTATATGAAGGGCCCCAAGGAGAGTGGGCCATACCTCTAGAGCATGTGGACTGTAAATGACCGATTTGTGCCAGTTTATGGTGTAACCTGAGTAGGTTCCATATACATCCATGACCTCGAATAAGGCAGGAATCGTGGCAGTTGGGTGGGTGAAATAGAGCAAAATATCATCCGCGTACAGCAAGATCTTTTCTTCCCCCGTATCCGTCGGTGTGATTTGGAACCCCTGAATCTCTGGACACTGCCTGATCCTACAGGCCACAGTCTCGATCGTGAGAGCAAATAGCAATGGGGAGAGAGGACAGCCCTGCCGGGTGCCTCGTCTAACGGGGAAGTCATCAGAGAGCTGACCATTCACCTTAACACTCGCCCTGGGATCATTATACAGGAGACCCACCCACTGCCGGAACAGGGGGCCTATATCAAATCTAACCAGGGTAGCTTCTAAAAAGGGCCAGTGCACCGTATCAGACACCTTTTCCGTGTCTAAAGAGAGGAGTAAATGAGGATCTCCTCGGTCTTGGACCTCCATGAGCCAATTATGGGTCCTTCACAGATTGAGTCAGGTTGCCCGTCTGGGCAGAAAGCTGGTCTGGTCCTGATGCAGCAGAGCAGTGATCACCTGGCGAAGCCTCAAGGCGAGGATAGTTGTCAGAATCTTCACCTCCATATTTAGGAGGGAGATAGGGCGGTATGAGGCGCAATCAGTGGTAGGTTTCCCTTGGGAATAATCGTGGCTATACGCAGGTCTAGGGGCAGAATGCTCTCCTGAGAAGCATCTTGGAAGAGCTTCAGCTGGTGGGGGCCTACTAGATCTGCGCATTTCTTATAAAATTTTGCCTGGAGGCCGTTGGGGCCCGGAGTCTTCCCAGTGCGTAATCTTGATATAGCCAATTTGATTTAGTCTAACGTTATATCAGAGTCGAGGTCCTCCCTACCATCCTAGTCTAGGAGCGGAGCATGTATTTCCACCAGGTAGTCTGTTATGTCTGGGAGCCACCTCCAGGTTCCGGGCTTCGTAGAAGTGTTGATAGTAGGACGCGAACGTCTGTACTATCTGCGTATCTCGTGTCTGGGATATTCCTTGGGGATCTACCACACTCGTCACCCATCAAGCCTCCGTCTCTTTACGGCTAAGCCACGCTAGAAGCATGCCCGATTTGTCCCCCATGTCACACAGCCTATGCAGTCACCTGGGCCTGTGCCGTAGCCGCTTGTGTGACCAGAGCCCTATATCGATGCTGTACATCCGTTAACTGTCTCAGAGCCTGGGGGGTCTCCCTGCGTGAGGTGCCGTCCTTCTAGGGTGAGAATCTGGGCCTCTAGTGAGATAAGTTCTTCCTGAGCCTTCCTCTTTTCCCAGGCTATCCGATTCTGGGCCCTATCTCTCAATACTGTTTAATATGCTTCCCAGACTATCACTCCAGATTGCACTAAGCCCAGGTTTTCTGCAAAAAAGACTTTCGTGTTTGCGCGGAGGCCCTGGAGCACCTCCTTATTCTGTAGGTCCAATGCCGACAGCCGCCAGCCCCCTCTTCCCGTACAGGCCCTCTAACCCACTCGAACATATAAAGGCGAATGGTCTGACAAACCCCGGACCATGTACTTCGCCTCAGACGTTCTGGATGGCACCTTGTGGGAGAAAAACGTAATCCAACCGTGAATGGAACCTGTGAGCCCCAGAATAGTAAGAGTACCCTCTTTCGCCCGGGTGCAAGTGTCTCCACACATCCACCAAGCCCAGAGTGTCCGCAAGACTGGCCAATTGCGTAACCGGGGACGGATGGACGTGTTCACCCGATTGGTCTGCAGGAACGTACATTACATCATTAAAGTCTCCCCCTATAATGTGCGTCGTTCCCTGTGTCTCCAATAGTATATCTGTTACCCCGTATAGAGTCCTGGTCTGCAGTTTAGGTGGGGCATAAACCTATAAAATTGTGACATTCCTCCTACCCCATGCTCCTTAGACTCTCACATAGGTTTCCTGAGGGTTTATCCAAGTGTGCTTTACCGTGAAGGGAGGTGCCTTTTCCTCTAGAGCCAGAGGTGTATCCTGCATGTGCCAAGACAGTATGCGTTCCCAGCAGAAGAAACCCAAATTTCGTGCCTTAAGGTGGTTCTCCTGCAGAAGCACCACATCCGGGTGGGTGCGTTTTATATAAAGGACGATACCAGCCCCTTTTGATTTTGTCACCCAGGCCATTGACATTCCAAGTAATCACCGCAAAGGGGCTATCTTCCGGACCCAACATAGCAGGTTATGGTATAGTGGCAAGGCAGGCATGCATGTGCGATGTGCGGGGAGATGAATTCCTGTAAAGAGATCTTGGTGGGGGGTGTATGCTTCACCCAAGTTGTGGCTGTGCCTTGACAACAAACCTAGTGAACTCGAAAAACAATACATCCGGTTGAAACCCCTGGTCCTCGTCCTCCTCCCCCCCCATCCCACTTCACCCTCCCACAGTGACACCCCCTCAGCCAAACAGTTGAGGTTGCGCATAAGGGTGGTAGAGGTCTGTCGCCCACCCAGGTCCCAAACGTATGCTACAAGTTCAAACTCCTGCAGTGCCCCAAAGAACTCCAATAACATATCAGACCAAAGAGAGAGAAAGATTAAGCAGAGACGAAGCACGGAAAATACCAGAAGGGGAAGGAAGGGGAGCGTAGTAAGGGGAGGAGAAAAGCAGGAAAGGAAAGGGGAAAGGAAGTGGCTGTCCAATGCCAAGTTTGTGACCGGGTCTGGCCAGTCGCCTGCAATGAATCGTAACTAGTCAGCTACTTTGCAGGACTAAGAGACAATATGTCGGGGGCTAGGGTCCAATCAACCGACTCCGCCGTATGTACTCTGATTCCACGGCAGGTCTCTAAGGCTCGTCGATCAGGAGTGTGAGTCAGGGGGATCCCCCCTGTGATGCTAAAGTTTTTGCTGGTCCGTCCTGCTCCATTGCCACTATTTCCGCAACCAAGGGATGTAGGGAGGATTCATCCTCTTCCCCGGACGTACTCTCTCGTATCCGTTTCGGTGCCATATTCTCGGTGTCCGGGGAAAGCTGAGGGTGCGCAAGCTCGCCGACAGGCGGGAATTCAAGGAGTGTCCACTCCGCTGTTGGACCCTACTACTACTCCGCATTGCGTATGGGGTGTCGAGTGTCCCAGATTACAGCCCGCAGCACCCCTGTTTTTCATAGCTCTATACTTTGAATAAACCTAAATTCGTGCCTTCCTCTGATTGGCTGATGAAAGCGGGACGGTTATGAGACCCTTTCATCCAAAGCCATGGTCAGCGGAGGGGCGGCTCCAAGGGCTTTCACTTTGTGTCTGCCCCGCCCTCGGGATCTTGCTTCATTTCATGGAAAGCTGTGATTTACAGGAAAAAGAAACTTGAGGGGGGATAACAAGCACTGGCAAAGTCAATTGGACGCGCATATACAAAAGCTATTGACGCTGCCTGTTTGACAATATCGTTAAGCTAAGTTGTAGAGCAGTGTGACCGTGCAGCATGCTAAAAGTAAAGATAGCAAAAAGGCACAATGATGGGGCTAGATCTTTTGGTTTTAAAGGAGGGTGGATGTGTCAACACAGACAATGGGAGGGAAGGAACAACAAGTGGGTGGGAGTTAACAGGCAATGGGGCAGCAAGATAACAGTTCTATAACACGGCTGGCGCTGGCAACATCATAGCGCTAGTTAAACATGGACAATGGGGGGGGTCGGGAGCTCTAGCCTTACATCACAACGTCGCCTGCAAGAACGGACAATAGTCCTCGCTCGTTGTAGGTGTAATGCTACTTGTTGTGTTAACTAGGTGGATACATGGATAGAAATCGGAAAATACCACACGGACACAACCCCTGCACCTCTTCAGGACTCATGTATAATTTGGTGCTCGGGGCTCAACTGCTTGTCATGAACGGAGTAATCTGTAAAAAGATAAAGGCACGCAAGGAGTCCCGAGGCAATACTCCATGGGAGTAACTTTTAAAACAAGCTCTCGAAGTGCTAAGGCTGCTGCGCTCGTTAAATAAAAAAATTACTCTGACCCGTGGATGGGGTGCACCACAACAGGCACCAAGAAAAGTAAAGAACGAAGGACATTATCGGACTATGAACAATGAGATGGTCCCATGCACGACAATGACTAACCTCATCCGCGGCGCGAATTTAATTTTTATTTTTTCTTCCATACAGATGCTAGTTCTTTAAGGGGGGGGGGGCTATAAAAGTAGAAACAGTATTCCACCATAACGAATTTTGAAGTATCCCTCTCAGATGACACATCTGGAGTCCTTTAACAATTCACTGCTGTCGATTTGAAAGACTACTACTAGTACGCCATGTAAACGCCACTGACAACGTTTGAAACCGCATATTATCACTAGTTAGGCACAGCTCCCTCGAGTCGTCCATTTGAGAAGAATGAAACTTGTGGCAGCCAACAGCATAACAGCTACCGAGACTCTAGCACATCAGACTGGTTCATAATGATCCTCAAGCCAACACTCCATCAGCTCCCTGCGAAACGGTGTACCCTTCTGGAATCACCATCTTGCACTTGCCAGCCCCCTCTCAGCCACGCCGGACAGATCCTCACCTTTAGATCTGCCAAGGCTGCCTGCGTGCTGGGAAAGAGAATGCCATAGCGCACGGGGTTTCTTAAGCAACATGCCAGGGGTGCAGCCGGGAACTGATGTCACTACAAACGTTCTGCTACCATCCAACTCCGTTGCCATCTTCGATTGATTTGCAGTTTGGCCACTTTAGGGGAATGACGAGCAGTAATAACGAACTAAGCTTCAAAAGTCCTTCAAAGACGACCATTATTACTTCTTAAGGGAAGTTGTTTATTATTTATTTCATGAAGCCACACACTCCTTACTAGTATTTTCAAATATAACTTTTGTTCCTCCTAGAGTAATACCTAACATTTTCAGACGCAGAACGCGAAAAGGTGATATATGTTTAGGGAGAACACTTAAGGTCATACATACCACAAAAGGTAGATCAGACTATATATAGTTTAATCTATGAATACTTATTTGAGGAAACAAGAACAAGGCAGAGCAACGCGGTCCCGAAAGTGAAAGATGACTGTGCTGCAGCCGATCTCTTGTCTTTATGGGGCCATATGCTTGAAACACATGTCCCCATAAAGATAAGAAATGCCTTTACTACAAACGTAAAGCAACCGAGCCAGTCCAACTGGGACGGCTCTAAAAGGGAAAAGTGTACGTCACTAGATGCTATTTTCCAATGGCTGGCCACCATTTAGCATAAACTGTGACGCCAACCAATGGAAGAGGGGCGGGGCTTAAAGCCCACTAGAGAAATCTACCCTAACTCATTAAATCTCACCGGCGAGACTGCGCATATCTGCGCAGTCTACGCCAGGCGAGACCTGAAAAAGGTGTTGACTGTGTCATAGCCCTTTTTTAGGTTGAGCTAAGCTGCAGCGCACATGCACTGTTTGCTCTGCGATGCATGCTATATTAGGGTATGCATTATAAGCCCCGCCCACTCTCCGTCCATATTTTCAATTGGCTTGTGCCATTGTCCTTCGTGAACGCTGACTTCCGATTCATTATGAGGCTTGTTAGTCCCTACTTGGTACCACATTGTCTCCTTTAGTTACCGCTTTTACTGGTGTTTTCACATGCTTTGCTTTATAGGTTGGTGAGCACTATTTTCCTTAATGCTCTTCCCATATTCCACCCACATCGCAGCACGCCTACTACTGTATTTATTTAAATTACTATGCGGTCCGCTTTAACTATAGCGGCTGCACTTATTTAATTTACGGCATGGTCCGCTTTCAATTTAGCGGTGCTCTTATTTATTTAATTAATTATTTTACAGGCGATGGCTTTCACATCCGCGCCCACGCCTATTTATTTAATTAATAGCGTGGGACACTTTCACTTCAGCAGCCGCGCGCAATGTTTTTAAATTAATTTATTTTTACTTTGTGTGAAAGCGCACCATATGTGCTTTCACTTGAATATTGTCCGTGCCCCGTTGTTTAGACGCTGCTCACTGTAACCTGAATACCGTGAGCAGCTTCTAAATAAATGGTCGTGGCCAACATTAAAGTTCTCTCGCATTTGCGAGAGTTTCAGCAATGGCATTAAAAATAACAATGCCTTTTTATATGTGTTTGGTTTAAAACACATAAATAAAAGGCATTGTCATTTACAATACCAATCGCTTAAACGCTCGCAAAAGCGAGACCTATTGCATTGGAAATGCTTGTTAATACAGATATCTGTGTGTAGCGAATGGCAGAGCGTGCCGAGCTTCCACGGCTAACAGTGGCTGAAGTGAGCAAACGGTGAGACTAACACAGGGCTCACTTCCTAAATAGTTCTTGAAAAGTTGTAATCTAAACGAGTAGTACAATCCAATGTACATCGTAGTGGAAAGTCTAACATGCCTGACTAAGTGTAACCAAAACGTGCATTCGTATTATTTGTCTTTTTTCTCCCCTACGCACAAATGAAATATGAGGGTGGCATCCTCCCACCTGTGAAAAGGGTCTAGGAACACCCAAATGACCCCCGCTCCTGCACCTAAATGTGACGCATCTTGTAAATGCTACATTAATTCTGCAGTTCTACTCTTCGGCGAAAGCTACACACCTTCAACAGATGCACAACAGACTCGGGTGTTATCTACCAACTTCACTCATTTTGTCTTGTATGGAGGCACAATGGCCGGCCACGTTATCACTACTGTCCTTTCTGAAGCAGATTTTGTACAGATTTTGTTAAACGTATGTTTTACAGAGCGAAACCAAGTCTAAGGTGTATGTGATTTTGTAATAAAAAAGGGCGCCTTGTTTAAGCGTCACACCCTTCTTATGCAACCTTGTATTCTGTTTAAGGTTTTCAGTGTAAGTACACTAGAGAGCCTATGGAAGCACCTCGTGCCATTCAAAACACAACTCTTAAGAATAGTAGTATGCATTTCACATCTGTCATGTAAGTGTCTCACAGAAAGGTACTTTATGGCTTTAGATATGATACCTCTTTGGGATTCTTCTTAAGTCTGAGTGTCCTTGGGACGGATTGTTGCATGGCGAACAATGGCTGTGGTGAGAACATGAATTTGGTTGAAATAGTGAAATAAAATGTCATGACAAAGACAAAATATTTCAAGTGTTTTTTAAATACTGCTTGAGAAATTAATCTAGATTTAACTGGAATTTACAGAAAGGAACATGTAGAAATAAAATGGGGCACAAATCCGGCTGTGCCAGTGTGCATTTGTAAGTCAGAGATGATGTTGTGAGGAGGTTTGGTTGCAAAGCACAGGCAGTGTTGTAAGGAAGTTTGGATGTAGGACACAGGTCAGGGTGTGAGGAAGTTTGGTTACATAGCACCCTGATACCCGATTATAGTGTTTTAATCTTCCCTCCTACTCCATCAATAAAGAATACTTAAGGAGTGGATGAGGAATTTTATCTTTAATGGTACGCTGCCATATCTCTAAGTGCTCCTTGGAAAATGGTTGAGCCCACCATGACCTTTAGGAGTTGTGGTGAGCCCGAGGATGAAGCATGTCACTACTAGAGGGATTGAGGGCTATATAAAAGAAAAGGGTCTCTCTCTCTTCCTGCCCGTAGCAACGGGTTGGTCACATATCAGACTCTCTCAGCAATCCCCACTTGATTGACTTACCATCATACACTTAGGAACCCCCTGCCTCCTCTGTCCCTGGAGGAACGAGCAGTGTCTTTCCGAAGGGACACTTATTTAGTTGTGAATATATTAATTAGGGAAGACGTGTCCCTTCTAAACCTCGTGGTTGAGGATCTCTCTACCCTTTTGGGACCTGTTTGGTCCCACAATCTCGTGTTATAGATGCAGTGTGAGCACCATGTATTTTTCTGAACAGGCTGTGCGATCCCCGATTAATGGGACTAGACTGTATTGTGTACTGATGGTGAAAAAACACCATGCGCACCCTGTATTGATAGGGGGAATAGACTGTGCCCGCCCATATTGATGGGAACAGACTATGGAGACCAATAACTGTTTGAAAATTGATGGTGCGTATTGTGATGTATGAGAACAGAATTTACAGTGAAAGCAATTGTGGCGCAATGTGGAAGCAAACCCAATAGGATAATGGACAGCGCACTTAAACTTTTCAAACACTCTCCCCCAGTCACTCGTAGATGTTAGTTAAATCCATCCTCATTCTTCTGCTCACTTTGCCACCCCAGTTGAGACTCAGCCATGTTCAAATCAGTCTTGACCCTGTTCCTCATGGGAACAGTCGAGCCCCAATGCTAAGTCAGGTCCTCCCTATACTGAAAACAAGCGGGACCGAAAAACATGCTTTACACCAAAAGAAAAGGGCATTTTTAGTTTTGATGAGAATAAGAAAGACAAATTAAAAAAAGATTTACACAAAAAAAGGCTGTTGACATGGCCAATGCTGGCCGCGTTATACCGCCAGTTTTCCCCTTTGGTGGGTGGAGGTGGTCAACGGGTACATCAGGGGGTGGGAGGGAACGGGCAACACAGGAGGGAAGGTGTGAGGGAATTGCAACAGAATGGGTAAAAGAAAGTGCAGTGCTGCGGCCATCGATGGCCACGTCTGACTGCTTTTATTTATCTTATTGCAGATGAAGGGGAAGAAGTGTCACAAACCACAGGAGGGTATGAGGTGGGAGGGGGAAGAAGCCACTTGATGAATAAATAAAAATAGTACATTGATCAGCGGAAAGATAGCAATCGAGCTCAAAAGCAATCTGTACTTGGTCCATTCTCGAGCTGAAAAATAGACTTTGATGCCGACACTCGCTGCCCAATTACAAGACAGCAAGTAAGAGTGACCAAGAAGCTAATGAATGGTAAGCAACGGACGGGCTGCAAGCTCTTGTTTTAGGCATTACTCTCGCATATAAGAGCGCTTGCACAGGCAGGCCATGTGCTGTCGCAGGCGAGACCTTAAAGTGAAACCCATACATGCTGACCAAACAGCAGCCATCAAATAATACGGACTATGAAGCCAACAAATGGTAAACAGTGGGCGGGATCTAAGCCCACTGTCTGTAAAATGTCTCATAAGTGACAGTGTATACGCTGTCTCAGGCGAGACCTACAAAGCTCTGGCCCTGTGGTAGCCTCTGTTCAGGTGAAAGCTTTGGTCAACCGCTCCTGGTACCCTCTGCGGTGAGGCTCTTGACCATAGTTTTTTTCTATTCCCTGCTCTGCCCCTGTCTGCAGACACTAGCAGTATTCTGGTATGTTCCATGTGTTTGTCCCTTACCACAAGGATTGTTTTTCTGTGCTGCAAGGTGCTGGTCTTCTTTATCAATACCTCGTTGGCTACTGCTCTCCATCCTGTGCATGTAGCTCACTCTCCTCCTTACCAGATGAACGAAAGTGAGGTAGCAGCATAAATGGAAGTTACAGGTATCTAAATTAATGCAGAGCCCACAGCAAGACTGTAATTCTGGACAAGGTCCTCAAGCTATCTGCAGCAGGGGAACCTTTTTAAATTAAACCCTGACATAGCATCACCGCACGGAATACCTGGCGCAGATGATACAAGCTAACCTGTGCAAATTTGTGTGTTAAGAAATGGACTGCTTTCTAACCGCTGTATTCACAATCCGGACACAATCTCTTAATACCCTGGTTGTTGCTGCAGTGTTTTTTTAATTTAGAGCACAAGACTTCTACTTTGGAGGAAGCTCGAAGGAGGGGAGTTGAGGGAGAACGATCTACAATTTAAGACTCGTATTTGGTGTTAGTTTGTGAAAGAAAGGACATACAGAAAAGAACATTTGTGTTTTTTTCTTCCATGACCAGCAGTAAATTTGTCCTTTTGATGTTGGAGATGGAAATCAGAATTCTAATGATTTAGATTATGTGCATGGTTTCTGGATCGTTGGTGCTTCAAAATTTGCATTTTTTAGCTCCTACCTGTGATAGCATATGCACTCTCGCTTTTGAGGAGTATTATTTACAATTGAGCGCTGGGAATTCCGCCCATTGATTACCATTCGATGGCCTCACTGTCCCTGTTTACTGCCTCCTAATTGCTCAGCGCTTGCCAGTTGTCACTTCCTTTTATTTCTGTGGAGCATTGACCAAGCACAGATTAATTCATCTTAGTGTTTAACAGACGATTGTGCTGTGATTAAGGTATGCTTTTCAAGACACTTCCTCTATTTCCAGTTCTCTTGCTAATTTATCCAGTTGTTTTGTTTTTAAACGTGTTTTCAGACATTGTTTATGTATGCCTTCATCTTTTGGCTTACTCGTAAATCTAAAATAAAATTACATTTTATGTGAGTTGGATTCTAGTCTGCACCACTCCGCTTTAGACTGTGCCCTTTCCATTGTACTCTGCACCACCCCAAACCACTCTCCCTAAGCCGCGCCGAACAGCAGCCGCGGTTCTGTACAACATGGGTAAAAAACCTTGGCAAAGCAATTGCCTTTGCATAGGCGAAACCTATTGACTTTGCCAATGCTTGTTTCGATATTTGAATTGGGATAGTAATTGGCTTGAGTGTGCAAAGCAAGATACCCTTCAGTGCAGCCTCCCCGCAATTGTTTGAAAACTCTAAAATTTCATTTATAGTGCGTGACCTTATTGAAAATAAAGGTGCACCAAACCCTGGTATGTACAGGGAAGGGTTTTGCTTGTTGTTCGTGAGCGGTGCACCTCCTCCAACTCATACTGAACTCAGTCTTGTTTTCAAATGACTGCTCTGTTGTGCGCTGGGCATTTGAGAGGATGTTTGGCGGATTTCAGTCTTTTGTGATTAAAATCTGCATGAGACCGAATCCAAGTACTAAACAGCTTCTGGAACAAGCGGTCACAAGCTAAGGCTTGGTGTGGGAAGGGCGACTGGGTGGAAGATAAGTAGTAACATTTTCTTCAATGAAAGGTCGACAAATGTAAGAAATTGGCTTTTATAAGGAATAATGGGTGCAAAATCTGAAATTGGCTGCACCTGTAATTTTAATCTACTTCCCTTGAAGATTTTCTCACTGTGATACCAAGTTAATTTCTGGTGCTACGGCCTGGCTAGCATACTTGAGAGCACATCAAATGTTATATTTATATATATTTTTATTGAGTTTGCAACATGTCAACAAGCAACCTTTGACAGACACTATTGCCCCCACCTTTGCAAGCATAGGAATGCCCCACATCCATGGAAATCGAAGCTCATTCCCCTCACAAGCCCCTCCCACCCACCTCCATCCAGCAGGCTGGGCCGGACTGGCCGTAGCGGGCACCGGGCAATCCCCCGGTGTGCCGCACGGGTGGGGGCCGGTTTTGGGCCCCTGGGGGCCGTTTTGTTACAGGGCCGTATTTTCAGCATAGCTGCAAAATTGGCCCTGTAACAAAATCGGCCGAAAATCGACCCTGGCATAGAGCTCTATGGCACCCCCAACCGGGAGGGAGCGGCTGAGCACTTTGCGTGGGCCGGTTTTGGTTCCCAGTCCGGCCCTGCCAGCAGGCCCATCTGCATGCTCCCTTCCAGCCCTGGGCAATAAGACTTATCCATGCCCCTGTGCCTCCTCCATGGGTTCCATACCTTCTCCCATTTTTTTGAGCATCCCCTTCCTGTATATACCGGTTTCTCTGCCATCATGCACCAGTCCATGTTCTCCGCACAGGCTTAAATGTCCATGCTTGGCACTCCCATCCCCCTAACGTCTGGCTTACTGCCCGTACCACTATTAGCAGCAGTTTGGTGTGCTGCAGAGGATCATCACCCCACATACTGAGCATCAGCGTCTTCACGGTATTCTCTACTTTTGTCCCTGTTGCTCTGTAGGAGACTTGTCCAACTGCAACCGAGTAGGGCTGCATTCTCTCACAAGCCCACACTGTGTGTAGGAAATCTCTCACTGCGACGCATCCCCAGCTGCACACACTGGAGTCTGCCCTTCCCGTGTTATAGAGGACCACCCTGTTGTCATATGCCCTGTGCAGCAATCGCAGCTGCACCAGACGGAACTCAGGCCTTATTGCTATCACCCTCTGGGCCTGGAGCACCTCCTCCCACTCCCCATCCTCTAGTGGGTCCACGTCTTTTTCCCAAGCAGTGTGGACAGTCCCTCCAGCGAATTAGACATTATCTTCCTATGTATTAGGGAGATTGCTTTCTTAGCCAACGGTTCCCATCGTACCCTATCCCCCAGGGGTGAGGATTCTTTGATTGTGTCGTCACTAGTGATGTGTGTCGTCAGTGCTGGTCTTACTTTCAGGTAGAGGAACAGCAAGTCCAATATTTGATCTCTTGAGATCATCCATCTTCTGGTTGAAACTTAAGGAACCTTGAAGGCATGTGCTGATTCCACTGTACTTTATTTGGTTCTTAGCCATATTCACAGCCAGCAGGACACCTCCTCTTGTCTTTCAGAGTTCAGTCTCTAGCTTTACCTGCGCACACGCAGTACCATTGTTCTTATGTAACTTTTTTTTATTAAGTAGCGTTTTTGTTTCCTTTGTACTTGCTTTTTAATGTTTTACCATTCAGTTGCGATCCACCTGCAAGATCCGGATTACCTTTTGTTTCCACAATATTTTTCCTTTCAATTGTTTAGGGTTTGGGGTTGCTGACAATCCATTAAGGAAGACCAAGACTGCTTGTATCCTTCTAATTCCTCCTAGACATTGAGTTGAAACCAGTTTGCTTTCATTTTGCACAACCGAGTCTAGGGAAGGTTGAAATAATGGCACGTGGTCAATGAGTAAAAGCTAAGGCGATGGCAGGCTTAAGGAGGCTGAGCTGGTGACCGTTCTGAGATAGGTACAGTTTGACCTAGGAACGTTTAGGAGAGTTACAGTATTTCCTGGTCACACCTTTGATATAATCAAACGACTTCAGCACAGTGCTGGCCTCGCCCAGTAATGCTGGGAAGTGCCTATTTTCACCCTTGCTTGAGGCATAGTTGTTGTACGTCATATTGTGTGACTCTGTAGTGGTAGCCACCCAACTCCGTAATTATTGCACATGCTCTGATCGCCTGTGCGCAATGTCTAGGTTTGCAGGTAACACTAACAATATTCCAAGAACCACAGTTCAAACACATATTTGGTGAGTATGAGAAACTTAAGTGCCTTGGAAGCCATGGACTGAGATGGCCTCAAACCAGGTTAGAAAAGTCCAAGGCTGATATGTTCAGGATCTACCCTGAGTTACAGCAGGCCAGACAAGGACAGTACAGCACTGCAGAAAGCTTCGCAAATGCTATTTTACTATAGAGTACAAATACCAAATAGATTATTCAACTAATTAAAAAGTCATTCCTGTAAGTTAATGCATGGAAGTGCTCTCATGAACTTTATTTGGGCTCTGTGGGTTTTGTCACCGAGCGAGGGATAAAACCTCTTAACATAGAATATATGAGAGGAGCTAGAACCTTTTTGGGATGGGTGCCAGAGGTGAAGGGACGTCTGTGGTTGGATTACTAAGGGATATAGGGATGTGGGGAAGTGTTTTTGATGAGACCAGAAGGTGGGACAGAATAAGCTTTTCTGGCGAGAAAGGTGGTTTGGAAAGAGGAGTGTATTTGATTGGGGTCAACGTTGTGGCAGCCAGTGAGGTTAGGTGGGTGATATCAAAGAATATTAAAGTTAGCAGGCTGCTGTACTTAATGGCAGCCCTTATAATATTTTCTGGTCATCGTGGTTTGAAATGGTCCATAGGATCAGGCCACATGGTTGTGCTCTTTGGCTGCAGTCAGCAGGATTGTCAGATCCGTTAAGTCTCTGGGGTAGAACGACATGTCAGGATGCATTTAAGTTTGTCAAAATGTGCCTTAAGCTACTTAGGTCTCCGTACAGTTCAGATCCATTATTTGATAATACTTTAACACACGCATAATAGTCCAAGTGTCAACGAGCAATATTGTACCATTTTTTTGTATCTACTCTTTTGGGCCCTTAGTCACTCACTCGCCAATTTGTCTCCGCCAACCCCAAATCAGGCTTTATTCTCTGTTCTGTCACTTTTAGGCCATGTTCCTTTTCGTACTCTCTCAGGCACGTGCACCTTTTTGTCATTTCTAATTCTTCTTACTTTCAGTTCTGAATCGAACATCTCTCCCCAGCGAGTAGGGTGTGCGTAGTTGCCGAATTCAGGCGGTTTATCAGAGAGTAAAAAATAGTTGTGATGTGAGAAAATCTCTAGCCAACTAACTTCAGAGGGGACATTTTACCACAGAGGCCCATCCTCATTGTGAGTAGGCCTGTAATTCCTGATATGTGCAGAAACTCCTCTTAACTGCACACGTCCTAATTGAGTTTTTTTTATTGACCCGAAACATACTGGGTGTGATGATAAAAAGAAAAGAAAAAAAAAAAAACCTTTGTCTAGTGTAAAACATTTAGCAGGTCAAACCTGCTGGAATTTAAACTGAGAAAAAGGTATGGAAAAATATCAGTATACATGTATTTAGGTGTGGTAAACAATGTTATGCCCTATATCATCAGGGTAGGCATACCAAATGAATTCCTAACACCTCAGTACCGGATTTTATAAGATGCGCTTAAAACCGAGCCAGTCTTAATGAAGGTCATAATGTTTTAAAGGGCAATATCTTGAGTAACTGGTTTATGGGCATCTATAACTGGCGGTAAAATTGTGCAGCATCCACCAGTGGGGTTCGAATTTGGCACGGCCATATTTTCTGGTATCACTTTTTCTAATTCTAGAAACTGCCGTCATGCCTCATTCCCGAAATCAGAAATTCCTTACATCCAGTCTAAGGACAGCCCTACAGTTAGGGGCATGGAAATGTATTTGGAACATTATTTTATGTTATTTCTGGTATTGCTTAATCTTGCCCTGTCTAATTGCCTTGAGTTGCTGACTTCTGCAAAGATTTTGCCGGGTCACTGTGACTCAGTGAACCTGTATGCCGATCGCTAATGCATTTCGGGAAATTGAAAAATGTTGATGACTGAGCTTATTAGTACAGTACATGGCAGCAAAGGCAAATAATGTGGAATTGAGACGTTGTATCCAAATTTGAAACCAATTAGTTCGAGGCATATGAGCTGCAAAGCACACACTGTGCTTAGATCGCCATCTGGTTTTGGGCCCGGATGTTTGCACTTTGTTGTTGTCTTGGAAAATTCTTTGGAAGTCACGAGATAAGTGGCTCCTCCTTTGGACAATAGTGTGCATGGGCATCGACTCCATCGTCAGATTGTTCTTTTTCCGCCATCGGTCTCGGATGTTTTCATCACGCGCAAGTTCGGTGTCGTGACCGATCATCTTTTCGACGCAAAATCCTTCACCCATACTTCGGTATTGTTTCGATCGCGTTTCCATTCGACGTGTATCTCTTCAAACTTCAAATCTTCAATTCCGGTCTTTGACTCAGGTCTTCGGGCCTACCTGCACCATTAGGCGTTTTGGCTTATGGAAAGGACTCCCTTCAAAAAGTGTCCTAAATGTGGATCCAAGTTTCCACACACCGATCTTCATGAGGTGTGTAATCTCTGCCTTTCACCCGAGCACGAGGCAAAAGACTGTCTAGCTTGTGCCTCTTTCTGCTCCAAGAAGACAATTCGGGATCGTCGAGCTCGAAGAAAGGGCTAAATCACAAACCACAGGAGATGCTTCACCTACTGATAAAGAGTTAAAACTGCTGGATGCATTTGGTAAAAGAACGGTATCCCAAGCAGCCAACAGATAGAGGATTGCCAACACACAGGCATTGCTCGCTAGATATGATAGAGCCCACTACGACGAGCTAGAGACCCTACTACAACACCTTCCAGAACAATACAAAACGCAAGCTAATGATCTCATCCAGGAAGGCAAGCTCATAACCAATACCTCCATTTGTTGGGCTCTGGATGCTGCAGACACAGCATCCCGGGCTATTAATACCAGTGTCCTTTTACGCAGACATGTCTGGATACGCATTTCCGGCTTCAAACCACCATATTAAATCAACCATTTGACCAGGAACACCTATTTGGGCCCACTGTAGATTCATCTTTAGAGTAGATGAATGACACCGACACTGTCAAATCAATGGGAGCTTTGCAATCGCAAGCTCCCAGAAGTTCTTTTTGTCGCTCCTCTTAAAGGGGCGCCTCTAGAGGTTTTACCACTGAAAACCCCCCCACTTCTGACAAGAGTCCCACCCAGACCTCATCTAACAGAGGCTATTACAGAGGAGGCTACAGGGGCAATAACAATAAGGGTAGAGGCAAAACTACCAATACTCGTACCGCCTCTACCCCTAAACAATGACTTCCCTCCACTCCCCCCTGGGCCACACTACTCCGGTCGGGGGAAGATTGCTACAGTTCCTACCTATCTGGAACAACATCACCACAGACAGGTGGGTGAGAGAAATCATTCAATCAGGTTATTGCCGAGAGCTCACTTCAACTCCCCCAAACATACCACCCAAACAGTGTCCAATGTCAGCAGAGCACTTAACGCTTCTAAAACAAGACGTACTTTCCCTCCTAGAAAAACATGCCATAGAACCAGTTCCCTTTCAACACCAAAACACAGGGGTTTACTCCCTCATTCCAAAGAAGGACGGAACCCTGAGACCCATCTTGGACCTCCGACCATTAAACCTCTACATACAATCAGACAATTTCCACATGGTCACTCTTCAACAGGTCCTCCTGCTACTCAAACAAGGCAACTTCCTTGCCACATTAGATCTCAAGGACGTCTACTTCCACATTCCCATTCACCCTGCTCACAGGAAATATCTTCGGTTTGTGGTGGACGGACAGCATTACCAATTCAAGGTTCTCCCATTCGGAGTCACCACAGCACCCAGGGTTTTCACAAAATGTCTGCCAGTGGTGGTAGCCCACCTAAGAAGACGAAAAATTCCCGTCTTCCCATATTTGACACACACAGACACACACACACAGACACACACACACAGACACAGACACACACAGACACAGACACACACAGACACAGACACACACAGACACAGACACACACAGACACACACACACACACAGACACACACACACACACAGACACACACACACAGACACACACACACAGACACACACACACAGACACACACACACAGACACACACACACACACACAGACACACACACACAGACACACACACACAGACACACACACACAGACACACACACACAGACACACACACACACAGACACACACACACACAGACACACACACACAGACACACACACAGTTTCTTTCTTTCTTTCTTTCTTTCTTTCTTTCTTTCTTTCTTTCTTTCTTTCTTTCTTTCTTTCTTTCTTTCTTTCTTTCTTTCTTTCTTTCTTTCTTTCTTTCTTTCTTTCTTTCTTTCTTTCTTTCTTTCTTTCTTTCTTTCTTTCTTTCTTTCTTTCTTTCTTTCTTTCTTTCTTTCTTTCTTTCTTTCTTTCTTTCTTTCTTTCTTTCTTTCTTTCTTTCTTTCTTTCTTTCTTTCTTTCTTTCTTTCTTTCTTTCTTTCTTTCTTTCTTTCTTTCTTTCTTTCTTTCTTTCTTTCTTTCCCATGAACCTCGCAAAGTCTCTACCCCAACCATCCAACAATATTTGGGTACCACAATAAACACCTCAAAGAGCCTTGGAGCTCATCTACTTCATCACACCATACAGGGCACATGGACACCTCAGCAAAGGCTACTCCACATCAACCATTTGGAGTTACTAGCAATCTTACTGGCATTAAAATCATTCCAGAAACCGATATCAGGCAAAGCTGTCTTAGTCCCCACGGACAAAATGACAACAATGTACTATTTACAAAAACAGGGTGAGGCTCACTCTCTACAGCTCTCTCAACTAGTACAGAGCATATGGAGGTGGGCCATTCCTCAAAACATATTCCTGTTAGCCCAACATCTCCCAGGAATTCAAAATCACATGGCAGATCTGTTAACTCAGCAGACACAACAGATTCACGAGTGGGAACTTCATCCACAAGTTCTTCAACCGTTTTTCCAAATGTGGGAGCAGCCAGAGAGAGATCTCTTCGCCACTCATTACAACTCAAAATGCCCAAGCTTCGCCGCCAGATATCCACACCCATTGTCCAAAGGCAATGCGATATGGATGAATGGGTCCAGCAGATTTGCGTACGCTTTTCCACCTCTCCCACTCATTCCATTAGTGGTGCGCAAGCTGCAACAACAGTCGCTAACACTGATCCTAGTTGCTCCAACATGGGCCAGCCAACCCTGGTGCACAACATTGCTGGAACTATCAGTAGTCCCGCACCAAAAGCTACATCTCTCCCCACAGCTCTTAACACAGAACCATGGAGAGATCAGACACCCAGATCCAGCACAGCTCAACCTGGGGATCTGGCTCCTGAAGTCCTAGAGTTTGGTTATCTCAATCTTCCACCTGATTGTATGAACGTTATCAAAGAAGCTAGACGCCCTACCACTAGAGCCTGCTATGCAGCCAAGTGGAAAAGATTTGTTATATACTGTAACAATAACAACATCAATCCTCTAGATGCCTCCACTCAGCACATCATATGTTACCTGCTTCATCTTCAAAGATATAATCTAGCATACACATCAATTAGATTAAATCTCGCTGCCATTGCAGCATACCTACAAAATAGACAACATCTGTCATTGTTCAGGGTGCCTGCCATTAAGGCATTTATGGAAGGCCTCAAAAGAATAATTCCTCCCAGGGTACCTCCCTCCACTGTGTGGAATTTAAACATCGTCCTCACAAGATTAATGGGTCCTCCATTCGAACCTCTACATAAATGCGAGCTACAATTTCTTACATGGAAAGTCGCGTTCTTCGTAGCTATTACATTTCTTAAGTCAGTAAGCTACAGGCACTAACTATTCAAGAACCATTTTTACAACTCCATTATAACAAAGTGGTTCTCAGGACAAATCCCAAATTCCTTCCTAAAGTTAACTCTCCCTTCCATCTCAACCAATCTGTTGAGTTGCCAGTGTTTTTCTCGCAACCACAAACAGTTGCAGAAAGAGCTCTTCATCCACTAGACGTAAAAGATCACTCCTTTACTAAATTGACAGAACAAAATCTTTCCGCAAAACAACTTTTTGTATCCTCGCCACCACATAAAGGCAATCCCATATCAAAGTCTGGGATTGCAAGGTGGATTGTCAAATGTATACAAATTTGCTATCTCAAAGCAAAACGTACACTGTCTATTCCCCCTAAAGCCCACTCTACCTGATAGATAGGGGCTTCAATGGCATTTTTAGGGAACATTCCCTTAGATGACATCTGCAAAGCAGCTACATGGTCTACACCGCACACATTCACAAAACACTATTGTGTAGATGTGCAGGCAAAACAACAAGCTAGTGTGGGCCAAGCTTTACTTGAAACGCTTTTTCAAACTACTGCAACAGATACTGGTGGTCGCCGCTAAGGAGGAGTACTGCTATGCAATCTATGCACAGTGTGTGATCTGCAGCTCGTATGCCTCGAACGGAAAATGCTACTTACCAGTATGCATCTGTTCTTGGCATGTAGAACTGCAGATTCACCCACGCCCACCCACCTCCTTTTATCTGTTCCAGTATTATCTTATTTAGATACAACATACATGGACATTTATTTCTGTTTCTCACAAAACTCCATCATTTCCCTTCTTGGCGAAAAAACAATCTGACGATGGAGTCGATGCCCATGCGCACTATTGTCCAAAGGAGGAGCCACCTATCTCGTGACTTCCAAAGGCTTTTCCAAGACAACAACAAAGTGCAAACATCCGGGCCCAACACCAGATGGCGATATCTGCACAGTGTGTGAATCTGCAGCTCTACATGCCAAGAACAGATGCATACTGGTAAGTACCATTTTTCTTCTAAGAATGGCCATTTGCTATTTTGTGAGCAGTTAATTAGCACATTAGCCACACTGTGTGTGTTGAAACAAGGAAATATCCAGTAGTTTCCTGTATTTAAGGCTAGTTAGTTGAATTGCTTGCAGTGCTCTTATGGCGCTAGTTAGGTCTCACCTCCAGACACCTTTTAGCCAATATCTTATTAAAGACCTGTTATAGATAAGACAATCCTTACAGTGGGATTTGAGTCGGCCCATTCCTTACCATTTTTGCCATTTTAACGTGCACCTTATGTAAAGGCTTCCATCCCTTTACTTGTTTTTGTCCCTCTGCTGGAGCATAGCTTCTTATGCCATCCTTTTGATAAGATGACTTTGTATTCTTCCACTGTCCATATTGAGCAACCTACATTTTAGGTATAACCTTAGCCAAGACCTTTTGACTTTACTAAATGTAAGTTTAATTAATTTCAGCTAGCCCTCTTCATCGTTGGTCTGTGGTTATCATTCACATATTTATTCTGCTCACTTCAGCCATTGGCTAACTTCATTCTGAGTGACGGATTTCTGCTCTTTCACAAGGAGAACATCCGAAGACAACAGTTCCCCTCAGTGCCAGTTACTCCTATGCTAATTGTGCTATTGTGAGACTAATTTTGTTTTTTGTTTTTAGTAAAAAAAAATGTATATATTGGCTTGGGCCAGGTGGGTTCCCCTCAACAATTAAGTTTTCAAAAACCATGACAGAACAAACATTTGCCAGTGCTCGTTTCTTTTGACTTTAGCACTTTATGGTAGGGCATGTGTTTCTTACTCTCTCCACTGTCACATTCCCATGCTCTCTGTTACCTTCTCTCCATCCCAAATCATCTGTCTCATTCTCATTCCGCTCTGGGGTTTTTTTCAGTTCTTATTTTTAATTGATCTCACCTTCTGTGTTTGTTGCTCCCACCTTGTTGCCCATTAATCTAGCCACTTGGTGTTTTCCTTAAACTACACTCACTCAACAATTCTTTTCCCCACCCCCTTTGCTTTTTTTTGGTTTAATTTTCTCTTTTTTTGGAGGGTCCACAGCTGTAATTAGTTACTAGTCCACTCCTTTCTGAAAATGTGCTTCCACGCACATTTAACATATTAACCTCCATTTTGGAATGGAAAATATAAAATTCCACATCACTGCTTCTCCGCAGTGTGAAAGGCATATGTTAAAGACAAATTGCTTTTAAGGGCTGAGAGAGGCTGGCCTGGTATATGATGTCCACTAATGTAAGTGGGCACCCTGCATCAGGCCAGACAACCCTGACGGTGATTTAAGAGGTCTTAGACAGCCTTAGAAAGCTCTCTAAGTGGTAGCTAGCTTCGGGCTTAGTCCAGAAGGAGTGTAAAGCAGATTGTTTTACCAGAATGCAATCTTATAGTATAGATTAAGTGAAAAGAACCACACCAAGTATTTATAAAAAATATGTATTTATTATATAATACTCTCTAGAATGTTCAAGTATCTCCAACACGGAGATAAACCCCATGCTTTAGCAAAAAACACAGTAAATATCACAAAATACACAGTGGCTGGGGGGGGGACCGAGCCATTTACTAAGAAAGTGGTACAAGAACCATGACTCGAGTCAAGACGGTGTCGAGAGGACGTAGAATTGCTGGAACCCCAAGGAGCCACATACGGTGAGTAGATGAACCCCACGGAGAGCGTCTGCAGTGTGGGACAACAACCGCGTGCTCCGTACAAGTCTATGGTTAAGTCGCGGTCTGATTTTTAAAGATGAAGGACCCCTTCCAGTGGACTCTGAAGAAACCCCGTGGAAGACAGAAGGTTAGAGAGCCACCCCACCCGTGGATACCCTAGTACTCATGTTACCTACACCAGGGAAGCCGGGTGCATACATGTGAAGTGGTGTCGGAAACCGCCGTCGAACCCAGTGGAGGACTTCTGCAAAGTGCCACTCCTGGAAGAGGAGAAAGTGTCCGGTGGAATCCAAACGTGGATTCTTGAAGAGGAGTACCTGAAAGCAGAGGGGACAGTCTGTCACTCAGGGGTGACTAGGAGACTTGGAAGACGAATGCCCTCCGATGTCTGTTGCTTCAGGATGGATGACGAGGACCTTTTTTATTTTTTTATTTTCTTTTATGAGGTTTTCAACAAACATAACAAACCAAGGTCGTATGCAATATCAAGTCCATCTTGCATTACACATCATTCAGGCAATAGTTACAGATAGCACAGCACTTAGCAATATGCAGGAGAGCAATGATACATCATAGTAATGACACGTACCAGTTATATATACAGTAATTATGCATCAACTTGAAGGAGGTCTGGGTGTTTATGTAAGTAGTTAGTAAGAGGTTCCCAGAAGTTAGAAGGTTCCGCAGCTGTGGGCAGTTCCTCTGCATATAGTAGAAAATTGTCTTTACAATAGATGGAATCTAAGATCCAGCGAGTTACGGTAGCGTTCCTGCTGTCCCAATGTATGGCTAGTCTTCGTTTTGCTAGGAGTAGCATTATGGCGGTTAGCTTTTTCTTGGCAGATTTCAAATGTGTTAAATGACCCAACAAACATAATTGAGGTGTACAGTCTAGTTGACAATTCAGAATCGCACCAAGTAGCCGGACCACCCGCTCCCAGTAGAGTTTCACTTTATCACTTTGCCACGCTAGGTGTATACATTTGGCCTAGTCTGTCCTGCAGCGTTTACATTTTGCATTCTCACGCAATCCGTGTTTGTGTAAATGAAATGGAGTGTGGTAAGTTTGGTACAAATATTTGTAATGTATTATACGTAAAATTTCCGTTGGGTGTGAGGAGTTCAGTAAGTGCACAGCAGGCCTGCCAGTCCTCCGCAGTTAGAGGTGTATCTAGATTAGGTTCCATTTGTCGTGTGCTTTTTGCGTGTCTGCGCCAATTTCCCTCTGCAGGGTCCTATAGAGTTTTGCCACTATATGGGTATTGTTTGGGGCGGTTATTAATAACTGTAGCGTCTCCAAGGTGGGGGGGGTTCATCTGGAAATGTGGGATAGAGTTCCTGAATTGCTGCATGTTGTCTTTGGTAAGCAAATTTGAATAAGAGTGTTTGATTGCTTCCAAATGTCAGGTCAGACGGAGTTAGAAATGTTCCGTTCAGATACATGTCGCCCATTACCGTAATGCCAATCTGTTCCAGTAGTCCCATACTACCCCTCTCCTGTGTAAAGATAAGGTGGGGTGTTGCGCTAGGGGTAGATTCGGTGCATACAGGGGAGTTTTGTCTGTAATCTGGCTAATCCGTTTCCATGCCTTGGATGTGATGCGCACTGTGTTAATTTCGTGTTTAGTCAAATGGGGTAGTTGATGCGGTAATATGTGTGCCAATTTAATGGGGTGAGTGTCCCCATCTTCTACTGCAAGATGTGACATATACCGCACTGGATGAAACCAATGATATATGCCTGTTAGTTACTATAACTGATATTGTTGAGTTTTGGTTTTAATTTGGAAGCTAGTAAAGGGTTGTGCTTTCCATTTAAGTATGCTCAGGTTGCCTGAAAAATCATACAGTCCTAAAATCTCTCAAATGGTTACTCTACGAAGCTCAAATTCAGTTAAAGATTGCCATTCTGGCACAAAAAGCCCTGCATTTCAAAACTCCCAGGTACCTAGCGCAAAAGCTTGAATTATCCTGTGGTGGGAGAGCCTCAAGAAGCGCTAATACTTTCCTCCTGAAACCACTCTTCCTTAGCAAAAAGACAACTTGTCACTGAGCCTTCTCCGGCGCTGCCCCAAAGATATGGAACTCTCTTCCACCGGAAGTACGCAGATTATCCTCAACGACTTCTTTCAAACTGGAAGCCAAAAGATTCCTAATGGACAAATTCCTACCTTAATCTGGGCTAGGTTCACTGGCTTGAAATCATTGATCCTACAACCATTGTTCCATCATGTGATGCTGCTCTTCTTTACCGCATTTTATGCCCCCTTCGTAGTTCGCTATATACCTGTTTATTGTATTACTCTCCTTTGTCTGTGAATCATGCGATTATTCATGTTGTGTATTCTTACTTGATGTCGATATTGGGTTTATGACCTTCCTTCCACCCTTTTGTAAAGCGCTCTGATATCCTTCGGGATCTTGTTCGCGCTATATAAAACCTGTATAAATAAATAAATATTGTGCTTGGGCGAATAAATAAAAATCCAGATTGATCCGGTAATATTATGGCTGTCATGAACGGTTGTAGTCTGGTCGCAATGATCTTGGCCAGTATTTTTGCATCTGTGTTAATTAAGGAGAGGGGTCTATAAGACTCGGCTACTTCTGGTTGTTTGTCCGGTTTTAGCAATGCAACTATCAGTGCTTCGCTTAATGTTGGGGGAAGAATGTTAGTATTATATGCTTCGCATACATTTCCAATAAATATGGGCTAAGTAATTCAGAGTATGCTTTGTAAAATTCCCCTGTGTAGCCATCGGGCCCTGGTGTTTTGCCGTTTGGCAGTGTCTTTATATCATCTTGCACTTCTTCCAGAGTGATCGGTTGTGTCAGGAATTCACGCTGACTGTCCGACAACCATGCTAGGGCAATAGCCTCCAAATAATCTAACATCTCCTGTGTGTGTGTGCCGTGTCTCGTGCTTTATACAATGTGCCATAATTATCCATAAATGTTTGCAGGCCATGTCAGTGTGCTCTGTGTTGGTGTCATCTACCATTCGTATGTTTGTGTTCTATGCGTATTTTCTGTGCAAGTATGCGGCCCGGTCTACCTCCTTCACCCATCCTGCGCGCTGTGTGGCGTTTCGCTATGTATTTCACTTCATCATCTGCTAGTGCATTGTAGGTGCTTATTTTGTCTCTGATAGCACCTAGAGTATCTGCACTGTGGGTGTCGTCATATTCTGTTTCTTATCTTTTGATGCGTTGTTCGCATTGCGCGAGTTAGGCTCGGATATCTTTAAGGATTCCCGCCGTTGTGCTGATGCATATGCCTCGCAATGTCGCCTTAAAGGCTTCCCACAGGGTGCCCGTGCTCTCTACCGACTGTTTGTTGGTGGCAAAGTAGTCTTCTATTGCTGTGTGAATCGTTTCAGCGTAGAGTGGGTCTAATAATGCTGTTGCATTAAAGCGCCACATGAATGGCGGTGGGGTGTATGTCGGGATTTGCAGAGTCAATAGGACAGGTTTATGGTCCGACAGCGTTTTCTGAAGGTGTTGAACATCCAGGGCCCAAGTGCATGCCTGTTCTGTAATAAGCCAATATTCAATCCTGGATCAACTATTATGTTCAGTTGAGGAGTGAGGGCTATCATGTGCGTGTGAGTTACGCATGCGCCTGTGATTATGGCATATCGTACTTGTGTGTCAGTTAGTATTTGCTCTGATATGAATTGTGTACCTTTTCATACAAGGGTTATTACACCACGTGCATATGTAGAATAGGAGGACGTGACCACTAATCCTGCCCATCTTTTCCAGAGTCCGTATGCTTTGCATTTGAGTAAGTGTGTTTCTTGAAGCATGGCAATGTCAACGCCATGCCTGTTTAGGTAAGCAAAAACCTGTCTAATTTTCCTGGGGTTATTAAGACCTCTTACATTCCAGGTAGCCAATTTTAAGGGCGTGGGGTTAGCACTAGTGCGCATCGACATTTCTCCCAGCATGTAGCAGGATGATTATATGTGTACAGGGCTCGAAAAATCTAAAAAATGGTACTAGTCCTGCAGGACTAGTACCTTGAAAAATCTCCTCGCCCTAACAGTGACCTACTTGACCTCCGTCTCTGAAAGTGGAGCAAAAGTGACAAGATAACAAGATTTAAAGGCATTTTTATTGCTCATTTGCTTTGTGAGCAATAAAAAGGCCTTTAAATCTTGTTATCTTGTCACATTTGCTCCGTTTTCAAAGACGGAGGACAAAAGTTAGTATGTTTTCCTACTCGCCAGAAAGGGCGAGTACGACCTAAAAATAGCTCGACCTCTTAAAATTTACCTCGCAAATGCGAGCGGTCGAGTGGATTTGTCGAGCCCTGTGTGTACCACTTTCATTGCCTCCTGGCTTTGATATTAGTGTTCTGAAACAGTATATGGTGCTTGTTTTTGAGATAATGAACAACAGGATTTGTCTAGTGACTTGATACGACAACTTAAAAATATCTAAATCACCCCCACCTGTTCCTCCCTCCCGACCCCATGCCAATTATGGCGAAGACAGTCCCGACCATAAAACCTACCTCTCTCCCACCCACCTGGCCCATTGAAAGAAGAAATAAATAAACTTTGTTGTGGTATACACAGAGGGGCGAAAGCTGCCAGCCAATCCTGATGACGAATGCCATCTAGGGGGTCACTACACCATCATATAGCGACAGTCCTGACACCAGAAGTCACCAACTTAGAAGTGGTCAGCTGGTTATTTGTTCAGCAGCAAGGATTCACCCAATATGACAGTCATGTAATATATAAGGTTATATAATCTGTTTGCATTCGAAATTGGTGATCATAATATCTCGACCGACACTTATCTGTAACATGTTGCAAGTTCAATCATGCAATGCGCCGTTCACAGTTCTGTCTAGAGGGCTATTCAGCACAGTTTTCAGTTATTCAATATCTGAGGTCTCCGGTTGCTCTTCTGGTGCACCTCTGGTCGATTTATGGCGCATAGATTGAGTTCCTTTCTGTTGTAAGTATTTGAGTATGTCTTTTGGGTCATTGCAAAGAACAGGTTTTCCACTGTCAGATATTTTCAATCTAGCCGGATAGATCATTGAGTACAGAATGTTTTGCTCTCTAAGTTTCTTTTTGATGGTTGCACATTTTTTCCTTGCTTCCTGGACCTGCTGAGTAAAATCTGGATAGACGGATATGTCCATACCTTGGTGTTTTAAGCTGCCTAGTTTCCATGCCATGCAGAGTGCCGCATCTTGGTCTCTGTAATTTAGAATTTTTGCAATGATCGGATGTGGTCTGGCTCCAGTTGGTGGTGCCGGGCCTAGCAATTTGTGGGCTCTTTCTACAATGAAAACATCTGAGGTGGTGTGTCTGCCCAATAGTGTTATAAGTAATTGTTCAACATAGCGTTCCATGGGGCCTGTATTGGTCGCTTCCGCTATTCCCATAAGGCGAATATTGCTTCGGCGGGAGCGCGCTTCAAGATCTTTGGCCTTCGCCATCAGCGCAAGTATGGTTTTGTCCGTTGTCTTGATTGGTTTCCAGTCGGTGTTGAGAATCTTCCGCATCTGATATACGCCGCTCAGCCATGTCAAGCCGCTCAGTGTGTTGGTCCAAGCGTCAGACATGCAATCTACTCCATAAGTTAGTCTATCTTGCCATCTATGTTAGAGGGTATTTTGTATCGAGGAGAACATGGCCTGCTCTTCTCCAGCAGCAATCCATCCTGCAGGGGTTGTGGCCTGCTGTGCAGCATTATGCCCTTCTGTGTCATTGCCCATGTTGCAGCGATATAGCGCAGTCTGATCGTTGTGCCTGTTCTGAAACTTGACACAGAGGCACAATGGAATGGCCAATTATTCAGTGGGTTTGGTCCCCAACAGTTCTTTGAGGCAATGCTACCAGTAGCGAGGGCACTCACACAGGGCTGCATGCACTCCTCAATTGTCGCAGGCTTCTGTTATGCGGTGAGTAACTGTTCCACAACATGGGGGGAGGAGGTATTGTCTCAAGTGTCATAGGTGCCTGGGTATGAGCACCGCGCAAAACGTCGGGACAGGTAGGTATTTTCAGTTAATTATATTTGTGCTGAGTCGGTGTCCTTCGCACGGCATCACGGCGCAGTGTCTTTTGATTGGAACAGTTCCCGTGCTCTACACTGGGCCAGGCCTGTCCCTCGCGTCGCAGAATGTTACGGCGACGTGCGAGCCACGGAGCAAACTGTTTCCAGGGGCTGTGTAGTCTACACATGGAGAACAGAGAGGTAAATTATGCCTCCCCACCCCTTCCAATTCCGGGTGGTATATCCTCCAGACAGATTTTGGAGTGGCTCGTGGTAGGCCCATCCGCAGTACACGCTCAAGTAGTTCAGTTCCGGGCAGCACGGAGCTCGATGGCGGCGCCCCTCATTGTTTCAGGCTGCTTAGCCGAGTGCGAGATTGTGCTCCTGCGGTGTGCGGACACGCCAAAGTATGCAGAGGGTAGGAAAGGTGGGCTACATGTAGATCGGGGTTCCAGGCCTCATTATGGCAATTGCCGCTTGCGTTGCTCAGCCACTGCTTCCAGCCTCCAGATTGGGATCGCAAGTAGCGCTTACCTCTGGTCGCCAAGGCGGGCTCAGAGGATGCGGTCTACACTGGCCGTTGCACCTTCCAGGTTCGTGCGCCGACCTCCGTTCACTCCGTGTGAAACATCGGCTGCAAACCCCGCTATTGCATCAGGCGCGCTCTTGCCCTCACATGCCCAGCACGGCTTGCATCTTCGCGGGGCAGGGTCATGTTTGCCCATGCTGCTCAGGCCGCGTCGCGGCCGAGTTCACTGCAAAATCGTTTTCTCCGGCTGCAGGTCACATCAGGCTGCGAGAGTTAGCTTAACAGGATTGCCAAGCGTTCCGATTTTGTACTATCGCAGATTTACCACTTTGGCCGGATCGTGGTGCAGGATAAGTTTAGGATAATTTGAGCGACCGAAGGAGCCCGCTTAGAAAGCGGCCATCTTTAGGCGTGGCTAGCTCCGCCCCCTCGATGACGAGGACGGTGACACTGCAGCTCTGAGGACCAGGCGACGGTGAGGAGGAACAAGAGCCATGCACGAGCTGTCCCACGAAGTATGTCGAGTGCTGAGGGATCGGTGTCCGGCGGGAGCACCAACAAGCCTTGGCAAAGGCAAGCCATGCAGGAATCCAAGAAGAAGCAACGTCGCGACCAGCAAGGTCTAGGGGACTCGCCAAAGGCAAGGGAGTTAGGGTAGGCCCCGAGCAATCGGGGAAGCCCAAACTAAAGTGTGACATTCAAGTGGGCCCACAGGCCGGAGGCACTGGAGCCGCGAGAGGACCTAAAGCAGCTCCCCAAAGGATGTTGGGCAATGCTACACACGATACGGTGTGGGTGAAGATTCTGGTCACAGGTGATGCTCGAGAATCGGGCTACTTGTAGCCCGAAGATCTTCTTGCCAACAAGCCTTTGCAACTGCAGGTTGGACACGGTTCCCAGGGGTTCGGTTATTGCACCCCCACGAGGGCTACTGGCCTCAAACTTGGCAAGAGGGTAGAGCAGGCCTCAGGAGCGGAGGAAAACCACCACCTGTGTTGCAGAGCCCACGGAGTCCGGCAGAGCTCAGTATCTGCAGACCAGTCGACTTAGTGCGGTGCCTGTGAATACAGGGGAGTGACTTTCACTCCAAGGGAGATTACTTTGGTTGTCTTTGATGCTTCACAGGCCTTGGAAGGTTCCTGTATGATGCACAGACGATGCAGCAGACTTGAAGGGAGACTAATTCAGGCCCAAACGAGGTCCAGAGGGCCCAGACGGTAGAAGTGCAGTGGTGTCTGATTTGAATCTTATCCCATGACAAATCTTGGGACCTACTCCAGGTAAGCCCTTAAGTACCCTATGGAAAGGGTTGGGATGATTCAGAGGACCCTCCCAGAGGAGGGTCTGCACAGGGAAGAGGTTACTCCCATGTCCTTTGTCCAGTTTCGTGCCAGAGCTCCCAGAACTGATTTGAACTGGACTATGCACAGGGACACCAAATGTGACCCTCATGCTGATTTTCAGGTGCTGGCATACGCACCCATCCGGTCCCAGTACCCTAAATCCTGTCTGGGAGGTGGTCACACCTCCCTGTAACAGGATGCCTATTGTTCCACCTGCCTCTGCTCGAGCTTGGCTCAGCAGCAGGAGGGCAGAAATGTCTCTGTTCGACAGCAACCATTTTGTTCTGTCTGGGTCTAGAAGGCTGGTATCTGGAATGCTGAGAGCTCAAGGGAGGGCTCTTCCAGTGCTTGGAATAATACCTCCCACACCGGTTTACAGTGTGGGGGTATGATTCCAACATGTTTGATACCAAACATGATAGGATTTGTTGCAGCCATGTTCGAAATGATCATTGCGTAATTACGCTGAGCCCCTTTATATAGTATATGGCTACTTCACTGACAACCTGGGAGAATGGACTCCATAGGCTGCAGGGGTGGCCTGCTCATTCAGGGGCACCCTCTCTCTTAGAACCAAGCACCCTGCCTTGAGGATTGCAAAGGCCTGCTATAGGGGTGACTTATAGGTTTTAAGTTCAGTGACACTTAGATATAGTAAACCTATATCTTTAGTACGTAGTGCATGCTCCAACTTTCACAGGCTGCAATGACAGGCCTGTAGTTCCATTTTGAATGGTATCTCATGGGTGGCATAATACATGCTTCAGCCAATGGGAGACCTCTGGGGTACCTATGCCCTGGGCACATGGGTACCATTTACTAAGGACTGATAAGGGTACCCCATTAGCCAATCTGGAATGTACCCAAGTACTGAACATAACAATTTAAGGGAAAAAGCAGAGATACTGGGGTCCTGATTAACAGGATCCTAGTTAGATTAGTCAAAACACAGCTTAACACCAGGCTTAATGTGGGGGTAACCGTGCAGAAGGATCTTACCGTCCTACAAGGGCGGATTATTACTCTCTGCTAAAGCCTTTAGGCAGGTACTTTGTTACACGGAATTTCTCAAATTACTGTAGTAGGCAAAGTTGTTGTTGCTAGTTATCTACTTGAACAAAATTTGGGGATAGAAGATACGTACTAGAGTTATCCTTATGTGGGATAGAAAATGTGTATTACAAGCATCCATACTAGGCTGTCTTAGGAGAGATAGTATTTTGCTTTACCAACTGTAATTTTGTAATGTTTGTACTTTTATTGACTGTATGCTGGATGGTTGCCTTCATGAAAGCTGATGCTAAGTACAATAGGCCTACGTTTGTTATGGTGACAAGCCAATTATAAAAGCTATATGTTTGATTGTTTATTATGAAAAGGTATGATGAAGGCAGTAGGCCTGACATATTGATTGTGCAAAGTGTATGTTAAAGTAAATAGGAATATAAGGATTGATTTTTCAGGGGTGTGAAAATTAATAGAATTCCTACTTGTCCTTCGGACCAGTTGCTTCATAAATCTACTTGTCCTGCAACAAAACTCACTTGTTCTTTTTTTGCAATTGAATGCGGCAATAAATTATGGCAGCAGTCTCATCATATACGAGCTCTGATTATGCCAGGGCTCATACCATAGTAAGGGTTGAGTACTCGCAATTCCCTTATGTTGCCACGTTTCCACAGATCTACTTCCTTGGGATGAAGGCAGTGGTAAACAATAGTTCCAGGGTTGGTATTCCCTTTTGAGTCTGTGCAAACCTACTAACGTGCATGTTTTAAGGGTTTTCAAGTACTCTTCTCTAATCTTTTCCCACACTGTGAAAGGTTGGGAATTTACTCTTGACAATAGCAGACGTAAAACTTTTTCCAGGGTTGGGAAAAAAGTGGTTGGAGGAAAAGTGAACTTGCAAGCGCTCAGAATTTTGCATGAGCAGATCTACACATGCATGTTTGCTCAAGCTAAAATACAGTTCAGAAATAATTTCTAGTAGTATTGCTTCTTGGCCTACTTCTGTAAATTCTTGTGAATTCATGAAAGCCATATATCTGCACTTAATGCAAGGACATATGCCATGGGTGCACTGTTGAGACTTTCTTAAATAATTGGGCCTCTAATTAGGTCTGGCGTTAACCATGACCTTTTGTGGTTATCAAAATTCTGTCTCTCTCTCTATCGGCTGGCTTCACTGCGACTGACAGCATTCTGCTCTTTCACACGGTGCATGTCGGTACACAAAGTAGTTTTGTTCAGTGCCAGGAACTACTGTGGCATTGTGTGCTTTTTGAGATCCCAATTTTTTTTATGTTGCCAATGTTTGTTGTAATGGTGAGGGCCCGAAAGCTCCCACACCAATAAGGATTTACAATAACCATGCCAAAACAAGTCACGCATTGACAAGACTAAAAGACTGACCACCAATTTCAGACCTACTGGCTTTGCCAGTGCTTGTTTATTTTTGTTTGCCATAATCCTATTGAAACTAGTTACACTGATTTTCCATTATCAATATTTTTGGGAAATACTAGCATACATCAACACATTTTACTAAATGATGCAGCAAAGAAAAGGTACCTAAAATGTTATAGTAGTTTAGCAAAATGTTTGTTTTCCTACTTGCATTTTTGTGAAAGTTTTTGATAGCAAAGAATCACCAATCTTCCTTTCAAGATTCAGCAAACTTTTGGATCTAATCAGAGAGCATTCTGGGGGCTTTATACATAACCTCATATTGCTAAACTTTGAAAATTGAAAATGAGTGTACACATTTTTATAGTGGAACCACTGTCGGTATTGCAGTCCGAGCTTACAACATTCACTTAGAGTGCTCACCCTAATAATAAAGGCTTTGCATTAATGAACCAAATACAAGTTTGGACAGCATTACCACATGGGCACAAATATTACATTAACTGCAGCCAGTGCCCTTCCCTGATTCATAATGTGGTACTGTAAACTGGCAGCCAAAGGGTTTGTGCTGTAGAGGGTTTGAGCCTACTTGTCCTAAGGACAAAATACACATTGAAACTTGTTGCCTTTGACCTCAAATAATATGTCCTGGGCGTCGGGCTATAGGAATTCCACATCCCTGATTCTTATTATTACTCTGAACCCCATCAATAGGTTTTTTGTTTCATGGAATCTCATCGATTTACCTTAGTAGGCAAGGGTTTTGGTGTTGGTTACTCCCTCTGACAAACCATGAGTATAGAAGGTTTGCACTATGAGAATCTTGTTTTAGCCCTGTTAGGAGAGATGCTGTTTTGTAATGCGAATTGCAATTTTGTATACATTTGCATGCTTATGACAGGATGACTGGTGGTTGCCTTGTGGGAAAGCTTTTGCAGAGTACAATAGGCCTCAGTTGGTTATGGTGACAATCCAAGGATGACCGCTATAGACTTGATTTGTGTGCAGGGTTATGCTGTGCCAAGTGTCATTGGTCTGGCCTGTTTATTATGAAAACTTGTTACAAAGGCAGCAGGCCTGACTTGTGTATTGTGAAAAGCATGCGGTACAGTCAGTAGGCTGCTGACAGGTTATCGTAGGCAAGGGTTGTGGTATAGGTCACCCACTCTGACAAACCGTGGGAGTAGAATTTTACTGTGATGATTCGCGATTCCCTTCTGTAATTTGTTTACACATTTGTAATTTTATTCTATAAATGTATGCTTGATGGTTGTCAGCTCCTGTGCACTGCTGCAGGCGTGGGCTGTATATAGTGTCATGCCATTGGTAAAGGCGTTATCAGTTCACTGGTAAAGTTATGTCAGATTCCTTAGGTGTCACCTGTTTATAATGAAAGGTTGTAACAAAGCAAGCAGGCATTACTTCTTCATTGTGAAAAGTATGTGTTAAAGGCAAACATCTTTTAAAGGGTGATTATTAGTAGAATGTGCTAAAGCCTTTAAGCAGGCATTTTGTTAAACGAAAAGATTACTGTGACCCACCTGAATAAACCATGGGGATAGACGATTTACATTTAAGTAATCCACTATTAATAGGGGTTTGGTGTTGTTTTGACCACTATTTCCTGTATCGTTGTAATTTTATTACGGTATACCTAATGGTTGCCTTGACGAAAGGTCTGTGAACTAACACAGTATGTTTGAGTTACTTATAGCGATAAGGCAATGTTAAAAGTTAGACGTGATTGTTTATAATGAAAAGTTACGATAAAGGTAGTAGGCCTGATATACGGATTGTGAAAAGCATATGTTAAAGTCAATAGGCATTTATGGATTAATTATTACTCTATTAAAGCCTACAGATAGGTGTATTTTTGCATGGAGTCTCACAGATTATCATAGTAGGCAAGCATTTTGGTGCTAGTTACCCCTTGTGATAAACCGTGGATATACAAGATTTATACTGTCAAAATCCTTGTTAGGCCCTCTTAGGTGAGAGAGTATTTTGCTTTGTCAACGTAATTTTGTGTACCATGTACTTTTACTACTGTATTCCCGACGATTTCCCTGTGGTGTATGCTCAGTATAGGAGGCCTCAGTTGGTTATGGTGATAAACAATTGATGAAATCTACAGGCCTAATTATTTAACTAGGAAAATATTTCTATTGCCATAAGTCTGATCTGTTTATTATGAAAGTTGTTATAAATGCATAAGGCTTGACAGATTGATTTTGAAAAGCACTTGTTAAAATAAACTGACATTTAAGGATGTGTTATTTCTTTGTAGTAAAGCCTACAGGTGGGTATTTTGTTACATGAAATGTCAGATTACCTTTGTAGGGAATGATTTTGGTGCTGGTTACTCACTCTGACAATCCCTAGAAGATGTGCATTGTAATAATCATTGTTAGAATCTCTTCTTGGGTGAATGCCAGGATCCTGAAACAAAGAAATCATTATGTAACACATACATCCTTAAATATAAAAATACAACCATATAGATACCTACAGGGTCCTTGGGTCCACTCTGTCTGCCACTGGCCTGACTGGTAATGTTTCACTCTGCATCGGTCATTGGCTCGCTTTCCCTGCAAATGGTATTTTCTTATTACGTGTGTACACCCACCTGAAAATAAGTGTTCTTCAGTATCAGAGCTGGTTGGCCAGTCCTTTTGGTTTTGAATTTTCTCCTTTTATTTCTTTGTTTCTCCTCCTTTTTATTTTAATGTTGCTTAAGAGGATACTACAGCTCTCCGGGCAGGGCTAAAAGATTGCTTGCATGTCACTCGTTTAATCTGTAGTGTGCCGAGTTCCACATGGGAATTTCCTGTTAACCAGGAGATCATCACGGAATGCAGTTGTCCATAGTACCTGACGTTTTTGAGCAGGCAGCAGGTTGTCTTTTTTTGCGTGTATTATTTTATCTTGCATATGTTGATGAGTTTGTGCGTGTTATTGCTGGAGTGTCAAAGGGTGTATCGAAGGACGAGTCAGTGGATTGATGAACCGATGCATGAGTGCAAAGATGAGCCTCAGTGCGTGTATGATGACTGAGTGTCTACACCCATTAGTTTCCTGTGTTGATTACATTCAGGTAAATAAAGAAATCTAGAAATGAGAAATAGACATGTGGGCAAGGGTTTAAGAGAAAGGACACCTGCATACTTTAATTTTCTCTGTCTGGACAGGTGTGGATGGAGCTGTTGCTTTTGCACTAGTTCCCATAACTTCTGAGTTGCCTAGTGCTTAAATGTGCTCATCTCATTGTGACCTTACATGTTCACTGTGGTTATGTTGCATGCCTCTAGTGTGTTGCAAACAAAGACAGTTGCATGTCACTTTCTGGGACTACTTCTTCATTTATTGTGTATGGTTATGTTATTTTATATTAAAACATTTGTATAGTGCTCTACTGCCAAACGTATCATTGTTCCTGCTTGCCTTTGTCTTATGCTTTATTCTTATATTGCTGGGGGCTGTCTTAGTTTCGTCCTAATTTTCCTTAATTCTTTGTTTTTCTCACCACCTTTTTGTAGGTAAACAAGGATCACACGTTGTAGCTTCCTTTTAGTCTGTGGTTGTCTGTTAAGGGGAGGGAGAAAGTGCAGTTTTACTACGTTGGGAAGTAGGCCTACTTAGACACAAGGTGCAGTATAGAGGACTGAACATACTACAGGGACCAAGTGCTTCCCTTCTCCAAGCACCGAGAAAGCACTCTGTTTCTCTAATGCACAGTGATCACTGTCTTTTATGCCCATGCTTCTGCTTCAGCAGACACTGGCTAATATGAGCATGCGTAAGTCTGTTTTTAGTTGAATTTTGATGGAAATATTGCCATCCCTTACAACCCTCATGAAGCAGGTGGTTTGTAGCCAGACTTTCTGCAGTAGATGGAAAGGCTGCAAGGTAGTTGATTTTAGCATGGACCCCTCCAGGAATGTTACATATTTTGGGTTTTATGATTGTCCAGTAGCATTGCAGAAGTAGTTCTTCCCTACTTTTTCACTTCCCTATGCCAAGTGGGAACTCGGGGTCACTCTGATATTGATCTGGCAGCGGATGTACAACAACCTGACTAGTCTAAGCACACCCTGATTTTCTCTTTATTGCTGCCATCCTTCATGTGATAATAAACACCTCCATGTATAGACTAATGCTGAGGCAAACCATGCCAGTTAGCCTGCGAGCCTTGGCCAATAACATGCAGCCTAACTTTAAAATCAGAGACGAGCTTTCATTTCTAAGACCCAAACTAGGAAACGATTCAGGCTTATTTCTAGGTCTCGCCTAGCGACGCAGTGCGAAGCGCTGTCGCTAGCGAGATCTATTGTTGTCGACTTGCTTTGGAAGGGGGACAGGACATGTGCACGCGCACAAAGGACTGCAGTTGTGAACGCGTTCGTGAACACGTACGACGGTGTTAGATTAACTTGCAGGACAGGGGATGTGCACGTGTATGGTGCGAGCAGGAGTTGTAATAATGCCGCAAGCCGTACGCGTGCACATGAACTGTCTGTGCCGAAGCTTAACAGACAGGAGATGTGCACGCGTAGGGCTCGCGGCGTTATCGCAACTCCTGCTCGCACCATACGCGTGCACATTTCCTGTCCAGGCGTGGCGCACTTACCAGGTGCAGCATGCCTCACCCCACTCACCGGCTCTTGTGGGGACTCTGCGTTGCTCCCCGGCTGGTCTCCTCGATGGCAGAGGGGACACGCCTCTTCACCCGGTCACTGCAGCAACACGCGGGGCTCCGTCTGGCTTACAGAAGCCCAGCCTGAAATCCTGCTCCGGCCACACCATGCGGCATTCACAAAGGCGGGGTGGGCTCCCGCCGGACTTCCTCTACTGCTTGCCAGTGTGGGGTGGGCTCCCGCCTCGCTTCTCCTACACTGGAGCTGCAGCACGCGGGGCTCCCTCAACTCACGGGAGCCCCGGACACTTCCGGCCGCATGCTCCATGCCCCGCATTTGTCTCGGGCAAGGGTTGCCTGACTTCCGGGTTGCGCTCAGAGCGGCCCGGAGAAGGCTTCCAGAACAGCTCGGGCAGCGGCGTGTAACGCGGGGTGGGCTCCCGCCTCATCCTTTTACTTTGGTGGTTACACAGTGAGTCTTTTCAGGTCTCGCCAGATGTGCACACTCATGGCAACGCGCTCTGACTTTCGCGCGCGCTCCATCTCCGCTTTTCTCCACGGACACACTAAAGCCCAGGGCCACGTACAGCATGCCTCACCCCACTCACCGGCTTACGCCAAACACCCATTACCGCTGCGACGGAACACATCCTGCCTCTTCCCGCCTGCCATCTCTTGTTAGCATCTCTTCATTCGAGGCTGGATTTAATAAACAAAGGTGGCTTTAAGATGCGGCGGAGCCTGTCGGAGGCGTTTCTCCCGCCGTCCGGGGCTTTGCATGTATTAGAACCGGGCTCTGTACCCAGAACGCCGACGGCGGCTGTGCTTTCGGCTCCTTCAAGGGCACACAGATAAGCACATGGCGTCTTCAGTTCTTAGCGTTTAAAAAACCCTTAAACAGGCTTTGTTTGTATTCCTGGATCCTCTGCATTTGGAAGGGACAGTGAAACAGTTGAGCGACAGTGGTAGGAGTTCAAGGGTGCGGGCGGACCGTGGCCCAGGACATCGGAGGTGCAGCCCGCGCTCCGTTCTTCACAGCCCCCCATGTAGCCCAGTTCTTTGTGTATCCGAGAAGTAGCCAGGTAGAAGTGACGGTTTAGAGGCGGCAGGCAACGCTTGCAGAAGAGGCCTAACTCATCATTCACTCATTCATAGCGTTGCGGGAATTCAAAATGATGCTTAAAATGAGCAGCTCCGGAATTTCACAGTTACAATGCGATATGTACAATGAACATCCTTAACTAAGATTTTATCTCTTCGCCTCGATCAATTTGGCCCCCCAAGTCACCCCATCTCACTTTCGGTAGTACAAAGGAGAGGGGAAAGCGGCAGGCCCCCACAGCGCCATCTTCAGGAGTAAGTTGTTGTAGGTCTCCCAGGCCCCGCCTCCTGACCGGACACCCTGCATTTCTCAGCCCATCTACTTTCCTAGAGTTAAGGCATCGGCTCAGTCTGTAGGTGACCCTGACTCAGAATAGTGCTGTTACTGATCATTACACACTCATGAATATAAATGTGCAGAAAGCAAATTTATCAAGTAGAAAACAAAGAGACATTAACAAATACTTTCAGTTGCAGAGGGGGATTAGGCCTAGGCAGTGCTTTAAATGGAAAAATAGTAGTGCAGGTACCCTGTACCAGAGTACCTGCTTGTTTCTGAGAAGTTCCGCTACTCTCCAATTAAAAGTATTATGTCACTCTTGAGAAGTGCAGGTACTCCCACTCTCAAAGTAAAAAGGTGACGGTACTCAATACTGGACAGTACCAGCCCATTTAAAGAACTGAGCCTAGGGGTAGGGCTACCGACTTTGGAAAGGGGAAGTGGGCTGGAATCTCGGCCTTGTTCAACATCCTGTGATTCTGGGCAAATCACTTTATCACAACCTGGCTAAAGTGCAAGGGAAGTAAAGTGTAAAGCGCTCTATTGCCCATTGTCCAAGTGTGCACTAGATAAAAGTGAAAAAAGCAAACCTCCGCAATGCTAATATCGTAAAAACCCTACAATGGGTTCACACCAAACCACGAAAAGCACACTTTGAGTGAAGTCCTACATTCATTAAAACGTTAGGGTAAATCCATTCAGCAGTTTCGGATGTAGTTTGGCTGCAAAGGAATGATTTCCCTTTGTAGGTAACATGGGAAAAAATCATTTTGATACCACCTTAACTTTTTTTCTACTGCACAGAACGTCACCAAATTTAGCAAGTCGGGCCCTAATACATGCATTATGCAAGCACCAAATTAGGAGCACATCCGTCATGGAATGCTTTTTCAATGGAAAGTGCGGCTGAACCATCTACACAGAGATAACTGCCACTGTGTAATATGAATATATTACAAGCATTTGCAATGCTATAGGTATCGCATTTACGCGACTTTGAGCTATTGGTACTGTAAATGACAATGCCTTTTATTTATGTTTAGGTTTTTAAAGCATAAATAAAAGCCACTCATTTACAATCCCAACAGCTTAAACTCGCGTAAACGCGAGACCTATTGCATTGTAAATGCTTGTTTGCTTTCGTTTTTGGGTGGAATATATAATTTGAAATGATCTCCTTTTCAGCAAGTACTGTTTTTTTGTATAATTTTATAAGTATGGACTAATTGAGTTCATGCGATATTCACATACATCTAGTGCAGACTGTAAATTTTTCTCTTCAAAGCTCATAAAGGGAGTTTGTGACGTTTATTCCCTTTCTAATTATTGGGTACATACAGCTTTTAGCTGTCAGTTTTTGAAAGCCTTTTGTCGGAGCATACCAAAAATTCAGTTCTTTGAACCAGACCCTCTTCTTAAAATTGGGTGCCTTTCTTGTCACAAATGGTTTTGCTGCTTATTTAAGTTATTTCCCTTCTCGTTTATCCCCCCTCTGGAGCATGGCTTCTTTATCATTTTGATGGGTGACTTGTATCCTTCCACTGCTTACATTCAGGGAATTGTTATTTTTTATTTTCATTTCAGAATTTCATGTGATTGATTGCTTTATCTTGCTGTTGCACGAAGTACATTGAAATACCTCTTACTTCTGCATCTCTACATCTTGTCTGCTGCTACCCCCATTCCCGCCCATCCGATTCATCCCCTCCTCACTGCTATCCTACTTCTCTGTGCGATTTCACGTTTCCTACCTGTGTAAGTGTAAATAAAAATTGGCTTGAACGTTCCTCCATGGCAGATGAAGACTGACCAAGATTATAAAGCCATTCCTGTGGATCGGAATAAGAGGGCAGGGCGATCAGTTTGGCTATACTCAACAAGCAAGAGGTTTACTGTGCTGATGCCATATTAAGATGCCATGTTGAGTGCCTGAAATATCAGTCTTGTGGGATAAGTAAATGGATCCATTTACTTTGTTTGACTGTGGCTCTCTGAGGCAGTGGCCATGTCGGAGATAACAACTCTGGTATTGTCATTGCACTTCCTCCCATATAAGTCTTGTGAGTTTGTTGACTTCCGAGATCCTGCCTTCCCCATTGTGTTGGGCTTAGATCACACTGGAATTGTCCTTTGTGCTTGACTGTATGGTGAATTGCATGTTCCCTAGTCTCTTACAAAACCTTCTGTGGGCATTGACTAACTTTATTTAGAGTGCTATAGAATGAGGTGAAAGGCTACAAAGATTTTGTTTTTAGAACATTTACACTAAGTTCTAAGGAAGCCGGTATTTTCTTGATCAGAAATAACTATTTTTCTACAGCCATTAGGTTCAGGGTAGAATATATAAAGGTGCGATAGTTGGGTTTTCAGGTATTATAGGACCACCTCAAATGGCTGATTGTTGGTTCGAAGAGATGGCTAGAAAATGTTTGCCAGCGCTCCCATACATGGACTTTGTAATTTGCTGGTGAAATCATTTGGTAGCTTATCAAGAATTAAGGCTTACTTATGAAAGTAGCTTGGCATTGTGAGATGTAAACTGACTCTGTTTTCAGCTTGAAAATATTATTCAGAACTGGTATTATAACTATCATTGACAAATCCAATAGGTCTCACCTTTGAGCGAGGTAGTGGCGCTTGTTGTTTTGCCTTGTTCTACAGTAGAGTAGGTGTATAGTTAGTGTAGTGGGGGTAGTCCGGTATCATTAGCATAATGCAGTCGTGTTTCTCTGGACCTGCTCTCACAAACTGATGGAAGTCATCCATTCTTTTAGCTTGCCATGCTTCATTTTGTAAGCTTCAAGGCAGTAGAAGAATTATTACCACATTTTGTACAGAAAGCATTGAATCGCATTGCTTGGTTGGTGAAACACAAACATAGAATTAACAATGTACCGATCTGCAGTTTGATCAATTGATTGTCTACTTTTTACTTTAGCTCCAAGGTTAGACAATAAATTTAAATGCAATCACAAAGACCTTGTTCTAGAATTGCACAGACCGCTTGAAGCCGGGAAAGCTAGGGGTCTTTCTCACAGTACGTTACTTGATCAGGTGGTGTAGTTACTGTTCCGATTAGCCCTAAGGCGTAGAGGTTGCTTTTTTTTCATTTTACTTTCAGGAACACAAGCAGAGCGCATACCTTGTCGGTATTTATGGATCACAGTGAGTCAGGAGCAACTACAGATGGAAAACGTCACCCCTATAAAGGACATGAGCATTCGAGGCCCTCGCAGAGCAGCAGTGCGAGCCTAGGATACCGCACCTCACAAGAGTGCCCTAGCACCTGCGGTGTGCTGGTTTACGTGGCTCTGGCAGCTCGTCCTACCCCTTCAATGCTTAAATGCCTGGACATAAATAAAAGCAGCAATAAGGGGAATAAATAACTTACACATGATGGGGGTGGGCTGTGTGCAAGGACTGACTTGTGGCGAGGCAGGGACGGGTGGAGACACGGACGAAGAAGAAAATAGTTCCCCAAAATGAACACACAAACATCAAAGTGTAAAGATACTAGTAATTAGGCAGTGCTCCGTGGGAGAAAACGAAACCTAACCAGCATTTACAATGCAATGGTCTCGGCAATATTATAGGTAGAGCTATTGGTATTGCTCATTATTTTTTCATTATTGTATCCCTAAATAAATGGCATTGTCATTTCTATTGGCATTAGCTTTTTTTTTTGCATATGTGATACCTATTGCATTAGCAGAGAGAGAGTGAGGTAGTGAGAGAGAGAGAGAGAGAGTGAGGTATTGAAATAGAGAGTGAGGTAGTAAGAGAGTGAGGTAGATAGAGAGTGAGGTAGTGAGATAGAGAGAGTGAGGTAGTGAAAGAGTGAGGGAGAGGGATGTTGTGAGGTAGTGATAAATAAGCATAGAGTGATGTTGTGACTGGCCTTTCTTGTGATTGGACTCAATCCTATTTCACGTTGGATATTACATTTTACAACTAACCTATTATTCACTATGAATATATGCCAGCTACTAATTGCTCATCTTATCTTTCAGAATGACTTGAGTGTAGTATGAAGCCCACAGATTTTAATATCCATTCATGAGTACATCTGGAGCGATGAGGCTCAGCAGACAGGGTGTACTGGCTGCCCGTGCATAATATGCGTACACCTGGATGCTGTGCTTTGTAGCCATTGCTGCAACCCCAGTACACATACTTTTGAAATGTATTACGTGTACCTTTTCATACTGTACAGTGCAGTCATATCGCTATTTAATAAAAGTGTTCTAGTGAAATAAGGCAACTGTGGTCATATGTAAAACAGAACGATAGATAACACGGGATTTTGGAAATACACAAACCTCTCCCATCAGTTGTGCTGCCTCTTTTTCAGTGCATTGAAAAATAAAACCAATACAAAGAGAATAGCTGTGGGAAACAAAAAGCAGCGTGCTAACAGTATAATTTACCACCCTTCCAAATAATCAGTTCTCACCCCCTCCCACTAACCTTTCCCTGTCAGATTGCGTTGTGACGTCCTTTTTAGGTCTCGCCTGAGACAGCGCTTTAGCGCTGCTCTGGCGAGACTTATAGTAAGCGAGTTTTGGCAGTGCAAACAGTGGCTTTTCAGGCCTCCAAATACAGTGCATGTGCGTCGGCTGGGCGCGCGCACCATTTGGAGGCCTGAAAGCACTTTCGCAGACACAGCCACCATCTGTCTCCGTCACGGGTCATTAAGTTGCATTCTCCTCTGCCTCCGCCCGATCACGTTTACTTTCACTTTCGTGGCTTGTTATGGAAATGTGTTTGCAGTGCGTGCTTTTAAAGGGAACACATTCTAACAAGGAGATTTTAATAAGGAAATGGGAGTTTTATGGCAGCGTGTTTTTTCTTGGGATTCTTTGAAATGTTCCAGCCAGCGCGAGCTTCTCCTCCCATTTCCTTTTCCCGTGCCGTGTGGGCTTCACTAGACTTCCCATATATCTGCCTTTGACAGCCGGCTCGTTTACATGCTCTGTGGAGCCCCAGCTATCATGAAACAGCCCGGCAGCATGTGCTGTGCAGATGCTTGTGTAATGTGCCCTAAGTGTGTCAGCCGGTGCCATCTGCAGCGCCCGCAGCAGCGTCTGGTGGTCCTGCGACAGCCCAGTCTCGGGCCAGAGCATGTGTAAAGCGCCGGGTAATTGCAATCACCTCCGCGCGGGGCCTCCCAGGTCAGCCCCCGGCAGCATCCCTCAAGACGGCCGGCCGCATCTGCGAGGCCTCCGTTTATCATCTCTGATACAATGAAAATGGACATCAATCTGGATAATTTCACTAAGTGTTTCCCATTCCTGAGGGTGTGTCAGCCTTTTGTGGAGCTCTTTTCCGTCCTCGTCCAATAACCTTAAATCAAGCCACTCAGTGTCATATTATATAACTGCTTTCTGGCAGTGAGGCACATGGACGGGGAATTGAAACAAGCATTTGCAATGCATTAGGTCTCGCATTTACGCGAGTTTGAACTATTGACATTGCAAATAACAATGCCTATTGGCATTGTCATTTACAATGCCAATAGCTTTAACTCGTGTAACTGCGAGACCTATTGCATTGCAAATGCTTGTTTATTGTAGCTCCACCTCACTCCCATTCGCCCAGCATATCCCACGCCGCACCCAAGCACCGACATGCTTATCTGAGTGTTCTGGTGAGACGGGAGCGCAGCAGCAGGCTGCACTTACTCCTGTCTGGGGGAATGAGACTAACATGCACTTACTCCTCTTCGAGGGGGTGAGGCAGACGTGCAGTTACTCTTTGCTGAGGGGATCAAATGTACCAGGAGTGTACTTACTCCTATCTGAGGGGGTAAAACGGGCGTACACTTACCCTTACTTCTCTCTGAGGGGGGATGAGACGGGCATGCACTCCTCTTCAAGGGGGTGGGGGTTAGGCAGACGTGCACTTACTCCTCTCTGAGGGGGTGAGACGGGCGCGCACTTACTCCTCCTCTGAGGGGATGAGACGGGCGTGCACTTGATTTACTCCTGCCGTCCAGATTTAGCAGGGCATGCGCAGGTTGGGGGCGTATTGTATCCTGGGCATCTTCCCCTCATTTGAATGAATGAATGATTAAACACCAGAGGGAAGCTGTGCTGACTGCCGATGTTGTGTCTGCAGGGTGATTGGGGAAAAAAAGCTTTTAAACTAAGGATAAACTGGTACGTGAAATCCTATCCTGGCGAATCCGGTGCCAATGCTGGGTGCCTGCAAGATCGGCCCGCTATACAAACACACTTCACAAACTGAATGCCACGGACGTGGAGTCATCCACACTGCTGGGGTGGGCACAGTTGGCACGGCGTGGCATCCATCTATTTGTTTATGTGAACATTCCACCGTTATAATGGATTTCCGCAACAGCCAATTGAGTCCAAAGGGTGGGCTCGTCAGCGTCCCTTGATGGTCACCTGTAAAAGGGCAGTCACCCCTGGGGTACGTATAGGTAGGAAGTGCCTTCAAGGGGTTTGTTGAAAACTTAATTGTGTAACTTGTTTATAGGATAAATATATACCTATAACTGAGATCAATCTTATCTTTTAGATTCCAAAAGGTTATACACCATGCAATAGTCATATGTATAAGGATCTCTATTTACATTAATTTCAAAACAGTTATACAATCAGAATACAGAGAAATGAAAAAATGGACAAAAGGTGTGTGAGGAACAAAATTCATTTATATCAGTGAATGGTGATAAGGGTACATAAAAATGAGACAGTTGTATATCAAAGGGGAGACATGATTATACATCCAGTTATTACTCCACTATACAGTATATCAAACACTTTTTCAAAGATATATAACCAATTATCTAGAAAGAAGTGTGACAGTCGACGTTTCGGTCTTCATACGTGAGTTTGTGAGACCATCTTCAGGACAAGAAGTTTAAAAGTTGACCCCTCGTAATGTTTGATTTGATTATGAAATTCGCGGATATCTTCCTTTCTTTGTATCGAGATTTAAATTATAACCTCTCGGTGGGCGCTTTTAGATTTGAGGATATTTGAAAAGCAAAACTGTCAAAGTTTTAGCGGTACTGTGTGGTTTCACCGGCAGAGAACGGCATTCGTGTATTTAAAAACTAGTAGTGGTCTTACTGTTGGTTCAGATACAATCACGCCGAATGTGAATGGCGCTGTATTCGCTTGCTGCGTGAATCGAGCACTGGGGATTGTTGCCACAATTGGGGGGCGTTTTACTTAAATCCCACGGAAATTACTGGCGTGAGCACAGCAGTCATCTCAATTGAATCGCGGCATGTAGCATAGACGCGGTGTTTCACGTGAAGATGAAACGCACATTCCCGATTTTTTTTTTTTTCTAGAATGACTATATAACTCCTCCAACACAGGTTCTGGAAACCTAGCACTAACGTATAATATACAATCTATTTTGAACTCCTGCATATTACATTATCCAGAAACTATACAGTGGATTGGGCCTGCGCTTGACACCCTGGGTTGTGCATCCTATATTCCAATAGGATCAAAAGAGCTTCCACCGCATGTGTGATCCGCTGCATGTGTGTGTGGCAAATATTGCAGATCACACACTGCGATACAATGCTCACGGTCTGCAGTACGGCTGTGTAGGAGTCTAGAAGCCACGCGCCTCCTATATATGGAACGCTCACAAACTGAAGGACTCATATGCTCTCAATGGTTTCACCGCGCGCCAGTGCCACACCAACTGTCAAAGATTTTTTTTTTTTTTTTAACTCAAATACACAAATAGCACGATATCTTGTGACAAAAATCTGGACCATCATAACATCACCACAATACACAACATCTTTGCAAAAAGCCTGCAGGAAGGCTCGGTGAGCTGAGCGCTCCCTGCTGACAAATGCCGTGTTCTGAAGATCAAGAGTTAGAATCCGGGAAGGCAGACTCAGCCTTTCAACCTTAAATGTATTGCAATACAGAATAGTGACATCTTTCATTTACAGTGCTTAGAAATGGCACAAGTGCTGCTTGTAGCGCCCTATAAAGCGTTGGCTAGGGCGTCCGACCTCGAATCTGGTGAACTGGGTTCGAGTCTTGGCAATGACGCAGAACATCCTGTGATTCTGGGCAAATCACTTAATCTCCCAGAGACAAAAATGAATGTGTCCTCATGTAATGCAACTGGTGCTATGTAAAGCGCTCTGAAACCCGATTCGGGTCAAGTTCGCGCTATATAAAACTATGTACAAAAAATATATCTGAACGTAACACAATAACAGGTAACACGTCCAACCAAAAGGCAGCAGCACAAACAGGCAAGAGATGCAGTGTGTGTGTGGACATGTATACGGGAGATCAGGTTGTGTGATCTTTTGCCTTTAACGATTGTGAGCGCTTAGAATTAGACTAAATGCTTGGTTGCCGTTTGTCCAAAACTGGATATTTACAATTACAATATATAATGGGCACCTTCATGCCCACTGACAGTTTTGTGACTGAGAACCCTGGCGTCAGGCCCTGTGTTTTTGAAACAGTAATGGTCTGTGTTTAAAATGGACAGCATTTCAATAGGTGTGCCAATTTAAAGAACTACTGTGGGTAAATCCAATAATGCCCAGGTCTAATAAATGAACACAAAAAGAAAAGAAATGTGAGTGAAGGAGATACAGAGAGTTCTTCTCAATTCACCACCAGCACTGCCGTAGTTTCCAAAGCAGAGAAGATGGAGGCGTAAGCCGCGGGCAGCTGCAAAAACATAAAAACACGCTACTATTGCGTGTCGGATCACAAGGTTATTTTTTTTTATACGTGAAAAATGCATTCTTTCATTTACTTGAAGTGCCAGCTAAGAAGTATGGATTACATCAAATGGAGAGTCATGGTTGATCAATTAAACACACATTTGTCAACGTTACTCATTTAAAAAAGCTCCCCTTTGGAATGAGATTTGAGGTATTTAATCCTTAAGAAAACATTTTACTGTCAGTTCCCAAAAGTAAGGAATAAAATCCTCCCCTTTCAAAACCTTATCTGCAGCCTCGCACAGAGGCCTTTACTTCTAGTTTATAGCTTGGCACAGCATGCGGCGGGAAGGGTGCTTGAAAACAAGGACTGGAGGCGCTGGACACGGGCCTGCGCACCCCCTCCCCGTGAGTGCATTCTTCCGGGGTTGACGTGGAGTCTCACATAGAGTGTTTTTCTAACGTGCGCCCGAGGGTTTCTTGGCACAGTATAACAGATGTTTATTACACCTCAAACGTATTCATTTGATCAGCCTCAGGAGGATGAAAGCCCGAGCGGCCCTGCTGTGACAATGGGGTCACACACAGTCCCAGCGTCCGCTGAGCCCATCAGCCCGTTCGGCTGGGGAGGCTTCTCCGGATACATGCAAACAATATATATATATATATATATATATTTTTTCTACTTTATCTCGCTTTGCTCAAGTTGTGGTGAAATAAATGGGGTGCCGAGTAGAAAGCTGCGGCGCTTGGCTATACGACCCATCCTTGGGAGGGCCTTGGGGGTGAAGCGAGCCTTTTGCGTTACCTTTCCCTGGAAGGGGGGGGGGGCATGCCTCGGTCTGTGGGCACACACCTCCCCTATCTGTCATCCTGCCTCTCGGGGCCTCAGCAGCCAGGCCTCTTCACAGGACTTCAAGCTAATCCCGCGGCTCCTGCCTGTGACGGGTCATTGTTAAACACCCCTTCCCATTTCCACCCCCTCCCCATTGTCATGAAGGTGTGACTGCAAGGAAGCCCTCCCCCTCTCAACGCTGCCAGCAGCAGCTCTTGGGAGCCATGTATGCTGTTTTCTGAGGTTTGGAAGAGTTGCCAACTTGACACCATGCCTTGAGACATCGGCTTTCATGTCATAAATCAGTGCATTCTGGGACTTGTAGTATTCAGTTACTTCACTAAAAGCAGCTGGTCAAAGTGATCTGTTAACAGTGATTTGTGAAACGAGAGCACACGACTGACTTTGGTTGCACATCCTGCGTGGGCCTTTGCTAAGTTTCTGGGGCTTGCAAGTGTGTTATGCGGGTACTAAAACACACATGGCAAGTACGGATCGCTTGTGACCTTCCGTGTCTAGTGTGTGTAATGGCGGGGGTGTCCCTGGCGCTCATAAGAGCTCACTTTATCAGATCGCAGACCCGACAGGTGAACACCGCTGAGAAGGGCACAGGCTAGGGCGAACCACACAAACACGAGACCTGGACCCAAATCTCTACTTCCCCATCATACTGACCAAACTGTGTGCTCTTGGGCACCTCATCCCCGTTTCTCGTTTCAATTATCTGCCAAAGTCAGCAGCTCTTAGAAACAGAACAGAACACACACACACACCGAGCAAAGAAGTGTCACATTTCCATTTATTAAGTGAAGGGGCAATAACTCCCGCCCTCACATCCTTGCATCTAGCGAGTGAGGAAACTCAGCGACGCGTTTATTCACTCTAGAGACTGGGTGTCGCGGATTTCAATTCTGGCAAAGCAAACTCAGGGTTTCAGTCTCCTGGGACCGCTTTAATTTAGTTGCGATTTTCCTGTGAACGCGCCTGCGGATTAAACGAACTGCAGATTACTCCCCCAAAAAGCTTTTAATAGCTCTAAAATTATTGTTTTACGTCATTTGGTAATGCCGGTGTTATAAACTTAAAGAAGACACGGAAAACAGCACTCGCGGCACAAGACCTAAAATGAAGCAAGGGGGAGAGGACGCCATGAACACCGCCGCCTTTCTCAGAGGCAAAGCAGAAATGCCTCGGAGAAATGCAGCGGCGGTTTCAGATTCGGGGGCGTGTTTCTTTTTCTCTCCTCTTGCCATTGGCTGGAGGAGAGAAAAACACGCCTAAAAAGGGCGTGGCTAAAAAGTGGAAAGAACAGCACGGAACACGCCCCCGAATCTGAAAAAGACGGAGCCTATTTGAAGGGACGGCTCTCTCCTCCAATGGCTGGCCTCCGTTTAGGAAGCCAGCCAATGGAGGAGAGGCAAAAAGAGAGGCGGGCTAAAGAGCCACTCTCAGAAACATTAAATCTCCGACTTCCGGTTCTGCCTTCGGCAGACCGGACGGTCCTCGACCTAAAAAGGAGGGGCAAAGAGTAAGGATTAGCCACTAGCAAGCAAGCCTTTTTTAAGGACAATCAAAATAACAAAAAGGACATGGGTGGGCTGTAAGCACACAAAGTATATACAACATGTCTTGAAAAGACTGCACAAACGCTACCCAGGCTCGACCTAAAAATGCTCTTTATGCTAAAATCACTTATAACTAAAGTTAGCATTGATGTCCTTTATTTATTTATTTATTTATTTATTAATAACAAATCGGCCTATGCGAAATTAGTCCATAACGCGTATTGAAAGGGATTAGGATAGGCAGCCATAATACCCTGTCATAGAAAAATGTCTGTAAAATTACAATCTGCACAGTCCTTTTCAATACCAAGTGATCAGAGCAGAGATACCCTCCCTGGCTAGTGGCTTGGGTTTGTCCCAATGGTAAAAGTATCTTACATTAGTGTTGCCCAAACTTTGGGGCACGAGCCAATTTTTGGTAGGTTGCAAAAGTCCAAAACATAAATAAAGATGCCTCTAATTTTTCTATTTATCTTGTCCCATTTACTGCATTTGAAAGGTCGAGGTCTAATGACAGGCTGTTTTCTGACAAATTGATGCTTATTTTTTAACATGGAGATTGGTGTTTATAAACTCCTTTCAGTTTGAAGTCAGAGAAAGTAAAGTTAATTATGTGACCATCTTGCTGGGGTTCAGGGAGTGTGAAAGAAAAGGCTGCAGGGTGCCATTTTTGTAACACACTTTGCTTTTACGATCTACTGAATTGTAGTGCTCTGGAACTAACTAATCAGCAGTTTCTTGCTAACAAAATCTTCATAGAATTTGGAAAGGTAGGCCTGTGTTCGTGCTCATCAGTTGAGTCTCTAGATCACCACCGTCGAGCCACAGAATACACTTCCCCTGTCTGGGGGAGCTGTTTTCATCTTCAGTTTTGTGCCCTGCTAATCCAGGGTCATCGAAAATGGATCCCACTGGCTACATTACTTCGAGACAGATTGACACACAGATGCACACAACTTTCAACCCCCCGCCCTTTACCACATATGTACCTCGGGCTTACTCTACACTCCTATCCAATTGACATACACATGGGATGGCAGCACAAGGCTCTGTGTTTCATATAACAGGATAACTTTGCACCAGTGGGGCCATTGGGCCACACTCTCAGTGACGCAGATGAAAAACTTTGTGATTCATAATGGAACTGAATATAATACCCTACCACCACAGTCTTAGCAGACACTGAGCCTGTCCTGGGTGTAGCACATGCCTGGTGCACACCTGCAGGTCACAGGACAGGTCCTGGCCTTCTTATTTTCTAGGTCTGGCCTTGGCCTCTGTGCACATGCTCGTTTAGTATGACCCCGGGTTCAAAATAAGCCAGGATTCTAGATTCACATACAGTTGGACACACAGGAGGAGAACACGTCCATATACCATGCAGGGGACAGTTGAAGGCCCCATCCTTTGGTAATAAAACACGATAAAAAGGGCAGCCAACTAATGGCTGACCTATTTGCTTTACTTGTGCTTGTTTAAATAAGTTATCAGCCTTTCGCTGCCTGGGGGAGTGAAACTTGTGCTGCTCAAAGGAAGGTTTACAGTTTGAGTGGGGCAAGGTTACGTGCATGCATATTTATTTATAAGATGATTTTTAATAACGTGCAGGCGCAATTAAATGTATAACACACTTGTGGTTCCCCACCCCTTCACACATTCCACAGTTTGTCCTGGACAGAGGATGTTTCTTAGCACCCCTTAGCTCTGTGCTGCTTTGCCTGCTCATCTGCTTTTCTTAATAACCGTTAGCAGGGCCAAGTTGAAATCCATTTGTAACCCCCCACCTTGTTAGTTCGAGATGTGCTTATTGAATGATCGGCGTATCCAGTGCTGTCTGCAGAGTAGGTGTTCGCACTTTGAACAATGCAGGTACCCCACAGATCCGCGCCCCGAAATTAAACAACAGATTTTACGATCACCCCCCAGCACCCAAAAGCCTGGCTTTATAGGGACAGCCATCTTGTATTTATTCCTTCCACCATTGAAGCTGGATTCTGATTGGTCACGTGACCAATCAGGAATGGCGTTGCACGAGGCTGTGGGCACTTGCTTGAGAACGATTCCGGGCGTGTGGCTGGTTGAGCTTGGGGGAGGGGAGGGCTCTGGCCGCGTGTGTAGACCTCACATTATCAGCGTTGTCTTGCGTACAGATGTGGAAAAGCAGGTTGCTGGGTGGAGGATGGAGGCTCCCTGGCGTCAGGAGGCCCCAGTCACCGGTGGCGTGAGCAGGAGGGGCCAAGCAGCAAAGGGTGTTTTCAATCTAGAGCCGCACGCACACTGGGATCTGGAGAGGCGGTGACAGACACTGAGGGAGGGACGCTTCGCATCATCCGGAGGGGAGACCCTCCCCTTGACAGACGCACGCCTGACTCACCGGTGACTGAGCTGACCCCTCCTTCATACACACCAACGCAAACTGTGGCACCGAGCTAGCGCTCTTGGACCCGCTCAAAACTAGCACAGACCCCACAGCCATGTGGACTCCCTCCTGCAAAAGCCTTGGACACGCTTGCCCGGAATTTCTCATCCTTATCCTCCTGGCTTCCCAACCTCTGCAGGTCAGTAGCGCTCGCATCTGTTTGACCCTTGTATCGCCCTGAAAACAGTTCTGTAGGGATTGTAAAATGATTAACTTATTCTGTAGTGTTGCGCATGCCTTCTGCAATAGCTTTGAAAGTCAACAGTTAAAGAGAACACGAATGGTGCTCCTGTTGAAAAAACTCTCCACCTGGAACATGAAACGCATTTTGTGTTTTAATCATACATTGCCGTTATCCAACAACTCTTACAATGCCAGTGACAAGTTTTACGTGCGAACAAAACAGTTCTCATGATTATGTACAGGGCTGGAAATGGAAAATATATTCCGGAATCCCATATATCGGGGGTCAATGAGTAGCAGCAGAATGGGGGTGGACTCAAAAGGGCTGATGTCCGACAGTTAACTTTTATTTTTATTAATTGTGCCCCAAATAAAGTAGAAACAAAGCCCATTCCAAATGTGTTAATGGATCTATATTGGCCTACTTAAGAAGACACAAACTGTCTGCTTTATAAAATGTCTCACCGGGTTGATGCACCGGCTGCATAGATCTTTGTGTACACAGCAAGTGCGTTTACTTAACTGGCAACATCTGTATACAGTCGCGCAGCAAACCAAACAATGGGGACTAGCTTATCCTAGTGACGCCAGCACAAGCACATGGGACATTACACTCACAAGCCGGCTGAGGGAGCGCAGATGGCTGTGTGTGTGTGTGTGCGTGTGGGTGGCTGTGTGCGCGTGTGGGTGGCTGTGTGCGCGTGTGGGTGGCTGTGTGCGCGTGTGGGTGGCTGTGTGCACGTGTGGGTGGCTCTGTGTGCGCGTGTGGGTGGCTCTGTGTGCGCGTGTGGGTGGCTCTGTGTGCGTGTGGGTGGCTCTGTGTGCGTGTGGGTGGCTCTGTGTGCGTGTGGGTGGCTCTGTGTGCGTGTGGGTGGCTCTGTGTGCGTGTGGGTGGCTCTGTGTGCGTGTGGGTGGCTCTGTGTGCGTGTGGGTGGCTCTGTGTGCGTGTGGGTGGCTCTGTGTGCGTGTGGGAGGCTCGGTGTGCGTGTGGGAGGCTCTGTGTGGGTGGCTTTTTTTGTAGGTGGCTCTATGCGTGGTGGCTTTCTCTGTGTGGGTAACTCTGTGTGTGTGTGTGTGTGTGTGTGTGTGTAGCTTATCCTAGTGACGCCAGCACAAGCACATGGGACATTACACTCACAAGCCGGCTGAGGGAGCGCAGATGGCTGTGTGGGTGGCTCTGTGTGCGTGTGGGTGGCTGTGTGCGCGTGTGGGTGGCTGTGTGCGCGTGTGGCTGGCTGTGTGCGCGTGTGGCTGGCTGTGTGCGCGTGTGGCTGGCTCTGTGTGCGTGTGGGTGGCTCTGTGTGCGTGTGGGTGGCTCTGTGTGCGTGTGGGTGGCTCTGTGTGCGTGTGGGTGGCTCTGTGTGCGTGTGGGTGGCTCTGTGTGCGTGTGGGTGGCTCTGTGTGCGTGTGGGTGGCTCTGTGTGCGTGTGGGTGGCTCTGTGTGCGTGTGGGAGGCTCGGTGTGCGTGTGGGAGGCTCTGTGTGGGTGGCTTTTTTTGTAGGTGGCTCTATGCGTGGTGGCTTTCTCTGTGTGGGTAACTCTGTGTGTGTGTGTGTGTGTAGGTGGCTATGTGAGTGGCTCTGTGTGTGTGGGTGGCTCTGTGTGTGTGGCTCTGTGTGTGGGTGCAAATGCAATATGTCTCGCATTTGGGAGTGATTAAGCTATTGACATTGTAAATAACAATGCCGTTTCTTTAAATGTTTTAAAAACAAAAATAATGTCATGAGCAATGCCATTAGCTCGAACTTTAACAATGCCGAGACCATTGCATTGTAAATGCTTGTTCCTTTTCTGCAACCATTGGTTCGCCTTCTGATCCTCAACTTCCAGCCTCCACTCCTGACTGCATGTCCAACCTCCTACAGTAACTATGCACTCTGGTCACGTGTCTGGCTGCTTCCATTCTAGGAGCCATAATCCTTAACCGGGAGGAGCATAGATTGTTAGACCTGTGCCAGTGTGTGCGTCCTGCAGAAGAGAGGAATTTTCTCTCGAGCAGTTCATGCTCCTTTCCCTTCCATTTCTTCATGCAAAGACGTCAAATTTCTGAGCCCAATGCCTTTCCGTGGATGACTTCCAGCTAGGGCTCATGAACGATCACCCTTTACCCCAAACTCAGAAAGTGTCGGGTTCTATTAAACTTCTTTCAGTCACGGAAAGTTCTTTGCAGTCCAGCCAAAAGTTTTAATTTTCACATCTGGCTGTAAATTATTTTTCTGCTTTTCTGCTTCGCAGGAAACCCGTGTAGTTCAGGTATAGAATGCTGGAAAACATGGGAAAGGAAGAAGAAGAAAGCCATGCTCCCACTTTCCTAGAAGGAGTGTTTTTGAAATTACCTGGAGTTTATCCAACACATATTCAGGATTGTTTTTTTTTTTAAGTTCGCTGTGATCCAGTCTTGACATTTGGGTGGTGCAGTTTCTTCCTGCTCGCTGAGAGCTGTGCTTTTTCTTGACTGTGGCGCCAGTGCACTGCTGGGGCCTTGTCCTGGATGCAGGCTCTTCTGGGATACATGGTGGTTCTCTGTTAGATTGTCGTTTTGATGTCTGTATCTTGTTTTCTGAACGTCCTCCTGAAACTTTACTCTCTCTTACCTGTCAATTTTCTCACCAGAAAGACTTTTTGATACATTGTAGATTTAATTGCATGCAATCTCTGGGCAAGGTAGTTTCAGCAATAATGCAGAGATACAATAATTCTAACGGTACTGTGGTAATGTAGTAATTCAGAATGTATTGCAGTGTTGTCGTTATGCTCCGCAATTTGAGAAGCAATAATTATTCTTGTCATATTGTTGTTAAAGTGCCATCATGGATTTCATATATTGTATGCTATCATGGCACTGTATTATGGCTTTATTGTAGAGATTTTAGTATTTTGACTTATTTTATTTTCTCATAGTGTTATCTGCTTTGGCAATGTGCTGTACAGGTCTAACGGTGATTACATTGTGGGGATGTTGTTGATGTAGTAGTGCTGCTCACCAGGGCACTGTAATGGTGACTCTTTTGCAAAGTAATGGATCATAGCAGAGAAAATCAAAAGTGGTTAGAACTGATATAAGAGGTGCCGGAGAGCTTGTTAGAAGGGGGCACAAAGGTCTCCTACTGGTAGCATAGGTTTTGTGAGATAGTTAAAGTAGGGCTCTTTAGCTGATACTGCAGATGCTTGTTAAGAGTTGCACGGTACAGACACCAACTGCTTATAAGAGAAACCCTAAAGGTACTACAGAGGGACCATTTCAGAAAGTGTTATGAAGCCCAGACATCAACGTGTGCCCCTACTTCAAAATAAAAGATAGGGAGGGATTTGAAGAACGATGCTCGAAGGATTGAATCCACACACAGCATATCTCATTCTGTAGGAATCGTTTGCATGGCAAACCATGCTACCAAAAAGGTCTGGGACGCAGAGAGAGTAACTCCTTATCAAAGAGGAAATGGCTATTTTTCTAGTTTCCAGTATTCGTTGTTATTTTCATGCATTGCTACTTCTTGGGCATAGTTTCCCACAATGGACAAATTCGAGGTGTAGTTTTCAGTAACATTTTGCGAGGGACTCAAATATGAGGCAGTTTTCTGCCCATGTAAAGGAGTGGAGATCTTGCATAAACTAAAGAGTGATCCTGGAGAGCTAGGTTGTCTATTTTATTAGAAACTGTAGTGATTGCAATTGATGATTCCTTTTTTATTTGCCCTAGAAATGGGTCTCTGAAAACAGTTTTGGATACATCCCTCAGCCATTATCATTTCTTCTAACTTGATCATGCCTGTTTTTAGGTCTGGCATAGCGACGCAGCGCGAAAGCACTGTCGCTAGCGAGATCTATTGTTACTGATTTGCTTTCGGAGGTAGACAGGACATGTGCATGCGCAGGACGGTCTGCAATTGTGAACACGCACGTACAGACACACGATGTGCACATCTCCTGTCCCCCTTCCGTCCTCGCAAGCCTTGTGCAATTTCACTTTTTTTTAATGCGCATGCGCGCTCCAAGCGAGGCACGCTTTACACGTACAGCATGCCCCACTAACCGGCTCTTGTGGGGACTCTGTGCTGCTCCTGGGCTGGTCTCGTGTCTTCAGCCGGTCACTGCAGCAACACGCGGGGCTCCGTCTTGTTCTTTGAAGGGAGGGTGACCTCAGAATAAAAGCTAGAAGCCCTCTGTTCTAGTACTTTTTTGCCATCATACTCACTGTTGCCACTGAGCCTCTGTACATTGGCGCTGCAGATCTGGACGATGCTGTTAAAATCCCGGGACGGGCAGCGCTGCGGGTCCAAGTGCCCGTACATGGCGGCGGTAGTGTCTGCTTTTATCTCGCTGCTGTGAAGGCTTCCCAGGTGCTACCTCCTTCGTTCCAATATGGCGATCTGACTTGCCCCGGTACTGCTCCCAAGCCCTCTCCACTGCTCCGGCCTGCACCCTAGCGTTCAGTCCGCTGTAGTCGGGTCTCTGAACCTGCCCCAGCTGTCCACTGCGTACCAAACACCCATACCACGCATGCGCCACACGCAGAGCAAGGCACGCCTTATGGCGGGCGCACTCAATCCTTACATGCTACGTCACAAGGGCTTGGTTGTAAATAGAAGACGAGGAGTTGTTGTAACAAGCGGCGTGTCTTTACTGTAACAAATCTCTTACGTTTATTTTAAATAGTCTCTATAGTTGTATTTTTCCTAAAATTGTATATATCGTTTTGTGGGGTTTCTCAGTTTAACATAATTACCAGCTTTCTATGACTTGATGTTTGAGGTGTGATGAAGATCCTGTTACTCTGGGTGATAGTGCGTGGCACATAAGAACTAGCAGTGGCATGGCCAATAGGTCTCGCCTTTTGGATGTGAATGCAGACCCACTAGCTTGGCCATTGTTTTGTGCCAATATTGTTCACCATCATCAGGTGCGATGTTGCGTATTCGTGCACAGGTCATTTATAAGCTGGGGAGGTGGACGAAAGAGGAACGAGGAAATGTACCACTCAAAGAAAAAAACAAGCATTTGCAATGCAATAGGTCTCGCTGTTACACGAGTTAAAGCTATTGGCATTGTAAATGACAATGCCTTTTATCTATGTTTTTAAAACGAAAACAAATATAAAAGGCTTTGTTATTTGCAATGTCAATAGCTCAACCTCGTGTAAATGCGAGACCTATTGCATTGCAAATGCTTGTTTAATATTCATGATGTGGTTACTCAACAATGATATAAGGATATGAACACTCCCAAGATTGCTCATGGATCCAATTCATCTGAACCAAAAAACATGATTTCAGCATTTTTCATTCAGTTCTTCCTGTTCCAGCCTGGTTAGCAATCTCTTGTGTGTGAAGCAAGAAATAATTGCCAAGACATTATTCAAATGCTCTACTTCCTTCCATGTGTGAACACTCTGATTAAAACTCCTGGCTCACTTTTTATTTTATGTTTAGTAGGGGTTACATGGCTTCAGAATTAGAGACTTTAGTACAGTAATTTTGGCATCCATGCTTATTCTTGGCTAGACTCCAAATACTGTTTCTTCTAATGTTTGCTCTAAAAATGTGGTTATAGTGCAGTTCGATTCGCCTCTTGTCAGTATTATGGCTTACAGTTGTAGGAGTTTTACTGTACTTATTTGTATTTCTTAAGGCCTGTCTCTATAGAAATCATTTAGTAATTGATGGTTTTGTTTCTTTGAGTTCTCCATGTGCTCTCTTGCTGCAAAATTCCATTCTTTTTTTTGTCTAACTATCGCCCGGTTTTCTTGAATAAATGATCACGTTAGTATGTGACATAGACATAGGAATTCTGTTGGGAAATTTTAAGGGGAGAGGTACCAATCTTGCCTAATTTTATGTGTATGCACATTTTAATGTATAGCTCATTACCAGATGGTAGTTAGGAGCAGGCGGGCTTCAACAATGGGCTGCGGCCCATGATGGCTCGCTGTGTTCCTTCAGAGTTTACATGTACTAGTTCTACTTGATTATAACCGATTTGTGGACAGGTAACAGAGTGGGCAAAACACCTGAACCCAGAGCATTGTCCTCCTCAGTTACATAAGACCCGGCATGCTGTCATTTGCGTTTTTTCTTGGATTGTTTGTACACAAGGTTTTCATTAAAAAGAACCACTTTTTACATTTTAATTAACAGGATTGTTAAACCTCCGTGATCTTCTACTCCAGATGGAAGATTGTTGTTGTGACTTGCAGGGCACCGCTTTGAATCATGGCAAGATGACCTTGACCTTCTGTGTTTACGAGGTCGTAGTACCATTAAATTAGGGAACCTGTTATTTGCAGCACTAAGAGAGGCCAAAAGTGGGCAATATAAAACAATTACTGTTGATATTACTGTTTAGTGGGCTGGCTTAGTACCGTGTCCCAAGTGCTTCTCCACAGGACACTGTTTCATTCACATATATTTGCTTGTTGCAACAACATCTGAAATACTCACAAAGGGACGTTGCTTGATTCTACTAGATCTGGATCTCAACATGTTTTTTTTTTTTTCACTTGCAGCACAAATGTGGTAATGAACTATTCTGAGATCGAGTCCAAGGTTCGGGAAGCTACAAACGACGATCCCTGGGGACCTTCTGGACAGCTCATGGGAGAGATCGCCAAGTAAGTCTGAATTGTAGAGTGCTGCGTGGGAAGGTAATGGGCAACGGGGGCAGTGGTGGAGAAGTCAAGACAGAAGTTTAAAGTAAGCACTTGGGTTGTCACTTTTTAATTCTGGGTTTTGGCAGTGCAGCTGTCAAATAGACCTGTAGCTAACAATGCTCCTGGTGTGGGCTTTTGCCTGTCCCAATCATTGGCTTTCTTTGCAAACCTCTTTCAGCCATTGGGTTGAGACTTGGTTACTCATGTCTTGACTCGGCCTAAGGTAGTATTCATCTGTCACTTAATGCTATAGGCTCTTTGGATGTATCATTTTGCCTCTACTCAAGTGCTTGCATTAGACTGCAGGAGGGGCTACTATTCAACTATAGCCCTCTCTGTCCACTCCTGCTGACTCCCTCATGTTTTGTGCATGTGTTACATATTAAACCCAGACTTGTTGACTTTGACAATGCTTGTTAACGATTTCCTGGAGAGGAAGACTTTAGCTTTATTTCCCTGAGAAGATATAGTAGCCCTGGGTTTCTGAGAGAACCGTTGCCCTCTGTCTTGCAGGGAACTGAGGGTCTTGTGCGTAGGTCGAGGTGGGTGGGCTCTGTGGCACACGACGTGCCCATACTTCTTAATTCTAATAAAACGCGTCCTCTACTTTTTGTTACGACAACAGTTCTGGGACAGTTAAGGCACTTGAGATGCTTCAGCTGAAATTGAAAGAAGGGAGTGAGCCTCCAGTGCTGTAATCCCAGGGGAGGGATGACCACTAAACAAGAAACGAGCCTTCTTGCCAAGGTGCCAGCTACCTGGAAGAAATGTAAATGTGTTCGTTTGATTAATCTGCCGATAAAAGGCTGCTTGCTTGCCGGTATTGTCTTTAATTGATGGAGTCACTTGAAGCTTACAAAGATTCATTCTTTTTAAGAGGTAATGTAAGGGTGTTACCACTTGAATTTCTTTTTCATTGGAGGTGTTATTTTATATTCAGCTACCTGAAGGCGGAAGGGAAACTATGTAGTCGCATAATATTTTGTTCCTTTTGTCCACGGCCTTCACCTTTTGCCCCAATTGCTCTCAGAATCACAGTTCCCATCTTTTTGTTTGTTTAAATACATTTTGACTGCTGGTCTTGTGCGCCGTGAAGATAACTGCAGTCTTAACCTGTATTCAACAGAGACAGTCACGAGACAGAAGTCATTCGGTGTTCTACAGGGTGGCTCTCGATTGAGCCTGCCCTGGTACGCTTTTTTGTCGGTGAGATTGACGCGAAACTCCTGTGTTCGTGTCTATGCTGCTAAAGTAAACTGTGACCGAGTTCTCTCGTCCGTTTTCCTCTTAAATCATTCTTTTAGGCATTTCTGTGCTTGCAACTTATTTTGCTTTTTTACTCGGTTTGACACTGCCATCTAGCGGTAAATGCTTGGCCGATCAGGTACTGACACCACAGTTCAGTTAACATTTCGTGCTTTCTTTCCAGGGCCACCTTCATGTACGAGCAGTTTCCGGAGCTGATGAACATGCTCTGGACGCGAATGTTGAAGGACAATCGGAAGAACTGGCGGAGAGTATACAAGGTGAGTGCCATGGGAGGAACATAGGTGGGAAGATGACATAGTGAATGCGCTTGAGGATCGGTGGCAGGAAGTTTACAAGGCGACCTGGCGGGCGTCACTTTCAGATGGGAGACAGAGTACATGTAGGGTGACCAGATTCCCCAAAAAACAAGCATTTGCAATGCAATAGGTGTCGCATTTGCGAGAGTTTGAGCTACTGGCATTGTAAATGAGAATGCCTTTTATTTATGTGTTGGTTTTCAAAACAGATAAATAAAAGGCATTGTCATTTATAATGCCAATAGCTTAAACTCTAGCAAATGTGAGACCTATTGCATTGCAAATGCTCATTTTACCATGGTGATTCCAACCAATTAATTTTTTGCAAAGCTCTAGAATTTTTACTATGCCCTAATCTAGAAGCAATCAGTTAACATTGAGTAAGGAAATTAATCTTCGTGAGACTTGTGCCTAGTTTTTCCGTTCAATGCGACTACGGTAATCCACTTAATACAGCTTTAAAATAGGTAGACTGACTACTTTTTGGCATTTATCTTATCTACTATTTCTCATTTGCACCATTAATCTATACACTTTTAAACTTTCCCTGGCCTTCCCTCATACACTCACCTAATCAAAGTATTGCCAACACAAAGCTGCAAGTACATCTAGAAACGACACCTGAAATTACAACTGCTGGCAAAGAGAGTCCTTCATTTTGGATAATTAAGAGAAATCAACTTCAGATACAAGTTGTTAGATCACAGGAAAAGAAGAAACCAATTTGAGTGAGCAAAACATCTTCAAAAGGTCTGTCATCAGCATTAAGTCACTTATACAACTACATATAAAATATACACAAACGTGTTAGAAGCAACTACGCTGCTGGTTAATCAGCAACAAGGGCAGCTAAGATGGTGGAAAAGTTGTCATGTAAGTGAATCTTACCTTTATGCCCCCAATCCGATGCTCGCCTTTAAACTCCTTGCCGTTTTTCAGCCAAGCGATGGATGGCATTGGCTTTCCTACAGCTGGGCATCGGAATCGTACCGTATTGGCTGCAGGCACTGCAAGCAGTTTCTTCTCCATCCATTCTAGGCGCATGAAGTGTGGAGCACCTAAAGATAACCATGTTTTCAGTATTGATATGGATCAGGCATTTAGTCATGCTTGGAGTAATAAAGATTGGCTTTTTTTTAGCTTTTGCTTTAACTAGAAACATTGTATGTTTGTATTGGTACGGTGTGTGGATGTAAACATATATAATGCAAATTAGCTGAGGAGCACTAGGACATCATTTAAGTGTACGTCGATTGTCATTTTCCATATATGCATGAGATTTTACATTAGGTCACACAGATTTCCAACGTGATTAAGCGATTTTCCCAGCGTCAAAATAGTGGCACAAGTGCCAGAGGCAGGTGTCCATCCCAGGTCTCCACTTTGGAAAGTTAGCAGCTCAGCCACTCCACCCCATCAATGCAGGTACAAGCCCGCGGCTCTCAAAAGTGAACACGATCGGAAGCAGGATAATTCAGAAAAGGAAACAACGACTTTGAGTTGACTAAAGCCAGGCTGCATCTATTGATGAACATACTGGACAGTCCACCCAGGCAACTGCATCAATACCTTGCCATGGAGCTATATATGCATAGGCGCCTACAAAGCTCCACAGAATAGGATGTCAGAGCAGGGGTTTCTATGGACGAACATACACAGATTTATAATTATTCACGCTTAATAATAATTATAAAACAGTATATTCACAGGAAGGGTGAAGGAGAACAAAAACCTGCAACTGCTAGTGCACACAAATGCAGACAGACACACGTGCACCCACCCTAGCAGCAGGCACTTCATCATCTGCACTGCTTAAAGTGCAAGGAAGCCATGAAAACAAGTGTCCTACCGGAGGGACAATTCAAAACAGAACTTAATTTAAAAAAACATGGATTTTTATATCAGCCTGTAAAATAACTGGAGGAAAGCGGCCATGGGAAAGGTTATAGGTGCACCACCAGTAGTGGAAGGTTACTGCCAGTGGACCTTTGCTCTCTTCATACCTGCTCTGGCTTCCAAAACATTGCAAGCCGAGCACCGAGCTGCACAGATGCTTCCTGGAGTGCTTGCAGGATTGACTTGCTGCAGTTCAACAAAGCTTAATTGCAAGGAGATAGTCTAGAACCCTAATGGGACCCTTTTCTCATATATGGGTTCAGTGCCATTAACAAACGAACACTGGCTCCTGTGCACAGAATGCAATGTTTTTGCATCTGCTCTATCACTGACGTCTAACCGTACTGTCATAGAAAGGTGCAGTTCCAACTAAGGAATATATCAGATTCTGCTCATAATGCCCACATTTCAAGAAAACCGCATTTAAAAAAGGTGGCTTAATAAGGTGTGCCTGTTTGTCGAGGAAGTGGAAGTGTTAGGGGGTCCTGACTGGAGTAGAAGACGCAGAGATGGAAATAAACACAGCAGTTGTAGAGCACGTTAACCCACATTTGTAGAGCACGTGATCGCTCCCAAGGAGGTATCTGGGGTATATAATCACATTCCTCCTGCGTGGAGGACGGGGAGAGATTAGCGCCCTGGGGCCCACAGATTAGGCGCCCGAGACAGTGAAAGGGGCCCGTCAATCCAATCCTCGCCCAGCACGAGGGCTCAGCTCGGAGGCGGCCGGGCCGCCGAGGCAGACAGAGGCTCCTGGCACCGGGCGCTGCGCGCTTTCAAAGGCTCCACAGAAAGGCTCTCAGCGCCCCACGGGGCTGCTGCCAGCTCAGGCTCCGGGCACAACAAACACAGCGGCTGGAGGGCGACGCTGAGAACTTTACTGTGCACGCATTTCAACTCCGTGTGCATCTCGCCCGCTTCGGTAACACTCCAAGAACAGACACGAAGCCATGAATTACCAGCCGGCTTCAATTAAAGAAATTAATTTGTATTTCATTTGGGGTGGAACTTTAACGCGATCAATGGCACAGATCTAGCAGTGCTTGGCGCACGAACACCACTACATCATATGGCCTCAGTTTACGGAGATTTTCCGAAGTAATAGACGTGCACACAGCAGGGTGGCCAGGGATTCCACACACAGTAGGCATTAAAGTCCCGGTTTTCACGATACTTCACCCCACTTTAAAAAAAAATAAAAAAAAGTGTGTGTTTTAGTTACAGACCTGATTCGAATCGGTAACTAAAAGTAAAACATTTAAACAAGAACAACAGCAGGAAGTGGGATAAGGGAGGGGGTAGGGGCAATGCAGGCTGGCAAATGGTGAGCACTTTTCGCGTGCGGCCGCAAAAGTGAAAGTAAACGAATGCTTTCAGGCTGCCAAACGGTGCGCGCGCCCGGAGCACATGCACTGTAGTTGGCGGCCTGAAATGCACTCGTTTCCACTTCCAAAAGTCGCTTACTATAAGTCTCGCCAGAGCAGCGCTAAAGCGCTGTCTCAGGCGAGACCTAAAAACTGGGACAGGTGATAAACATATAAGTAGGACTACAGTTTACACTGGTGGGACGCTGGTACTTGGTGCAGGCAGTGACCTCTGACTCCAGTGAACAGGGTCATGCTGGCGGTTCGGACACGCTGTTGCCACAATGGCTGGCATAATTACTTTCTTGCTGCGTTTTAGAAAGAGAAGGGAAATCCCAAGAGAAAATGTCTCTTTTTAAAGGATTTCCCTTCCCACAACACCTTCATCTGGAGTGACATCCAGATGCGCACATCTTTTTAACACAAGTGCCCACTCAGCCACTACTCAAAAACCGGGACATTTCTGTGCTCATCCCAGCCGCTATCTAAAAACCGGGACATTTATTCAGTTTGGAGGAAAGTGTCGGGACACGAGGACACTTCATGAAAAACCCGGACCGTCCGGGAAAACCGAGACGTCTGGTCACACTAAGTACATGGTGAGCGCAAGCGGAGTGCCCGAGGTGGAGCGTTTACAAGTTGAGTATTAAGTCAGGAACAGAGATGCAAGGTGGGTATCACTGAGACGTTTATATGGTGAATAACATCTTGTTCAGAGTGTACATGCGGACTGCAAGGTGAGGAAAAGAGGGAGAGACTTTACGTAGTGCCATGCGAGAGACACTGGTGGAGAGATTACGTAGCAAACGGCACTAGTGTTTGATAGGTTGTTTGCAGGGGCGCAACTAGACCCGGACTTCGGGGGGGCTAAGACTTCCAGCCCGGGCTGGCCCTAGCACTGGTCGCACATGGTGCAACAGTCTTTTGTGCCCCCTCCCTCATTTCCTCCTTCTCCATGAATTCCCTCACTACCACTCGCCAACAATGCATCTCCTCTTTCTCTAGCCCCTTGCTGACAAAATTTCATTTTTATATAGGGCTACTCGTAATTTACTCACACTCAGTTCTGTGATCTGCATGGTACACGTTCTTTGTAGCAGGCACATTATTCCTCTGCGCTGTATGGGTGGCAGGAGTGCCCATGTTAGTGCACACTGAGCGATGCAACAGTGTGAGAGTAGGGTGAGCGGAGTGATTCCAGGGTGAGTGAGGTGACCATATGAATTTGGGTGCGGATGTAAGTGCAGAGTGGGACGAATGAATGCATGGTTAGTTATGGGCTTGTTTGAGTGAGATTGCAGAGTGAGCAGTGAGGGGGACAGGTGAGTAAAGTGTCACATGAGTGCAGAGTGAGTAGCGCGCGCGTGTGATTGCAGGCTGAGGTACAGGGTGAACAGCGCAAGTGCATTGTGATTGCAGAGTGATCACTGAGTGCAGAATGAGCGGTGTGCTCATGTGACCGCAGGGTAAGTGGAGGGAGAACGGTGTGAGTTCATGATGAGTAGCATAAGTGCGGGGTGGTCGCTTGTGAGTGCGGGGTGGTCGCTTGTGAGTGCGGGGTGGTCGCTTGTGAGTGCGGGGTGGTCGCCTGTGAGTGCGGCGTGATCGTCTGTGAGTGCAGGGTGAATGTGAACGGCGAGAATGAGGAGCAGGGTGCATTTCCAGACACTTGAAGTAACTCATCATGTTGTTGAGGGATGGCGTAGGGTTTCAGATATGTTAAACTATTCCTATTATGGTATTGTCTAAAATATCTCCAGTAACAGTAATGCATCTGAGGGTTGCTTGCCCACTTGACTCCGACCCCTTCTTGCTTTCTCCCACTTGTGAACAGGATTTCTCTGTGCAGTCCTTTACATATGTGCATGCTTTGTCAGCTACCGAGGTGCTCCAGGTTCACTCATGAAAGAGTTTTATCACGTTTGTTTGAAAATACTACTTCTCTTGATTTAATAGCGCTCTGGCAATGTCGTTGGAGAAGGAAGTGCTTGAAAAGCCAACCATGTCCTGATCTAAATGTGGAGGAGCTTCAAATAAACCTCAAGGTCCCGACCTTCAATTTGTGATAAAGGATCAAACTGTAGTTACTTTTACACTGCAGTGAGACGAGGCTGCCCTTCGCAGGCTGGCAATTCCTATATTCGTTCTTTTTAAAACTGGATGCCTGAGCATAACTGCAATGTTTTAATTGTTAAATATGTTTTGAACTGCAGCTTTCATAGAATAATTGTGAATCATTTGTCATTCTGGGACACACGTTGAAATGTATTTACATGAAGAGTTTGTTGGGCAGAGGGGTCGGTAAGGGCATGAAATTAACAAATGTGAAGACCAAGGCCCCAATGCCCCTTTCTTGGATTGATTCTTGTAAAATTTTGGCACAAATCTCAGAACGGCTCCTTTCATGCCGGTAAGTTATTATAACTGATATTGTTGAGTTTTGGTTGTAATTTGGAAGCTAGTAAAGGGTCGTGCTTTCCATTTAAGGACGCTCAGGTTGCCTAAAAAATCATACAGGCATTAACGGAGTCAAGATAATAGTTCGTTAAAGAGCCAGATTTCAGCAACTCTCCTGCGTTAAAAGTCGTCATCATTCTAGTGTAGGTTGAGAGCAGCGAATTCCAGAGCAAAGCCCTCCAGGTCCGGGAAGGTGTGATACTCTCTCCAGACTGCCTGGGAGAGAGATATGTATATTTTCATGCTGGGGAAAAAAAACAAAGGTTAAAGCAATAATATAGGTAAAAAATCCAGTGACAACGTAACATTTTAAATATTTAAAAAAAGTGAAATTCACCAGTTGTAGTTGACCGTCAAGTAACTATAACTCACGCCCCTCTATGCACAGTCTTGTCATCAATGATGTCCAGGGCACAAGTCCTAAAAACGAAGTGGAGGGACTAACCAGGTTCGGCAGAATGCAAGTGAAATCATGACGTGTGCAATCACAGCACATGATGTCACGACGTGTGACATAGCATGTGACCTCACAGGAAGTGACATCAGATATTGAGACCTCACACACGTTTATCAGGTATATAATGAGTACATTTAAGCACATTATGAGATTTAACAATTGAGATTTGGTGTCGGTTTGTGCCGAAAAATTGGCTTCATCCCAACGCAAAATCTGGGCCTCAACTAATACGTTTATTTTTTTAAACCCTGCCACAAAGAAATTGGCAATAAAGAGAAGCATGGCAGCAGATCTGTTATGCTTAATTAGTTGCAAAGTCTACATTTTAAAATGTTTGATTGGGTTAAGGCACCTGCTGTAAAGGTGCCCAGTAAATCTCAGGGAATAGTAATAATGGTGAGATAACACTGGAGTTTAACACATTTGTTGGAGAGACTTGTGTTTTTGTTGAGTCCCAGATGTAAATCAAAGTAGTATAAGTTCATGTGCCTTCTGCAAAGCACATCATGTAACATACAGATAACAGATTTTTATTTTATGTAGATAGGTAATTGGGTTACTGCTTTCAACACAGATCTTTTTGTTACCTGCAGTTCATAAATTGTAATCCTTGTAATATAGCAACTGGAGCTATGAAGGACATGTGACTCTTACACCTTTTAACTCTATCTCATGTAACTCAACTTGTGCATTGATTTACACATGTACATTATTTATTGTCAGTGTTATGTGTACGTTACGTAAAGAACTCTGACACCCTGCACTGTATGGCGTAGTGCTATAAAAGAAATAAAATAGTGGTATTGAAACTGTTATTTGTGCAAATACTGATACAGACCAACACATCTGACATTCTTACAGTGCATGCATCTCTTGTATACAGGGACTGAACAAAGGCAAAAGCATGACTTCCTTAAGTACCTTTGAAGAGATAACAAGCTGTGTGCCTTTGTTTCCCCGCCGTTGCATTTACTTTTAAGTGGGAGGTTCCAGGCCGGCTCCAGTCAGGATATTCAAACAAAAGAAGGCCTGATGGCCCCTTAACTTCGTACCAGCTGTAGGTAAACAAAAAAAGTAATTGCTGCCTGCACGTTGATGCTGGGAATGGAAAGCAGACAATGTACAGGCGCTGCTGAACGTATCCCGGTGTCTGAAAATTACACTGGGACAAATTCAGCATATTTCTGTGGGGCCCAACTACTTGATGGGGGGCGTCCGCCCTGTGAAAAGAGTGGGTGGACGCCGTATAACTGCGTGTACCCCTGACTTGTGCCCTGATGTCTTTTCAAATGTTGGAGTGACGTTTTCAATGATGTTATAGAATGTCATAAGTGAAGTAATATGTAGGGTAATTAGTTGTGCTTGGCGAGTGCGCAAGTTATAGTTACTGTAGGGCACAAGTTATAATTACTTGAGATAACTAACTGGTGAATTTCAGTTTTTTATAGTTTCAAACGTAACGTTGTCACCTAAATTTTCATCTAACTATAATGTTACTTTAACCTTTGTTTTTTCCAGTGAATTTCTCCCCTTTTTTTTTTGCATAAAGATATATTTATTACCATGCGTAAAGCCAATGCCTTTTGGCATTCGCTGCGTGGGGCTGGCCGCAGCGTGCGGTCTGAGGCCAGGCATTGCATCTAACCACCCACAGGCAGCCAACAACCGTCACGCATGGCTGGGTGTGCAGCGCGTGATTGAACGCAGGCCTAGCCTGCGAGCAGCCAACCCTACACCTCACACAGTCTTTTGGTAAGCGGAGCGTGTGATTGGTCTCATAGATCCCTCCCACCCTCAGGCAGACTTACTGACTTTGTCAGAGAGTCACAACGCTAACATATAAAAATTTAGCCTATTGGCTTTATCAAGGGGTGAGCATATCAATACACCTAAAGCAGATCTATCATCCTTTCTCCCAAAATCACCAATATTGAGGTAATGCATATTTTATTAATTCACACAATGCAAGGTTTATTGATGTTATTATAAAAATGTTTACTAAAATTTTAATTAAAACAAGTCTGACTTTCTTCTTGCATAGCTTTCCATATTACATTCTGTGGGTGTAAGTTTTTAAAATAAATTGATACCATAGTTTTATTTATTAAAACAAAAAAAAAAGTTTCTGAGACTTTCTTTTAAAAAGTTTCGCCTCATAAAATGCAATCATTAAAACCACAAGCTCCAGCCGAAGAGCATATATCTCCACCTAGAAGTGCTTAAAAAAATATGGTAAGTTCTCGGGGTCCATGGATGTGATGCCCACTAGCTGTTTTTTATTTTTATGTTGCTGTGGGGCTTTGCAGCCCCCAAAAGCATTAAAACAAAGGGTTCCCCTCGTGGTGCCCTCCCTATTCTAGGGGCATCACCAAGCTCAGAAAATATATATTTTTTAAAGCCCTTGCAAGACATTATGGGGCACTGGGCGGCTCCTGTCCCACCCACGATACCCTTTTTTAGGTCTCTGCTCTAGCAAGCTAGCATGCGCTGTCTAGAAAATAAACATGTTTATCTACTTTGTGGACTTCAGCCTACCCATAAGCTTCCGAATTGCACGCACCATCGCTCTATTTGTTCTCCCCGTTTGTCCATGGCATTCATATGTCATGACTCTTTCAGAGTTTATCCCTCCCCGAGAGCAGCGACCAACTCCTAAACATATGCAGCGGACATTTTAGAGCATTGTTTCGGGACTACTTTTTTATTTCTTGAAGAGCACTTTTCACAAGCGCTCCTGTGTTTTTTATTTATTTGAATTAAAAAATGTTTTTTTTACTTGCTCTGTTCTCAGAGGCAACAATCGGGCAAACCTGCGTGGTTTAGTTTTCCCTTTTTGTTATCATGGAACACATTTCCCCAGCATCTGAAGGGTTACACACCTTGGTCGACCATGCGTTATATATGCGTGTCCGTGTGGTGCGTGCACCTCATCAGCGATGCTGCCATGTGATGTCGCCACTATATCCAAGACCAATTCCAAAAGCACATGCAGAACGCCAGTGGAGGCCGTATGTTGATTCTATGTCTAACACCCCGTCAGACAGGCACAGCACCTCTTACCTCCCGCACTGGCTGCCCAGCGGAGGAACAGCAGCAGCACTCCCGTAGCAGTCATATCCAAGAGCAGGGAAGCCTATATAGAGGTTTTGCCTTTCCTCTTATTAAGCTTCATGCTTCAGCTTTGTTTGGTGAGTGCCGGAGTAATGTGCTGGCCACACACACAGAGCAGCAGTTCTTTCACCGCTCCTAGTGCTACCCTCTTCTCCCACCCGCGCCTGACATTCCCCCGCCATATTCCCCCACCAGCAAAGACTAAGAAACCCCCCCCTGTGCACTGCACATGTGTAAAACAAGCGCCCAGATTAGGGACAGGCAACATTACAAGTGCTCTTATTTTAAACAACACTAGCTTTGATTCTGTAGTAGGGGATCTCTGTGTATAGTCATAATCTAGTGAATAGTCCCGCCCATGTGCGTGGACCCCGGAGCAATAAAAAATAATCTCTAAAGGTGACAAATCATGCAGACCTGCATACACCTTTAAGAGAGAATTTAATTTAAAGACAGATAATGCAGCCTATACCCACAGGCTACACTGTCCAGTACTTCAACTAGAATTCCACCAACATCCACAAACAGCACTGTCTGTCCAGCTTTTCTCCACATAGGAAAAAACCCTGCATCTACCAGCAAAAGCCTCTGGAATGATAGAGAGGAAGGAGTGGACAGACAAGCCCCATAGGCTGCCATTATGTGGCTTAGAACAGGATACTGTGCCTTTAAGAAAACTTTCCAGATTTCCAGAACTTTCCCCAGTATCCCAGAATGCCCAGCAGGTCCCTTTTACTTTCAGTTCTTTTTTCCGGCTCCTGCTAGCAGGACCCTGGAGCATTGAGCTCTCCCTTTTCCAGGGTTATTGGTTAATTTCAAGTGTTAGAAAGTCCTTTTTCCTTCTGGTGTTATCAGAATGACTGGCTTGTTCGACAAGTGTCCTGATTGTGGAAGAAAAAAGATTAAGTCAGACACACACAGGGTGTGTATAGTCTGCCTTCCCCAGTCCCACGTGCCTGAGCATTGTGAGATCTGCAAATCCTTTTCAGCCAGGACCCTGAGAGAGAGGAAGAAGATCAGGCTCCAGGTCCTGGAGGACAGAAAGCTGAAGGCACGAGGTGGGTCTGGAGGGGCTGATTCTGCCCATGCTGAGGCCTCTGGGGGGCTCCCCAGGGGCAGGAAGACCAGCAAGCGTCCCCTCTCCCCGTCGACGTCGAGGGCGTCGACGACGGCGTCGAGGAGGATGACTACGGTCTGTTCGCCATCTCCCCAGGGCTCTGGGGAGAAGCGGCGTCGACGATCGACGTCGAGGGAGCTGAACAGGCCGCCGTCGACATCGGCATCTTCTGCGACGACGCCGTCGAGCCATCGACGGCGAGATCAGGCCCGGCGTCGGCGCTCGCCGTCAACGGGGGAGCGCCGCTCGCCGTCGGCGAAGAGGCGACGGTCGCCGTCGAAGCGATCGCCGTCGAGAAGACTATCGCCGTCGAGAAGACGATCCCCGTCGAGGACGATCCCCGTCGAGGACTATCGCCGTCGAGAAGGCGCTCGCCGTCGAGAAGGCGCTCGCCGTCGAGGGCGATCAGCGTCGAGAAGGCGATCGGCGTCGAGAAGACGATCGACGTCGAGAAGGCGATCGGCGTCGAGAAGACGATCGACGTCGAGAAGGCGATCGGCGTCGAGAAGGCGATCGGCGTCGAGAAGGCGATCGGCGTCGAGAAGGCGATCGGCGTCGAGAAGGCGATCGGCGTCGAGAAGGCGATCGACGTCGAGAAGGCGATCGGCGCCGAGAAGGCGATCGGCGCCGAGAAGGCGATCGACGTCGAGAAGGCGATCGGCGCCGAGAAGGCGATCGGCGCCGAGAAGGCGATCGACGTCGAGAAGGCGATCGACGTCGAGAAGGCGATCGACGTCGAGAAGGCGATCGACGTCGAGAAGGCGATCGACGTCGAGAAGGCGGCGATCGACGTCGAGAAGGCGGCGATCGACGTCGAGAAGGCGGCGGTCGCCGTCGGGAAGACGCTCGACGTCGAGGCGGTGCAGGGGGAGCCCTGGCGCCAGGAGTAAGAGGGGAACCGAGTCGCCGGGATCGGAGTACTCCGTGGTGTATACACCTCCTTGGAACCCTACGCCACCACCACCACCGCCGCCGCCACCACAGCCACCGACTCCTCCACCACCGCCAACACCGCCTCCACCGCCACCACCACGGCCGGTGTCGCCACCTCCACCTCCCCCTCCGCGTTCTGTACCACCTCGCACGCCGTTGGGGCCACCTGCAGTTCCACCGAGGTCGGTCTCCCTGCCCAGGTACCCGACTCCGCCGAGGCCGCGTCACCCACGGTCGCCGGGCCCGGCTAGACCGTCGGACAGGCCGAAGCCGAGGAGGTCGCGCTCCCGCTCCGACAGGAGGAGAAGGTCGCGGAGCCGTAGGAGGTCATCGTCGTCGACATCGGGACGGTGCCATAGGAGGCGCAGGTCCAGGTTGCGCACGCGGTCCTCGGCCAGGGACTTCTCGCCGACGCTGTCGGACTCCCCGGGGACTAGGGTGTCTCCGGTGGATGATCTGGTCTCCTTCCAGGAGGTGCTGCTGCGGGGGGCAGCCAAGTTGGGCATCTCGGTGACGGTACCGACGCCCACGACGTCCGTGATATTCGAGACGCTGCACAAAAAACACCTGTCTCGCCCTCTGCTGCCTCTAGTGCCGGGACTGGTGGAACCCGCGTTGGAGTTGTTCCTCACCCCCGCGGTGACGAAATCCGCCCCTCACGGTTCACGAAAAAGTATCGGGCCCCGGACTCGGACCCGGCTTTTTTACGGATGGACCCGAAACTGGACTCTGTCATCGTGACGGTGGCGAGGAAGCAGCATGCGACTGCCCCTTCATCGACGGTCCCGCCCGACAAGGAAAGCCGCTGGCTGGACTCGGCGGGCAGGAAGGTGTGTGGGACCGCGTCTACCACCATGAAGGCGGCAAGTGCCGGGGCACTGTTGGGGCGTTACGACCGGGCCCTGTGGGAGTCCCTCCAACAGTATGCGGACCTGCTGCCCCGGGACCGGAAGGAGGACTTCCTGGAAACGGTGCGAGAAGGCATGCTGGTGTCGAACCAGGTCATCAGTGCGGCAGCGGATGTCTCCTTGTTGGCGGTGCACTCCTACTGTCATGGTGTCCATCAGAGGCGTCACTCTTGGCTGCGCCTGACGTCGCTCAAGCCGGAGGCTCAGCACAGAGTAGCCAACCTGCCCTTCTCGGGGGAAACCCTGTTTGGAAAACATGCGGATGATGAGATGGCCCGCATGAAGGCGGAGGCGGAGACCCTGACGGCCGTCGGGTTGGAAAAGGCCGAAAAGAAGAAGCGCCCGTTCCAGAGGCGGTTCGGGTCTACGGGCAGAGGACGCGGGCAGGGTTCGGGACAGTAGCAGCATCAACAGCAGCAGTTCCGGAAGCCCTTCCAGAAACGCCAGAGGGGTAGAGGCGGCCAGCAGGCGGCTACCACTACCAAGGGCCCGGCCGGGTCTCGGCCCTGAGCGACTACTTCCCCCTCCACCGTTACCCACTCCAGTGGGGGGAAGCATTCAACTTTTTCCGGCAGAGTGGAGAAAAATTACTCAGGACAAGTGGGTGCTGAATATTGTTTGCAATGGATACAGTCTTCGGTTTATCAGCCCGCCTCGAGCGATTCCGCCGGTAGGCTCTCAGTTTCAGCTGCGAGAGCTCCAGGCGGAGGCAGACATCTTGGTGAGAAAGAAGGCGGTAGAAGAGGTACCTCTGTCTCAAAGGGGAAGAGGTCTGTACTCTCGGTTCTTCCTCGTTCGCAAGAAGTACAAGAACGAGTTCAGGCCCATTCTGGATTTGCGACAGGCAAACAAATGGATTAGCAGAGAGAAGTTTCGCATGCTATCGTTGCATCAGATTTACCCTCCGCTGCAACGGGGAGACTGGCTCTGTGCCATAGATCTACAGGATGCGTACTTCCATGTGCCCATCGCACGGAAGCACAGGAAGTTCCTGCGATTCCAAGTCGGCGCCAATCACTATCAATACACAGTACTGCCATTCGGGCTAAAGTCTGCGCCCAGGACCTTCTCGAAGTGCATGGCAGTGGTGGCGGCACACCTGCGGAGAAACAAGGTGTTTGTCTACCCGTATCTGGACGATTGGCTGATCAAGGCATCATCCTTCGCGGAAGCGCAAGAACACTTCCGGTGGACGTGCGCTCTCTTGCACAAGCTGGGGTTCCATGTCAACATGTCCAAGTCGGTCCCGACTCCGGTCCAGTGCATACAGTACCTGGGAGCCTCCATCGATACGCGGTCAGCAAGCGTGTCTCCTTCGGAGGAGAGACGGTTATCACTCCTTCGGAAGGCTCAGGACCTCAGGACTGCTCCATCGACGACAGTGAGGAAGGTGTCTTCGCTACTGGGATCGATGGCCTCCTGTATCTTCCTCACGCCTCACGCACGGCTACACATGAGACCACTGCAGGAGTGCTTGGAGGATCAGTGGGATCAGAGGACAGGTTCTTGGGACGACAAGATACGACTGTCTCTACATGCTCTTCAGTCTCTGAAGTGGTGGTGTTCGGCGGAAAACCTCCTCAGGGGGGTTCCCTTCCACAAGGACATTCCCACGAAGAGTGTCGTGACGGATGCGTCTCTCCAAGGCTGGGGAGCGCATTCCGGGGACTTGCAGATTCAAGGAAAGTGGTCTCCTTTGGAATCGACGTACCACATCAATTTCCTGGAACTCAGATCTGTCTTCCTGGCACTGAAGGCCTTCCTTCCGTCCTTCCAGACCAACTGATACAGACGGACAATACAACCACGATGTATTACCTCAACAAGCAGGGGGGGTCGAGATTGCGCACTCTGTCGCAGGAGGCGCAGGCGATCTGGCACTGGCTTCTGGCCTGAGGACTGACGATTACGGCCACGCATCTGCCAGGGGTACAGAATGCTCAGGCGGATGCCTTGAGCAGGCTGATTCAGGAAAACCACAAATGGGTCATAAACGACGAAGTACTAGGAGAAGTCTTCGCAAGGTGGGGGACTCCAGACGTAGATCTGTTCGCCACCGCCGAAAACAGCAAATGCCGAGACTTCGCATCCAGGTACTACCAGCGGGGGACGCTGGGGAATGCGTTATGGATCGATTGGTCGAACAGCTTTCTGTACGCTTTTCCACCCATTCCCCTGATTCCGGCAGTGCTCATCAAGCTGTCCCAGTCCAGGGCGCGGATGATCCTGATCGCCCCGGAATGGCCCAGGCAGTGGTGGTTCACGGACCTACTTCACCAGTCTCTCCTTCCTCACAGACGGTTGCCGTGCAGGCTGGACCTTCTCACGAAGTTCGGGGGGCGGATGGTGCACCCCAACCTCTCGTCTTTGAGTTTGGCGGCATGGCTCCTGAAATAGTGCAATATGGCCATCTGAATCTACCAGAAGATTGTATGGACATACTGAAGGAGTCTAAACGACCTTCCACTAGGACATCCTATGCCTATAAGTGGAAGAGGTTCTGTATGTGGTGTAAGTCCAAGAACTTTGATCCTACAACATGTAAGGAAGATGTCATCCTTCCGTACCTTTTACATTTGGCGCAGTCTGGCCTTAATTTCCATTCCATTAAGGTTCATCTGGCTGCTTTGACTGCTTACAGGAAATGCCCTTCACAGACTTCCCTCTTTCAGATCCCTGTGGTCAAGGATTTTTTGGAAGGTTTGAAGAAAGTGTTTCCTCCCGTCAGACTTCCCTCGCCTTCCTGGGACTTGAATGTGGTGCTGTCCAGACTGATGAAGGAGCCTTTTGAGCCCATTCACAAGGCTTCATTGCAGCACCTTTCCTGGAAGGCGGCGTTCCTAGTGGCCATTACATCGGCCCGTAGGGTGAGTGAACTTCAGGCGTTATGTTGTCAAGAACCTTATACTGTATTTCATGCTGCTAAGGTTGTGATGCGTACTCACCCTAGATTTCTTCCTAAGGTTGTATCTGATTTTCATATCAACCAGACCATAACTTTGCCTACGTTCTTTCAGAATCCCTCCTCACCAGCGGAAAGGTCTCTCCATTCCCTGGATGTTCGGAGGGTGTTGAAATTTTACCTTGATAAGACCAAGGATATTCGTAGGTCAGACCAATTGTTTATTAATTATGGATCAGTCGGGACCGGTCTCGCGACCTCTAAGCAGTCCATCTCTCGGTGGATCGTGTCCTGCATACAATTGTGTTATCAAAAGGCTAATAAGACCTTAGGGGGTAAACCTAAGGCTCATTCCACCAGGGGCAAAGCTGCCACGACTGCTTTGCTGCGTAATGTTCCTATTGCGGAAATCTGCAAGGCGGCCACTTGGAAGTCGGTCCATACCTTTGCTGCGCATTACTGTCTGGACTCGGATGCCAGGGCAGATGCTCAGGTTGGGCAGGCTTCGCTGCAGAATTTGTTCGCACAGTAGTGGTATTGTCTTGTGTGTTCTCCACCGCTGTTGTTGTGTGGGGATGGGCTTGCCATTCTATTCACTAGATTATGACTATACACAGAGATCCCCTACTACAGAAGGAGTAGTTTCTTTTCTGTAACTCCAGTTCTGTAGTAGGGGTATCTCTGTTATAGTCCTAAGCGCCCGCCCTCCTCCCCGGTGGAGAGATAATTATTCATGTGAAGAATGCTACAGGTCTGGCGTGCTACGCCTTCAAAAAGAACTGAAAGTAAAAGGGACCTGTTGGGCATTCTGGGATACTGGGGAAAGTTCTGGAAATCTGGAAAGTTTTCTTAAAGGCACAGTATCCTGTTCTAAGCCACATAATGGAAGCCTATGGGGCTTGTCTGTCCACTCCTTCCTCTCTATCATTCCAGAGGCTTTTGCTGGTAGAGGCAGGGTTTTTTCCTATGTGGAGAAAAGCTGGACAGACAGTGCTGTTTGTGGATGTTGGTGGAATTCTAGTTGAAGTACTGGACAGTGTAGCCTGTGGGTATAGGCTGCATTATCTGTCTTTAAATTAAATTCTCTCTTAAAGGTGTATGCAGGTCTGCATGATTTGTCACCTTTAGAGATTATTTTTTATTGCTCCGGGGTCCACGCACATGGGCGGGACTATTCACTAGATTATGACTATAACAGAGATACCCCTACTACAGAACTGGAGTTACAGAAAAGAAACTACTCCTTCTGTTGGCCGTCCTTTACAATTTTGGCCAGTTATTGTTGACAGGTTAGGGGATTTATTTAGCAAAAAAAAGCCCCTTGTTTTATACTAGTCACATCCACTGCATCCTGCTTTTAGTGGGAGCAGCTATAGGGAGTGGAGCAACAAGGCAGCCAATAACAAACAACGTTTTGCCGATCTATTCCCTTAGTTGGTTGCAGATCTAAATATTCCTCCTATCCTGTGCAACTGCTACTGTCTTATCGTTGGGTTTCAAAGCATCAGTAAAACAACAAAGCCAGTAGGCCTCTGCAATCTGAGAGCTATGGGCATTGTCAATGTTAATGGATTTGTGTACGGCTCTGGGGCTGGTTTTATTAATATACACAGATGCATTAACATTGCCACCATCTATAGCTCACCGATTGCCAAGATCTATCGACAATGCCAGTGCTTGTTTAAATTTATTGGGGAGCGGGTGCGGGACTCCCTTCCATGCCTTTGCAGGCCCTGGGGACCTAATTGCCTAGGGCTGTATTTTTTTATTGGGGGATGGGGTGTGAGTGCCCCCCCTTAACCATACCCCTCCCCCGAACCTTTGCAGGGTCAGGAGAGCCCCTCTCTTGGGCCATATGTTTTTAATTAAGGGGAGGGGGGCGTGCAACCATTTCTCCGAGCAATGAATGGGGCGTGCAACCATTTCTCCGAGCAATGAATGGCCCCCTTCTTCCGGGGCCTTAAGGGGAGGTTTTTTAGGTCTCGCCTGAGACAGCGCTTTAGCGCTACTCTCGCGAGAGCTTTTGTTAAAGGGGGATCTGGAAGTGCAAACGGGTGCTTTTCAGGCCTCCAAATACAGTGCATGTGCGCCGGGCGCGCGCACCATTTGGCAGCCTGAAAAGCACTGCGTGATCACTTTCACGGCCGCTTTGATGTCCTCAGTGAGCCGCGCGGCCACTGAGAACATCAAAGCGGCCGTGAAAGTGCACACCATTTGCCACCCCTTCCTGCTTGTTGCCTTTGCTTCCTGTCACGCTACACTCCCTTACTCTCCCACCCAGACCTCTTACACAAACTATTATCATTTCTCATCGTGATGCCCCTTTCCCCCCACTTTTCATGTGGCATAACTCAACCCCCCCCACCCCCCCCCCCCACCCCCCGTCCTCTCTCTGATATAGCTTTCAATAGTACTGTTTAGCAGGAATCGTTTAAAACCATTAGGTTATAAATTCCTGTTTGATAGTAATCCCCGAAAGATAATATTACTGCATCTGCAGGCCGTGATAAATGTTTATCGAAGAATGATGAGACAAGCTTCAAAAGTGTCAAGAGAGGCAAAGGGATGGCACGAAGGAAAATAATCTCTCTTGTGCATTTAACGAGCACCCAATGGACGAGTGAGGTTTTAATGGGAGGCAGGGCAGCTTTCTGAGGTATGCGCTTCTGGTTTTTACCCCACAGCTTTCTCTGCACATGTTTGTCATTATTGTCTTCCCTGTACTTTGCATCAGTCATGCAACATTATACCATAAAGAGATGTACGTGGGCGGGGCATTTAAAACCTAGGCTCTAGATTTTATTTTTTTGATCTCTTAGATCTGCGGCGACTCTGCAGCATGAAAACTACAAATATTTTGAACCTTCGTTTCTCAAAAAACCACTCTGCAGATTTACAGCAAATCACAAAAAATTCACTTTCAGGACCACAATCTAACTTCTTGTCTAATTTGGTGTAATTTTGTTTAGCCGTTTTGTCTGTAGCTGTGGCTAAAGTTCCTTTGCAAAAATGAATGGGTAAACACATTTTGGGGCCCTTTCCCCTTTTCTCACCCTTGCTTGATGGCTCACCTTCAAACTTTTCACAAAGGGGCTGAGGTGGATGACTCTTTTGTTTGGAAAGTTTTGTGAAGCTTCTTCAAACAGTGTCCAAGTTATTAGCAAACCAAAAACTCAATGTTCTATGGAAACGCGGTCCTAATTGTAACTACCAAGTTGTGATTGCCGCTAGGTAATATATCTGAATCTATGCCAAAAGCATAAAACCCATATTTCACTTTGACCCATGAAATATGAACGCCATGAACCCCTGTTGAAATAGGCTTTCGTCTACACAATTGCCCCCAAACCAATCTGCAACTCTGTAACATTGTCAGAACTACTAGGATTATGTGGCCCTGAAGGACTGAATTATGCATCCGTGTTATCTAAATTATGCTGCAAGACAAGGCAAATTATGAGGCACATTCTGTGGCAGCATGATTTTGTTTGTTTTGTGTTAAAAACTTTTTGCTGCAAAATCACACAGAAAATAAAATCTGCAAATCCTGTGGCGTGTGTTAAATCCATAATTATGCTGGAAACTTCACAGCATCGCATAATGTGACTGTCTATGGCATTATCCATTGTTTTAGCTACAGTCTATGCATGAGGTACACAAAATAACCTTTCTAATTCCAATAAGTTCCCTTTATTAGCTGCACCATTTATTTATTTTTAAGAGTTTTCTATAGCACGAACCAGATCCAAGGTAGGGTATCGGAGCGCTTTACATAAAGAGCAAGGTGAGAACAGTTAGTGAAAGACAAAAGTGAAAAACATTGTATCCAAAAACATAGCATAAAAGTAACAGGATATTGGAAATGGGTACGGATGGATAGCAACATTGAGAATTGTTCTGAGCAATAAAAACAGGTTCGTGTAGGTTTTAGCTTCGCGATCTCAGTCACTCGAAAGTAGAGGTAGTAAGGAGGTTGTATAGCTGAGGTCATGATTGTGCAGAATTAGGGTATGAATTTCCTCATCAAGAATAATTTAGCTTCCTTTTTGAAGCGAGGAGTAGAGGAGATTTTTCTGATGTATGACGGAAGCAAGTTCCATATTCTTGGCGCTGCTCAGGAGAATGCTCTGTTGGAGGTTTTGGTCTTGTTGAAACGTGAGGGTTTCAGAAGTAGATTTTCTGCACTCCTAGAGTGTCTTGTTTCCTCCCGATAAGGTACGTTTTTGTGCTAGGTACCGGGGGGTTTTGTGGTGTAGCGCCTTGTGAGTGATGCAAGCATCTTTAGGTGGATTCGAGCTTCATAGGGTAGCCAGTTGAGTGCCTTCAGGTGCGGTGATATGTGGTCGTATTTCCTGGATCCTGTTCTGAGTCTTGCTGCAGCATTGAGGCAAACTATTAGCGGGCGGTTGAGATTTTGGGAAGTCTAACTAAGGACTGAACTGCAGTTTTGAGGTCCGAGTTCTCGACGAATAGCTTCATTTTTCTGAGATAACTGAGGTGAAAGCGGGCGTTTTTAGCCAACACGTTGATATGACTTTGCATGTTAACGTTCTTATCTAGTGTGATTCCAAGTGATATGGTGAAATCCACCAGAGTCGGTTTGCAGTTCAGAGCAGTGATCATTTTGATCCATTCCTTTGTCTCCGTGGAGTTATTAGGAGGGGAGATTCGAAGAAATTCAGTTTTTTGTGAGTTTAGCTTGAGGAAGTTGGTCGATAACCATTGGACGGTCTTTTCAAGAGCTAGATTAATTGTCTTTATCTCTTCTATGGAGAAGATCTTGATGTACAGTTGGGTGTCGTCCGCGTACATGTGAAGGAGATGTTTGCCTGCTGTAATAGCTCGGTAAGTGGTTCGACATATAGGTTGAATAGCGCAGGGGATAGGGTAGAGCCTTGTGGAACTCCTAGTAGGTTAGGCGAGGCAGCGGAAAGCTTTTTGTTGATCATGTACGATTGTGTTCTGTTTTCCAGGAAGGATTTGAACCATTGAAGGACTTTCCCAGATAAGCCCATCCTGTATTCTAGTCTTCTTAGTAGTTTGTCATGATTGACCGTATCAAAGGCTCATGAGAGGTCGAGTAGTACTAGTAGGCAGGTTTCGTAGCGATCAAGAGCTTGGAGGGCATTGTCTACTATGTGCAGGATGGCTGTTTCTGTGCAATGACCAGGTCTGAAACCCGATTGGTGGATGTTCAGTAGATTGAAGTTCAAGATGTGTTGGTTCAGTTGTTGCTGTACACATTTTTCCAAGACTTTAGCTAGCATGGGAATGTTGGTTATTGGTCAGAAGTTGTTGGAGTCGGCGGTGTTAGCTGCAGTTTTTTTTAGGATAGGGGTGACTTGCCCCGTCTTCCCACAATCCGGTATGTGACCATGTGCTAGTGAGGCATTGATGATTTTGGTCCAGAGAGGTGCGATGATATGGTGGAGGTGGGGTATGCAATTTGAGGGGACAGGGTTATCGAAGTGGTTGTTGAGTTTGGTAGTTGCTAGGATAGTAGTGATGTCATTCAGATCGTATAGTTTGAATGTAGACCCTTGAGAGTTACTTTTGGGCAGTGGTAGCTCATGTATTACAGAATTATCAGATTGCATGATCTTTGGGGTGACTGAGTTAATTGCCGCCACACTAAGCTCGATTTGGAGGGAGTTCCTTTTTGTTGTGAAAAATGAGGAGAATTCTTCACTGCTCAGCTGTGATTTCGATGTTAAGAGTACGGATTTGGACAATTTGTTAGATTGTTGTCTCAGAATTTCGAAGATTCTCTTTGGTCTATTCTTAGCCCTGTCTAGTTATGATCTGAAAAAGTCTTTTTTTGATTGTAGAATGCTTTTATGGTAGGAGTGTCTAGATTTCCTGCGGAGTTCAAGATGGTGGGGGGGGAGGATGTTGTCTCCATTTCCGTTTCATTGATCTAAGTTTGCGTCTCTTTTCATTCAGGGCTTCGCTGAACCATGGGTTTTTGTCTTTGTCCGGTATTCTTTGTAGAGACACAACCTTGAAAACAACAGCTTCAACGATCTATTTTCTACACAAAGAATGTAATTTTTTAAAATTCAAAAGGTGTTTGCGTCTAAAATTGTAGATACTTAGCTAAGCTGTTCCCTTTAAGGTGCACACCTTGAGCGGCCTCGCAAACAGTAGTCCATTTCCGCACAGGGGGCACACTGCAGCTCACATTTCAAAGGAGAGATCTTTAAGGTCGAAGTGGAGAAATCAGGCAGACAAATAAAAAAGAAACCGAGCTACTTCAACCTGAAAAGCTATCATTTGCATCTGTGGATGGGTTGATCTCCATCGTATTTGGCAGCGTTTGTCTTTGTGTTCTAATCTGTTGGTAATAAAAGTATAACATTTTTGGGAAAGGCGGTAGCAGAATTCCTCGCTGTATGCAGAGAGGTGTACCAAGATTTGCTGATGCCTTTCAACTTCACTGCAGGCTACAGTGACTTTTTCATTCTCACATAGTTTGTTTTTTACGTGGTACGTCATTTTTTTTTTTAAATACATCTTTTTATTGAAACACGCCATCTGGGTTTACAGGGTACATAAAGCAAAGTAGACAGACAATCCACCGACAAACCAGATTTGTCATAATCATCATCTAATGATAATTGTTCAATTTCTGTTTCTCTTTCCCTCAACATGGTTCGCACCCCCCCCCCTCTCACACCCCTCCCAATTAAAGTAATTCGTCCTCCCGATCATGTAAAAATCAATGGGTCCCATAGTATACCCCAATAGCTATTCCATTTCTCCAAGATCTTTGTCCATTTTTGGGGGCATCCTCCTCGCTCATAAATCGTTCTTTCCGCCTGCATACACCAATCTAACTCAGTCTTCCATTCCCTCAACGCCGGGGCCTCCACCACTCTCCATTTCTTTGCTATATTATGTTTAGCGATCGTGAATCCAGGTGTTACCCACAGACGCCCCCCCGTTTGTGAGATCTGAACAGCCACCCTTTCGGGCGATTTTACTCTCAGCCACATTATAAACTTCCGTCATGATTCTTAATATTTCTTCCCAATACTGCTGAACCGGGGGGGGGGGGGGTCACTTCCACAGCAGATGGAAGAAGAAACCCTCCTGTCCACAACCCCTCGGGCACAGCTGTGAGTTGAGTATCCCCATTTTAACCTGAGTGGTGCATGCATAATAGACCCTGTGGAGTATGTTTAACTGTATTAATCTAAAATGCAGACAGTTGGCCGGCTCTCTAGGAGAGGCCATGGCTTCTATACATTCATCGTCATCCAGAGCACCCAGTTCTCTCTTCCACTTGCTCTGTAGCGTCTAGGGATCTGGAAGGTTATTAATAAGCTTACGATATATCATCGATATTTCCCTTGTAGCCAAACAATCGTCCAGTAGCCTATCTTCGAGTGGGGAAGTCTCTGGGAGCACCGTTCCTTTGGCTAGTGTCATTCTCAGTGAATGAGTGAGCTGAATGTAACTAAAGGTTTCGGATTGTGGCATTTGGTACTCCTTCTGCAAAGCCGGGAAGGCCTTTACATCCCCCCCCCCCCTCCGGAGATCACCTATCCTGGAAATACCGATCATGTCCCACTTACTGAAACCTGTGCGCAGCCTCCATAGGCCTAATTTTTTTGATTCCCACAGGGGGGTCATCTGGATAAGTTTACCGTGCCAGCCCAGCTCTCTAGTACTCTCCTGCCAAAGTCTGAGTGTGGTTGATGTCGGGATACAGAAGGTTCCCATGCCACCCCTCCATATATTGCCCTGAGGTACCCACCCAGTGACGTTATGATGATCCATCGTGTAGGCCGGGTCGTTTTGAGGTTTATGTACCCATTGACTAATCACCGTAAGCTGGGCTGCCCAGTAGTAGTGTCGGATTGAAGGGAGTGCTATCCCACCATCATCCCCTGGTCAGCTTTACCAATGAGACTTGTGGTGTACCCCCATCCCACAGCAGTTACCTCACCGCTGCGTCTATTTGCTGAAAGTACAGTGGAGATACTGGGTAGGGTGTGTTGTGTAAAATATAAAGGAACCTGGGCAGTGCCAGCATTTTAAACAGCGCTGCTCTCTCCAAAAGGGATAGCGCCAGCGAGCGCCAATGTTGAATATCGCTTTGTAAGCGACTTAGCGGGGGGCCAAATTGTGCTCGTAAAAGTCCAAGGGGTCTTTAGTTATGTAAACGCCCAGATACCGGAACCCCTCTGTATCAATCTTCAGATGACATCCTCTGGGAAGCGTGGTTCTATTACCTGCTGGGACATATATTACTGATATATCCCAATTAATTGTGTACCCTGAGTACATGCGGTATAATGCAAAGATGTGTAACATCCAACTGATCGTAACCTTTGGGTCTGCTACATAAATCAGACCCTCCAGGATCTCGCGATTTCGCGGCTTGCCGTGAAATCGGCACTTTAAAAATGCCGTGATTTTTACAAAAGTTCCTGCGAAATCGGCAATGTACAACTCCTGAACCTTAGACTAAGATCCAGAGTTCAATGACAAAAGAGTGAGCTACCAAGTAAATAAAGTCAACTAGATTAAGTGAAAGGTTAGTATATGCAAATAGCATATGAGGTTAGAGAGAAGCAAAGTGTACATTGTCACCTGCACGTGGAACGTGATATTTGGACATTAGTGAAAAAACAAAGCTGTGTCCAAGTGTTAGAAAAGAAGACTGTGTGCTTTATTTAGAAATTCCAATTAGCACAATCAACATCAACAGCAGGACATGAAGCTTGTCATGCTTATAGAATCACTTCTGCATGTTCAGAGAACAGACTCAAAAGTGGATTGTAACTGGGCACGAGAAAAAATCTTGAAAATAGAGATTATGAGTAAGAAGTTGTATGAAGATACTACACATCTTTTCCATGCAGCCTTTACCTTTCGTGGTAAGTATATTAAGTTACGTGTATGAGAGAGAGAGAGAGATAGATAGATAGCGAGGAGAGAAAGCGCAAGAGAGGGAGCGAGAGAGCGAGCAAGAGAGAGTGTGTGTGTGTGTATGGAGCAAAAGAGAGAGAGGGTGTCTGTGTGTGGAGCGAGTGTGTGTGTGTGTGTGGGTAGAGAGAGAGAGAGAGAGAGAGAGAGAGTGTGACTGACTGACTGACTGACTGACTGACTGAGAGACTGACTGAAGAGAGAGACTGACTGAAGAGAGAGACTGACTGAAGAGAGAGACTGACTGAAGAGAGAGACTGACTGAAGAGAGAGACTGACTGAAGAGAGAGACTGACTGAAGAGAGAGACTGACTGAAGAGAGAGACTGACTGAAGAGAGAGACTGACTGAAGAGAGAGACTGACTGAAGAGAGAGACTGACTGAAGAGAGAGACTGACTGAAGAGAGAGACTGACTGAAGAGAGAGACTGACTGAAGAGAGAGACTGACTGAAGAGAGAGACTGACTGAAGAGAGAGACTGACTGAAGAGAGAGACTGACTGAAGAGAGAGACTGACTGAAGAGAGAGACTGACTGAAGAGAGAGACTGACTGAAGAGAGAGACTGACTGAAGAGAGAGACTGACTGAAGAGAGAGACTGACTGAAGAGAGAGACTGACTGAAGAGAGAGACTGACTGAGAGAGAGACTGACTGAAGAGAGAGACTGACTGAGAGAGAGACTGAGAGAGAGACTGAGAGAGAGACTGAGAGAGAGACTGAGAGAGAGACTGAGAGAGAGACTGAGAGAGAGACTGAGACTGAGAGAGAGAGACTGAGACTGAGAGAGAGAGACTGAGAGAGAGAGACTGAGACTGAGAGAGAGAGACTGAGAGAGAGAGACTGAGAGAGAGAGACTGAGAGAGAGAGACTGAGAGAGAGAGACTGAGAGAGAGAGACAGAGAGAGAGACTGAGAGAGAGAGACTGAGAGAGAGAGACTGAGAGAGAGAGACTGAGAGAGAGAGACTGAGAGAGAGAGACTGAGAGAGAGAGACTGAGAGAGAGAGACTGAGAGAGAGAGACTGAGTGACTGAGTGACTGAGACTGAGTGACTGAGAGAGAGAGACTGAGAGAGAGAGACTGAGAGACTGAGTGACTGAGAGACTGAGAGACTGAGTGACTGAGAGAGAGACTGAGAGACTGAGTGACTGAGAGAGAGACTGAGAGACTGAGAGACTGAGAGAGAGAGACTGAGAGACTGAGTGACTGAGAGAGAGACTGAGAGACTGAGAGACTGAGAGAGAGAGACTGAGTGACTGAGAGAGAGAGACTGAGAGACTGAGTGACTGAGAGAGAGAGACTGAGAGACTGAGTGACTGAGAGAGAGAGACTGAGAGACTGAGAGAGAGAGACTGAGAGACTGAGAGAGAGAGACTGAGAGACTGAGAGAGAGAGACTGAGAGACTGAGTGACTGAGAGAGAGACTGAGAGACTGAGTGACTGAGAGAGAGACTGAGAGACTGAGAGAGAGAGACTGAGTGACTGAGAGAGAGAGACTGAGAGACTGAGTGACTGAGAGAGAGAGACTGAGAGACTGAGTGACTGAGAGAGAGAGACTGAGAGACTGAGTGACTGAGAGAGAGAGACTGAGAGACTGAGTGACTGAGAGAGAGAGACTGAGTGACTGAGAGAGAGAGACTGAGTGACTGAGAGAGAGAGACTGAGTGACTGAGAGAGAGAGACTGAGTGACTGAGAGAGAGAGACTGAGTGACTGAGTGACTGAGAGAGAGAGACTGAGAGACTGAGAGACTGAGAGAGAGAGACTGAGAGACTGAGTGACTGAGAGAGAGACTGAGAGACTGAGAGAGAGAGACTGAGAGACTGAGTGACTGAGAGAGAGAGACTGAGAGACTGAGTGACTGAGAGAGAGAGACTGAGAGACTGAGAGAGAGAGACTGAGAGACTGAGAGAGAGAGAGACTGAGTGACTGAGAGAGAGAGACTGAGACTGAGTGACTGAGAGAGAGAGACTGAGAGACTGAGTGACTGAGAGAGAGAGACTGAGTGACTGAGAGAGAGAGACTGAGAGACTGAGAGAGAGAGACTGAGAGACTGAGAGACTGAGAGAGAGAGACTGAGTGACTGAGAGAGAGAGACTGAGAGACTGAGTGACTGAGAGAGAGAGACTGAGTGACTGAGAGAGAGAGACTGAGTGACTGAGAGAGAGAGACTGAGTGACTGAGAGAGAGAGACTGAGTGACTGAGAGAGAGAGACTGAGTGACTGAGTGACTGAGAGAGAGAGACTGAGAGACTGAGAGACTGAGAGAGAGAGACTGAGAGACTGAGTGACTGAGAGAGAGACTGAGAGACTGAGTGACTGAGAGAGAGAGACTGAGTGACTGAGAGAGAGAGACTGAGTGACTGAGTGACTGAGAGAGAGAGACTGAGTGACTGAGAGAGAGAGACTGAGAGACTGAGTGACTGAGAGAGAGAGACTGAGAGACTGAGTGACTGAGAGAGAGAGACTGAGAGACTGAGTGACTGAGAGACTGAGTGACTGAGAGAGAGAGACTGAGTGACTGACTGAGAGAGACAGAGAGACTGAGAGAGAGAGACTGAGTGACTGACTGAGAGAGAGACTGAGTGACTGACTGAGAGAGACTGAGTGACTGACTGAGAGAGACAGAGACTGAGAGAGAGAGACTGAGAGAGAGAGACTGAGAGACTGAGTGACTGAGAGACTGAGTGACTGAGAGACTGAGTGACTGAGTGACTGAGTGACTGAGAGACTGAGTGACTGAGAGAGAGAGACTGAGTGACTGAGTGACTGAGAGAGAGAGACTGAGAGACTGAGAGACTGAGAGAGAGAGACTGAGAGACTGAGTGACTGAGAGAGAGAGACTGAGAGACTGAGTGACTGAGAGAGAGAGACTGAGTGACTGAGAGAGAGAGACTGAGTGACTGAGAGAGAGAGACTGAGTGACTGAGAGAGAGAGACTGAGTGACTGAGTGACTGAGAGAGAGAGACTGAGAGACTGAGAGACTGAGAGAGAGAGACTGAGAGACTGAGAGAGAGAGACTGAGAGACTGAGTGACTGAGAGAGAGAGACTGAGAGACTGAGTGACTGAGAGACTGAGTGACTGAGAGAGAGAGACTGAGTGACTGACTGAGAGAGACTGAGAGACTGAGAGAGAGAGACTGAGAGACTGAGAGAGAGAGACTGAGTGACTGAGAGAGAGAGACTGAGAGACTGAGTGACTGAGAGAGAGAGACTGAGAGACTGAGTGACTGAGAGAGAGAGACTGAGTGACTGAGAGAGAGAGACTGAGTGACTGAGAGAGAGAGACTGAGTGACTGAGAGAGAGAGACTGAGTGACTGAGTGACTGAGAGAGAGAGACTGAGAGACTGAGTGACTGAGAGAGAGAGACTGAGAGACTGAGTGACTGAGAGACTGAGTGACTGAGAGAGAGAGACTGAGTGACTGACTGAGAGAGACTGAGAGACTGAGAGAGAGAGACTGAGAGACTGAGAGACTGAGAGAGAGAGACTGAGTGACTGAGAGAGAGAGACTGAGAGACTGAGTGACTGAGAGAGAGAGACTGAGAGACTGAGTGACTGAGAGAGAGAGACTGAGTGACTGAGAGAGAGAGACTGAGTGACTGAGAGAGAGAGACTGAGTGACTGAGAGAGAGAGACTGAGTGACTGAGTGACAGAGAGAGACTGAGAGACTGAGTGACTGAGAGAGAGAGACTGAGAGACTGAGTGACTGAGAGAGAGAGACTGAGAGACTGAGTGACTGAGAGACTGAGAGACTGAGAGAGAGAGACTGAGTGACTGACTGAGAGAGAGACTGAGTGACTGAGAGAGACTGAGTGACTGAGAGAGACAGAGACTGAGAGAGAGAGACTGAGAGAGAGAGACTGAGAGAGAGAGACTGAGAGACTGAGTGACTGAGAGACTGAGTGACTGAGAGACTGAGTGACTGAGAGACTGAGTGACTGAGAGACTGAGTGACTGAGAGAGAGAGACTGAGTGACTGACTGAGAGACTGAGTGACTGACTGAGAGAGACTGAGTGACTGACTGAGAGAGACAGAGAGACTGAGAGAGAGAGACTGAGAGACTGAGTGACTGAGAGAGAGAGACAGGTGACTGAGAGAGAGAGACTGAGTGACTGAGAGAGAGAGACTGAGTGACTGAGAGAGAGAGACTGAGTGACTGAGAGACTGAGAGACTGAGTGACTGAGAGAGAGAGACTGAGTGACTGAGAGACTGAGAGACTGAGAGACTGAGTGACTGAGTGACTGAGTGACTGAGAGACTGAGAGACTGAGAGACTGAGAGACTGAGTGACTGAGAGACTGAGTGACTGAGAGACTGAGTGACTGAGAGAGAGAGACTGAGAGAGAGAGACTGAGTGACTGAGTGACTGAGTGACTGAGAGACTGAGTGACTAAGTGACTGAGAGACTGAGTGACTGAGTGACTGAGAGACTGAGTGACTGAGAGACTGAGTGACTGAGTGACTGAGAGACTGAGTGACTGAGAGACTGAGAGACTGAGTGACTGAGAGACTGAGTGACTGAGAGACTGAGTGACTGAGAGAGAGACTGAGAGAGAGAGACTGAGTGACTGAGAGACTGAGTGACTGAGAGACTGAGTGACTGAGAGAGAGAGACTGAGTGACTGAGAGAGAGAGACTGAGTGACAGAGAGACTGAGTGACTGAGAGACTGAGTGACTGAGAGACTGAGAGACTGAGTGACTGAGAGACTGAGAGACTGAGAGACTGAGAGACTGAGTGACTGAGAGACTGAGTGACTGAGAGACTGAGTGACTGAGAGACTGAGTGACTGAGAGAGAGAGACTGAGTGACTGAGAGACTGAGTGACTGAGAGACTGAGTGACTGAGAGACTGAGTGACTGAGAGACTGAGTGACTGAGAGAGAGACTGAGAGAGAGAGACTGAGTGACTGAGAGACTGAGTGACTGAGAGAGAGAGACTGAGTGACTGAGAGACTGAGTGACTGAGAGACTGAGTGACTGAGAGACTGAGTGACTGTGAGAGAGACTGAGAGAGAGAGACTGAGTGACTGAGAGAGAGAGACTGAGTGACTGACTGAGAGAGACAGAGAGACTGAGAGAGAGAGACTGAGTGACTGACTGAGAGAGAGACTGAGTGACTGACTGAGAGAGACTGAGTGACTGACTGAGAGAGACAGAGACTGAGAGAGAGAGACTGAGAGAGAGAGACTGAGAGACTGAGTGACTGAGAGACTGAGTGACTGAGAGACTGAGTGACTGAGAGACTGAGTGACTGAGAGAGAGAGACTGAGTGACTGACTGAGAGACTGAGTGACTGACTGAGAGAGACTGAGTGACTGACTGAGAGAGACAGAGAGACTGAGAGAGAGAGACTGAGAGACTGAGTGACTGAGAGAGAGAGACAGAGAGAGAGACTGAGAGACTGAGTGACTGAGAGAGAGAGACTGAGAGAGAGAGACTGAGTGACTGAGAGAGAGAGACTGAGTGACTGAGAGAGAGAGACTGAGTGACTGAGAGACTGAGTGACTGAGAGAGAGAGACTGAGTGACTGAGAGACTGAGAGACTGAGTGACTGAGAGACTGAGAGACTGAGTGACTGAGTGACTGAGAGACTGAGTGACTGAGAGACTGAGTGACTGAGAGACTGAGAGACTGAGAGACTGAGAGACTGAGAGACTGAGTGACTGAGAGACTGAGTGACTGAGAGAGAGAGACTGAGAGAGAGAGACTGAGTGACTGAGTGACTGAGAGACTGAGTGACTGAGAGACTGAGTGACTGAGTGACTGAGTGACTGAGTGACTGAGTGACTGAGTGACTGAGTGACTGAGTGACTGAGAGACTGAGTGACTGAGAGACTGAGAGACTGAGTGACTGAGAGACTGAGAGACTGAGTGACTGAGAGACTGAGTGACTGAGAGACTGAGTGACTGAGAGACTGAGTGACTGAGAGAGAGAGACTGAGTGACTGAGAGACTGAGTGACTGAGAGACTGAGTGACTGAGAGACTGAGTGACTGAGAGACTGAGTGACTGAGAGAGAGAGACTGAGTGACTGTGAGAGAGACTGAGAGAGAGAGACTGAGTGACTGAGAGACTGAGTGACTGAGAGAGAGAGACTGAGAGACTGAGTGACTGAGAGACTGAGTGACTGAGAGACTGAGTGACTGAGAGACTGAGTGACTGAGAGACTGAGTGACTGAGTGACTGAGAGACTGAGTGACTGAGAGACTGAGTGACAGAGACTGAGTGACTGAGAGACTGAGTGACTGAGAGAGAGAGACTGAGTGACTGAGAGACTGAGAGACTGAGAGACTGAGAGACTGAGAGACTGAGTGACTGAGAGACTGAGTGACTGAGAGACTGAGTGACTGAGAGACTGAGTGACTGAGTGACTGAGAGACTGAGTGACTGAGAGACTGAGTGACTGAGAGACTGAGTGACTGAGTGACTGAGTGACTGAGTGACTGAGAGACTGAGTGACTGAGTGACTGAGAGACTGAGTGACTGAGAGACTGAGTGACTGAGAGACTGAGTGACTGAGAGACTGAGTGACTGAGAGAGAGAGACTGAGTGACTGAGAGACTGAGTGACTGAGAGACTGAGTGACTGAGAGACTGAGTGACTGAGAGACTGAGTGACTGTGAGAGAGACTGAGAGAGAGAGACTGAGTGACTGAGAGACTGAGTGACTGAGAGAGAGAGACTGAGAGACTGAGTGACTGAGAGACTGAGTGACTGAGAGACTGAGTGACTGAGAGACTGAGTGACTGAGAGACTGAGTGACTGAGAGAGACTGAGTGACTGAGAGACTGAGTGACTGAGAGACTGAGTGACTGAGAGACTGAGTGACTGAGAGACTGAGTGACTGAGAGAGAGAGACTGAGTGACTGAGAGACTGAGTGACTGAGAGACTGAGTGACTGAGAGACTGAGTGACTGAGAGACTGAGTGACTGTGAAGAGACTGAGAGAGAGAGACTGAGTGACTGAGAGACTGAGTGACTGAGAGAGAGAGACTGAGAGACTGAGTGACTGAGAGACTGAGTGACTGAGAGACTGAGTGACTGAGAGACTGAGTGACTGAGAGACTGAGTGACTGAGAGAGAGAGACTGAGTGACTGAGAGACTGAGTGACTGAGAGACTGAGTGACTGAGAGACTGAGTGACTGAGAGAGAGAGACTGAGTGACTGAGAGACTGAGAGACTGAGAGACTGAGAGACTGAGAGACTGAGAGACTGAGAGACTGAGTGACTGAGAGACTGAGTGACTGAGAGAC